>NW_001509760.1:22982-643077 GCF_000149645.3 Aspergillus fischeri NRRL 181 | reverse complement strand
CATTCACGTATGTACTTCGCTGACATTTATCCATTGGCCCTTCTTCTATATACTTGTTTCAGGACTGACCTTGTTCGTACAGCACACCATCAGCATTCCTCTCAACCAGGAGATGACTTCTCGCGACATCCGCAACATCTACCAGGAGCGTTACGCCGGCGAGAAGCTTGTGAAGATCATCGGCGAGGCACCTCTTGTCAAGAACATTGCCGGCCGTCATGGTATCGAGGTCGGAGGATTTGCCGTTCACTCCAGCGGCAAGCGCGTCGTTGTTTGCGCTACGATCGACAACCTTCTGAAGGGTGCGGCCACTCAGTGCCTCCGTAAGTGCTCCCGTCCAGTCCTTTCCCGAGAGGACAGATTACTCATACGCCTGTCACAGAGAACATGAACCTCGCTCTCGGCTATGGCGAGTACGAAGGCATCCCTCTCGAGTAGAATTTCTTTGAATGGTAGATATCGGTTATATATGTTTGATATAGTTCGGGAAGGTATGTCATGTATATCAAACATGGATGTGTTTGATAATATAAGGAGATCTCATTTGGCGTCGAATTTCTACATTGGGTTTCCTCCTGGTCATCTTTCCTTTCGCTGGCCTCATACCCGCATGCATCTCTATCGGAGCTATGGGTTCGAGATTCCCGTAAAGACCCCTACCTCTCGATCCGTTTTACATAGTCAACCTATTCTTTCTCCCGTTTTGCTGAACTTATGCGGCTCCATCTGATAGACTTCCGGTTCTTTATCTATTTTTTCCCATACTGCCTTTATCGTTTATGTCTAAAATTCGCGGAAAAGTGTATTCTGTCTGGCGATGCATTGTTGCTGACGGGCTGAAGATGAGATATCGGGCATTCATAATTTACCAACTCTCTTTATGAGCCCTCGTCTATCTGCTCGTCCTTGATTTTCCAGGATTGGGCATGGTCCTCCGGTCTGGAAGTCCTGGGCCTCGGAAGGTCGATTGCTGGTGTAGACTTACAGCTAGAAAGTAGAAGTAGACAATACAAGATTCGATTCGACCATATCCGAAAATCAATAACTGGTGGTTCAGCCTTCAGCAGGGTAGGGGCGTCCACGCGAAGTGAGCTCAGTTTCGAACTTGCAAGAGGACTCTGGCATCACCCGGTGCTGAAGCACTCACTTCTACCCTCTTCTCGATCCTCGAGCGAAGAACTTTCCGGTTTCCAGACCCCCAGCACCTGTCTCATCTCTCCATTGTCTCTTATCATCATAATTTGTCCCAGCAGTCATCTTCTTTCGCAGGGCATGAGCATCATTCGAACTTGACTGATACACTTTGAGAAAGCAAACACCCGTCTGCTCTGCAGATGTGATAGTAAGCCTCCAGAGTTCTACAACTCCTTCTTGTCCAATATCCCAGAACTTCTGCTGCTACCTCCGGGTTAAAAAGCTCACAATCTCGGAGTCCTACCACTTAGAGCATTACTTTGAATCTTCATTGCAATATAGAATCTATCCCAGAAAACCTCAGACACCAACAGACACGCCCAACGCGCAAGGGAACAGCTCGCGTCGCGACGAGAGGAGTCCAACTTAATCACATCTGAAAAGACAAGGCCACGAAGGATCGTCATCATGTTCTACAGTCACGAAAGTAAGTACTGTCTTTCTGTTGACTCATTTCTAGACGCTCTCTGTATCTTCCGGGTCCTTTTCAAGCTACCGCGCCGCTGACTCTTGCCTTTACTCTAGTACTTACATCTCCCGAGCACGGAGTTGCTACGATATGGTATGAATCCTTTCTCAACTTGGTACCTTGCTGTGAACTGATATGTTCCCCTCGCAGGCTGGTCGCAACGCTAGGGTCGAGATCCATCACAAGAAGATTGAACAAGAAGGCGATACTGGACGTGGATGTCCCGAAAGCTTGCGAGGTCATCATGGATCCTGCGGCACCTATGGCGTTGAGACTCCAGGGGAACCTACTGTGAGAGCTTCATCATCTGAATCAAACCTGAAGGCCAGATTATTGACAGCAGACTACGCAGATACGGAGTCGCCAGAGTCTACAATCAACAGTGTCGCTATACACTCACAGATGTTCAGGCAATGAATGACAGATTAAGATCAATGTTAGGAGCTATTCCCGGCACAGCGTTGGATACGACGGCTGGCAAAGCTAGGTTCGTGGTCTTCTACTTTTCGACTCATTATATCTTGGACCTTTGTCTTTGAAAGTATACTAATGCAGTACTTTTCTCAGATCTGAGCAGCTCATCTTGCCATATGACCCGTCATTCCTTCCTGAAAACAATCTACCAGGGTTGGGGTTGGACTTTTTCGGGTTGAATTTGTCGAAGAACGATCGAGCAAGCCAGCAACCCAGCTTTCAATTACCAATGACGCCTGATCTAAGTCTGACCGCTGCCTCTCGTAACTCCAGTTTGCAGCTTAACTTTGGGTCGCAAGATCTGATCCTGGGAGATATAAATGGGTTCGGTTCTGAGAGCGAAATGACGAACTCTGTTCAAAGAAGTGTTCAACTTGGGCGGATTGCAGCTACGGCTCTCAATGATGAAGAGGGCATTCTTCTGCAGCCTGACTTTGACTTTGATGAAGATGGAAATCTCATTGAGCTTGGGGGGCTAAACGCTGCTGCTGAGATTGGAAATCGCAGCTCTGGCTGGCTTGACCCTGAGGCACCTGTCACTAGTGAGGTGAAAGAGGGTGAATTGAATGACATTTCCTGGGACTATCAGGTACGGTTTACACAGGACGGGTAGTTGTTCTTACTGACAATATTTCCCCAGCCAATGCTAGCCGACGAGGGCATGCAAGCAATTACTGAACACAGGCAGAGTAACCCCGTTTTCAACGGAGACACATCTATGCCTCAAGGTCCTGAAGGACGACACCTGGAAGACGTAGAGAACGCTTCAGAGACCCGGGAGGCACCAATGCGTCGAACTCGAAGAATCCCGAAAGCCGTTGCAACAGATACTCAAACTGCGCTGCGAAACACTGAACTAGCTCAATACAATAATGAATACGTGCAAAATATGGCCGCTGCTCTAAAGCAGAAGCTGAAAAATAGAGTGCCTACCCAGGCTAAGAAGAATGCAGAGTTCTGGGTCTTCGGCCACGGAATTGGCTCAGTTGGCGTTGGGTTGGGGACTTCTCATATCCAGCATCCTTTGCACTTCTTCTCGGGTGAGACTTTGTACGCATCACTGACAATCGTCGAAAGATCAAAGAAACGCAAGGGCTCTCCTTCGACAACTGAAGACAGTGATGCCGATTCCGAGACTCGACGCGTTCGACGCAGGGAAGAGTCCGAGGAACAACTCGGCCGAGGTGGACTGTTTCAAGACGATAACAACTTACAGGATGTTCGTGGGATACACCTCTTTTGGCGCTGTTTGATTTTTGGTCCTATGAGCCATGTAATACTGACAGTCATCTAGGATATAGAGATTGGTCGTCATGCCTCATCAGGCCTTCGAGATGACTCCTCCCAAATGCCCTGGAATATCACAGCGTCCGTCCGAAGCTCCCGGCTTGGGCTATCTGCAACAAGCATTTTCCGTGGATTTGGCAGCATCAGTGACTTTTCTGCTCGGGGCATTCACGATTCTGCAGCATTCGTGCCTCCACTTGCAGCAACAGGCAGAGTTCGTAGTCGCCTAACAAGTGCAAGTCCTCTAGCTGGACGCGGCTTTCAGTACGACTTGGAGGGCCTTGCAATCCCGGGAACCCAAGAAGATGACGTGAATTTCCTCGAAGACATTGATCTAGCTGGCTATCTTCAGAGCGAGCTTGACGTTGGAACCAACGCTGAACCCAACGACGAGACTGACAGGAAGCGAGCAGCCTTCTGTGACCGGCTGTTGAAATCTAGCATGGACCAGGAAAGCCTAAACTTTCTTGACTTTCTCAACTTGCAACTTGAGGAGCCCGCTGAAGTCTCGGCAGAACAGGATACTGTTCATGAGACTGGTGCTGGCTTTCTTCGTCTTGATGTTTCTGATAGTAAAGAGGTAGCATTTTCGACGCTCCTGCCTCGCGAAACTACCTCTCGTACAGTCGCCACGCATGGCCTGATGCACATACTTACCCTGGCAACAAAGGGCTTTCTTTCTGTTTATCAGGAGCCGTACGAGGATGAGAGTACCGAGGAGTACGGTGTTCGCTACAAATTCGGAGAGATATACTTGCGCTTATCCAACATGTAGGCATTCCTACCATGGACATCGATCGCAACGACAACGTGTAAGAGTGACATCCAAAATCTTTCTCTATTTCATTTTACAATCTTCGGCTGATATTATGGCTCATATTCTGTTATCTGCGATGCAATGACTCCATCTATTTGCTTCACATTCTCGTGGAAATGCATTTCTTACTTCTCTGATTACTATTACTGTTTCCTTTCCCTTTCTTCCTGCTTGCTTCTGTTTTCTCATTGTCCTTGGTGTTACCATAATTAATGCTGCAAAGGCTCTTGTACCTATTGAAATATCCCTCAAAAAGCATATCTTCGCCTGAACACAATCGCAGCTTTCTGAAGTGCGTTTCGAATTAGTTGTTAACTTAGAAATAGTAGTAAACCCGGCAGTGCAAGTATCTGGAATATCGAAATAATCCGTCCACCCTACGGCTCTATATTGATCGCTGATTGAAGCAACTAAGTCGCTGGACTTCGTCAACATAACCAACTGGTGTTAATTAATCGCGTTCACGCTTGAGGGTGGTGCGTGCAGTACACTTCCATAAGGGTAACATTTTGAGTAAAGTATAGCTAGATAGGGTCACTGCCGAATTTCCTATCGCACTTACTGGCCGGCTGGCCTAATGGTAAGGCGTTGCTCTCCTAAAGCAAAGATTGCAGGTTCGATCCCTGCGTCGGTCGAATTTTTTGCCTTCATTTTTCCCTTCCATAAAAAAATCTCATACTCATCATTTGATCACTGAATACCAATCTAATCGCTTTCGTCTGAAACAATTCGCCATATGGAAGGAATATCCCTACGGAGTGCCATCTACTACAGTATGAACGTTTGATTAGATGGCGTATATACGGCAGTATATATATCTTGATGAGGACCGGTACGGAGATGTAGCGTCACAGGTATTTTCAGGCTGTAAAAACACCTGGCATGTTTCAAGCCTGCATACCAACTACGTATTGGATGTGTTCAGTATTGGCAATACATCATCAACAGATCGCCAGGACGCGCATCAGTCCGCTCAATCTTCACGCTTTCAATGTCCAGTGAAGAGCTTTATGACTTGAGACCCTACGAGGTATAGCATTGTTCTCTTAAGGCTCTCGACCCCTCCTACTCCGAGGCAATGCGCGAGTGAGATGGTGGTGTGCAACGGCTTTCAGTGGAGGACTGGTCCAAATATCACTTCAAAATTTGGCTCAATTCATATCCACTTTATCTTCCCTCGATCGAGCTGGCATGATTAAATAGAGTCGTGGTACATGGGGAATATATGCGTAGCCACGGCCATGATTATTGCTAGGAGAGACCCGCGTTACGGAACACGAGATTCTAGCTACAGTCCTGATACGCAGTATTATGGCAGTACAGAATTCCATACTGGTTACCAACCTTTTGTTACTCGACCTGTCTAGAATACTATTAGAGCAGCAATATGGAATATGAAATCGTATTTGATAATCGTTCTGGATATTACAATCAGAGAAGTCATAATAAATGGCCAGAAAGCGACCAAGGAAAATAGCGTTGCCTTCCACTACCTCATTTCTACGGCTTGATGATTCGACCGCGTGACAGTTTTAGACTTTCAGCTCTGAAGGCTCCAAATGTGCCAGGAGCGCCCATCAGGCAACGATACGAGCAACAAAAAGATCGAAGAGAATTGGCTACCATGAGGCTCGAATAATAAGCATAGGGAAGTGTCAGACGAATTATTAGGAGTATTTACGAGTGTAAGATGACCGACCATTGTTGAGTAATGATTGGCAGTCACTTCTGGGCCAGTATGAAAATTACGCTTGAGGTAAGGTTCTGTCCTGACGAGCTCGCGTAAGTTAACCGCCACCGTCTTGTCTTGTCCCCGTCTCGTCTCGTCTCGTGTTCTGCCTGTCAAACCGAAACTCTTTCCTTTTCTCCCTCGCTCACCCCGAGTCTGCTCCCTCTCAGCTCCGACGACTTCCCCCCCTTACCATCAGCTGAGACCTATTCTTCATCTTTGGTCATCTCTTGCTGTCTCTGTAATTCTGGGTTTCATCAAGTTTCCCCCTTTATTTCACCTTGAACATGGGTCGTACCGTCGATCAGGAAGTTCACGCGGCGTTCGTCGAGTTCCGCGCCAAGGAAGACGATAAGGTGCGTGACTTGTATTTCCCGTAATATTTCAACCACCCGCTTCACTGTCGTCACTAACAAAACACCTTGTTTGCTTGGTTGTTCTGCAGTGTCTTTCAGTCCAGTGTATCTATTGCCAGCAAATTCGCGCAAAGAATACATCGCGCCAGAAGCAGCACCTGCTCGAGTGTCCCGGACTTCGCGGTCAGAATCAGACAGCACAATCTGCGCCCAACGGCATCAGTGCTGCAAATGGATACCCTGCAACTCCGAATGGTGCAGCTGCCACGGCACCTGGCGCTGGCCCAGGGCCTGGCACAGGTGCACTTCCGACTCCCAACGGGCCGATGATGACGAACGGCGTCAACCCACATGCTACCTCGATGCAGACTCCGCTGCAGAACATGCAAGGACGCGCCGCATTGCCGACTCCCGGCCCTCCCACCGGACCTGCCTCTGCTACTAGCTCCCAGCAACCGCCTCGCGCCACTCCCAAGTCCAAGCCCAAGGCCTCCACCTCGAATCTCCCGGCTCCTCCTCTAGATGACGTTCATGCTGCATTTGTCGAGTTTCGTGCGAAGGAGGAAGACAAGGTAAGCGAATGGACTGATCGGACTTAAACTAAAATGGATGGATGCTAATTAAGACAGTGTCTGTCCGTGCAATGCATCTACTGCCAGCAGGTTCGCGCGAAGAACACCAGCAGACAGCGCCAGCACCTCCTGGAATGCCCCACCTACCTTAGTGTCATGAAAGACTCGATCCCTGCCAATAACCTGTTGCATACATTTCCTGAAGGTGATATCGCTCGGTCTCTGCAAATCCCCGCGCCTACTTTGGAACTGGACTTCCGTATGAGCATCAAGATGAACCCGAAAGTTGCTGTTGGTCCGAGTATTTGGGGTCAGAGAGATTGGGTAACATTTATTGGTGGTCAATGGGCGGGCCGATGGGGCAAAGGCATTGTTTTGGTGAGCATTCCTTTTTCTTTGTTGCAAAGCAGTGCTAATGCTCTTTGTAGCCCGGTGGACAGGACTCGCAGATTGTGACCAAGGAATCTATTACCAACATGCGGTCGAACTATGTGCTCCAGACCGCAGATGATCCGCCAGCCTTCATCATTGTCAAGACTGAAGGATGGCTGACAGGTGCCAAAGACGTTCTGGATAAGGTCAACGACCCTAATATTGCGGACACAATCAATCCCAACACCTACAAGTATCGCGTCAATCTTTCCATGGAAACTGGAGATGAGCGTTATGCTTTCTTGAACACTCTCATGTGGATTGCCAGTGGTTGCCGCAGGGGCCATGAAGGTTGGTCGAGACACTTTTGTCGTTTACGGAGTCATGCTAATGACCTATAGTTATCTTCGATGCATTCCGCGTCAACTAGATCCGAACTCAAGCAAATCTGTTCCGTCTGTTTATTGAGCGTAGTTTTTCTTTCTCTGGTGATGGGAAAATATCGGTCTTGTTTATCTTCTTTTCCTTTGTAATGCTATAGGCCAGTCCACTATCCTCATCCGACGTGATAGTGTCTCGCCTCACGTTGATGGATTCCCTGCTGGGTTCTTTTGGCATGGGCACCTGAATTGCCTCATCTCGACCGCACTACTGTCTGGTGTATCTTCTTGCGCTCGTTGATTTCCTTCCACATGTACGCTAGTCTCCATTTTTCATCTGTCGCAGATTGCCAGACCGTTACAAGTTGATTTCGTCTGTTGTCTCCTTCTCCTTTACTTGAGAAACGAGGATTTTCTGTATCTTTACATCTAAAACTGGATATTGCACAATATTTTCTTTCGTGACGTAGGGAGACTTGAATTTCGGAGTCAACACAATCCGAAACCTGACTGCATATACAGGGACAGGGAACAACGCCAAAATTAAGACACGACTTTCAGTACACAAATACTGTTGCTTTATGTAAAAGTCACTATACGCATATCAACGGTGCTGAATGTACTATCCTGTCAGTAAGGTACCCAGTAAATTACTAGGCTGTTTACCTGAGGTGGGATGTTGACAGGTATCATTTCTTTCCTTTACCCCAGTTCTAGACCGATGTACGGAAGTACACTAATGGAAATAATTGAAACCATTATGGTCTCCCAGGTACTCGGTACCTGACCCATTAACTCCGTAACTACGTAGTAAAACATGCTCGCCCGGTTTTTGGTTTTGAGCTTAATTCAGCCTTGGGGTTTATTTCTAATTGTCAACAGGCATAGTGCCTGAGGCAGGACCGGTTATGTATTCGTACCTTACTTTACGATGATAGATTGAAACCAAATAGTGAAAGGGTTCGTGGTGTCCTGTAAAATTTCGGATGATGGTAATAATCATTGAAATTGAGGGCACTCTCTAGATAACTCTGGTGAACTATGGGAATTTTTATCTCTACATCTGTCAAGCAAGTCGCTTGGCGTTGTTGTAATCCGGCCATGACGGGGTATTGGTTTAGAAGCCTGTAATTTGGATAGTTAGCATTGATTGCTAGCAAGTCGAAGAGGACGGACAGCTTACCCTTCTCAGTGTTTCCCTCTCCCATGCTCTTGCTGCTGCTACTGCCGCTCTGGATGGCGCCCAGGATGCCGTCCATGTATGGTGCACCGCTCCATTTCTGGTGGGTGAGGACCTCGACCCCGAGTTCCTTCTCGCGGGACTGGATCAGTCGCACGTAAGCGAGCATTCCCTCGTCCTTGAAGGCGCGTGAAAGTTCGGTCGTGATTGTGGCATTGCTGTGCAGACCGGCAAGGGAGATGAGTTGGAGGACAAAGCTATTATCATTGTCAGTTTCTGCCGCGCATTAAGAAATTATGGCTCTTCAACTCACCCGTGCTTGGCGAGATCCCAGACAAAAGACTTGAGAGACGCCTCGTCAAAGCCCTGACCCATCCAGTTGAATGACGGGCTAAGGTTATAGACCAGTTTCTTCCCGGGGTATGCGGCGCGAACATCGCTTGCTAGTTTTCCAGCATTCTCGACATTGGGGTCGCCAGTTTCAACCCACAAGAGGTCCGCATAAGGGGCAAATTCCTTGGCTCGCTTTGTCGCTGCCGGAAAGCCGGCACGGTAGTGGTAGAATCCCTCCCTGGTCCTGGGACTGTCGCAAGACCAGACAACGGGTTTCTTTGTGTAGTCGCTCGCCAGAGCTCGGCGACGCGAGATAGACAGGTCAGGGTTCTCTTGAACCCTCTTCTTGTATGCATCACGGGCAGACTGGGGCGCTCCTTCGGCTTCGAGATGTGCGTCGACAGCTGGCCCATTGTTAGCTTCTAATCTTGCAAATCTGAGGTAATGAGGATCGATATACCTTCATCAAAAGTGACAAGCTTGTGCTTCTTGACCCACTCCAGCTCAAATGCGTCGACCTCTGCAGGAGCAGCACCTTCGCGCTCCATTGCTTGTAGGGTCTCAGCCAAAGGCTCGACCTCCTCCGCAACACCGAGGATGAACTCGTGATCACGCACATCGATGGCGCTGCTAATCAACTTCCCACTCTCGGAATCTGTTCGAGCGATCACCAGATTCTCGACTCCCATCATGTCCCATTGGAAACGAGCGGCGACCAGTCGGTTGATGTGTTCTCCAATAGGCACAAGGACTTTCCCTGCCAGATGACCGCACTTCTTGCCGCCATGCAGCTGATCTTCGAAGTGAACAGCTGCAGCACCGTTCTCCGCGAAAAGCTTGGCCAATTTGAGGACCGCGGAAAGACCGCCATGTCTGTAGAATAGAGGTTGTCAGTATGTGGATCATCAAATGCAGCATGGTGATGAAGCGCACCCGGTATCGCCATCTGCAACGATCGGTCTCATGTAGTCAACATAAGGGGTCGACTTTCGCTGTTCCGGGGTCATTTTTCGCCTAGCATCCCATTGTTTGCGATCATGCATCTGTTGCGCCTTGAACAATCTCTGTACCTGATTGGGGACGGTATTGTACGGGTAGTCGCCAAAGTCCGGAGAAACCTCATTCGTTGTAGTCAAGAGGGAGGAGCACGCCCATCCTGAGATATACAGCACCTCCTGGTTTGGAGCTTGCTGTGTCATTTGTACGGGATCGATTGCGCCCACTTTGCACGCATTAGACTTGACCAAGGATCCCGATAAAGGTCCTACATACTGGTATGAACCGGCTTTCCCTCTGCCGCTCTCTCATTCAGCAGATTGAACAGCTTACGAGCCATTAAAGAACTCGGATATGTCTGCTGCAAAGTGCCACGTTTGCTGACAACGTCCGCGGCCGAGTAGGGTCTCTTGATACCCTCGAACCGCGGAGATTTCCACCATGCCTCTACATCTTTGATTTGTTGCTCATAAAGTGCATCCTCCGCAGTCCCGGCCTTCTCAGCTGTTGACAGCAACTGAAATGAGTCTGATGGCAAGGTCGTCGAAACGGGGGGCTCAACGGTCGGCAGCGGAGATGATGACATCCGCGGATAACCGCATGTGAATGAACGCAGGGCGAGACGGGAGGGACTGCCGGCAGTCGAAGAGAGAGTAGGGAGGCGTCGAGGAATCCGACGAGGAACTGACCGAAACATCTTCACAGTCCAAATTAAATTTCCGGTATGAACATGAGGGGAAATAAGAGAAAGGAATAAACGACGGATAGACGAAGGTGGTGTTATGGGGAAGATCCTGGGGAGCTTAAGCCTTTTGGGAGGGATTGCCAGCGCCCCCCGCCATTGGACCGATCAGCCAACCTCGGTCTGGGGGCCCGCGGCTGCCCGCTTGGCCCTACAGCGGATTCCCTGCGGGCCGATGTCGCCTATTTGTCTTCATTTTTCCGCCTTTCGCAGGTTATTCTTAATAATGACGAGACGTTCAAGCCAACAGGTCCTTTAATTTAGGTCGATAGGTCTCCTTAAGCATGACTAAAGAATTTATCTTGAGTACACAAAAGCCTCTCAAGTGGATAGCGATCAAGCCAACCCTTTACAGGAAGCCGTATCTAGGTTATCTTTGCACCTTGACCACAACCACTGAGTTCAGTATACAAAGCCCCCTGACATATGCTTCCCCCCGTTAGGGGTCGATGTGTTGTGATGCGTTCTGAAGGATTGTGCTTCATCGCCATTCATATGTCAGGCTCATTGGCTGCGCAGGGAAGCGTCAGGAAGTTCCTGAACCGCTGCTAATCCAACATTTACATTTCTTGAAAGTGTCTGTCCCGGATGATCTTGCAGTACTTGTCATGTCCCTTCTTCCGATCGTCCATCCGGCAAGTCTATGATATAATCAATGTTACGCAAGTTCTCACGAGGCGGTTGCATTGGTCCTCACCTCACTACGGTACGATGAAATGCCGCACCGTTGACACTCCTGCGATGCTTTTTTGCCACAACTGTGACAGCTTTTGCGCTTTGCGAAGCTCCTTGGCCATATTTGAACCTGGTCATTGAGTCGGAGCAAGTCGTGCAGGGATAAAGGTATGAGCTGGGTTCCTTTCAGCACATTGTCGCAGGGAGGAAATCGCCTGGAAGGAATTCCAACATAGGCTGTTCCTACCTTGGTCGAGTAATGGTCCGTCACAATAACATCGATTGACTTCCAGCGTGAGATATGCTTTCGAGCATATATGATGGCAACCGTCCGTTCGCGCTTCAGGTCAGGTGTCACAAACGAGTCTCCTAAATCGTGAGTATGAAAGACGATATGAAAGGGCTCCTCATTATAGAGACTGCGAGCCATGAGTTTGAGTCGAAAGCCTTTATTAATCCTAATAATCCCCGCGAGTAGACACCAATGCCTTCGTGGTTCAATCACCTGGTCACTGACATGTTTATAGTGCTCCGGGTCATAGATCTGATAATCCGGCAGGTCAAGGACTCCAGGGAACGAGACTTTATCGCGCAGATTTGCGTATTTGGCCATGTTGCTGACTGTTTACCACTGGTGTGGAAGAAGCCATATTCTTGAAGGAACGACAGCTTATATACAGTCCGCTGAGTGCTTGATACTTCATTCACTGTTATTTGCTTTGAGTTTTGAGTGAATGATAGATTATGGATCGTTTTTGAAAGTCATTCATACTTGCCAGTCTCCACTCCCAAATCATTCAATCCAGCGGACTGTACTTGAAGAAAAGAGATGGGAGAGTATTATGTCTAAAGGCACCTATTCAAGTATTGGGCTTGATTCATACTCGTCGAATCTTGAACGACAGAGATGTTTCCATATCATGATCTGCTAGTCAGTAATTTCTGTATCCAGCCTTCTCATATATGGTGGATAAGAAGAGGTAGAGTTTGTATATAGAGGGAATACAACTCTTGTTAACCTTCAACTCAAATAGATAATCTTTCTATCCGAGCAGCTCTTCTATGACACCAACCCTGTGGCAAGTGCGGAGTCGTGCCTTAAAACCTAAGGATATGAGGGGTAAAAGTGTAATAACCCATTAACAACTGGCGAAGGGAAGGAAGCATCGAATAAGAGTCCAGGGATTACCTCTCACGAGCCACTCTCGAAGAGGCATGGCCAAGATAGTTGATCATCTCCAACTCTTCGGACTTGGACTTGCTGTCATACCTCAACCTTCTTCTCCCTCCGAGTGGCGCTCTCCTTTGTACTATCTCTTTCACGATGATTGGGCCTTGTCATAATCGCGGCAAGTATTCCACACTGCCGTCTAGGAAGTGACTGGCCCTGTTGAGCTGGCCCAATGATGCAGAGGGGAGTTGATTTGCTTCTTTCTGAGCTTCACAATGAGCAACAGACTGGACGGAGTTACTTCAATAGCTCCAACTCTACCGTGGAGCTTCTCTTGTCTATTTCTAACAAAAGGTTACGGGTTGTTGTCTGCGTCCAGTTAAACAGTGGCTTATCGAGTCTGATCGCCGAATCAACCTCACTCCAGCAGTCGCCCCCGCAATCTGCACGTTTAGTGCAATCCTTATCATCTGGATGCGTTTCTCCTCACGGCTCGGGTCTCTCTCGAGGCCGTAGTTTATCTGTCGGTTCTCAAGTGACAGCAAGCTATCCTCCGGTCCTCCTTTCGATTTGACAGATACGGATGTTATGGCTTATCTATTGCTTTTGTCGCCTACTCTGGAATCATAATCCATCGTTATTCCACCCCCCCCTCTCATTCTTGTCCCGCTTTCTTATTTGAATTTCTTGTCTCCTCCAGTGGCTGGGTGGCTCCATATCGTTCAAGTCCCTATTGTCATTACCCCGAACGGTATGGACAACATCAAAATCCCATCGCCTACGACAATTCTAGACACTACTCCCACCATTCCTTCGTCTGCCGGGATCTTTGATTCGGCCTCTTCTATAAAAAGAAGCACACCACCGAATCGAGCTATAAGAGGAGTTGTCACTAACAAGCCCAAGCAATCTAAAAGTCGAAACGGTAAAGTCATTCCTATTAACTGTTAAGAAATCAAGTCTCGATGTCGGATCGGTGTAAACCGCTCACATACATCCAGCGAAAAGAATTGCGCAGAGCGCTGACTCCATTTCCTTTTCACCGTACATTAGGCTGCATTACCTGCAAGGCAAAGAGACTAAAATGTGACGAGTCGAAGCCGACCTGTCTCCAATGCAAGAAGCGCAACGTGGAGTGTGGAGGTTACAAAAAGGACTTTAAATGGCGTCCATTCGAAGAAACCAACGTGGTCAGCAGGATTTCTTCTATTCAAGCCAGAAAGAGTAAGTGTGCAGGTTTACAAGGTCTGCATTTTGTAGTCACCACTAAGATCTCTCAGGTGATCCGGCCAGGTCAGGCAAAGAAAGGAGGGCCAGTCATTCAGGGCAGGCGGGCAAGGATCGTCAACCTTGGCCGGTTAGCGCTCGATCGTCCACACCGACAGCATCCTCTCTGGAATCGAATGATGCTGCACTCATTCATACACTCCAGTCGGGCAATTCGCCTTCCACTGACTCACCACTTGCATTGACCCAGGAAAACCTCACATCCTGGAACGGTGGCATAGCTCGTTTTCTGGATTTCAGTAATGCAGAGGATGAACTCCTCACGCCTTTTCTCACAAATAGTTCGCCGCCGGAACAGTCTCCACGGCTCTCCGATATTGTACCCTCCACTCTGGATATCCATACGAGCCCAATACGGAGGCCACTGGGGCTGGCTTCGCAGAACACGACTCTTCGACCGGGCAACTTGAGCTTTGCAGCACTTCTTGAAGAGGACAATGATAAAATAGAAGAAATAGCCCGCCAGTCCGATGAGTATATTGATCCGTGGCTGGTAGGATCTTCCGATGGCGGGGCGCCGTCCGAGACGTCGAATACCCCCGCTATGCTACCCAAGGAGCCAAATTTCGATATTGCCAGTCCCGAAATGTTGGTACTGCAATTTGACAGATTCACTTGCGGGATTTTGTCTGTCAAGGATGGGTTAAACGAAAACCCCTGGAGGACTCTGATATGGCCTCTAGCCGGAGAGACTCCAGCCTTGTACCATGCGATATTCTCTATGACGGCTTTCCATTCAAGCAAGGACAATCCGGGTCTAAGAATGCACGGCGTTGATCATATGAGAAGAAGCATTACTTACATGGTCCAAGATATACAGAACATGCGGACAGATGCTGCCTTAGCTACGAGCTTGGCGCTGGCATTCGCAGACACATGGGACCAACACACCCGTAACTGTATCCAGCATGTACGTGGGGCCAAGGCACTCGTATTGCAGCTCCTGAAGTCCAAGGTTCGGGATGCAAATGACATCGAGAGAATCCGGTTTCTATACAACACCTGGTTGTACATGGACGCAATCGCACGCTTAACCTCTCGAGACGACGAGGGAGATCAGGATATGAACTTCTCCATCTTCCAGCTGCCCCGGGATGCAGTTCATGAGATTGACCCTTTGATGGGTTGCGCCACTACACTCTTTCCACTCATCAACCAGGTCGCCAGACTGATCCAACGGGTTCGGAAGACGGAATCAAATTCAATTTCTCTTGTCTCTCAGGCTATCGAGCTAAAAAGACTTATCGAGCAATGGGAACCACCGGAGTGGTTCGTGCCGCCGGAGGACCCAACATCCGAAGTACAGCACAGTATCCAGACGGCGCACGCCTATCGTTGGGCAACTTTATTGTATCTTCATCAAGCAGTGCCAGAAATGCCCTCAGAACCAGCTAGTGACCTGGCCAAGCGTGTATTGATACTGCTGGCTACTGTTCCTTCGGGTTCCCGAACGACAATCGTTCACATGTTTCCTCTGATAGCAGCTGGATGCGAGGCCGAACCAGGAGAGGATCGCCAGTGGGTTTTGAGTCGATGGAGAGCAATCCAGTCTCGTCTTATGATAGGGTCCATCGATCGATGTATTGAAGTAGTCCGGGAAGTTTGGTCTCGCCGTGACACCATCGAGGCAGAAAAGCAGCGACAGCAGGAGCGCGTGCTCAGCAGTTCTAGTCGTCAGAGCAAAGGCGGGCCGGGTTCAACACCCCAGGGAACGAGAGAACAATTCATCAGCAGTTTCGCCATTCCTTCCGACCCAGCAGTGTCGTCTAGACCCCCATTCGTAGGCACTCGAAGAAGCTCGGCTGTGTCACCATTGGAAAACATCGAATTCGAGAAGACAGTTAGAGGTAAATTACATTGGGTTAGTGTCATGCAAGAATGGGGATGGGAAGGTGAGTCGTTATCTTGTTCCGTTTGACTGTTTGCATTGTACTTCATTCTTCGGTACCTGAGCTGAATTGGACTGTGTTTTTTGCAGTGTTTCTGGGATAAAGAAAATAACGGGATCGAAAAGTTGATGGGCGCGGTTCTCTACCGAGGCTGGGACATAGTCTTGTTTGCAGTTGAGCCCTTGACTCGGACTTGTTCATATGGCCTGCATTCTCGTGGCTTTTGGGACTGTTGCAATGTCGAAAGCGGCTGGCCTGATTTTGAGTGGCCTTCATTTTCTTTGTCCTCAAGTCGAGATGAAGCAAAGTCATCGCTGGCTAGATACGATCGGAGTGAAGCCAGATACGACTCGACGTCGCGGGTGATCTTGACAGTCGACATTCCGACGAAAGAGGCAGGCATATACTTGTTGCAATCGTCAATGACTGGGGGTTCGGTCGCGGTAGGATGCACTTGGAATTGATGTCAAGTTGCGGTTGGGTTACGGACTTTCCTTCTACTTGATTAGCATGGCGTTCAGAGGTGGTTGCAACGGCTTGCTTGCGGTTCATGTACTGAATTCTATACGGACTTGGCCTTGTTTTGGTGCTTTGATTGCGTTGGGGCAACCATAAGAGGGTCCAAGTTGGGATCGTCTTTTCGAAGATGTCGCTTAGGGAACCAGGTCTTTTGAACAGCTGCTCCGGATTTGCTTATGCAACGGGTTGGCGCATGGGCTAAACGAGCACGAGACAATTTGTTCACGGAGTTCCTTTCCTACCAAGACGCGAAATGTGAAAGAAGACCCGGCTCTGATTTATAAGCAGAAATGAATTGGATTTCTCTACAGCGAAAATGACTTAGCTCTGATAGTGATTCAGGAAGTATTCATTTCACGAACCTGTTGATATATATAACATCTGGCCTCCAGCTGGTCACTGAAGCGGACTATAGAGGCACCGAAAATGGCTGCGAGAGATATCTCCTCGACTGTTACTTCTTGCCGCTGAGACTGAAGACCGGAGATTGCATTTATTCTCGGTCGAGGGACTCGGGGATTCTGACATAGGGCGGTCGTTCTTCTACCAGTAATCGGTATTAGTCAGTCGGATGGGCAGGAGTATAAAATATAAGAGGCTCTCAAGAGGAAATTGGGGGAGGTCCCCTCTTTTCTATGATCGTCCAGCCCACTGAGCAAATCATCCACTAGTCTCAGGTAGGTAGTGATATATGGTGTCATTTTCCGGGTCTGCCATTAGTTGATGATTGATGACAGACTGGTCTGACTAAGACGATCCAGGACTAGTTAACTAAGGGAGAAGTGATTTGCAAGGTTGCATGCAGGATGGTCGGTTCAGTTTGGGTTCTTGAATCCCAGGGCATCTTTGTCGGCGGGGTAGATAGAACAAAGCAAGCTGAGCATCCTCAGGTTCGTTTTCTTAAGGCAGATGGACGGATAAGGCAGGACGCAGTCCCTGTACTCTCTGTAGGTTTGAGGGGATTAGGTGACATCACTGCCTGTTGAGATTGCATATTGCCTTATCCATTCGGTGATTGCTGGATGAGGGATATACTCCATGGATGATGTTATTGTGGGAGTGCTCCGCAGATACCTAGGCATTTGGGAGGAAAGACTAACCAATCCAGGCAAAATTGTCCAGGCTTTCAGTACTCCGTACCGTAGGTGAGGTACCTTACCTAGTTTCCGGTACGGTAATTCATAGACTGTGACTTTGGTTTTACCTCCCTTGAAGTGTACCTTGGTAGATACCTCAGGCTGTCCCATTACCATACGTTGACACTCGACTATGGATACAAGGTACGGGTTGTTGATAAGTACCGAGGACGATTATGATACTGATAGATAAGGAATACCCCTCATCCTTCGACCGCTCACCCTCATGCATTATCTCCGCTGGAGTACTCCGTACCTCGAGATGAATAACTAACTGGAGGAATCATATCCGATCGCACTTTGGTAGATCTGGGGTTTCGTGAAGAGTTACTGCTGGTCTCCCAGTGTAGTAACTGGATCCGTTTGTTCGCATTGCTATGCTATCCTATCAGTGCAGAGGGAGGAAGGAAATTGAAGGACAATGGCTTGGAAATATGTATAGATTCTATATATATTGCGATGTTAGAACAATCGAGCATCATCAATTTGAATATCCCAGCCTACGCAGTATAGAGTAACGCATCTCTAATCTATACGTTACTCCCATCCATACAAAATGGCTGTCCGGTTCAGATACCACGCCAAAGCCCAGTACACCTTTAAGCCACCCCTGATCGCAAACGAGAATGCCTTCTTAGGCGATGTGTACTCGAGGTATTTGAATCTACCGATTCCCACCATGGAAGCTAACATGATCTCCTTCGCAAGCGAGAAAGAGAACCCCGACAAGCCCATCTCGGCTGGCTTCTACCGCCTTGAAAAAGGAACCCCGCTGGTGTATGAATACACCTACGACGAAATGAAGATCATACTTGAGGGGCAGTTTGAAATTGCCGATGAGACCGGGCAGAAGGTGACGGCTTTGCCGGGGGATGTTTTTTATTTTCCCAAGGGGGCGAAGATTACGTTTACGACGGAAACGTATGGGTTGGCGTTTTATGTGAGTTTTTTTTAGTTGTGTTGCTACCCTTTCAGATAATCACTAACTAACAGCTGTCTTTGTAGACTGGACAGAGGAAGCAGGGAGGTGCCTAGATGGTGTCCTAGGATGGATGGATGGACGGATGAGGTTTATTTGATCGGGTGAAATTACCTGGATAGCGTGGACTACCAGTATATCACGTCATCGACCACCTTGAATAATCGACGGAGTCTAAAGATCCCAATTAGAGAGGTAGTCTCAAGGCTCTCGAGCCTCTGGGGAGACAGGATGCTTCCATGTTTTCTTGGGGGCCAGTGGTACATGTAATATATCCCGCTGTACCACTAGTCCAGTTTCTAGTGAGTGTAGAACCATGGAACTGTCCTGCTCAAAAGAGTAATTTGCTTATGCTATTTACCTCATGTAAACAAGGACAAGTGTGTCGCACGGGCTGATTTTTTGTGCAAAACCTGTTGGATTGCCATTCATTCTTGGACGAGACTAAGTCTAATGGCAACTGCAATCTCACCCGCATAGGAATGTGATTGTCTCGGCAATTATAATACTGAATAGGCAAGCGAGGATAAACAAAGCCATTGAGACATCACAAGCTTCCGCATGAAACTCCAAGTCCGATCAGATCTCATCCAGACTTCGTCCAACGTCGATCCAGCCCAATTCGTCTAACAATCAGAGAATGACTTGCAGGGCCTCCCCTCCGTAGCACGCAGATAAGGCGTCAGATTTAAAACTCTGAGACTGGAGACGCCATATCCATTCTGATCCCAAACCCTCCAGCACTCCAATCACAAGCATGAGCGACTCCGATAAACTCGTGCCCCCTTGATTCAAGGCAGGGGTTAATCGCTAAATCTTGCTCATCGTATCCGTATCTAAATTGGATCGTAGCCTTATGCCTTGGACAAGGGAGTTACCGGGGCAACTGCTATGCTAGAATAGGAAGAGGGGGACGGATCGAGCTGATCTTGTCAACTCCGAAGCTTCTCGTTGGCTAGAAAAATCCAGGTGGATGAGTGGCTGGCTGTTAATCATTCATGTTCCTGGGGATGACGAAGGAGGAGGATCCGATGAGATCTGTTTCGGTTCAGCTGAAGCATCATCAGCAGCAGTCCAGAGCTGAATCAGGTGCAGCAGACATTCACGATCCTTTGAAAACGGGAGCGAAGGGCGGATCACGTTTTCTTGTCTGACTCTTGTTGTCGCTCCCCTTTCTTCCCTCCTTCTTTTCTTCATCCTTCTTGACTCCCCACTAAATAAAAAAAGAAACAAAGCCATTATTCCCTCCACCTGACTCCCGACCGAAGCTCTCCCCGGAAGTGGCTCATTTCTTACCTTTGACACTCTCTTCCTTACTGTTCCTGTCTATCATCACTTTGCTTCTTCCTTCACGCTATACGTCAGAAACATTTGCAGCTTCTCTCTCTTCTATTCCTTTGACTCCTCCTGACTGGATTCCTCCCAAACTACTGCCCGACTACGTTAGCTTCCTTCTTCCCCACCAACCAAGGCTGATAGCTGCCATACTGGGCTTTAGTCTACCCCGTTGGCGGAGGAGTCTCGCCTCGCCCTTCTCGCCTTAGCCACGTCCAGAGACCAATTGGGCACATTTCCCTCTGATACTGGCTGACTTCTCTCCCTCCTCTCTCTCTTTTACTTCTTCTTTCTCCGGCCTTCATACTCGCTTGGCGACACTTGCGGCCATGATGACCCTCGATACCCCTCGTGAATCGCCAGAGCGTCACGGTCTGCGTCTTCCAAATCCCCCTCCTCTGTTGCATACCCGGTCGGGCAATGACCCTTTCGATCGCCCCTCGACTCCCGCAGACAATGGCTTCACCAGTCCTGCCCAAACCCCGCAGGGCAGTCCCAGCAAGAACAGAATGCCGCCTGGCGCCATTGACCTACCTAATGTCTTCGAAAAAGCGATGAAGCTAACTCCATCCTCTCCCACCAAGAACACCTTCAACCATTACAACCACCCCATGTTTGCTCCCCCGAAGGGAGCAATGGACGACTTCAGCGAGAGTGTTATCCGCCAGTCACCAGGAAGTCCCACGCGCAGATCGAACAAAGAAAACACACCCCCGAGTCCTCTCAAAATAGCCAAGGATCTAGGCCCCAATCCCGCCGCCGCCGCAATTTCTCGTCATGAGCCATATCAGCAAAGAGATCTGGACACTCTCCAGAGGCGCCAGGTTCAGATGCGTGGCTTGACGCCAGAAGAGATGGAGAAGCTGCAGAGTCCCAGAGTCAAGCGATTGGTCAATGTGACTCAACTATGTAAGTGTATTTCCAGAGTGACGATTGCGCATACATGTCGGATTGGTCTCCAGTGCTAATATGCTTGTTGCTTTTGCATAGACTTCCTCGACCATTACTTTGACCTACTCAGTTACGTTCACAACCGCCAGACCCGCTATTCCCAATTTCGTGCCGCCTACCCCGATCCTCCTGCGACCCCAATTGACGATTACGAGCCAGCCCTCCTCAAGTATCTAGGTCGCGAGCGTGCTCATCTTCGCAAGCGTCGCACCCGTCTGCGTCAGCACGACTTCCAGATTCTGACCCAAGTCGGCCAGGGTGGCTATGGACAGGTCTATCTGGCTCAAAAGAAAGATACTCGAGAGGTGTGCGCGTTGAAAGTTATGAGCAAGAAGCTCCTATTTAAGCTGGACGAAATCCGTCACATTCTGACCGAGCGAGACATCTTAACGGCGGCCAAGAGTGAATGGCTCGTCAAATTGCTCTACGCTTTCCAGGATGATGAGCAGATTTACCTCGCAATGGAATATGTGCCGGGCGGTGACTTCCGTACCCTGCTCAACAATACTGGCGTCTTGCACAATCGCCATGCCCGATTCTACATTGCGGAGATGTTCAGCTGCATCGATGCACTCCATGCGCTGGGGTACATTCACCGCGACCTCAAGCCAGAGAACTTCTTGATTGATTCAACTGGCCACGTGAAGCTAACGGACTTTGGCTTGGCGGCGGGAATGCTGAATCCAGGAAAGATTGAGTCCATGCGTGTGAAGTTGGAGGAAGTCGGCAATACCCCCGTTCCGTTTGGTCGCCCGATGGAGCAACGAACTGCAGCCGAGCGTCGTCAGGGATACCGTTCGCTTCGAGAGCGTCAGGTCAACTACGCCAAATCGATTGTTGGTTCGCCTGATTACATGGCGCCCGAGGTATTGAAGGGTGAGGAATATGACTTTACGGTTGACTACTGGAGCTTGGGGTGCATGCTCTTCGAAGCCTTGGCTGGATACCCGCCCTTTGCGGGGGCCACGGTCGATGAAACGTGGCAGAACCTGAAGAATTGGCAGAAGGTACTCCGGAAGCCTGTATACGAGGACCCCAACTATTTCCTTTCGCGGCGGACCTGGGGCCTCATCACCAAGCTCGTGGCGGCCAAGGAGAACAGAGCCAAAAGCATCCAGGAAATCCATGCGCATGACTATTTCAGCGAGGTTGACTTTAGTCGCCTGCGTGAGCAGAAGGCGCCATTCGTACCAGAGCTGGATTCAGAAACAGACGCCGGCTACTTTGACGATTTCAGCAACGAAGCAGACATGGCCAAATACAAGGAGGTCCACGAGAAACAGCGTGCGCTCGAAGAGATGGCCGAAAGAGAAGAGAAGATGAGCAAGGGATTGTTTGTTGGGTTTACATTCCGGTATGTTCACTCTATTCTACGGGGAAAGATATATTTCTGACAAGCATGACAGTCATCGCAAACCCGCCGTGGATTCCACTGGCCGAAGCTCGCCGCGGAAGCCGATTGCAACCGACGGGTCGTTCGGAACCATGTTCTAGACGGGATGAGCCCCTGCAAATGTCCTTTTCTTCGCGTATGAACGCATCCTGGCATCGAGCTGGATCTCGAATTGGCCACCATCAAACCGGTTTTGCGGCGTCTCTTAAATGGTTTTCTGTATGCATACTCATCGGTCACCAAATGGGCCTGGGATACATGGGACTGGAGTTGTGCGTGTATTGATTATGCGTGTATGATACATAGAAAGTCGGTATGCGTATGCTTAGGAGTCAGGTTGAAAACATAGTCTATTTTTCTCTTCTTTCCTGTCGGACTTTCAGGTAATGCCGCCCGAGCTTAATCCACGTCCAGCTGATGCACCATCTTCAGGATCTCCGATTCATTATCCCCGACAACCGCCTTTCCGTGCGTCCAGTCAACAGTCTACGTAGCGTAGTCCATTGTTAGTTATCCGATCAGGCCCTCGAAGAATAAAAAGAGAAAGAAGAAGAAAAAATAGGAAAGGGAAAAGAACATACCACCGGCCTCACAAACTTCCCCTCATCCTTCTTAAACAACTCCAACGCGTCCTTCGCGTCCTTCGCCCCCTGCACCAGATCCGACGGCTTCACGCCCCCGCCCACATAGTCGAGGATATTCCGCAGCTGGTCCGGCGTCGGCGGCGCGGTGGTCACCTCCAGCTGGAACTCGCCGCGCTGCCGCTTCGCGTGCTCGAGGTGGTCGCTTGCTTGGTCCTCTGTTGCGGTTTCGGAGGCGACGGCCGCGGCTTGGCGGAGGATAGTGTGGGCGCGTTTGGAGGAGGCGAGGGCAGGGCTGTGGAAGAGGGTTATGGGGTCGAGGGATTTGGGCTGTTGGTTGTTAGTTAGTCAATGGGGTTGTGGTTGGGCTTGAGGGTTATGGTTCTTGAGTGGGTGAGGAGGGAGGAGAAACGTACGAAGCGGAAGACCATTTTGAAAACTAGTTCTGGTTGGAGAGATGATGAGGTGTCTGGTTATGTGTTTTGTATTATGTATTGCGATGTTGTTGATGGATGGTAGAGTAACTCCGTAAGGTGAGGTGAGTGCTGGATTTGGAGGTGGTGGTGATGTGATTACGTCATGGGGGTGGTCATAGCTTCTGCTCTACTTCTACAGGCACAAGGACCTCTCGGGGTCCTCCGTACGGGTACAAGTATCACAGGAGGGTGGAGTTTAATTGAATACAATATCTACAGGATATATATTTACGGCTTCATCAATCGTGAATATAAACATGAAAAAGAAGGCTACCAGCCGAATGTTTCGACGTGGAGGTAGATCCCCTGGGCGCCGGTCCCCTTGTGGACCGCCCGTTCGTCGCTGAGATACACCACGCTGCGGCGGACGTCGTCTGAGAGTCCCTCTGGTCCGCATACGACGACGGCGCTTTCGCCTTCTGCTTTTTCAAGGACCTTGCGGATGATGGTGCGTGGCTGCGGTCGGCCGGATAGGAGGTTGAGGTGGTGGGATTGCGCGGGTTCTGGTTGCGCTGATGCTTCGGGTTGACGTTTTTCGTCGGCGTCGGCTGCAGCCGTTGGGGTTGGTTTTGGGGGCTCTGATGCCGGAGCGTGTCCGGAACAGGTACATTTGTGTTCGGTGATTTCGTCCTCGTCTTCTACCGCAGCTGTGCAGCAGCAGCCTCCGCCGGGGAGGCAGCCGCTTGTGCTCGCGGGATCTTGTCCACTTGAGCTTGACGCGGAGACGGATTGGATGGAGATGCGGTTGTTCTTTTCGGAGAATTCCTCTTTGCGGGGTTCAATGGCCTTCGGGTTTTCGGTCGGCGGAGATGGCGGCTGTAGACAGGCGGTTTTCGGTGGCTGCTGCTCCAGCTTCTCATCGCAAGTGATGTAGATACTCACTTCCAGTTCTCTGATCATATCAGGCTGGGCCTGTCGGCATTCGTCGACGTCGGATAATACAGACTGGATCTGAGTCTCGAACCAGCTGAGTTGAGCGCGGGACTTGATGACCCACACGAATCGAATTCGCTTGGTCGCCGCAAGACGACGCTTAAAACTTCCAGCACATTCTGCCTTCCACCCTGCGACGATGTCTCGCAATAGGGGAATGGTAAAAGTGGCCCCCATGCCGCCTGCGAGGAGAACGACGCTGTCAAATTGCCTCAGGGGTCGGATCCTGCCGTATGGACCGTCGATAAACACCGTACGAGGTCGTTGGGCAGTTGATACCTCTCCGGATCCGAGGGTGAGATGGTGCTTCGAGGCGAAACGGAAGAACCGCCTTGTACCACCCTTTTCGGCTCGCACTAAGAATTCCATCTTCCCGTCGTCCGGAATCGAAGCGATGGTGAACGGGTGACTCTGCAGAGGCACGATGGAGTGGCAAGTGAGAAACACATGCTGTCCGGGCTTCCACCGAACACCTGGATTCTCGACTGTAATTCGAGTGATGTTGCCTGGTAATGGAGTGAAAGTTGCGACGTTCGCCCAGAGAGGATGCCGATTTGATTTCGACACATGGAAGATTGACAGGTTGGCATACGTTGCCCACGCATACCGAGCTACCCGATCAAACACCAGAAATCCTATGGAAATCCACACCCAAGCCTTGACCTCCGCCGGCGCATGAAGCCAGACTGCAGCAAGGAACCCAGCGAACGTTACCAGATGCTGCAAGACGAACAGTTCGTAGCTCAGTCTACGAGTTGGCGCCGCTGATGATATGACGATGAATGTCAGAATGCACCATGCAGCAAATCCTCGTTGTGTCAGCACGTCGTTCTGCAGCTGATACGTGATATAGTCATATCGGGCCCAGTTTCGGAACCAAAAGCCCATGTGAATGGTCGCAGTCAACCATAGAGTCCTAGAAATCCAACGGTGGAACCAGTTCAGGCGCTCGTAGCTCAACCCCACAAACAATCCAATGATGTTTTGTCTTCCCGCCAGCAGAAAGATCAATGGCAGCTGGGCAATGGCGACAAAGCCGGTTCGATAGCCGACGTCTTCCCATTTCCATTTATTCGTCGTATCCAATTTGTAAAAGCAGAAAACGAGGACCACTACGAGGTTGGCCAGAATGATGGCAATCGGTCCCAGAGGAGCGAAGTGGAAGGATCGACCGCGAATCGTTATCGGAGGCAAGGTCGCATAGCTCGCTTCACGAACCACAGCTGTTAATGTGGCATATGAGCTGAAAAAGAGTGATTTCGGCTTGGATGGCGTGAGAGTGGAATCGCGTAATCTGTGTCGAGTTGAGTATCCGGGTTCCTCATAGCTCTTGAAGGAACTGTGCAACCCACCTTTGGTATGCTAAGAAGCGATTAAGCATGTTGGCAACAGTTCCAGCAGCAATAGCACTACCGACAACGGCCCAGTACATCCGCTGAAGGTAGAACACGTCCGGCACCCCCTCGCCCATGGACATATGGCCCATGCCACTCATGGACATGCCATCCATGTCTGCGGTGTCGAAGAGCGCAGATAGTTTACGGAAGCAAGGGAGTCGATATGCGCTGTGCGGCGAAAGATTTCCTATCCTCAATCAAAACGGCTGCTGTTCGCTTCTCATTGCAACTCGATAACGCGGCGGTGGTTGTATTCGGTATGACAGCCAACATGGACGAGGTTGTGCTGCTTTAAGCTTTCCTTGGTCGTCGTACAGATTAATCTGATCTGCTCCCGAGAGTCTCAAAGCTCGATTATCAGTTTTTGATTATCAGTTTTGCGAGACCAAGCATGACAGCGACAGAAAGGATTCAAGGTGAGAATGTAAAGAATGCGTGGCGGCGCATTCTTACTACAAAATAGAGCCAAGAGTAAACTCGGAAAAATGTCTAACAATAATCATAGACAATCAATGAGAAGCAGCTGCCCACTAATAATCTGCTCATCTCGGGCAATCTAGATCTGAAGACGTTGCGGAACAGCCAAAATACTCAATGCTGATTGGGTGCTGACTTCGAAAATGTGCTCAACCCGCCCACTCACACTATTTCTAAAAGGACAGAAACATGCTCACACATCCCCGCCGCCCAGAAGGGGACGGGTCCATTTCGGAATTGATGGCTTTAAACTTGCTGTGCTCGCTCGTTTTCGTCAATCATGTCATTACGCGTTGTTTTCCAGTTGCATCTTTCAAGTCGATAACCACTTCTGCAGTACGATCCTCGGGGTACGAGGATTGACCAGCAAACCTAGCGCTCTGGTCATTTCGCAAGCATTCCTATCAGGACAATAATACATAGACAGCAGATATGAACATGGATCACTCGAGCCATTCGAGCACGTCTTCCTCATCATCAATGACCATGACTATGGTCTTCACCAACAGTCATGACACTCCATTGTTCTCCTCAACATGGACACCGTCCTCCAGCGGTGCTTATGCAGGCACCTGCATCTTCCTAATCGTCCTGGCCATCATCAATCGCTGCTTAGTCGCTTTCAAAGCCTCCATGGAGCACTACTGGCTTGCGGCTCATCTCAATCGCCGTTACATCGCCATAGCGGGGAAATCATCTGAAGCCGGTCGTATCGACAAAGACCCTGACGCGAAGGTTGCTTCTTTGGTAACTGCTCAAGGCGTGGAAGAATCAGTAAAGGTTGTGCGACGAGTTTCGCGAGAGCCTATCCCCTGGAGATTCAGTGTCGACCTTCCACGGGCAGCTATCTTCCTGTGTATTACAGGCGTGTCCTACCTGCTGTATGTTTGATGCGCGCTCTCTTTCTCTCCTTGCGTGACTCCTGGCTAACTTCACTTGCAGCATGTTAGCCGTGATGACAATGAATGTGGGCTATTTCTGCTCCGTTCTTGCTGGTGCTTTCCTCGGAGAGCTGGTGGTGGGACGATACATCCAATGGAACGAACACGACCACTAAAATGATATGAATGTGTTTAAATATGAGTTCTGGATTTAGCAACGGCGCCATGGAGTTCAACGGCAACATTATACGGCATTATCAGCATTGGGTTAGACCTCGATATCATCTACCTGCGTTCTATCTCAACCCCTACTATTTATCACTCAGACAATAATATACACCAACCACTTCGCTTCTTCAAGTGATGTATTACATGTGTCTTCATCTATGCACGGAGGATGCTGAGGAACCAAATTCGAAGATACTTTTGTTTCAACTACCCTCAAGGCTCAATTTGTAGTTTCTATGTAGCTGCTGATTGACGCACCGCTGTCCATTTTAACGTGATATCCGGTTGTATCTGCTCACTGTGTGTATTTCTTTTGGGCAATTCTGTCCGCAGAAAATAAAACCTGGGCGATGGAAACTTCGCACCTTCCTATCCACGCCCAAACCCCAAAGCAATCTCCAACTCCAAGTCCTTGGCTTGAACGGGTTTCGGCAGGTGTAACATGAGTATCGACAGTCATTGGCCAATTTGATTTAGCCGGCGTGCAGGGTCCAGGCGCTAACCCTGATAAGGTTAAATAATTTGCTCATTTCTGCTCAGACTGTAACACGCCAAAAGCTTTATGTGGGGCTGCTCCGTCCAAGACAGCTGGCAAGCTATCACTGATGATTCTGTGATAGAACCAAAGAAACAGAAATTGTCACTGGATCATAGATAAACAGGTAGAACACTTTAGATGAACCGAGCGACTGTCTGCCAAGAATCAGGGCTAGAGTCGGTCCTAATAAAGGAAGATGCTCCATGTGGAAATGGAGGCTTGACCTTGAAGCTCCGCAGTCTCCGGACATTAACTGAATCATCTGTGCTTCCTTGTATATAAAGAGTAACCAGGTATCCTAGTGACACTGACAACTCCTACAATTACAACATTGTTTAACCATATTCACTTCTAGGAAGATACCATAATCCTCCTCGCCTTTACAATCCCCTCTTTCCCTAGACTTCGTCTGTATATCACCTCACCGTCTCATACTCTGAACAATCAACATCAGAGCCACAATGAAGTTCTCTCCTGCCTACCTGCTTGGCTTCGCGCCAATTGTCGCCGCTCACTTTAGACTCCAATATCCCACGAGTCGCGGCTTCGATGAGGACACAATGGCTAACTTTCCCTGCGGGGGCTTGGGCCAATCTTCCAACAGGACTCAGGTGTCTCTTTCGTCGGGCTCCTTCCCTGTTGCCTTAAGGATGGGTCACGATGAAACTGCTGTTGAGGTCCTCTTGGCTCTTGGAAACGATCCCGGCACCAATTTCAACATCACTCTCCATCCCACTTTCCGTATTGAGGGATTGGGCGAATTCTGTCTGCCTCATGTCGTGTTCGACGAGTCTGTGCTGGGCACGAACATCACCGACGGAATGAACGCGACTCTGCAGGTGCAGTCCAATGGTGATCCCAGCGGAGGTCTCTACGCTGTATGTTAATTGTCCATGGCCTAAGTGAACATCAAGAAGCAACGGACTGACAACTTCTAGTGCGCCGACATCCAGTTCTCTTCGACCGCGCAGTCTGAAGAACCCTCGTCGTGCACGAACAACACTGGCATTTCCGCTATTGCATTCACCGGCGCGGCTGCTGAGCGCAATGCCAACGAATCCACTGCCGACGGTCAAGCACAGAGCGGCAGCTCCGACTCCGGCTCCCACTCGGGCCACTCCTCGGCTACCCAAACTTCGAGTACCACCGCATCCTCGACTGCTGGCGCCGTCGCTCTGGAGACTGCTGCCTGGGGAATTCTGGGCGCAGCCGTTGTTGGTGGTCTTGCCGTTCTGTAGATGATTGATCCATACATTATGATATGATTTATGCGTCTCAATGGAATTTGTGATAGTGACGGGTGAAGATGAATTGATGATACTGCATGCCCAACTGTACCATATGCGCGCTTATTGCTGGAACCAACAAATGACATATGATTTAGCTTTTAAATAACCTTCTGAAATTTGGCCGTATCATGGACTTATGGTAGTCAAAGTCACGTGTGTTACTGTCTAGGCTGCAATGATATCGTATCCAATTCTCGCATTCAGAACCAGTGCATTTACAAAATTCTCGAGTAACGAAGAAACTTGAGAGGCATAAATTTACAAAATATTGCTGTTCTAGTCAAATATGGACCAATTTGAGCGGCTGCGTGCAGTTGGTGAGTAAGCACCTTTGCTTCTGTTGTTGCACCCAAACCTGATCATCCCCAGGTCTGTTAGAGAGCTACTCCACAGCGAGACATCATCTCAAATTCTACTTGAATGCGTCTATAGCGGCTACCTACAATCTTCCAGAAACATACAATTCCCCTGTAAAGGACTACATATACAGAGCCTGCGCAAGACTCATTAACCAACATCCAATTCTATCCGCTGTCCCCGTGGGCGAAGACACCAAGGAACCGTACTTTGCGCGTCTCCCAGAGGTTGATTTGGAGAAGTCGGTCTCATTTGAGAAGCGCGCCCATGATTTTCCAGAAGCAGATGAGCCAGACACTGAGCTGGAGACACTGCTAACTACACAACATAACACGCCTTTTACACCACCATTACCCTACTGGAGACTCTGTGTGTTGACTGATGCTACGAGTGAACGGCGATTCACCGCTGCTTTTGTCTACCACCATGCCATTGGTGATGGAACATCTGGCAAAGCCTTTCACAAGACATTCCTCCAGGCATTGCGTGAAACCGCCGCATCAGTAGGCCTCGAAGAAGTCAAGACAGTCATAGCTCCACCCAAGGTGCCGCTGCTGCCAAATTCCGAGGCAGTTCATCCCCTCCCGGTGTCTATTTTCTACCTTGCTACCACTCTGTTCAAAGAGAAAGTCTGGTCATGGCCAGATCCTGGCCTCTGGACCGGCTCAGAGATCATCGTACCACTGGAGACCCAACTGCGTCATATCGTCTTCCCGGAACATGTCACTTCAGCCCTGAAGGACCGCTGTCGTCAGAACAACACCACCATCACCGCAGTGTTGGAAACCGCCATTGCTCGCTCGCTTTTCGCTCGTCTACCCGAAAAGTTCACGAGCGTCAAGTGCACTGGTGCAATGTCAACGCGCAGGTGGCTGCCTGACATCATCACGGATGATTCAATGGGCGTCTGGGTCCAGGATTTCGAGGACACATTCTCCCGCAATAACGTTACAAGTGACAGCTTCCCATGGGAAGAGGCGAGACGCGCGCGGAAAACCATTGAGAATGTCTTGAGTCTGAAGGGGAAGAACGCCAGTCCCAACCTTCTCAAATACGTGGATGATGTTCATGACCTCTTCCTGTCTAAAGTCGGCAAGGCAAGGAAAAGCAGCTTTGAGGTTTCTAATGTTGGTGTTCTGGCTGCGGATCAAGATCCCGCCAAACCGCGGATTGGAAGAATGGTCTTCTCTCAGACTGCCAGTGTCACTGGGAATGCATTTGAGGTTTCTGTTATCACGGGTGGTGATCGGTGTATGGTGTTGGCCTTTACATGGCAGACCCACGTTGTAGAGTTGGATTTGATGTCTGCTGTTATTGACTCGATCAGGACAGAGCTGGTCAACCTCTGTTCTTAGTTATTCATTTGCCTCGTGGCCCGGTATAATCTAATGTCTCGCTCGACGTAGCACCTTTCTACCCTTTCCCCTCCTACATCGTACTGCATATAAGGAAGCTGCACAGTGTATGTGCCGCATAGTCTCCAGCGGGCGTCTTCGAGCCGTAGGAGGAGCTGATTCCGTGGTATATCCGGCTTGTTCAGACACAGGCGAGGAAGTCTGATGTGCAGGAGTCGCGGAAAGCGGAATTCTTCGCGCTTCAAGACAGAACAGAAGAGGTCGAAAACAGCTTGCAGGTCAGGGATAGACAAGCTTGATCGACTGGCTGAAGGAGCTCGAAGATGTCGCGGAGAAGGCACTCAGGTAAATAGAATAGCGGACGCTTCTTTCGTACTACACTAGGGTAGGGCAGGAACAACGTGAGTCTGTCGATATTCTCACAAAGTCTTCAGTAAAGAGAGTGCTGTTGATGATGCACCTTCTTGGCCCTTTTCAGACACTGCAGACATGTTATGGGATTTGATTATGGGAATGTTAGTTATGAGGCTTGTTAGCAACTTGTCCACTGTACTGAATAGAATCAGAATATGCCATAATTGAAATCTCAGCTGAGGTAGTTTGACTGCTTCCTTCTTGAGAGGTTATTATTGATAGGAGACGTTCTATGGATCTTTGCAGATATACGACACATGATGAACAAACCGATCCCCTGAAGCTGTCCCTGGGTACGTCGAGACGGTTACGGCTGGGTTGAACCACAACCCCGTTCAGCACTGTCTAATGTTGTGGACACACCACTCATATATAACAATACCACAGATAATCTCAAAAGTGGAGAGTATAAGCTTAGAATGCTGTTAATCATGCTACAAAGTGTGCCTGCGATGGCTGATATTCACATTGTCTTTGAGCTGACTGCTGACAGATACCCAAGGTACCTCACTACCTATGGAATGTGGGGCGGTGAAGCGCGCATGTAACCTCGGCGGCAGAATCGCGGGGGTTCATCTGCCTGAGGCATCGGTTTGACGCAACTCTATCCTTACATCTTTCCTTCTGTACTTATCAGGATTGATCGGACTTCTATTGCAGTCTTGTCAAAATTTCATTACTGCCAAGATGGCTCCTCCCCGCGCACCGTACATTGTGCCGGCGCTCAAAAAACACACGGCGACGGTCATCATGGCCCATGGACTGGGCGACAGGTTAGCTGCTTGCTGTGGTGCTATGCCATTGACCCTTGACTGACTTCTGCTGCTTGTTCTCTTAGTGGCGCCGGATGGTAAGATTTGCTTTTGAGAAGGTTTTGTCGGAGTGGTCTAGTTGACTCGTGTCATCACGAAGGATGTCTCTTGCTCAGAACTGGCGTCGCCGCGGCATGTTCGGTGAGGTGGCTTTCATCTTCCCAAATGCGCCAATGATTCCGATCACAGTGGTAAGCTGAGACGATCCATGTGTCATACAACTATCAACGGAGTCGATTAACAGTTTCGTTAAATCAGAACTTCGGAATGACCATGCCCGGATGGCACGACTTGACGAAGCTTGGTCGCGAGGTGAGATACTCCTTGCTTAATTTGCCATTGAGATGAGATCTCTTTGCTAACATATTTCTTGCAATAGCTCGATTATGAATCAGCCATTCGGCACCAGGACGAGCCGGGTATCCTTCGATCTCGCGACTACTTCAACACCTTGATCAAGGAACAGATTGATAAGGGCATCAAGCCTTCACGGATCGTTCTGGGTGGCTTCTCCCAAGGAGCTGCCATATCTGTCTTTACTGGTATTACTTGCAAAGAGAAGCTCGGCGGTGTCTTCGGTCTGTCCAGTTATCTCGTTCTCAGTGACAAGATCAAGAATTACATTCCGGAGGATTGGCCGAATAAGAAGACTCCTTTCTTCCTCCCTCATGGCTTGGAAGATGAAGTCGTGCTGTTCGACTTCGGTGATCTGTCGGCGAAGAAGATGAAAGAGATCGGCTTGGAGAATGTCACGTTCAAGTCTTATCCGTGAGTTCTCCTCATATCCGCCGCCGTAAATTGTTCTTTGCTTATTTCTCTTTTCCAGTGACTTGGGCCACTCCGCCGATCCAGTAGAGATTGAGGATCTGGCGCGATTCCTTCAGAAAGTTATTCCTCCAGAGGACGACGGGCTGGCTTCTGCCGGATTATGACTTGATGACCATATCCAGACTCAGGGTTTAGCAGGAACATATTTGAAAAGCCTTGTCTTCGGTGTCTTGATTTTACTGTTTGCTATCCTATTGATGAGAATTAGCGCAAAAGATAGGAATACACGAGCTGCTTCTAATAAGCAGCGTTGAACATCGGCATCCTTTGATCGAGCGACACTTTTCGCCTGCAATTGCATAGTTCTAGAAGTTGCTACACTGGGCTAGGAGGTCATAGAACTTGGTTCCTTTCGTGACACTATCATAATTCATCGTCTATGGATTGGTGTCCAAAGTACCACGTGGCGCGCCAAATCACCTACTCGTTATTCAAAGCCCGCTCGATGGATTTCTCAATGGCGGACACCATGGCAGTAGTATTCGCCTGGTCGAAAGGGATATGATGCTTTGAACCATGGTCGTAAAAAACGGCCTTAGATGGGTCGCATATACCGTACAGATGCATACTTCCCTTGTAATACGGATCTTGCCTACCCACTATGTGCGTCGTTGGGATTGTGACGGGGTATTTCCCGTCCTCGGCAACAAGCTCTTTAAGCCCGGAGCTTTTGTACGGTGTCGCACCGCAGATGAACACGGCGACCTTGAAGAGAGGCTTCGAATTGGTTTTGGCATGGTCGGCTATAAGAGCACATGCAAGCGCGGCGCCCTGCGAGAAGCCCATCACGCCATCAAAGGGGCCTTGCTTCTCGATGATGTTGAGAGTGTACTCGAATGCCCGGGCGAGGTCTTCGCCGGGGAAAATGTCGCGGGGGTAGTGGCAGAAGAACGGGCCGTCCAGAATGCCTTCGATTTCTGTGTTTTGGGTTAGAGGACTAGAGTTGTAGCAGATTGAAACTCTTGTCATGTCTACGGACCAGCTTCAGGCAGGGAGGTCAGTCGTCCATCGACGAATACGAACTTGTGGCCCTTAATTTCCAGCTCTTGGGTGATTCCGCCTGTGCTTGATTGTTACTGCATGATCAATGACACCGGCAATTCGGGAAATAATCTTTGGGCGTGGCTCAAATACCTGACTGAATCTCGAAGATCTATCCTCGACAGTCAGCCTGCGATTTCTGCATTTGCAGATTCAGATCTGATATAACATACTTCAGCGCTTGTCCCCGCGCCGTGTAGACAAAGAAAGCGCATCTTGCCGTTTTCCAAGCAAATTGGTGTCGACCCCAGGCTAGGAGGACTAAAATTTAAGGATGATTTATCTTGTTACGTGTATGCGGTAGAGGACAAGAAGTGTGAGCTAGCTGCAGCAAGGAGACGACTGGTTTCCATGCATGACTATCCTAGACCCCATTTCGACTTACGCGGAAACTACCTAACAAGCAAACTTATGGGTCATCCACCAGCCTGGTCGCAAGATGCAGTCTGATGTTTGTGCGTCTAACGGCCCATCAACGGACTTTCTCATAGGTGTAACTGTACAACTGATCAGCTGTTTTCAAGGTAGGCTGGAGCATCACTAACTTAGTTGATTACCCCTGGTTCTTAGTCAACATTTGTGCCATGGGAGACGAGCCTCGGTCGCCGATCCAGGAACTCTGTCCGCATATCTGAACCATGGTGGCTTCATGGCTCCTTTATCTTATCATGGACAGCTGCAAACAATTCTAGCGAAAGAAGAACGTGGAGCGTCTTTGGATAATTTTGATAATTCTGTCCAGGCTGATATGCTTATCCTGCAATATGTCCCTTAGCAATTTTGCTTTCGCTGCCTCCTTCGCATCCCATGCTATCTTGCACCCACTGGATTTCTACTCAAGCGTCGGCCCTACATTGAATGAATCGACTTTCGGTCTTTTGGGCGCGCCTTTTGACCCGAGACGTGATATCACCGACCTCTCCGGCAAAGTGATCTTTGTTACTGGAGGTAATCTTCAAGACCGTGTCCTTCAAGGGTCCCTCTATGGTTGCCATCATTTGCTGATTTCGTGTCCTCTTCGGTAGGAAACATTGGCCTTGGAAAAGAAACAATCCTTCAGCTCGCGCACCATCGTCCGTTCCGCATATACCTGGGTGCGCGCAATGCGACAAAAGCTCACGATGCCATCGCCGACATTCAGCGGCAGCTTTCGACCCCTGTGGATATCAGACATATTCCTCTCGACCTAGCATCTTTCGCTTCGATTCGCAGCGCTGCTGAGAAGTTCACCTCCGAATGCGATCGCCTGGACATCCTGATCCTAAATGCTGGTACCATGGGCAACCCGCCAACAACTACAGAAGAAGGATTTGAAGTGCAATTTGGGACAAACCATATCGGTCACTTTTTGCTCACGAAATTGCTGCTTCCGGTATTGCAGAAGACTGCTGCCAACCCTGCGTCAACCGACGTGAGGGTAGTAACTTTGGCCTCTTTGGCCAACTGCGCCGCTCCGTCGTACGATGTCATGACATCTACGGATGCGCTGTTGGCTGCCAGTACTTGGACACGCTATGCCGCTTCCAAGGCTGCCAATATTCTATTCGCCTCTGAACTTGCTCGCCGGTACCCGAGGTTCCTCTCTGTCTCCGTTCATCCTGGTACTGTGACCAGCAACTTGTACGAACAGGCGAAGGCGTCGAGTCCTGTCTCAAGATGCGGCGTTGCTGCTCTCTCACTTGTCTTTCGGTCAGTGCGTTCAGGCGCTCTGAACCAGCTATGGGCTGCTGGGGTCAAGAGGGAGCTTTTGACGAATGGAGCATACTACATTCCGATCGGGAATCATGCTAAGAACAACAAGTATGCCACGGATGCGGACATGGCAAAGAGATTGTGGGAATGGACAGAGGCTCAGATTTCTGAAAAATCTGTGTCTTGAACCTCTTTCAGGCAATTTGTTAATTGACTATCCATATATACGTGTGCTCTATATTTTCACTATGTACGATCCATCTTTTCCCTCGAATGCTCCTCCAGTCGTTTCGCTCCTCCTCGCTCGATACTGATCCAAATCATGATATCTAGTTCGGTTATCATCTCAATCTTTTGAATATCATTAAGCTCACTTTACAGATGGATATATACTTTGCCGGCCTGTCAGCTCTGGATCCACGACCTCGCGCGGGGAAGCGGGGAAGATGCCCGTGAGGACCTGCCTATCTCCCCCAACCTGGTCGCTTCAAAGAACTTGCCTCTGGTCAGAGTCCTTACTGCTATGTCGAATCATCTTTTCTCTTGATACTTTAATTATTGATCATGGGTCTACGAGTAATTATCACCGGAGGTTCCGGTAAAGCCGGCCAACATGTGATCGCAGAACTCCTTAAAGCCGGACATACGATCTTGAATCTGGATCTACTTCCTTGCCCAAATGATAAAGTCTGCACGCTCAGAACTGACCTGACCCAGTCAGGTCAGGTCTTCAGTGCCATGTCTGGTCAATTCGCCTTGAGTGAACCATTTCCACCGGGTCTTCCTCCGACCCCAGATGCGGTCATTCACCTCGCAGGCTACTCACGCAACATGCTCGCACCTGATGACGAGACCTTCCGAACGAACACGGTCTCTACGTACAATGTGATCGAGGCCGCCTGTAAATTAGGGATCAGGAAGATCATTATTGCTAGCAGTGTCACGGTGTACGGCGTGTCTTTCGCGCTGGGTGACACAGATTATCCATCTTTTCCGGTAGACGAAGAAGTCGATGCGAATCCAACCGATACGTACGCGATTGCCAAAGTGTGCGGGGAGCGAGTTGCAAGGGGTTTCGCGGGTCGGTTTGGGGCCGATATCTATGTCTTTCGGATTGGGCGGGTGATTGCACCTGAAGAATACGAACAACAGCTCTTTCACAGTTACGTCTATGAGCCCGCTAAATGGAAGCCCCATGGTTGGTCTTACACGGACGCGCGTGACCTAGGTCGGATGTGCGACTTGGGCCTTCGGAAGTCGGGACTTGGATTTCAGATCTTCAACGCGACGAATGATACTATCACGAGCACGACCCCGACAGAGAAATTTCTCAAGCAGCAATGCCCCAATGTCCCGTTTACAAGACAGATGGAAGAGTTCGAGGCTCCATTGACCAATGCCAAGATCAAATCAGTCCTGGGATTCCAGGAAGAACACCCGTGGCGCAACTATTTTCCTTTCAAAGCAGAGCAATAAAGATATAGGTGAAGTAATAGACCCAGAATATCCGCCCGCTCGATCTGCGATATAAGCGATCAGCATCTCATGATCAGGGCTGGCGTCAGGCAGGTAGTTGGCGAGATTACCGGATTCGGTAAGTGATGCCGCTCGCGAGGAGTTGAGGACCACTTTCACTCTACTAGGCGAGACAACATCGATGACAGGCACAAACTCATTCCTCCCTTCAGCCCATAGATAATATGAACGATTTCACCATTTAGTCGATTACAATTCTTAGCTAAGATTACGCCCAAAAGTCTCCTGCGACACCACGTCTTGTCATAGTCGAGCCTCGAGATCATTTAGGGTTTAGCCGAGAAGCCTCAAATCTCCCAAGAGCCAAACCCACAACCCAACAAAAGCACCTTAAGAAGAGATGTCGATGATGATATTGTAGAAGAATGATTCAGAATATTGACAGTCTAGTAGTATAATGGACATTTATCTGTAAGCTTGTAGAGTAAATCCTCAGAAGCCGTCCGACGCAACGAATTAGCGAGCTCGACTCCCCACACAAACCACAACTGGAACTTTCGTGCTCGGGGAGCCGAGATGCGCATCATCAGCAACTTCAACCTCCTCCCACTAAACACCACCTCAGTCACGGTAAGTCAACCCAAACCTCATCTCAGCCCTCGTCCTTCGGTTCACCATTTCGACGGTTTTTTCATCAGTCTCTCCCTGACCGGTACCACAACCTTGAACCCTCCCGCTTGATCCTATCTCGCACCTCCCCACCACCAACAGAATTGCAGCCGCACATTTTGTCCCTACCGAGTTCCACAGACCTGGATTCTTGACGTCTTCATTCTAACCATCGCGCCAGATTTAGGTTATCCACGGACGCACATAAATTACCGTCAAAATGGATCAAGCAAAGCTGGCTAGGATGCAGGCGAGCGTGCGGATTGGTACGTTTTATTCTTTCCTTTGGATTTTCGAGGTGCTGGTGTCCGAATCAGTGTTTCTGCGGATGGTTTAAGAAGAAGCATTGATCGAGGCGCACCATCTGGGCAATGTGATGTCGCAACTCTCTCGAAGTGGACGGGAAAAGCGATTTCAGTCCATAACTGACAGCTAACATTTAATTTCTTCTTCTAGGGTACGTATAAGCTACTTTCATCTCCCGTTCTCGAATCACGATCATGGCGGCATTGAGATACCCTAAAACAAAACGACTTCATCTACGATTGACAATCCAAGACTGCGACTAATTTCATCGACAGAGGAAAGGGTACTCCCCGCCGCAAGGTCAAGAAGGTCCACAAGTCCTCCGGTGCCGACGACAAGAAGCTCCAGACCACCCTGAAGAAGATGAACGTCCAGCCCATCCAGGCCATCGAGGAGGTCAACATGTTCAAGGAGGACGGAAACGTCATCCACTTCGCCGCTCCCAAGGGTGAGTCCCTCACTCCAGCTTCGTCTCCATTTCCCCGACCCAGAAGGCAGATAACTGACAAGTAATCGCAAATATATAGTCCACGCCTCCGTCCCCTCCAACACCTTCGCCCTTTACGGTAACGGCGAGGAGAAGGAACTCACCGAGCTCGTCCCCGGTATCCTCAACCAGCTTGGCCCCGACAGCCTCGCCTCCCTGCGCAAGCTCGCCGAGAGCTACCAGAACATGCAGAAGCAGGCCGGTACCGAGGGCAAGAAGGACGAGGATGAGGATGATATCCCTGACCTGGTTGAGGGCGAGAACTTCGAGAGCAATGTTGAGTAAATCGCATTTTGATCTAAAAATGGAAGAGACAGAGAGAACCTAAAGACATGATTGCATGCCATGCCTAATTTGATACACAAACTCGACCTTGATCTCCAAAAAAATAGGACCGGACTTTTACCCTCATATGTGTTTTTACCTCCTTTGCGATGATCACTGTCATCCTCATCGGGGTAGGGAACGGCGTTGGGCTGCGGTAGAATGTCAGGAATGAGATTATGGATTCAGGATCCGTTGGCTACCGACTCTGAACACAAGTGGAGCTCGTATCCTAATTCAGAGAGATGTCAGCGTCAACCGCCAGATCACTACTATGTAGGCAACTGATTCAAGATGGGGTACGGCTGTTGCATGTTGTAAACTAAACTGTAGTTCGATTTGTATCTGTAGTGTAATTTGGTGATGTCGATTAAGAGATGTTCTATTCATCTCTAACAGCTAACCTCAAGTATTCACGCCATGCAAAAACAAAGCTATCTTAACTCTCTCCATATTACCAATGCTTCATGAAGATAAACGCGGATACGGGATGAGGTGACAAGGGGTGGGTTGGTATGACGCAAATGAAGACTGGTAAGGAATAAAAAAGTGTTATCATACATAGCCAAGGTAACCGAGGATAGACATGACACCCCGTGCTTGAGTCTCGTTCAAGTCGTCAGAGAAGAGGAGCTGTATGAGAGTATATTTGGGCTGCTTTGGTGTCGAGCCACTCTGTCGCAGGGATTCGGCTTCGGACTCGGAGGTGTGATGAATGATGTGGATGGCGGCGGCAGCAAATAATGGTGAAGGACATCACGATTCCTCCTTTAGTCCACAGATGTCCGTCCCCAGAATCATGTCCACCATGTACCAGAAGCGCCAATAAGCGTTTGACTTATCATAATCAAAGGTTCCATCTTCACGTAGCTGAGGCCCATCTCCGACGATATCGCCAGTAAACCAACTGAGGATAGGTATCGACCGTAGCACACGCTCTGTCACGGTTGGCTGCGGCGGAAGTGCTTCTGAAATGGGGCGTAATTTGGTTCGACGAACTGTGGGGATGTGTGTCATGAACTCAGACTCGGGCTTTGATTCCTTGGAGACATTGCGTTGCTGAAGGGCAGACGGTTGCTCGACTCCCGTGGCGGTGGCAGAGCTTGCGGTGCTTGTCGATATTTGTGATTCCTCTTCTTCTTGTGATTCCGCTACGCCTGATAGGTTGTTCATGGCAAATGATCGCGGTAACGTGGCTGCACGGTCTTTATCCTGCGGCTGGAGAAATGTAGTAGAGTGCGAGGTGGTCAAGGTGCGCGGCGCTTTCGACTTGAACTGGGCGGCTTTTGATGAGTCCACAAGAATCGGCGCATCCTCTGCAGGTCCCGAGCCATGATACAGTTCACAGAAGACCAGATGCCCATCGATCTCCTGGGGAGAGTAGAAGCATGCGCGATCCGCAGCGATCGTCGAGTCAAACGTCACCTTAATCCAGTGGAAACCTCCAGCGTAGCGTTTCGATTTGCGGTTCGCATCCGCAGACAGATTAGGCCGGATAACCACGTTGCCACCACTGAGCAGTTGTGCGAAGCCACTCGCCGAGTTGGGATCGCTACGAGGATAATCCTCACAGATCAAGCCTCGGGAGATCTTCTCGTACTTATCGATGACCTTCCACTCGCCATCCTTGCTCCTGTAACCGTAAAGTATGCACTCGGTCGCAATCTTCTCGGTCTGTTTTCGTGGGTTGTCAAGGCTGGAGGACGACGAAGACTTGGGCAGGGTATTGCGACTCTTCTCCTCCTCTTGTTGCTGGGCGAACAGCCGCCCGAACTCTGCTACATTGGGGTTTTCGCGCTTGGCTGGTGTTCCAGTACGTGTACGCGAACGAGCTTGCTCGTAGCGAGCATTTCTTCTCTTGCCAAAGGGGCCGCTTTCTTCAGGTGGTCGTCGTGGGTTGCGGGCTTCACTATTGAAATCAGAACTCATGTTAGTTACCCAACCCAAGAGGTCAAGATCTCAAATTGTGCGAGAATAACAGGTTTAGTAAATGATAAACTCACTCTTTGTACACATAGCCCCAGGGCAAAAGATTCCCCTTGTCATCTTTAGCGCGCTCCTCCGGAGGCACAAAATGGTACTCCATGGCGAAGGGCGGCGGCGCAAAGATCTGATGCTGAACAAAGAAAGACGTCGATTTTAGGGTGGCGATCCCAGAGGTTTAGAAGGGCCAGGGACTAATGGAAGCAGAGCCTTGTCTCTGGCTGGGTATTTGTACGTTGTCTGTAGCAACACAGTAGATTTTCGTTGAGATGGATGGAGCTCTATCGAATATTTGGTTCTTGCAATAAACAGTGCGTTAGCCCGGATACGGTCACGTGATTGCTTCCAAGTACATCTACCAAGTACAGAGGGTTTAACTCTTATTTTCACCACTCAATTTGAGCTCCAGAATATACTCAATCGAGAGTCCATAGGAAGCTGTTCGAATGGATACTGCTCAAGCCAAATATATATGACTACTCACTCTCGTAGGCTAGGTTATTTGCCGCACACTCGCAAGGCTTGACCGATCTACATAACCACGAGGCAGTTCAAGTATGAGGTTGCAACATGACTTTATATGAATGCTCTAGTCTTGCCTCAAGAAGGTAATGTGTCCAACATCGCCTTTCAATCCACATACATCCCCAAACTCTCCTACTTCCCGTCTTCGTCGCTGTACATAATCGACGAGTTCCCCTAATGGGCAAGACAATCCTGGTCCTGACTTGCAATATGGTAAAGGCGTAGGTTTGTCACTGGCGAGGACTCGTATGAATGTCTCATCAGGAGAATCCCGATCAATCGTGATTGATGACGGGCATGCCATTCGTTCGATGGCAATTCTGCCTCCCATAGGCATCACCGATGAAGTACGCCAGGTACGGTCCTCAGCAATATGTGTGACTGGCAAGTAAGGGTCGTATTGTGAGTCTTGCAAGATTTCCAGAGCAGTGAGGAAGGGCGCTATATCTCCGTCATGAACACTAAGGCGAAAGTTAGTACAGTGACTTCTCTAAAATGAGAGTTTTAGCGCCTGGAGAGTCACTGGTCGATTCAACAACATCAGGAGCTACTGACAAACTAAAAAACATAGTGCCAGCCTTAGGGCCAGCACTCAGTAGGGCTGTCGTGGCATTGAGCCAGAGCCAACCCATCGCACCAGCATATGGATTGCCAGGACCCGCGCGATAGTAATGAATCACGTCGCGGGCGTAGGCGAAATGTTCCCACTCCTTTTGAGTAAATACACTGCACCAGGGGCTGGATCCTCGTACAAGAGTTTCAAATCCGCACATCTCTTGCATGCTCCAGACCTCCGGATTAGTCAACGGCCCGATTTCCTCGTTCTGTTCCTCAGGTTTCAAAACAAAGAAAGGCGATCCGTAGTGGAATCAAAAGACGATGAAAGACGTTCGTTAGGTTCCAGCTGGACGGGACGGTCAAAGGATACAGGACAACGTTCAGTATGGTCCAGTTGGGTAGGTCAGTCGAAGAGCGAGGCCCGATGGGATATGCCGGCGGATGTGCTATGACCAGATGTCCAGTTGACACAGATAGGAACGGAGAAGCAGCAGTTGCTGATTGTGCCTACCCTATGTTGGTATCTGGTTCGAGGGCAGGATCAAAGTCGTCTTTGGGTGTTGGTGGACCGAAATGCTTGAACACTGTGACATTGAATCGTTCTACAGAAGCGTAGGACTTGGCCTGTTCATTGTCATTGTCAACGATCTCCTGCGGTGGGTTATCGTCAATGTATGTATGGATTGTGTACGTCTGTTTGTCTAGGACCCTGCTCGTAATAATCGTTTGGTGAGTAAGAGAGGAGGCTTCTGAAACCATCAGTGGTTTGTGTACAAGGTGTATGGTTGGAAGTTAAAACCAGGCATAACAATAAGCCACTCTTCCCAACTGTGTACCAGTTACAAGACAAGCAAAGACCATCTAGGTTAATAAAAATGTTGACGATGATACAGTAGTAGGATGCTCTTTCATATAAGAGTTTGGTCTCCGCATGGAAAGGTTGCCAGCGACTTCTCAGAGGGAGACAATTTCATTATCCAGATTGAGGTACTCCTCCGCCACAATATCTCCCCAGTGTTCCTCTGAGATCTCTTCTCCTCTTGCAAGCAGTATCTGCCGAGGAATAGCCCGAAGGCTGAGTCGATCAATACATGATAATTGTCCGAACAATACTCCAACTAGCTTGTTTGGCATCTTGTCTTTCAGCACAATAACAGCAACAGCTTCAATAGCAACAGGGCAATTTGTTAAAGCTATGCCAGCATCAATCTGTAGAACCAAGCCATTACTTGAGCGGTACGGATCGTGAACCGAGTCCTTCAGGTATTCTCGGAAAGAAGCAGAGAGAAGTTCGTCCGTGATAATAGTCCGATGGGACCCCGTATTGAATATCATATTAATCCCTTCAAGCTTGTAGATAGGGTCGGTCTCATTGCTATCCATCTCTCGTAAAATAAGATCTGCACGAATAATAGGGAGGTGTCCTTCTCCTAATGCCGGCCGGAGGGATGCGTATGGCTCTTTGAATTCTGTCTTGGCAGCCTTCTTAGCCATGTTACGGAGACGCTCTCGAGCTGTCTCACTCATCGGCGGGTGGGGTTCTACTGACTTCAGGTCGACATTTGTTCGTATTGGGCGACCCGAAACATTGTCTGAGGGCGAATCTGAAGCTAACTGGAGTGCTGTCTTCTGGAGTAATCGATGGTTGCCAGTTCCGCGGGGCATTAAAAGTAATGATCCATCAATATCACTGATCGCTGCTTCGGCAGCTCGAATAGCAGACTTCCAGGTAGTGTGTGCAGGGAGAGTAACGGAAAGTTCATTGCGCTGTCCATTCATTGAATCGGCAACCTGGCGAAGAACCTCCCTCGGATGCAGGGTTCTTGTCTTGTTACTATCCATGGGTGACCTAAGAGGTAGGATTCATAAGTCCTCTGTAAGGTTATAGAGGATTGATTACAGAGTTCTACTTACTGTTCCTGCTCACCGGCTTGCCGGTCAATATGAATCGGTGTCTGTTCAAGGTCGTCCTCGAGGAGGCGAACACATTTCCTTTCGACGGTGTATCCAGAATGGGGTCGTTTGGCACTGGCCATGATAAGGTGGAAGATCTCCTACAATATACTATCATCAGAATTCTTCATGCCCCCAGCGAAGAGAGACCTACTGGACTACATCCAGAAATGTCCAACATGTGCCCTCTGCAAAAAAACAAAGCATAAACCATATTTCAATCTGTACGCATTGAATGACGACATTTTCAGACAAGGATTGCTGAGTGCAGTCAGGATGACATAAGGAAGTTAAGTATCCCAGGGACCTGAAGGCAATGATGTGATATCAGGAAAATATGCTATTAGCCTTAAGTTTATAGATATTAATTATGTATACTAAATACTCTTATCTTAATCCTAGTAAGGCTAGTATTAGAGTAAAATGAATTCCTGTTTGTGATTTCACAACTTTATCATATAAATAATCAGATAGGGGTGAATTGTAATGATGAAAGAATGTACCTGAATTTTAAGTAGATGGCTAGGAGCACAAGATTCAAGTATAGATCGCAGAGGTGTCAGACATTGCCCGAAGAAAGGACCGAAAAATAATCCTGATCATACTGTATAGGTAACGAGTCCATATGGATCTCGAAGTCTACATTGGAAAGCAGTTTAAGGCCAAAACGTGAAATAACATCACCCAGTGGAAACGTTGCTGGGACGAGATGCCTGATGTCTATTTTTTAACTATATTGTAGAAAAAACTCATTCAAAACCTCATGTAGTGTATCGGAACCGAGGGCTATTATCACCCAGCTCCTGAATTTCCTCCTCTGTCATGCCTGCAATCTTCTCGTCCTCAAGTCCATTGGCTCTGCGGCTATTCTCATGATGATAATAAAGCCACATCATAACCCACACCATGCCCGCAAATCCGACCAGTGATAGGGTCACGGCATTGCCGCGCACATAACGAGGAGCCTCTGTTGTTTTGTACAGGAAGGGCGACATCACCCCGCTGACATTGCCAAAAGTAAGCTGCATACCTGTCGCCAGCGTCCTCTTTCCGTAACGCGGAAGGGTAGTTGGTAGCCAGGCAAGCGGTAGACCAACTGTCACATACAATCCCAGGGCAATGAGCAGTGCTCCAAAGTAGTGCGCGCCGGAAGAGACATCGGAGATAAGGATCCCATAGCCGACCATAGAGATGACGCTGAAAATGCAGATGAACAATGCGCGACGCTGGAGTCGATCGCTGAGCCACGCAATGGCGAGGTATGCCAGTGCACCTAACGCATAGCAGGGGATGGTAAGTGCCTGAACTTCCGGAGTCGACCATGACCCCATCCCTTTGATGATCGTCGGAAGGAACGTGCTGTAGCCGTAAAGCATAGTATCGACGCCAAATTGGCCGATGCTGAAAGCGTAGATCTTCCAATCCAGGAAGCCTTCTTTGACATCTGCCCAGTGAAACTTCTGCGCTGACATTGTTTGTCCGACATAGCGACTGCGGCAGCGGACAATAAGCGCTCTTTCCTCTTCGTTGAGATAATAGGCTGTGTCGGGTTCGTCTGCGAGAACGAACCAAGTTGCGATGCCCAGGATGACAGTCGGGATACCTTCAAGTATCATAATCCATCGCCAGCCCCTCAGCCCACTAATGCCATCCATATAACCAATGCCGTATGCTAGAAGGCCGCCAAAGGCTCCCGCGATGGCTGCGCTGCTGAAGAGGTACCCCGTCCGCAAGGCCAGCTGATGTGGCCCATAGAAGACTGTGAGGTATGTCATAAGACCAGGAAAGAGCCCAGCTTCCACCACACCTACAAGAATCAGCGTTAGCATTAAGGCAGCTTTGTACGTTTAGGGTTCAACACTAACCTAGAAGAAGTCGACAAGCAATCAAACCGCCGTAGCTTTGAACGATGCCGGTCAGCGTCGCAATCACGCCCCAAATAACGGCAATGGACGCGAGATAGCGGGATGGCCTCAGCTTCTTGATGACCAGATTTGACGGTACCTCAAACAGCTATCAAGACCACACGGTTAGCCATGGGTGGATCAATCACTGCTGCGGTAAGGATCAACACATACACAATATGTCACGAAGAGAATCGACACCGCAACCTGGTATTGATTCCCTACCAGGCCCAGGTCCTCTTCCAATCCATACAGGCGAGCATTCCCGATGTTGACTGGCCCAAGAATCAGTGCACTGGTGAGATAGACAAGGAGAGAACCAAAGCATACCTCTGTCGAGAAAGCTAAACAGATAGAGAAGAACAACCAAAGGCAGAATGTAATAGTCGATTTTGCGAATCAGAAGCCTTTCCCTCTTCTCATCGAGCGTCGAGTCCTCCGACACGCTCTCATTGATCCTAGCCGGCGGCGACTCCACGTCCGCCTTTGATTCCTGCTCATGCTCCATTGCGCGGGTCACTTATAGGGTGCCGATTTTTAAATATAGAGAATCTAAGCCCTGTATCATAATATGGAGGATAACACTCCCTGTAGAAAATGTTTGTCTCTGTTACTGACTCATCAGGTGATCACCAATAATGAGGCCTTGGACGGGAGACAAACGGATATCGCCAGGCTATGGTTCACATAATTGACATAGAAGGTTCCAAAAGCAAAACTCAGAGTGTGAGCGAGAAATCCAAGGGCAGAGGAAAACGCGAAAAAAAGTTGATGGACTTGTGTCACAGTGGCCAAATGCCAAGATTCCAGGCTGATTGGGTTCACGATGCTTATCTATCAGTGATTTTAGAGTTTGCTTATATCATTTGTCTACCCTTAAGTTACCATGGCTAGAAAATTTAGGTTCAGTGTCCATCGACAATGCAGGTTTCCCGTTCTTAATAATAAACAGCACATATCTTGCTACTATCAATTGGACGAAAGTCATTCTGGGTGATTGCAACATGAGATCATCTCTATGATTTTCGGAGATCTACCTTGGGAGATCTGTGAGGAAACAAGATCAGTGCGCCCCCTTGTGGCTCACCGAGTCACCGACTGTACCGTCAATGCCGCTGAGAGAGTGAATGTCATCAATAGTCCAATGGTGAGTTGGTGACGGTCTTAAATGTCTTCAGTTACAGTATCAATGCTCTCATCTGCTATGGTATGATCTTCGCCCAATGGCCCTTTGATCACACTTTGAAGTGTTGGGAGTATTACTAGAAATCAATGTTCTGCGAAGTGGGGAAGACAGTGTTGCGGACTAAGCTGGAGCATCGATGTATTGATCAGCTAGGATATCATCCTTGGACATGATATATCATTTTTTACTGTCAATAGAGGTAGTATGCAAGATGTAACCAAGAACCAGAGCCATGGGACGTACTCCGTAATGAGAGAATCAGGCAGACGCTCTCCGCATATCCTAGCCGAGGCATCTTTACGCATAAGTGGGGTTAACTAAGCGATAACCTGACATCATGTCATATAACGTAATCGGTAAGCGAGTCGGCCACGTAAGCGAGTCGGCCACCCGGTCAAGGCATATCCTAGAATTCTGATTTACATACAAAAAAGGAAGTTATTCCACGTTAATCTAACCATTAAAACGCGCTGAATTCAGGCAGCTACTCGATTAGGACATCTTGTACGTATATGTCCTAAAACACCACACATACTGCACCGAGGTGGTGCCCGACGGCGTGGTTGATCATCTCCAGGCCCTGTATCACCAGCTGCTTCCTCTAAGGCCTGAACATGGTTGAATGCCTCAAGTGCTTCCTGGATTGTGAAGCCATTCAAACCATTCATTTGGTGTTGGTTACGCTTCTGCTTATTCTTTCGTCTCTCAATGGCCTGGTGAAGTTGAAGGTTTTCATGTTCAAGAAGAATAGCACGGTTCAAGGCTATCTCTGCACCTTTACAGATGTAAGATATTGCTGTCTGTATTGGTGAGGTAGGAGGGTTTGTTTGAAGTAATTGAGAGATCACCGACTCATGCTTTTTGAATTGATTCAAATTTATCGGTGTTTTGGTAATCGTAGATGTAGTGCCTTGACTGCTGGGACGGCTGTCTTCCTTGTAAAAGATGAGGCTATCCAGAACCTGGTTAGGATTAAAAGGGACTAATCCTGAGGCTCTAAAAGCACTCTGTATATTCATCTTCTTGAAGGCTTGGGCGTGGGCTTCTGGGTAGACGTCAAGAAAGTCAACCTTATCAATATGGTGATATCCTGTTCGTACAAGCCGTTCAATGAGGTTACTGTAAGCTCGTTTCAATGGTGAGAAACAGGCCACATCCAAAGGTTGACAGAGATGTGAGGAATTTGCAGGCATGCAAATAGGAATAATATCATTTTGACGACATATATCATCAAATTGAGGTGTTAAATGAGAGTCATGCCCATCAAGAACTAAGAGGCTATATTGGCCAGTTCTTCGGTCCTTAATATAAGGAATAAAGTGTTCTTTGAGCCAGTGTTCACCAATTTCTCGTGTTGTCCATCCATTTAATGATATAGCAATTCTCCATGAAGCTGGAGTATTACCTTCATACCAGGCCTGAATATGAGTCTTTGCTTTCAACACTAAGTATGCTGGTAATGCCCATCCGGAGGCGTTGATACACTCAATTGAAGTTATCCATTCTCGATTTCCCAGTTGTATAAGAAAGGGCCTTCCTTCACAGGATGATCGTGTGATTACCTTCGCGGTAGCCACCAGGCCCATAGCAAAGCCGGTTTCATCAAAATTGTAGATATCTTCATTGGCGATACCATAAGTTGATATAGCGGCTTGCACGCGTTTGAACCAGGCTTGAAGAACTTCAGGATCCTCGCATTTCGCCCGTTTATAATTGATTTGACGACTAAACCGACTTTTCAAGGAATCATGGCGGGAAATGAAGTTATATACCCATTTCTCTCCCACTGAGGAAGTTGTATCTTGACCACGTTGTTGGATCAATATTGTAGCCATTTCACGGACCTGGAAGTGCCTTGGCGGTGCACCACGTTGATCTAATGAGAGAATCCATTTAATAAGTGATTCTTCCTCTATAGGAGTCAACTTATGGGAATTGGCGCGGGTTTCCTTGCGAAATTTGATTCCATTCAAACGATCTTGAAGTGTTGACCGGGGAACTTCAAAGACACGAGCAGCTTCACGAACTGATTTGATTTGGCCATTCTGAATAGCCTTAACTGCTAAGGAGATCCTCCCCTCTCGTTCCACCAAGGATTTTGATGATTTGGGCATTTTTCGTGGTGATATGGATGGCTGAATAGCCTTGGTTTCAAAGGGGTGGTGATTCTTGATGGGGGTGGCCGACTCGCTTACGTGGCCGACTCGCTTACCGAATACGTTAGAAGCATTATAGTAAGCAGGCTAACTGACTGCTGTTTCGTTCCTGTTTTCTAAGTCTTCTCAAAGTGTTCTTGCACATCAATCGCGCCCAAAATGCCTGAAAACTACGGAGAGTTTCAGACGGAGATCTATGGCCGTGGTGCTATGATGGGCCTCAAGCCCAATGTCACCACCGACCCTCGTCTGCTTGAAGAACAGGCGCGCAAGGCGTTAGGAGCGCGATCATTCAACTATGTCGCTGGCGGAGCGGGCGAAAAAGCAACCATGGATGCCAATCGGCTGGCATTTCGTCAATGGAAGCTGTAAGCTTAAGCATCTATTACTTCTGATCATTACAGCGTAAACGGATTTGGACTAATGCGCAGAGACAATGGTCACTTGTAGAGTACCGAGGATGATGAAGCCGGTTCGTCTAATGCAGTAGCCACTGTGTATTCACCTGCCGATAGCTGATGATACACTTTCTAGATGGCTAACCAGGATTTAACTGTAAACCTCTTCGGTCAGGAGTATCCCACCCCCATCCTCATGGCCCCAGTGGGAGTTCAAAGTCTCTTCCACGAGGACAAGGAGACGGGCCTTGCTGAAGTATGTGCTGAGGTCGGAGTACCATACATCCTGAGTACAGCCAGTAGCAGCACTATTGAAGAAGTTGCCGAGGCGAACGGAGATGGGAAAAGATGGTACCAGCTCTACTGGCCCCAGGACGACGACGTGACTATGTCATTGCTGAAGCGCGCCAAAGAGAACGGCTTCTCTGTTCTTGTGGTCACACTAGACACTTGGTCGCTTGCATGGCGACCTGCGGATCTAGACAACGCCTATGTTCCGTTCATCACAGGAGTCGGCAATCAAATCGGCTTCAGTGATCCTGTCTTTCGCGCAAAGTTCGAAAAGGATAAGGGCTCCAAGGTCGAAGAGGACATCGTCGGGGCATCCCGGGCGTGGATCGGGGACGTTTTCTCGGGCAAACCTCACACCTGGGAACAAATTGCTTTCCTGCGGAAGAATTGGGACGGCCCAATTGTCCTCAAAGGCATCCAACATGCTGAAGACGCAAGGCTTGCCCTGAAAGCTGGTTGCGATGGCATCATTGTTTCCAACCATGGAGGTGAGTTGGCCCATCGCAGAGAAAAAGCGAAGGCCCTAACAAGCTCACTTCATTCTGTCTGACAATGCACAGGACGGCAGGTCGATGGCGCTATCGGCTCATTGGACGTGCTCCCTGAAATTGTGGACGCAGTAGGTGACAAGATGACCGTTCTGTTCGATTCCGGTATTCGGACTGGCGCAGACATCATCAAAGCACTCTGCCTAGGGGCCAAGGCAGTTCTAGTAAGCCGTCCAGTGATCTACGGGCTGGCTGTGGACGGGAAGCAAGGAGCAAAGCAGGTGATGAAAGGGATACTCGCTGACCTTTGGGGCACCCTGGGGCTGGCCGGCATCTGCGGGATTGCTGAATGCAGCCGGGATAATGTAAGGAAAGTTCAGTATCCCGGGGACCTGAAGGCAATGATGTGATATCGGGAAAATATGCCATTGGCCTCGAGTTTGTAGATATTGAATATGCACACCGAACACTCTCATCTCAACCCTAGTGTTGGAGTGAAATGAATTCCTCTTTGCGATTTCACAACTTCATCACATAAACGATCAGATAGGGGTAAATTGTAAGGATGAAAGAATTGTCCATACCTGAATTTTGAGTAGATGGCCAGGCCAAGCAACACCTCCGACCCGCTCTCTTGTTGGGAAAAAGACGGAATCACATGTCACCCGCCGGCGCATCTCAACGAATCAACCTCCCAATGCGAGATAGTCTGGCCGATGACTCGTGGCTTGCCACCGATCTACGGTTTGGGCGGATTCCTCTCCAGGAACAGGCTCTTTTGAATTCTGACGCAACTTCTGAGTATCTACCGACTTGGCAACATGCGTCCATGGCTCGTGTCAGCCCTGATTGATTGTCGCATTCCGTCGCGAAACTGCCATGATCTCGACCCGCCTTTACAATAAATGAATGCAAATTAGACCCCTGTTTCTACCATATGGCTCGGAATGTCGCGTCTGCTCGGTTTTGGATCATTTTTTGGCAAGCGCGTTGAAGCCGAAGGCGATATCGAGGAGGCTCTGGATCGTGATGGCGCAAGTCATGTGTCAGCTACTTCAGGGGCTACTCTACTGCCACGACCAGTTGCATCTGCTTTGTCAATCTTGACTCAATCGACCTCGTTGTCTTTGAAATTGGGGAGTTTTTTCGGCGGCATTGCTATTGAAGGAGCGCGAGCCACGACGCTGACCGGATTGGAGCTCAGTAGAGCAGTCATTGAGGGGATTCTTACAAGAGCTGGGCGAGATGTTGCTCTTCGAAGCAGTGGAGAGCGTGGGAAAGTGGAGGCTGAGTCGTTACTCGAACGAAGTGTATGCTGAGTTATGCTTGTTTCTTTCTAGCCGTCCTTCAAGCTGATATAGGATCCAGTTGGCCGCCCTGCACACAACAGTCACCTCCGCCTCGTTCTTTGCAGCCGCAACATTTCATTTCTCATCGACAACGCTCTCCTCCGCTGCACATGTGTCTCAGGCCCTTTTGTCTACTCTTGACGCAATACTCGGCTCGACCGAATCGTCAAGAGCTATTGCAGCTATCATAACGCTTATTCGACGGGAGTTTAGAAGTCCCAATGCCGAGATCGGTGCGGACAATATCGGTGTCGGCGACCTTCTCGTTGGAACCGTCGGCTTTGCGATGCTCCAAAGATGGGGGCGAAAAAGCACCGAGAGGCATATGCGCCTCAACGGCGGTTATGAGACTGTTTGGGATGTTGTGATTTTAGACAATGGCGCAAGGGCCGACGTCATTGGCACTCATCCGATCGAGCCTGCCGAATATTCTCGCAATGCGTTGGGGTCTGCGACTAGACGATCATCTTTCATATCGCCCGGTAATGAGGAGGAACGTTTCGATGCTGTGCAGCGGCCGTCGAGTGTGGTCGAACATGCTGAAGTGCCCGAAATGTTGCTTCCAGCTAGCGATCAACAAGTCTCTGATGAAGATATTCGCCTACACATAATGAGGCAGCTTCCGCGTGGTTGTCGTGCGTCAATCAGATCCGATGTGGTCACCACACGGACCATGACAGTCGATATTTATGATGATGACAATGCTGAGATTGCTGCTCCTCCCGGAATGATGATGATTGAGGAAAGGTTCCACAATGACAGACCGGGTGAAAACAGTGGTCTTCTTTCTACTATGAACCAGCTACCCAAGCACACGGTCGTCTTCAGGACTGCTTTCAATAAGACACAAAATGCGGATGTCAGGCCGTCTCACAGGCCTGAGGCCTCCGATTCGCGAGGACTCGAGATTCCGATAGCTACGAAAAGTCTCCCTGCGTTACCATCTAACTTGCTTGATACAAAGACGCGAACGGATAACAAAAATGATGATTCCCTGGCGCGAATCAGCGACAGCAGAGGGCTGTCCGATGAGCAGCCTTCAACGACGGGACATATGGAGAGTCTTGAATATGACAAGCCTCATAGTCGCATCGCACCGGAATTGAGTTCAGAACGCTTCTCTTCGACAGGAGCAGCACGGGATGCCAGGTCGGGCGGTGCGAAAAAATCTCGTGAAGTTTCCAGCAGTGGCCCTGTGAACGAACTAAGCACAGGATCTAAAGGGGCCTTCGGGAAAGGGTCGCTAACAAGATTGGCGCAGAAGGTAAAACCATCTAATGTAGAGAGAGACGAGGCTGGCAAACGAACAGCGCAACGATCCTCTCTCGATAAGGCTCAGAAAGTCTCGAAAAATGCGACCCAGCGTAACAAGATGCAGAAAGGGCTCCTTGCCGACAAGAGACCAGCCCACCATGACATGTCGACAACGCCAACTGTCGCGGAAAGTGCAACCAAGACGACTGGATCTCACACGAACAGAACATTGTTGCCGGTCGCGAACAGAGGCGTGCCGAGATCACCCTTACATGACCCACGGCTGCGAACTTCTCCCAGCCAGACACGTCGAGTACAAACGCCGAACAGGCCCCAAAGAGATGCACAGCCTGATTATTTCACCGTCCATGAACTGAACCAGGAGACTTTCATCACCCAATCAGACTCATTCTCCCTCCGATCCGCAGGTACACGAGCAAACTCACCAGCCGCTACAAGAACCCATGTGCGCAGTAGCAGCTCCTTGTCATTGACGCGATCCGAGACAGACATTGCTTTGTCCCTGGGTGCAGATGGCCGCCCAACGTCGTCGGGTTGGCAGCAGAGGACTACCTCGTTCGCACCAAGTATATATTCCTTAGCAACAGCGGGCTCGGAAACGTCACTCATACTTGCTCATCGTGCACGAAAGAGCGCATACGACGATATAGACACTATCAGATCGCTAACCCGTGACGGCATAATCCCCGGTATATTCCCGGAGCAACATTTTGTACAGAACATCAGACGCTTCTGCCGATTCTCCTCGGCCTCATATGGATCAAACGCTTTGAAAGTGATGGGCGTGACGAGGCCAACGCAGGCTATTCCTCACCTGGAATCCGACAGCCAGGAACACTCTGATTTCTCGGTCCACACGGGACTACCAGCGTCGACAATCCTCTTGTCGTCGTTCGTTGATCCGGCGGGAGGAACCAATGCTGCCGGGGAGACTGACAGCGGTTTCCCTTTGGTTCATTATGTATGCCTGGACCATGCTTCAAAAGCCGTTGTTCTGACTCTCAGAGGCACGTGGGGATTCGAGGATGTTCTCACCGATATGACTTGCGACTATGATGACCTCGTATGGCAAGGGAGAAGCTGGAAAGTTCACAAGGGCATGCATGCCTCGGCAAAGCGCCTTCTAATGGGAGGTGGCGGAAGAGTTATGATCACCATCAGGGCCGCTCTTGAAGAGTTCCCAAACTACGGCGTAGTGTTGTGCGGCCATTCCTTAGGGGGTGGCGTTGCCGCACTTCTAGCCACTATGATTTCGGTTCCCAACAGCGAGCAATTTGGAACCTCGTTCGTAACCGCTACGCCTCAGTCTGCCGCACGGCGGATGCTCCAAGGGAACAATGACGACGAAGACGAAGAGAGCCGTCTTCCCTTCTACCTCCCAACTGGACGTCCAATCCATGTTTATGCGTACGGTCCCCCGTCCGCTATGTCCCCATTCCTACGCCGTGCAACTCGTGGCTTAATAACGACGATCGTCAACGGCCAAGATGTAGTACCAAGTCTTTCTTTAGGCATCTTGCACGATATGCACGCAGTATCTGTCGCGTTCAAGAGTGACACCTCCGGGACTAAGTCGCATGTGCGATACCGAGTTTGGGAAGGTCTAAGGCAAAGCATTGTTAACAAATTTTACGTCAATGAAGCGCCCATGCTTCTGCACGCTGGCGATGGCCTCGGGGAAGACGCCTGGGCGTGGAAAACATTGAAGGCGCTTCGAGAAGAGATGTGTGCTCCCAAGCTGCTGCCTCCTGGAGAGGTCTTTGTGGTAGAGACGATGCGTGTTCTTCAACGCAATGCTTTTACGTCTGACTTTGGCGGGGACGGCTACCCGATGCTTGGTCGGCCTGCAACGAGGGTACAGTTGAAGTTTATCCGAGATGTCGAGTCTCTTTTTGGAGAGTTGAGATTTGGCTCCGGAATGTTCAGCGACCACAACCCAGCAAGATATGAGGCCAGTCTGGCGGCGCTTGCGCAAGGTATCCTGGACGATTGATCCGCTTCCATCGATGAAGTGAGAGCATATTTCTGATAATTATTGTGCTGTTTCCATGGATTTCAGGATGTCACTCTTTGATAAACGATATTTGGTCATATTTGGTGTTATGTATAGATTGGCTTTGACTCCATACCCCTGATATACCCCATTTCATAGCTCCAGATTTCAATTGATATGCTCTTGACCGTGCCAAATCTCATATAGAATTCCCATCCACACTGGCTCCCCTGTCAGTGAACGTGGATCATAGACTTTATCACTGAGTCGTCTCGTCGGCGGGGATGGAGGACATCCAAACTATAGCTCGTGAGACTATAGCTTGTACCTGCTGAAGGACTCAGTCCTGGCTTCAAACGACTCCGTTCTCGAGCAGCCTCTTTTCATCCTCTCAATAAAAGCCATGGCATCATAGGCTGAACGGCGCCGAAGCTCAGCTAAAGCCGATCTTAGCATAGCCGAAATTCTGCTGTGAGCCTTTCCGGCATCCTGATTGCACAGCCCTGATCGACCAGCTATCGGCGGCTGCGATTGCGCCCGAGCAGCAGCTGACGCAGCGATATGCTGCTGAACAGATAGCAACCAAGAAAGGAAGACCACGGTCATTTAGCCCTCATTGTTCACAAAGTATGCCTCTCATCGTCCATTACGGGGTGTCTCCTTTTTCTCGCCAAGGCCCTTCTGCGGCCTCTCTTGGATTCTTTTCTCAAGGTCGTCCATCTGTCTCTCGACAAGTTCCTTCTTAGACGCCAGGTTCTGTCGCATGGCCCGTAGTGACGCAATTCGTTCGTCAATTGTAGCTTCTCGAGATTTCTGGACCGTCTGTTCCACGCAGAACAAGTCTGTCAGATCGACATACTATTTTGCCATGGGTTGAGCTATCATACCTTAGTAACCTCTTGTTCGGTCTTGACGCTGGCGCCGTAAAGTGTTCCTGCGATGGTGATTGACGTGACGGCAGCAGCCAAGGCAAGCTTCGGTACATTTCTAGGAGCAGGCATGATGACAGTTATTCTTGCGCTACCAGTGATGCATCTCTGACAACGTAAGATGTTGATGCAGTGATCTGCAATGAGAGAACATTTGTAGAACTGCCTCTCTCTACCGCCTGACCAATGGGGGAATAGATTGATTAGCCCCATCGGGAGTCGCGTCGCGTCATCCGCGCAGGAACTCCAAACGATCTGTATCAGAAAGTTGAAAGAGACAACGACCTTCTTTTAAATGCGCCTATGGACGCAGAGCCTCGCGCATCTCTGTCAATATGCCGTCATTGAGCACGGTTCCCCGTCGTCGGCAGCGGTCGGGGAACGAAGACGATGATGAAGCGTCGACCAACTCATCGAGAGACACCACGCCTGCGTCAAGAAATTCAATCAACGGCAAGCGACGTCGGCTAGATCCGGTCCAGGATGGCGCGGATGAGGAAGGAGATGACGCTGAAATTGGTAGCGAGGGCAGTGATGAAGGCACGGAGCAAAACACTCCTGGGCTTACGCAAGCTGATTCCGGACCTGCACAATCCTCCAATTCTCAAACGACGTCTTTAGCGAATGGTGAGGTGGCTGAGGATGGCTACAAGCCCGGCGCTATTTTACGCATTAAAGTCACCGATTTCGTCACCTACACATCTGCCGAGTTCTTCCCTGGGCCGAAACTCAACATGGTGATTGGGCCAAATGGAACAGGGAAGAGCACTCTTGTCTGCGCAATTTGTCTAGGTTTGGGATGGGGCCCGCAGGTACGAGCATGTTCATCTTGAGACACTACAACACCATTGCTAACGGATTCTACGCCGATCCATAGCATTTAGGACGAGCGAAAGATCCCGGCGAGTTCGTCAAACACGGTTGCAGAGAGGCCAGCATTGAGATTGAACTGGCTAAGGGGCCAGGGCTCCGTAAGAATCCGGTTATCGGTCGAACAATCAAACGCGAAGGCAATAAGAGCTCGTTTACAATCAACGGAAAGCAGGCTTCTCTCGCACAGGTTAAAAAGTTCGCTCAGTCATTCGCCATTCAGATCGACAACTTGTGTCAATTCTTGCCGCAAGACAAAGTGAGCGAGTTTGCTGCGCTGACCCCTGTGGAACTGCTCAATTCAACGCAGAGGGCCGCTGCTGGACCAGAGATGATCGAGTGGCATGAGAGTCTGAAGAAGCTTCGAGCTGAACAAAAGAAGTTGCAGTTAGATAACCAGAGTGACAAAGATTTGCTAGCAAATCTCGAAAACAGACAGGAGATGCAGCGAGTAGACGTTGAGCGGATGCGGCAACGGGCCCAGATCAAGAGGAAGATCGAGATGTTAGAGCATCTCCGTCCAGTTATTCATTACAGAGAGGCCCGCAACGAGTTGAATCGGAAGAAGATCGAGCAAAGAAGACTCCGAAAAGAGCTCGAGGATTTGGAGGCTGAACTAGAACCTGCACTGAGAGCGGTCAATGCAAAGCAGAACTATTGCTCGGAGTTGGATGAAGTGGTCAAGTACAAGAAGCGATGCTTTGAACAGGCAGACCGCGACGCCATGGAGATCGTGAAGAAAATTGAACAATTTGACGATGCGCTGAAGGATCTCAATAACCAGATTGAGGCTGAGAAAAAGAGTGGCCAGAGTTACAGGCAGGAAGCGACCAAGATCCAGCAGACAATCAACAGGCTCAATCGCGAGCTCAATGAACAACCGGCCGAGTTTGATATCGGCTGGTATAATGAGAGGATTGTGGGTGCGCTTCGAGTGTGATCAGAACGTATGCTGACTGTCTCCGCAGAAAGAAAAGCGTCTGGCAACCAGAGAGCTTGAGGGGAAAGCAACTGAAATCCAGCAAGCTCGACTGCCGCTTGTTGAAGAGCTCAAGTCGAAGAACGATCAGATTAGACGAGCAGAGCAACAGCTGCACAGTCTCGCCTCCCAATCTGGGCAGCAAGAAGCCAAGCTCCGTAAAGCGTCACGAGATTCGTATCAAGCTTACAAGTGGTTGCAAGACAATCAGGATAAGTTTGAGAAGGAAGTTTTCGGACCGCCAATCGTCACCTGCTCGGTCAAAGACCCCAAATATGCTGACGCGGTTGAGTCATTATTACAACGAACGGATTTTACTGCCTTCACCACGCAGACTCGAAATGACTTTCGGACCCTGCAAAGAGCCCTGATCACAGATTTGAGGCTTCATGACATTAGTATCAGGACTTCAACGACGCCTCTAGGAAGTTTTCGTCCACCCGTCTCGGACGAAGAGCTAAGGTCGTTGGATTTTGACGGTTGGGCGAAGGACTTTCTCAGCGGTCCCGAGCCTGTGCTTGCCGTTCTATGTAGCGAAAACCGGTTGCATCAAACCCCTATAAACTTACAGGGCATCTCGGACGAAACATTCACCAAATTGGAAAATGGCTCGATCAGTTCCTGGGTAGCTGGGAAGCAAACCTACCAGATTGTCCGGAGACGGGAATATGGCCCTGGTGCGGTTTCTACCCGTGTGAGACAGGTTAGACCGGCGCAGATCTGGACCTCCCAAGCAGTGGATGTTCTAGCGAAGCAAGAGGTAGAGCGGGAAATTCTTGCCCTGAAGGACGAAGTAAGTCAAGTAAAAGAAAAGATGGAATCAGAGCGGAGCCGACTCCACAGGATGGGTGAAGAGAAGAAGGAACTAGATCGCGAGAGGGTAAGTCAACGGCAGTCGTAGAACTCTTTACTTTCGCTCACTCTTTCCACCCAGGCTACACTTGAAAAGGAGAAAGCCGAGAAACAGACAGCACTCGTCAACTATAGGGCTATTCCTGAAAAGATTCGTAAGTCGTCCGATCTGCCTATTCTCTCGTCTGTCGATCGTTCTCGTCTCACGTCACGAAAATAGGTCAGCAGGAAGCGAAGAAGAAAGATATCGAGAGACTGTTTGGGGAGATGAGAGTCAGAGTCCTTGAAATTCGCGGTCGCCAAGATCAGATTTCAATACAGAAGGCCAAGGCAAATCTTGAATATGCGGTACGATGGACCTTTGACGATTTCTCAAATCGTCATTACCATGCGTTTTAGAGACTGACAGTACGCGCAGGATGCTGTTGAGAACCTTTGCAGACTACAAGAGGAAGCTACTCAACTTAGCATACGTCTTATTGAGGGCCTTTCGGATTGCACGACGTTAAGAGAGCGCAATCAACATCACAAGACGAGGCTAGACGAGAAAAGTGCCGAGGTGAAAGCGGCGCATGAAGATGTTAAAGCTCAATCTGAAGCTGTGAGGAAAATGGTCGATCAAGCAAACAGGGCGATACGGCTCGGCAACGAGCAAGAGGACTTGCGTGAATTCATGCCCACACTGGTTGAGCATACTTTGGAACAGCTTGAAGCGGACATCGATTCAGAAAGAGCACATCTAGAACTTGTCCAAGGAGGCAACGCGAACGTGATCAAGGAGTTTGAGGAACGCGAAAAGCAGATCGAGAAATTGCGAGACAAAGTCTCCGAGTTCCAGAATCAACTTGCGGAGTATGACCATGCCATCAACGAAATTCGTGGGAAATGGGAGCCCAAATTAGAGGAACTTGTGAAGAGTATCAGCGACGCTTTCTCAGACTCCTTCGCTCGCATTGGATGTGCTGGTCAAGTCACCTTGGATAAGGCAGAGGACGAGGAAGGTCCCAATGGCGAGCCGGGAGGCAGCAATTTCGGCCAGTGGTCAATACAGATCCAAGTTAAATTTCGAGAGAACGAGAACTTATCCGTACTTGATTCCCATCGACAGTCGGGCGGAGAGAGAGCCGTCAGCACCATTTTCTACCTGATGGCTCTCCAGTCGCTGTCGGCCTCTCCGTTCCGTGTCGTTGATGAGATCAACCAAGGTATGGACCCACGAAACGAACGTATGGTTCATGGTCGTCTAGTCGATATCGCTTGCGCTCCAGCGCGCAATGGAGGTGGCGGCCAATACTTCCTCATTACTCCCAAACTTCTCAGCGGGTTGGTCTATAAACCAGGTATGAGAGTCCTCTGCATTTACAGTGGTGAGCATATGCCTGAGGATTACAACCTGCTCGATTTTGGCGGAGCCATCAAGCGCATGAGGGCATTGAATGCCAAGAAGAAAGGCAAAGCAAGAGCTATTGAGGGTGATGGTCATAGGAGCAACGGCGATGTTGATGTCTACGGCTGATGGAGAATTGTGTTGTCTGATTTGTCTGTGATACCTCTTTCTTTTTCGTTTGCTGTCGCAATGATCCCTTTTTTTTATCTATGGCAATATCGAGGGCATTTAGGTTACGGACTGAGCCAGGGCAGGTGTCGGGTTTGGAGGTTGATTGGCTGTACAGATATTGTCAAACATATCCAATGATCATAGAAGCTGCGTTCTTAGACGTGTCTCAAGATGAGAGCACTTATTTGGTCAAATTTCAGACGTATGCATGAGATGAGCCAGATTGAGTCATACTTTGGTCTATTTTCTATACTGAGGAGTCTACCTTAGAATACCGAGGTGATTAAAGGTACCAATCAGTCAGATGTACATAAATTTGTCATCTGTCTTCGAGGTCATGTCACGTCACATATCTCACAAAGGAAATGACTCAAGGAAAATGATAAAATAGAACAAAGAGACATGTTCGCCGGGCCCTTTATTCCATGCCCAATGCTTCCCAGCCCGAATACCCCAGCGACGCCTGGCCTTTATCATCACGAAAATCAGTTGGAAAAAAAAAAAAAAAAATAGAATATACACAGAAGAAGAGAAATTGCATGATCGTGCCGATCCCCGGACACCTATCCACACAAAGTAATTGCAACAAAACTTGCGCACGCATAAGAGGGTATCATGAAAGAGCAGAGGCAGAGCGGAATCGTCGCTGGCTGGGTTGATGGCAAGAACGGGGTTGGGTAGTTTTGTTCCTATTTCTTTTTTCTTTTTTGCCTTTTTTCTTTCTGCTTTTTGGGGTTCCTCCATGACAGATGTCATGATGGCTGTCTCAGGGGAACAGCGGAGTTGAGGTATTTTTTTTGATTGTTGAAAGCGAAGTCGCAGTCTATTGGACCATGGCGGTAGCAACCGGGCGGCCCGTATGGCAACCACGCTCGTGACGCTTCATATTGCTCCGTACGCTAAAGGCCTTGCCGCAGCCGGCATGTGTGCAGCGGAAAGGCTTCTCGCCAGTGTGGCTGTGGGAATGGATGCGCAGGCTGGATGGCCGCGAGAAGGCCTTGTGGCATGTCCGGCAGATGTAGCGATCATGGTTCTGCTGGTAAGGCGTGGAACTGGACGGGGGGAAGTAGTGGTGATGTTGCCAGGCGGGGGTGACGGGAGAAATCATCTGTTGATGACCCGGGGAAGGAAGAGAGGCCGCGGATGTTGGAGGGAAGGAGCCTGGGTTTTGGAAGGTGTTCGGCGCAGGGTTTCTTTGGTAGTAAGCGGCAGTTGATGGTGTAGAGGGCTCGACGGGAGAAGAGAAGGACGACACGCTGGGAGCAGGCGAAGCATATGGAGCGCCGGCGGCATGCTGAACGGACCCTTGGCTCGAGATCGAGGATCGATCCGTCGGACTAGGAAGCCCAATTGGCGCCTGAGAATACGTTTCGGTGTTCTTCATCACAGCGCTGGAGCTGGTGGCAGAGACAGACGATGCCGAGGGAGAATGGCCATTACTGTGGAAGCCCGAACCAGGACGCAGTGGCGGCGTTGGTGGCATGGCGTGTGGTGTGATCGAGTCATATGGAGGCCCCGAATCCCTGTGCGTTGATAGACTGGTTCTTTGGCGTTCTGTGGTCTGCGAGTCAGTCATACTGGGCTTTGTGATGAGGTATTAAACTGCGAGAGATCATACTTGCTGCGTGTGCGGCGGCACCGTCTGCGTTCTCAAGCAGAATCGAGATGGAAGGAAGCGAGCATTTGGGCTGGTCCTCGGCTGGAGGGGACAGTGGTGGCTGAGGGGTACGAGAGTAAGACGTCGTATGTGTTGGTGCAGCAGAGAAGTAAGAGCCCGTATATTGTTCGGAGAGGCGCTTGTAATGGCTGGCTGATGAATTCTGAATCGATCTTGACCTGAAGGTCGGAACTGTATCCGATTCAGAAGGCGAGATGAGGCTTGCGACATCCATGGTGTTTGCGCGAAAGGTATGCAGTGGCCGATATGATGGTAAGGTCCTCAATGGTATGCGCGGTGGGAAGCTGAGAGTGAAGAAGAGGAGGGAAGATGGCTACGGTGGAACCATATATGAAGGCTGAGCGAGTAGTGAACTACTTGAAGCTCAGGGCCAATCCAGATTGTCTCCTCTTCGAGTGGGGATGTGTCTGGGACCAGGGGGATAGAATGGGGTCTATACTTTATAGACGAGGAGAGATGGGTAAGGTGGGGGAGAAAGTCAAAGGCAAAATATAATTATAGCTTGGAACTTGGTAGAGATGATGATGCACCGTAACTCCGTCTGCCAGGACGAGCGGAGGTCAAAATACAAAGCACGATATGAACGAAGCCGAATGAGGAGACAGGAGACCAGCAACATGAACCTGTTCCTTAATTATAACGATGGTAATTATGATGAAGATAATAAGAGCCTATGTTATTATTTTGCTTTCATTTTGATTTTCTTTAATCTTGATCTTTTTTTATTATGATTTTGTTTTACTTCGGAATGGGTATTGGCAGGCGAAAAAAAAAGGAATAATAATAATAAAAATAAAAATAAAAATAAAAATAAAATAAAAGACTGATCCGGTACAGCGGATTGTGTATTGAATGGTAATAGATGGGTATCACCCAAGGACGTTTAGAACATGTTTTTCCTGAGCCAGCAGGGCAGTAATGTAAGTATTTTCCTGGTATTTTCGTTTCGGTTCTGTCTCACCAGGGAGCTGATACCTCCATCCCGAAGCTTAATTAATGAGCACCAGGAGCCTGGATAAGAGGTCTGGTGGTAAGATTAATATTCATTTTTGCTTTTTCTCGCCCAATAATCCATACATTGGCGACGTGGTCTCGTACCCGGCGTTAAACACTCTGTATGGCTAGTCCGCAGGTGGGTGGACAGATGATGTGCGATTAGTTTGTATTGTTTTAGGTAGGCTCGACGAGAGCTAAAAAAACGTGCGCCTCCCGGCCCACTCTTACAGAGGCCACCGTACCCCGGCTAAGTTGGGGCCGTTCATTGGATTGTTCCAGCTTGCGATTTCACCTCCAACGGGGTCTTAGCCTTGCGTCAAAGTGCGACTTGACTGTATGCTCTGATCAACCTCTTGCATGCTGGGAATCTCCACGTCGCGCTCGCCATGTCATGACGAGAGATCATCGAGGGAATTGTTGTAAACATTCCTGCTTCTTCTGAAGCAGTCACTCGTAGGCCTGACATTAAGAGCCTTGGTCACTCTGGCGTATGCACTCCATACTCCGTTGTGTACTTGGGGGCTTGGCTACAGAAGGTCTGGTCCTAGTGCAGATCCAAGGACACTCCAGCCTCAGTCGAGTTGTTGAGATTCAATCATCGATCATCATTTTACTCTGGGGAGAAAATCATGGCAAATCCTAGGTTCTCCTATGCGGGAGACCAGCACTGTAAACGGTACACGGCCCATCCAAGTTACGTATTGCCACCATCACACCGAAATGGACTCGCTAGCCGATCAATCCAAGTGGATCCTGGAGACAGAATATTCTACCTGTCACAACGATCCCATGCCCCATAAACGGCTGATCGTTGCCGCACGATCACGCGTTGGCAGTTTAATGAGAGCACTGATCTCATGGTCCAATTTCCAATCATAAAAACCGATAAATCATCATCGTAATCGACTGTAGATCCTTTTGTCTGGGCGGTCGATGGACATGCTCCAGTTGTGAAGATACCAGCCGTGTTGGGATTAGCCTTCGGGCTCGCCGTAGAGGTTACTGTTTCAGCATTCGAACTTTGGATTATGCTTGGATCACCAGTTTGATGATCCTCCCAACCGCCGAGATTAGCTGGTTTTCAATCTCATGCTTCTTTATTTTATTTTGATCTAATATAAAGTCGTAGTCTGTCCGAGAGAAGGGAACTGGAATAAGCAGACAAAGCAAAGCATAAATGAACAGGAAAAAATTACAAAAAAAATAGAAGAAAATAAAGAAATAAAAAAAATAAAATATAATAAAAACTACTTATATACATACGAAAACGAAGCGACAGGAGACACCTATCCCAGTTGGGAAATATCTCCGTTCTGGAAGCCGCTATCATCCTGGATAGTCCCATCTCCAACCAAGTCCATGGTGGTGGATGACGGAGTTGTGGGCTCGCAAGCACGATGGGAGAACCGGGTCTAATCCATATATAGTCTAGCCCCATCCACCCAGAAGGGGATTTCTGAACGATTTTCCTTCTCCTTTTTGCTTGGGGGCTAAAGACATAAGGACTTAGTGTCTTGACGGAACCGGAGATTATTGTGGCGCTGGCAACCAACGAAAATCCCAGATGATCTCAAGCGAAATTTGGACGAGCGTGGGTCTGAGGTACCTTAGCTACGTAACTACTATGTACGTATCTACTGCGTATTCCGTATCCGATAGCAGACTCGTATCACTTATTCTTTTTGCTTCTTTTTCCCAAGGGGCCCGGAGGGTGATGACTGTATTCCTTCAGCACTGTTCAACAGAAGGGCAAAAAGGAAAACGGGAGAGATGAGACATGACACGACCAGAGAAAGGCCACCTCCTTGAGTGTTGCATCATTGATCGAACCTGAGGGGATACTGGCAGCCCTGATCGCCCATGCAGGGGAACTAGCTTCGATAGGTCATACGCACAAACAGTACTCCGTAACAGTTGTCCCTCTCCTTAAGACGAGTCGTTAGTGAAGATGCATATCCGCGCCACCGCTTAGAGAAGAGCTGTATCTTGGACTCAAAAAGTTCCCCCCGATTCGCTTCCCGCGAACAGATGCCGACCGATCAAAATGAAAGTCTAATTCAATTCCATACACTGGTTAGCGACGGCCAGAGCGTCAGGCGCTTGCTCTTTGAAAGGAAAGTAATTTCTCTCGATTTGAGTTCACTATGAAAAGATCATAGTGGTCCATGGGTCCAAAACAAAGACAATATGGAATGATAAGTGAGTTCTCTGGGCCCATGTCTTGGCTCTACCGGTTCCATGTGCACAAAGATGCCTCGGCCGACAACCTACGAAACTAACTACCCAAAAGGGTTACAGAGACGACCGGCCTTGTTACTAATAATTTAGCTGAAGATCATCACTTTGTCAATCTGTTCTGGAACCAGAGGATCTTCTGGGAGGATGGCGTACGGGAACGGAGAACAGAGAGGATCATGGATTCAGGATGTACCAGTTCCCAGAAGTCCAGAAGTTGCATAATTTGCTGTTCAAAAATCAAAACTCAACTTCAGTGTTTTATGCAGTAGACTAATCTTCCGATTGTGACCATGACTCCAATTACTGGTTGCTCGATCTGTCTTGTCACGTGTGAGGCTGTAGGATACCCCTGCACCTTTGGATGCAGCTCAGACAAATCCGGTTATGTTCCCGTTGGTCCATAGCTGTGTTGTCAATCATTCTAAGTCAGTTGCTATTATCACACTCGCTTGTTAGTAGATATGGCATTCGCATGTCATTGAGGCATAATAATAATCAACGTAACTACTAGTTGTCTCGTACGACTCTCAGCGTCCATTATTGATTATCCCTGCTGAAGCCGAGGATCATCCGTCGGAAGCGAAGGTCTCATACCTTAGTTACTACTCCGTATGCCCCTCATAAAACATCTCCCAGAGTCCCAGTTCCATATCCACACCCTCCGATTCACCCTTAATAGACTATCCCGCTAGATCGTCTCATGGAATATCTAGAAGCCATACCTCCTCGGCCATCGAAACTAGTTTCTTCGGGAAATCATTTCCTTCTGGGGAACGATATCATTCTACTCTCTTCGAGAATGTCTTGGATTCTAATCTATGCTCTACAATAGACTACCATAACTAGCGATCCTCGGCCGGAGATTGTCTCAGCACAATTAACCACATAGCTTGTACCTAAGGTCCTATGCTCGACCAACTGGACGTTTGATAGTTTCGTTCCATAGAACTTCTATCCCTGATCCTTGGTATTGCCATGGACACCTACGGGCTAGCCTGTTTAGGTTCCTTTGTTACGCTAGCCAGGATCGCCACGCGATTCATGGGCCGAGAAATTGCATAGCCTGGCGAGACCTCAATCGAGTGACTGAAGCTCATAGCTACCACCACAAGAATAATAACACTTGGTTCATGGTCGCGTGGACTTATTCCACCTCGCACAAAGTATCTAACTGTACGGAGTACGACACTTCTATATCCTGTACTCCGCGTCAGGACCGACTTTACTCCGACCTTCAAAACTTCCAGAACATACTCCGTAATAGACAAAGCAAGAGCTATCGCACAATTCTATATTCAATCGTTCATGGAGGCTGAGTTTTGATGATTGAGTTTGAACTACACCGTAGGACTTCGCTTCGAGATCCGACGGGATACCTGACTAAGACCTCGATAATTACTGGTCAGATTCGAGAACATGAGCGTCCATGTAAGTATTCTGAAGACTTTACCGAGTAGCATTATTACACAGATGCTCTTCTTGTATGGTTATACTAAGTGATTTACTCATAAGTGGTACAAAGACTTGCAATTAGTAGTATATGGAGCTATGAGCCTCGCTTACATCATTGTGGTGGGTCGTTATTCCTGGCAAAAAGACTCATCCATCGACGAAAGGGGAAGGGGAAACAGATGTTGTACTCCACAAACTCCGCGACCGTTCCTGACACAAAGACAAAAAATAATAGCAAAATCGGTTACACGGTTCATCTACATCCGTCGTTCTGGATCCAACGATGCTAATTAAGAGCGAACAAGGCCGAAGGATGAAGGGGTGAAAAGGCATAATGATTAGGTATGAAGTCTGCGACTAATCCAGAGGCTACTGTGCTATCCCGCCCTCGACCAGGAAGTCAAAGGTACCAGAACCAGAATTAGAACAGATTGACCGTCAGGTTCCTGAAGATCCTGACCACGATGGTGCTGCTCATTAAGTGATTTTCTTGTCTGGCCGAAAATAATGATGCCGGAAGTAAGGGGGAATCACAGGTGGAGTCCTAAAAAAGCGGCATTATTCAGAAGTCAAGCGGAAAAGGAGTAAGCCGCTTAGTCGCCTAGGAAAGGATATGGTCTCTGGAGCCTATCTAGGGGGATTGACAAGAGATGATGCGTGATGATCATCGAAAGCCTTCAACGTCCATCCAAATGGCTCGGGTGAACTACCGCAACGCGTCTAGTGGCGGGATTGAAGCGACCGATTTTTCCACCTCTCTGAAGCAACATCAGTCACATCACCTCGAGCTACAACTACAAGGCTGTTTCCATGATAAGGTTTTGCCGCGTAGAATCGGGATATGCTTGAGACTATCGATTCATCATCCCTGCCATTATTGCTATTTATCGCCCCCTCATGCGACTAGATAACGAGTCCGAAAACTCCGTGAACATAGCCGGAAGTTGGCCGGATTTGCCGGCCATGTTACTACCCCCCGCGCAATTTACTGAAAACAAGCTGTGCCAGGCAACAGACGCAGGATGATGAAAGTTCAGATAATATAATCATGCTGATCTTGTACCTTCGGCCTTCCAAGCTTTGCATAGTTTCATACTTGGTCACGCTGCATGCATGGACCGTAGAGCACAGGTCCATCGATCAAATTCAAAACGCGACGGCAGCTGGTTTTATGTTTAGGTCCAGATACGCCTGTATGCATACTTCAGATATTTTATACGAAGTGAACAGTGTCTATATGTTCACCTCCGCAATCCGGCCACGCGAGACGGGGATACGGAATGGGGTCGATCCTCGTAGCGTAAGTGAGCTCATCACTTCGAGGCTTGAACGTCTCAGATCAAACTGAAATGTCTGTGCTTCGACTGGCCTTTTGGAAAGGATGTGCAGGATCTCGCTTGCATTTCCTCGGAAATGATTAGTTACGTTGCACAAAGGTGATACAACACATGGAATCAGGTGTACGGCATGGTTCTGGGCTGAATCTGCCTGAATGCCTCGAGATACCTACAAGAGTGGCACTGCAAAGGTTTAGTAGTGTATCTGACCGACTTAAAACCAAGGTCGAGTTATGGAGGCTGACTTCTTGATGCTGGAACCGACCCTCGAAGCGATTATGCACATGTTGCTAGTAGTACAGTTTCATCTAGCATGCCTGGTGTTAATGTTCAATCACCCGTGGGGTAAAGAGAGAACCACTAACTGCTAGACACCAGCTGAAACACGCCGCGGCGTAGCTACTCAACGATCTCAGGTACAAAGTCAGTTTTCAGACCGCCACGTTGAATTACTCGAGAAGACGGCCGCAGATCCTTATTATGCTGCATAGGGTTATGTGCTGCAGTCAGGCAACCGGCCTCGTATATGATAAGTCACATAAGAACAAGGTACCCTACATGTTCACGCACATTTTCAGCATAGCTGTGATTCCCGACTTAAGCTGTATCAGAAAGCTGCCTGCCTCCTGAGACGGTGACCAGACAACGAGATTGTCTGAAATGAATGTCATTAGACGCGTCTGATTGGGTAGATCGTCGAGAGCATACCTCGGTTCATTGGCCTAAGAAACCTAAAATCTTACTACGGAGTACTCTGGTTTTGAAATTCCAAGAAAAAGACTACGTATGCAAGACGGTGCCACTAACCGCCCGTCGCACCCCTTTTAGCCTCCAACTTTTGGCGAGAACTGCTGGAGCGGGCGTCCCACGGGCTAAACTCCTCTGAGACAAAAGGGGGGCGCTAGCATAGTAGCTGCCCACTCACTCCACTCTGGGTCTGGACCCTGGTCACTTCACGTGGCAGACGTCGGCTCCGCTTGCAGGTGTCGCTCGGGCCTTCCCGAGTTTGGCACCAAAGCCGATGCAAGGCTTGTCATGGCGCCTTCCTCCTGACAATCCTGGTCGGTGGTCTGTTCTATCCTTGTAAATCATATAATACAAAGTACGGAGTATCTTACAGTCTCACACAACTGGTGGGTTGATGGTAAAGTACTAGTTGAAAAATAAAAGACACCCTTTATGTTCATCCATACTGATCAAGAGGCATATGGGACATCATTATTTACCAGCTATTTTGGTTCCTCTCAGGCCCAATTCAATGAAACTGACACTATCACTGCATGCCGATGATGCTCATCTGTCCGGGTTGGAATCAATGTATTCCGTACTTTGTATTGTAAATAGGAGGCTGGTTGGTATTAAAGCTGATTTTCCATATTTGCAGCTGGGTAACACCTTGTAATGCCAGTATGAGTTTCTTTTGACTTTCCCCGCCGATCATTTATACATAGAAATTTACTCCGTCCAGTTAGGCACCTGATGTGTTCACAGATGATCACTTGATAACTATTTGCTTCTTCTTAATATTTGAGGAGAACCAACGGTCAGAGATTGACAGATCAGGCGTGAGATGAATAGTCAATCGTCACTACGTGTCTGACTCGTTAAGTCTTGCCAATTACTATGGAAGCGCCGACGCTCACAGGCTTCATCGCCTGACTACGTATCCATCCACTGTCTTAAACAAACACCCTAGACAATCCAATTAATTAAGGTTAACTCGAGTCATGTCACCCACATATCCGCCGGCCGGACCAACCAGCATCATCTCTCCAGTTGCTCCAAGACAGATTCTTGACAGCCGAGGGTGATTAACAACGGAGCAAAGTGCTATTTGCGGCGGCGCTTGCATACACCGCAACCTCCGATGTATGAATCAGGCCCTCATCCTTGAAGCGATCACCCAATCAAGCCACGAGGCAAGCGCTAGTCTAGACATGGAGACTGAGATAGGTCCACCTTTCACTATTGCTGGGTAGGAGGATTTACGGGCGGCCGAGCGCAAACCTGACCTACGATTCCGATTTTCTGCCGGACGATGTCCTCGGGTGCCAGTTCCTGACTTTCTCCGTGGGGAGGTTGTTGTGCGGATTCTGGCGCGACACCGTAGCAAGCCGAAGGATTCGGATTCATAATCATCATGTAATCCCCACTTTGGCTTTTCCCGAGTCATTGTCTAGCTAGGGCCAGTCGTGAATCACCTAGAAGCCGGACCTCGGACGTTCTAGTCTTACGAGATGATCAGGCATTTTCCTTGAGCCAAAATGCCCCAAACGATGACTGCTCTGGATGATACTGTTGCAAATATGGTCATCAGTAAAAGGGAAAATGTTAGGTAGAATTCAAAATTATGCATGAACAAATCACCAAGCATCGTATCACCGAGATTAGCTTCCTCTCAAACCATAAAAAAACTTTTTGCTAACTTTACCTTTTTTCTTCATTTTTCTTGTTTCTTGCGGGCTTGGCTTTCTGCACTGCCTTTGCACGAAGAATCCTGAATCCTTCAGCATTCCTTGGTCAACGCCATACTGCGTGAGATTTACGAGTTTCCAACCGAAGGCTGGACGGAGTTGAATACATGCGAATGAAGCTCCTGCTGATCGGTATCAAGGGTCAGCGTCTGGCCATAGCTTCCGGCCTTAGAATAACTAGCACATTGCAAGCGAAATGACGGTTATCTGATCACTGTCAGCCACCTACAGCACTAGCGGTAAGATACCATGCGGGTATGGCCATCTTCGGTACGGACATGGCTGCCTAAGGTACTCCGTATTAATGTGTCGCCTCCGTAATTGAAAGGGATATCCTGAGTTCTACGCTAGAATGACCAGAAATTAGTTATCATTTCGCTTCTGGGTGCTGAGGATCCTTTGGATTGAAAAGTATATTAGCCATTTGCGTTTCTGACTGGCAAGTTGTATGTCAGTACCGCTCATCTCCCAACTTTAAACTTACGACGTAACGTCATGGCCCTCCCCGTCACAAAAACTGATCGTATCGACTACTGAAACAGGTATAGTCCACTTCTGCAAGACCACCAGATCTCCGGCGTGGCATTTACGCACCTTACCCCAAAAGGCTTAGTGATGTGCAGTGGAAGGTTTTGTGGCCGAGGACTACCCTAGGAACGGTTATCAGGCTACCAGTGATTTACCTACTGCAATTAGAAGGCCAAACGACAGCTCCGTGGACCCGGTCCATATGGCGAGTGATCGACGGCCGGTACTTGTCCTGCGACCTGCTTTCCGTACCTTGTTTCTTACCAAATACCAATTTGGGAACGTACAGGGTAGAACTACATGGGTCATAGGTAATCCTGGCTATTATTTTCCTGGGATTTTGTCTGTGTTACCCACTCTTGATTATTAATTCTTTTTTCCTTCTTACCTTTTTGCCTTTGTCGGGGTTTGAGTTTATCCTAATTTCATCTCAGTTGTATTGGTATGCTCAATCCCTGTACAACTTGGATATTATGAGTGACAGTACCTCATAGCATGGCTAGAATAGCCTTAATTTCAGGATTAAGATTGAAGCAATTTAGAGAAATGATGTGCAGCCTGTCTTCTTTGTCCTTCCACTGAACCCGCCACCTTTCGAGCCCTGGGTTTATCCGGTTTTTGTTTAATTAAAGCGGGTAGCAACACGAATTGCTGCCTTCATCGTACAACAAACCTATGCGGGCTAGTTTGGACTTTCATCGTGGGTAGTGGACAGCAAAACATAGACTACCCCAGGTAGAGGCTCCATCGTCCATACCAACGGACTATCTCATACTATGAGATAATATGTTCTATTTGTAGAGGATATGCATGCATAGCTCATCAACCATGAGCTCTATACCAATGATGTCGCTTCCTCATACATACACGCCTGCATGCATGCGTGCATGAAGCACAAAAAAATCCCGGAAACAGTCCAATGGTATCGTATCTTGACCACGGCGTCTGCTAGATACTACCAGCAGAACCTCATGCATTCACAGATCACAAGATAGGAACAACTCCTCTGTCGGGGACGTGAGACATGAATTCCAGACCAAGTTCGCCCACATATGGCACGAGAAGCCAGCGAACCTCGGATGTTCAAGTGGTGCACTGCACGGAATATCCCTGGAGGTTTAGTTGGCGCCGGGCTGGTCTGCTTGGCTACTGAGTCGAATGCTCCTGATGAGGCATATGGTCTGCTTGCCTAGTGAGGCCACTGTTCCTGATGAGGTATATGGTCAGCACTTGGCAGTACCTTGGGGAGACAGTCCAGGCAACAGAAGTATTACTTTTGGGTGTCGTGCATATGGGAAATTGCGGGATGTGACGAGGACTCCGAGGAGCGCATGATGGCGGTTTCAAGTGTTCGCGTATGTTGGAATTGATGAATTATATGCTCTATCTCGTACTTGAGGATCGTTAATCTACTGAAAATCCCGCTGTAATGTATGAAGTACTCCGTCCATATATCCGCTGATGTGAGAATGAGACGACTAAGGCAGGACCTGACATGATCCACCTCTCTGTTCTTACCAGGAGTCAACCCCGGTCAATAGCGAACTACGGCCTTACTCGGTGTTAGGGACGGAGCAGCAGCCATCCAATCTCTTCCCTGAAGTGACTGCGACTCCACTGGTATTATTCAATGCTCTTCATGCGAAATGAGTACCGGACTCGACCGATGGCAAATCGCATTTGGTTTATACAAGCAGACCTGGCAGAGTTCTTGTCAACGCGTCAATTCTTAAAGTCTTGTTTGAGCTACGCCTCCAGCGTTTACTGATCCAAGGTCCGTGTGGCAGGCGGAAGGCGTTCTTGGGAGCTACAATGTCAGTGCATGGAGTCCGTGCCCAGGAATCAATCCAAGTTGGATTATGACACCTCTGTGCAACGTGCAACTGTTGTTCTTGGGTAACGTTGATGATGCCAATGACGGCTGTCGTGAGTCATAGGGCGAGGAGTAACCTGCGAGGCTGCGATTTATCCATGCAGTAGGGATTACACTGAGGCCATGCGCTTCTACTGCATCGCATTAGGATGCAGGTATTGTCGCTCATTATTGGACCAGTGCACCGTGATCTAGGTATTATTAGATCAGTCACACCGTTGTTGCCCCTCGTGCTAACTGCTTGACCCCTCGCTTATCGATAGGCAGACAAGTGCCATGGATTTCCTAGGATAAGCGTCGCCCATCTAAGGTTATGTAATATGGATGTTGTCTACCTACGGAAGGATGGCGATATGACAGCACACAATGCAGTAAACAGGGTCCGTCTACTCCGTACCGTCTGAGGATATACGTAGGTCGCTTCTTCCCGCTCATGAGTCTGATCAGATACTCAGGTAAGGCAAGCATCGTGCAACTGCGGTGTCGAAGATAGAACAGAATTTCCAACAGCTTTGAGCACAAGTTCCGCCCACTTGGACCGGTCCTCCCTTAGCCCGCATGAGATACATATCACCTGGTCAACTTCGGTAGAGCAACGTCAGAGACATACCTTGGCTCTCTTCCAAAGTAACTAGGCCACATATCCAAGAGCCATACATGACAGATCATCCGCCTCCGTCTGCGACTTTGTGATAAGCGACTAGGATGGCCGCATGCGTGGCTGGCGGTCCGTGGCCACGCTAGCCGCTGGCAATCTGCAAACCACATTGCTGACCGATATTCATGGATTGGAAACTCCTCTCCGTCGCGGTTTTGATTCGTCTGATGGGCCCGTGGGTAGATCAGAGAATGATCAGCCTTGGCTGGAGCTAGAAACGATTATCAAAAAGAAGGCTTCATGGGAGGTTACATCATGTTACAGCGAGTGGACAGTGATGCTACTACCTCCCAAGACTGACACTCTCGAACCTTCTTTGTTAACATCCCATAGCGCCGAGTCAGATGTTCCCACAAAGACTCTATAAGCTGGACCTGACCTTGGATGAAATCATATCGAGGTCACCGAGTATCCACTTCTTCAAATGAAGCCGTGCTCGGCTTTAGCCAAGGTTGACAGTCCAAACGACCAGTTGGGCTCGTAGAATAACGCACCAATCAACCCTTCCATCCCCGCACCCCGATCGAGGCCACCGGCGTGTCGATCAGGCTTGATGAAAAAAACATAACGGTGTGAGACGGAAATAATCTTATCAGAGTTTGCGACGCATCTTTAACTCCCAGTAAGCGAGTTGCGGTGGCCGCTGACCAGTAGCCATATACCGACTTGGGGCCCAACCATTGTCGCCAGAAAATCATCTTCTCCGATTGGTATGCAAAAACCCCGAAAAAGAACTGGCACGAATTTTAGTGCCATGCAGCATCCATTTCGTGGTCGATCCCGCCACGGAAATGTCCGAAAGGCTTACGACCAGGGAAACCCAGAGAGTAAGGCAAAAGTAGGTATTGTCCAATCATGTCTGGTTGATCATCGTGGCTCGCGCGACGTGGATTCTCAGTGATTCTCACACGCAGTTGTCTTTCATCCAATATAGTCGATCGGTAATATAGATGTACTGCATCTGTCGCTCCTAGTTCAGGCCTGTCTGACTTCCATCGAATCGGCTGTTGTGCCTCTCTGCAAGTACCTGATTTGCAGGTGTGAGGCGTGAGGGGGACGAAGTATGCGCCTCAATGTCCGACCGCTTGCATCCAAATCAGGTCACGTATCCCAGATGCTTCTGGCTTCTGATACCAAGATCGGGGCAGCTACTCGCCAGATTCTCACCCTGTACTTGCGCCTTTCTCGCCGGAAGCCTGTAGGAAAGGAAGGAATCCTGTGGGGCGATCATTAAGGAGGTCTGTTTCCTCCCCCTGGCTCTTAGCAGTCAGAACATAAGCATCGTACTCCGTATTGAGCAGAGGTATGATAAGTGACCATCAGCTCCATATGCATGGACTGGTTTCTTGTCACACCCTCCATCAGCACTCATTTGCTGGAGTTCAAACACATGCTTTGAGCCAGAGAGCATGCAGCGTTGTCCTCCAGTTCGTGCTCGACTGTGATCTTCTCATGTAAGAGGACAGCCTTCCGCACAGACAACATAATCGTCTGTTCCCGTCTTATCACTGCGGCTCGGGTCGGCGGGTGAGACGGATAGTTTGAGTCTGTCTGAGCTCATATTGTAACAGTGGTACGAGAGTCATCTTTTTGAGGGCCGCCACTGGTGATCTCTTCGTGTCTGTGTGGCTCGAGTCGCACAAACGGCGTCGGCCGTGCGGGTCAATCTGTAAAACCCATATCTTCCTATCCATGGACGCATAGATCACTTGAGACTAGGACATCATCTTGTGATTCTGGCATCGCATGTGCGTTTGTCCAGCCTCGAGGATTTCCTCAGGTTTAGGGGTTGCTGATTCCTCCGTCTGTTTTGCTTTGTTTCAAATGTATGCTGTAGAAAGAGCCTTGATTAGCCGCTTCCATATTATGGACTGGTGGGATGAACCGAGATGATTTGATTCCTAAACAGAATCGGACGATGTCAATGTTTGATAGCGATGTTGCCATCAAAGACGTGTAAATATATCCACAGAGCAGCATAAACTGACATGATTCTGACAAGAGTGGATCAAACAGAAGATGCAACATTCAGATTCTATCATTCTCTATACATTTGTATATGTGACTTTGTATATATACCGTGCGTAGTTTGTCGTCTAGTCATCATGTCCTGAATTAGGTCGTAATCATGTCGCCGCTCAAGCTTCCAAGTTCAGCTCTTCCAAGAGGCGATCCAATTTTTCCATGAGAATCTGGTAGTTGATCGCATCCTTGCTGAATTCATCGCCAGCAATTTCTCCGTCCAGAGTCCGGGTGATGGGGCCCTGTTCTCTAGTCCTTTCACCAGGCGCGACCTCTGCTTCTGCGCCGATGGGCAGAGTCTGACTCTGAATGCTCATTGTGTCCACTTTGTCGGTAATCTCTACCAAGTCTTTGTCGACGCCACCAGCATCAGCAAGCTGTTGCCGTTGTTCCTCCTCCATCATCTCTTCCAGGCCAGCATCATCGAATCTGAGTCGGAAGCGCTCGCCCAAGTAGAACCGGATGTCGTCCAACAGCTCAATGGAGTCAGTTTCTTGCCTTGCCCTGATACGAGCTGCTGACTCTTGAATCAGTTCGGCAAATTCAGGTGAGTCAATATGAGCTTCCAATCTGTACGCAAGATAACGTGCAGCGAACTCCTCCAATCGCTGGACTCGAGTCAACCAAGCAGCGCGGATGATGGCGTAGATATCGATCTCATCTTCTTCCTTGGTACCCCGAGTCCTTGCAGCTTCTGCCTGTGACATGTCACCGCTGCCAAGTGTGCTGATAACGACCGCTGCCTTGGTTTTTAATTTTTCGATGAACAGCATATCAGCGGCGAAAAGAACGTCGACAGCGATATCAAGCGGGAAATCCGCCCTTTCCGTATACAGAAACGTGAGCACAATCTCCAGAACTTCAGGAGAGCAATCCACAGGTATGACATTCAGATGCTCCTTCAGGTGTGCCTCTCGGAAGGTAGACGAGAACATTGCTTGAAAGAACTCGGACCGAAGCAGCATGGCCCGGTGGCAGGGGAACAAAACTGATCTCCTGTCTTGCTGTTTGCCATTTAAATTGGAGCCATCGCCAATGTCGTCTTCGTCTTCAGGGAGCTCGTCGGCTCGAAGCACGACATCAGCGAAGATCCCATTGTGGCGGTCCCATCTGACTTCATCTACCTTGGAGGAATCGACCTCTATTTTACTTCCAAGGACATTCTTCCGGAACCATTCTTCGAGCTGATCTCGACCTCTTGAAAGCTCCATTGACCTTCGCTGCCTGGCTAACCTCCTGTCTCCACTGTCAAGGATACTATCCAGCAGACTCGGAATCTCCAAGTGCTTGGCGATCCTGTCGATCCCTGCGAAGACCTCTGACTCTGTAAAGCCCGTGCCCGGTCCGCTTCTCAAGTCGCGAGGAGCCTCTCCAAAGTACAGGTACTTGATTGCCGTCCCGAATGCTTGCGGCGGGATCGTGCTCGGCAGTTTCCATGTCGTAGATTTGGGATCAGCTACCAATTTCCCCCGAAAGTACGGAGAACGTGCAGCAAGTATAAACTTATGCAAATACAGAGACTCATCACCGGCTGTCACCACAATATCAGACGTCCCGGGTTGATCTCGAGTGAGTAGCGACGATACATGGGCGGCAAGGGGCTGAAGGGGATCGGTAGATTTCGAATAATCATATTCAAGCAGTAGGTTTCGTATACGATCGTTCAAAGCGTTATATAGGCATCTGCAATGAAAGCGAGTATTAGTCCGAGAATGATCAGAGCGTTATCCGCTCGACGACAAATGACGCGTACCTTTCTCCTTGGAAAGTGTCACGTTCACACAGTGCACCAGACTCAAGAAGGAGCTGAGCAACCTCGTAATGACCACAGAGACTTGCCTAATATCATAATCTGTTAATGCGATGTCCGAAGGCTAATCCACAATGGCAAAGGCAAATTCCCGGGTTTCACGGATTCCGGCGATACTCAAGGGATAGTTTGCTTACTAGGATCAAGGGAGTATAGTCGTACGGATCCCGAGCATTAACATTAACTCCTTCCGTGATCTTTTCCTGGCAGACTTTCAGGTCCCCCTTGCGACACGCTTCGCAAAGTTCCCGAAACGGCTCGCTCAGATCAAGAGGGTTGTCATCCTTGATTGTCCCCTCCTGGATCAGTTTCTTCTCATTGTGGAGACTGATTTCAAGTTGATCTTTGCGTAGTACAGTCCTCTCTGTCATCATGAAACTCAATCAGAAGACCTTGCCGGGACACCAAAACCAGAGATAGACAGCCGGCCAAATATCCGAGGCTGCATGTAGAGTGCGGGACTGGAGACCATTTAACGATGGCATCATCTTATCGATAAGAGGAGTCACGTGCTATATATATTGCCACTATGACAGCAAAGGGGGATGATGAGTTCGTTAATTGATTGAAGCTAATCCTGAATGTCCACAGTCAGGGTCAATAAAGGAGTTAGATAATGATCCATTTATTTCAAGCTAATTGGCAAGCCCCAGGCTCTTAAGCACTAGGAATGCACTCATATACTCTAGAATAGACTGGATCCAAGGGAGAAAGATATGTTTTCGGTTTTCCTGGGTGCAACTCGTGAACCAACCTGGAACTCACCGCCCTAGAGCGCACCGCCTGCTGCATACAGAATAGAGCCATGTCTTGCTGCGTTGCTCAGCAACAACACTGCATCTAAACATCCAAAACTCCCCGTCGCATACTTAGTTACCTTCTTCTTCGCAACCTGACCTTGGTTCCATGTCAAGTTTCGTTGTCGTCGTTTACTAACCTAAACAGGGACACATCGTGAGACACAGGCTAGTAAATGCATTGCATGCCTGTATAATATTCGAACTTGTCCAACCCAATTTAATCTTGACCCCCATCACCTCCTCAGCGGTCCGAACCACTTGGATGCCACAATGGCAATTGCTTTGGCTGAGGCAGACAAGTATGAAGTCTTGGAGAAGATTGGTACGAGTCCCCTGCCCTGAGCTCCACAATCCTCCCATAGAACATAATATTAAACAAAACTCATACAGGGTGCGGTTCATTCGGCATTATCCGCAAGGTCAAACGAAAATCTGATGGCTTCGTAAGGACTCGATTCAAGTTTGTGACGCTGGTGTTGGGACTAATCAACAAGCTAGATACTATGTCGCAAAGAAATCAATTACATCAAAATGTCGCAGAAGGAGCGCGAACAGCTCACTGCCGAATTCAACATCCTGAGCTCCCTCCGACACCCGAACATCGTCGCCTATTACCATCGTGAACATCTCAAAGCGAGCCAGGATCTGTACCTGTACATGGAATACTGCGGCGGTGGTGATCTTAGCATGGTTATCAAGAACTTGAAGAAGACAAACAAATACGCAGAAGAGGAGTTCGTTTGGCGCATTTTGTCACAGCTGGTAACAGCGCTATACCGGTGTCATTATGGAGCGGACCCGGTTGACGTGGGATCGAATATACTGGGCCCGGCTCCCAAGCCCTCTGGTCTCAAAGGCAAGCAGGCGCAGATGACTATCCTGCACCGTGACTTGAAGCCCGAAAACATCTTTCTTGGCAGTGACAATACGGTCAAACTCGGTGACTTTGGCTTGTCCAAGCTAATGCACTCGCACGACTTCGCATCGACCTATGTCGGCACTCCCTTTTACATGTCACCCGAAATCTGCGCTGCAGAGAAGTACACCCTCCGGTCTGATATCTGGGCTGTTGGTTGCATCATGTATGAGCTCTGCCAGAGAGAACCTCCCTTCAACGCGAAGACGCATATTCAGCTGGTCCAAAGAATCCGAGAAGGGAAATATGCTCCTCTTCCGGATTTCTACTCGCCAGAACTGAAGAATGTGATTGCTAGTTGCTTGCGTGTCAACCCGGACCACCGACCAGACACCGCCACTCTAATCAATCTTCCTATCATTCGCCTGATGCGGAAAGAGAAGGAAGTGGTTGACCTTGGGAAGACGCTCCGGAAGCGCGAGGAAGCTGCATCGCAGAAGGTCAAAGAAATGGAGCAAGCCTTTGCGAAGCTTGAGAAGGAGAAACAGCAAATGAAAACAGAAATTGAGAACACCGTGCGCCGAGAGTGGGAGGTGAAGGCAAGACTCGAGATCGACCGTCAGGTACAGAATGAACTTGACAGGTTACGCAAGAGGTTTGAGTTCGAGGTACAAGAAAGAGTGAACATCGAAGTTGAGAAGCAAAAGCGGAACAACACTTCGAGGGACGATACGGTCCTCCCAACGGGCAGTTCTCAGTCGTCTGTTAATAGCGGAGACGACACTGGCTTCCCCTCAAGCACCGACATCAGCCAGTTGTCCATCGAGTCTCCTACAGCCAGCGCAAACAAGCAACCAAAGAAGGAAACTAGGACACCTTTCAGTCGCTCGAAGACGGTGGTTGAATCGCCTGTCGACGTGCAGATGGCTGAGCCGTCACCAATCTCCATAGCATCACTCTCTTTGTCCCCCCGCCGTACCTCAGCGGCAAGCAAGAATATCTTTGCGGAGGCGGACAAACAGCGGGCGAAGTGGGAGCCAACTCTAGCTTACTCTGATGACGAAGATGATATACCCGACCTTCCCTCACCTACCCGACCCAGGGTCAAACATGATCCTCTCAAGGGTCCGGCACGTCCTCTGCTCCGACAGAACACTACTGCGTTGATGCAGAAACTAAGCTCCCAGCCGCCCCTCTTCCCTTCCAATTCCTCCAGATTGCCCCAGATGCCAGGTGGCCCGTCCGAAACTCGTCATGGAGAGAAGTCTAGGTCACCCCATCGGCGTCTGTCTAAAATCCCATCATCGGCGAACCTTGCTGCTGATGCCGGGTCCCCAACTCGCAAAAGCGCTACTAAACAGCTTCCATCAAAAGCGAATGGCGGTGGTGAAGAGATGTTCAAAGCCGTCATGCAACGCAACCTGGGTGGCCGAACATTGGTTGAACTTGCCCAGGCAAGGGCTGGTGGACGGCCCATGGATGAAGTCAAGCGGTGCGCAAGTGATTCTCGAGCTTCGGGCTGCTCCTCGAATCTGAGATCTTCCGACCGTGAGCCTCCTGCCGTTTGGGATCCAGAGAAGGACGAGATGCCCAGTCCATTCCTGGCTCGTGGAAGAAAAGTCATTCGGAACTTCAGGTAAAACTTGGCCGCCGTAATCAGAAGACTCTTGGATATCCTTGACCATCCGTTTCCTCTGGATGACATGGGAACACTTTCAATCGCTCGCGAGGCGCAATTGGCAAACAGAGAACGGCATTTCTACACGGCACCCGCCTCTAATATTTTCTACGGATCTAATACATGAAACACTCCTTGGAGTTTCGGCCCGGTGCTGTGCTTTGGAGAAGCGATATGTACCATGCAAGGCATGGAACTGATGCATGATATGGCGCATCCTTTTGATATTAGCATCGTCAACGCGATGCAAACAACACCCTTTTCCTTTGTATCTTAACGCCGTGATGCCCTTTCCTATTTGCTGTGTTGTTTTCGTCTGTTGTACTTCTGTTTCCGCACCCGAACAGACACCATCCTTCAGATTTTGACCGATAGAGATCTATTCCATCAATGGGCCCCTGATTTATAACAGGGTTACCAAACCCCGTCTACTCTCGTTCCCTTGTACATTTCCTCTTCTTCTCTTTCACCCTGGCAGTGTTTCTTCCCCTCGAATGGCGTTTGTTTGGAGGCTCATCGGATATATGGCGTATTCAGGAAAGGCATATGTGTGTACATACAAATTTTGTTTCTCTTTCACTTAGGTCTTCAGCGCCTAGAATCCAAGACAATTTATCTTCAATATCATCTCAGCAATGAGACTATCTTGGCGTTGAACCGTTCGAGCTAAGCGGGAAGCTCGAGGCTCCCATATTTGATTCGGTCAACCATGTGTCACATAATTTAAAGTCCGGGTCGAAACGCATGATATGGATTCATGACTATCAAGCTTCTTCATCCTCAACTTCCTCGATCTGTACAGTGCGAAGTTCGCGATTGAATCGTTCTTCCTCCTCCAGAAGCTTTTGCTCGATGTCATCCTTTGGCGGCTGAGCGGAGTTTACACCTCCTTTGGGTTCCGCAGAAGTAGCGCTATAACCAGCTTTCTCAAGCCTATCCATTTCTTCCGGCTCCAGCAGTTTCCCACGACCTTTAATAGACTCCTGTTTGACTCTGACTGCCGCAGGAACGAACTTGCTCACAGCTTCTTGCCGTAGATTTCTGATTTCCGGCTTCGCTTCGTAGACGGTCTTGGTTTCCACAACGGGCGGTTTCGACGGTACAGGATGTGGCCCACGAGCACTATCCAAATCCGCGTCTGCATTTGGCCCTCTCCTTCTCTGATATTCTTTGGGTATGGGCGGGGGTGTGTCCCGCGGCATAGGTATCCGGCGAACGTCCTCATCTGTCTCGCTACTGTCACTCTCTGGCTCAAATCGCCTGTGATCCTCTCTCCTCCTTTTGCCAAGTACTCCATCTCCGTGGTCCCTTTGGCCGCCGTGAGGCCCTCGTCTGTGTTCCGAACTCGCAAATGTGGGCGCTTTATCGCCAAGCGCTTCCCTGGCCTTTTGCACTGCTCGCAAATCCCGCTCAAGTGCCTCCAGTATCTGCTTCTCGCGTGGCCGCAACTTCTGCCCGGACTCTTCCATTTCTTTGAGTTCGTTTATTTGTCGCTGGATGCGCTCGGGATTGCGACGCGCCAGCTTCTCGTTCCGACGAGCCAGCGCTTCGGCTTTTGCCTTTTTCAGGGTTTTCTGTTTCTCGAGCTTCCGCTGCGCCATGGCAGGGTTGACTGAGCGTTCTTTGTCCTTTGGCATTGTTGCTATTCTTCTCGTCGTTCCTTCGTGTCTGACGTTCTAGAATACTTAGACGGTTCGAAATTCGTATGCTCGCGCTTCGGGAAAGTTACAGTGTCCGCAGGTTTCGATGATACTAGGGTGCGATTGCTACTATCGATGCCAAAATCCCAGTCAGTATGGGAGTCACTCAAAATCGGGCTATCTTGGCAATGTGATCTGGTTGGGTAGGACAACGTTCACTGCAGCTCTTGCAACAGGCTAGACCTGCGTCAAGTACATTGGGGAAAGCTCACAGGCTGACACTAAAGTAAGCTGCATCAAGAGCAGCAAGACAAATCTTTCCTCAAAGTCGGATCTTCCGAGCACTGACCCTCCCAATCGACAAGGGATCCAGTAATAAAACTGTAGGGCTTTAGCCTCACGGATTGGGCAGCGGCTTGAGTAGATCCAGGCGTGGGGAAAGGCGATGGCGACAAGGACAGGAATGGCGACTAGAATTGTAATGACGACGCGCCAAATGCGCTATTTCGAGACTTTATCGACTTCCACAGCGTTTGATGGAGAAAAGCGAGAACTCCGTCCTTATTGTCAATGATGATATTGGCGGGATTGGCGGTTTTGAAGGTAGCGAGCATTGACGAGAGAAGAGGAGATAAATGCGGCGCAGAGAAGAACCACAGTTTTGGAGATGAGCAGTGACGTTTAGGGGGAAGAACAAATAGTCGGGTTATTGCTACATTGCCTTCACCCAATGATGATTATCTACTATGGCTAGAATAATATCAATGCAACAAGCATCAAGATCACGAGCGACGTATGGGACCAGTTATTGTTACAGGTGGTGTCAACATATATTTCTTATACAATATCCGCTCTGCTTGCGCATATAGAGCTGTAGAACTGTCCTTTTGTCCCCTTGGACAGTATATTTTGCAGAAATTGGAGGCATCGACTTTTTTCTCCTCAAGAGTCTCTCTGCGCTTTCTTCATCTATGTCGTAGAATTCTGATTCCATCTGCGTCACGTCGACTCGTCGTTCCTTTCCTATCCGAGGCATTCTTGAACATTCCTCTTCCTGGAAGATTCGGCTTGTACCTGTGCATGTCTGATAAGCTCCGTCATCATCAATCAACTCAGATCAGATCGACCTCGCGCGCCTCGTCAGTGTAACCTGACAGGCTAAGGAGGAGTGCTGCCGCGGTTGCACCGTCTCCTGTTTGATTTTTCTGCCGCCGACTAGACTAATAATCTGATTCCTCAAACGGGCCATATTCCCGCTGCCGTTAATCGCTCTCCCCTGTCTCTCCTCTCGGTCCTCAAAAGACACCCCGAGTTTATTGTTTCTCGCGTCAGGAGGATACACCAAATCAGCGATCTGAGTCATTCTTGCCGCCTCCAGTGAATTCTGCGCTTTGACAGCGCACCTTGCGCTCTGTCGCTATTCCCTTTCTCCCCTTCCTCACTCGTCTCCGTCCCGTTTCCCCCCCCTTCACCCCCTGTGTTGTTCTCCTACGCTTTCCTGCAGTCAGCATCATGAAATCGGGTCCATTGTCTCTATACGGTTCCAGATCGATCGGCGCTTCCTAGACTCCTGTCACGGTTGGAGCATGTCTCTGCCGGGACCAAATGTCCGTGTCAGCCTCGATTCCCGATACCTCGCTTGGCCTTACCTCCTCCGAGATCCAAATCCTACGGCAACAACAACAAATTGCACTCCAGAATGGGCATACTGGGAATGGCGTTTCCAGGGGCAGAGGGACTGGACGGACCAGCAACTCAAGCTCGCGCGCCGCCAGTGCGGCCAGCAGCCATGGTCGGTTGCTGTTGGATCCGATGAGCCTTCGAGCACTCTCGCATCAGTTGGACGGGCTGCAGGAACAAATTCGGAGTCGTATTGGTTATGTACGTATGCCGCATTCCTGCATTCCTTTTTTCTTTTCAAAATGTTACACCCGCTGCTATGTCTCCTACCTCGTTCTCTCCTTACTGGACTCAAAGGGTGTGTGATAGCGATTGCTATCCTTCTTCGCACACGAATGCGCTCGTCACATAGTTCTTTGCTAACACCCACCAGCTAGAAGAGCAGATGCAACTTTCCATCCAAAACAGCTATGACCGTGCAGGAAACGTCATTCGTAACGCTGACGCTGAGATTGCTCGTACTCGTTCCATACTCGCCTCGATTGATGACTTGGAAAATGAGCTCGCCAAAATAGGACATATCAGAGAAATTGTGAAAGCTTATCGCGGCAGGATAGAGAGTCTTGATCAACGTATTGACCAAGCTGCCCGCCGAAGACACTGACGCCGCATATACTACCATCTCATTCTCACACCGCATATCCGCATCTATATTGGACGTCCACACATACTCTAACTCTTACGAATTCTACGAAACTAACGACATGAAATCTTTCGCCCCGGAGGCTGTCGCATATCACTTGCCAGATTACCGATCGACTGGCGGATAATCCCTCAACGAGCCCACGTCTTCTCTTGCAGTGAACGCTTATATGATGAAGATGCTGTAACCCGCTAACAAAATGAAACGAATCCGAATCATGAACTGAGGATTCAGCAAACATCAAGAGTTCAAAATGCCCTGTATACAATCCCCGTCCTCACGGACATTGTTTCATGACAAACCCTATGCAGCTTTTGTAGTGGTCGACATGTGCCATTCACTTGCGATCTTTCTTTGCTCCTCACCTGACAACTCGTCACAAACTCCTTCTTTGTCTCTCTTTTGATTTACTTGTGTACCTGGGAAGGATATGCGCTTTAAAGACCTTCTTTTTGCCTCACGGCCATTGCTAGAATTTCGCATCATTGCGGTCGAAGTTTATTGGAAACCAGCCGATTAGCATGCTTTTGAATAGCGCTGTTTTCAGTCGATACCCTAAGGGCTCTTTCCTGCTGTTATTGTTTATTATTGGATCAAGCTTTTGATGGTCTAGTATGATACCAAGAAACGGTCAATTTACTCCATGATGTTGTCCATGTCAACTATCTGTCAACTATGTTATGATTTCGGACACACTGGTCCTGATTCCTATCGAGTCCTTCTTGTTTGAGCGACGTTGAAGCCATCCCGTAGAAGTTAACCACATTGCCCGCTAATCGACACCACAAATTAGTCACGAGACAGTTTCGTTTGCAAGGGCTCCCTCCGTTCCCATTCTGCCTCACAAGAGCACCATTCCAACTCAGGAACACAGGCTATGCCGGATCCAGATGACAATCGATACTCAAGTTCTAGAACAAGTGCTTGGACACGACCTTGATGGAGTCACGGCAACAAGCTCAGGCAAGACGTCAACCTGTCCAAGAGCAGCTTGAATACATCAACTGGCAGTCCGGGTCTGTCATCGTAAGCTCCTAGGGTCCGCAAATCGTGCTGGTGGCGCACAGGTCCAGCTCAAGGACAGCAACTGCGCTGAGTAACGTATGTCAAGCACATTCGCAGGGATATATGGGACGACAGTGGTCTCAGCATCGATTGCCGTTGGAGCAGGCAACATACAAGCTGCACATCTTGTTTGCCGGTCATTGGCCAGCTGGTAGCATTAAGAGAAGCCGAAGGCAGCATCGTCAAGCACCAACAAGATTTATGGCTTTCAATAGAGGGAGGAAGGTGACAGTGTCTCACCACCGTGTGCTGCGGATCTCAACACTAGCGACCGCGGCGATTATTCGAATGCGTAGAAACCGAAGCTCTAGCGTTCACTTAACATCTGGCTTCTCCGCTTGTGCTTTTTCCTTCCGATGTTCCGCAAGTTTCTTGCTCCGCTTCTCTGTTTGTGGAAAGCGCTTTTCCGTCTCACATGTAGTGCAACGAATGACCAGTACATCTGCCCAAGGTTTTCTGCGACCACGGCTCTCATTTCTAATCTCATGCGTGCAGTTGACACTGGGAATTAGAAGTGTGTCGCAGCGCTTGCAGAATGAGCGCTTGACTTCCACTGGGAGCCGCAGCTGAGATTTCAGGGACACTCCCCGCAAATGTGATATATAAACTCGGGCGAGTTGCGAAAGACGATCTGTGTCGTTTGACGGGCCTGTAGCAAACGACTGTTTCTGAGCTGCAATGTCAGGCCTTACAACATGTGGTTCAATCCTCGTTGAACCCGATATCTCTGGGTTTCCATTATCGGCTCGCTGGTCATCTGGTTTCTTCGAGGAAACCGCCACGGATTGAAGAAGGCTTGCGGCGTTATGAAGGTACGCCAACCGGGCTCGCAAATGACTGTTCACTCCTGAGGAGCTCTTTTTATCTTTCGCCTTGGCCATTTTGCAGCGTACAGGTCAATATGACCAGGAACGAGATGTGAAAATGATGGATGGATCCTAATTGTTGATGGACCCGCTCAGAAGCTTTAGAGGCTAGATGTGATAATCTGGGGGCTAACCGAAAACGGCAAGTAGCCTTCGAGAATGACTAATTGATCCAATCACGTGACTAACGAGTTCCTGATCTCTTCCCGCCATCCCTCGCGACTGCGATCTTCTCTTGTTCTCCATCGCCTTCTTCTACCTTCAACGTTAATCATCTTCCAATTCTTTCGTTCCATCTACAACCAAAGGGGATCCGACTCTTGATAAGCATCGTGACTTCTTTTCCCCCGATTTTCTCCATCTACGCTTCTATCGCACAGTCCCTGCCTCGGCTGCCTTGGGGAAAACGCGCCGCGACAAACACCTCACTTTGATCAACGCCATTCTTATTTTACCGTCCTACATCAACAATGTCTCACGAGGAGGATCTCATCGACTACTCCGACGAGGAGCTTCAGACCACTGACGCAGCAGCCACCACCGCTGCCCCCGCCGCAAATGGGGCCCAGGACAAGAAGGGCGACTTGACAGTTTCCGGCGGTCGCCCGGATAAGAAGGGAAGTTATGTCGGTATTCACTCGACCGGTTTCCGCGACTTCTTGCTCAAGGGAGAGCTTCTACGTGCCATCACCGATTGCGGTTTCGAACATCCATCGGAGGGTTAGTTAAATCACATTCTTCCCACAAGTATCCCTCCATTGCTCCGTGTTTCAACGTCCGTCCATCTCCGCGAGGAATGAATTGTCGCTTTTGGCCACCTATTCCGTTCGAGACTGCAGGGCACACCAGGTTGCAGGTTGTCTACGCGGAGTACCATGAATCAACTGCGCTGTGTCAATCAAGAGCCTTAATGCGGCTACTGCCCGGTTGCTTTGCTTCGGCTGTTTACGGCGAATTAGTCCTCGTGGAATTCTCGCAGGTGACATTCGTCCCGTTTAAGTTGGATGATGGTGCGCTTTTTGAACGCGACGAGTCTTGCCACCTATGACTGGACTATTCTCGTCCTTGTGCCGAGCGAAAAGTGTTTCTGTTTGGGATACGATCGCACGACCAACCTGTGCTTTGTTTTAAGCCTGTTGTGGATGCGGGCAATAATGCACTGTATGCCTCATTTTCGAATGACTCGGGGATGGACGGACAATGCGACACGGATTGCTTTTTTCGTTTTTCAAGTCTTATGGATCGAATACAAGTCTAACATACCGCTCCGCCTTACAGTCCAGCAAGTCTGCATTCCTACTGCAATCCTGAACGTCGATGTTCTCTGCCAGGCCAAGTCTGGTCTTGGAAAGACTGCAGTTTTCGTTCTTACTACACTCCACCAACTCGAACCCGTACCTGGAGAATGCTCGGTCCTTGTCATGTGTCACACTCGTGAATTGGCGTACCAGATCAAGAATGAATACGCCAGATTCAGCAAATACCTTCCTGATGTGAAGACCGCTGTCTTCTACGGTGGTACGCCGATCCAGAAAGATATCGAGGTTTTGTCGAACAAAGAGTCATATCCGAACATTGTTGTCGGCACACCTGGTCGTCTCAATGCTCTGGTTCGCGAGAAGAAGCTTTCTCTGCGCAACGTCAAGGCGTTCGTGTTGGATGAATGTGATAAGATGCTTGATCAGATCGGTAAGCAAGCGCAACTCGCTCGTACGGAAGTCCTTACTTACGTCTCGCCAGACATGCGCCGGGATGTCCAGGAGATTTTCCGTGCCACCCCCGCCGATAAGCAAGTCATGATGTTCAGTGCAACCCTCTCCCAAGAGATCCGACCCATCTGCAAGAAGTTCATGAGAAACCCTCTTGAAGTTTACGTCGATGATGACACCAAGCTCACACTCCACGGTCTCCAACAATACTACATCAAACTCAGTGAATCGGAGAAGAACCGTAAACTCAACGAACTTCTGGACAGCCTTGAGTTCAACCAAGTCATTATCTTCGTTAAGAGCACGCTGCGCGCGAACGAGTTGGACAAGTTGTTGCGCGAATGTAACTTCCCCAGTATTGCGGTGCACTCTGGTGTCAGCCAGGAGGAGCGGTGAGTGTTTCTATTGCTGAATTCCTGGGTGCAGCGGCTAATTCATGTTTAGCATCAAACGTTACAAGGAGTTCAAGGAGTTCAACAAGCGTATCTGTGTCGCCACGGATGTTTTCGGTCGTGGTATTGATATTGAGCGTATCAACCTGGCTATCAACTACGACTTGCCTGCTGATGCCGATTCGTATCTGCACCGTGTTGGCCGTGCTGGTCGTTTTGGGACCAAGGGTCTATCCATCTCGTTTGTCAGCAGCGAGGAGGATGAGAAGGTGCTCAAGGAAATTGAGAAGCGATTTGAAGTTGCCCTTCCGTACGTTCTTTGATTTTCCCCAGACCTGATGATTTGGATGCGACGACTAACAATTGCATAGTGAATATCCCGAGGGCGGTGTCGACTCCAGCACTTACATGGCGTGATTGAATAATAGATATGTTGTGGACAGTCAACATAATCTCTCTTGAACATGTTTGTATCTGGGCAAATTTGATATTCTGTTGCTGCTTAGTGGTGTCCTGTTTCTCTTTGGCGTGACGGTTCGGTTGTGATTATATGTCCGTCAGTGTCTCAGCTTTGCTTGGCTTTAGAAGGCACTGGTGAAAATGGGAAAGGATCTGAGACATCCGGCATGAAAAATGTATTCGGTTATAGGCTTAATTTGCAGGTTCCTTGAATGACGCTCCCATTGGTTCGCTGGCTTGTCCCTGGAGCCTAAAATAAGCTTGTCATTTGGAACTGTCGATCCCCGTTTGCTTTCAACACAGAATTGAGTAGGATTTGAGCACACCTCGTCTGATTGCTAATCGCTCTTTGAACATGATCAAAGAGCATTGAATACGTACAGAGTTGGCTCAAGCTGGTAATAGATCCGCACCATCTACCATTCTTCTTAAGTTTCACTGGCTAGAATCATAAGGCACCTAGAAGTCTTTCTTCCACAAAGAAGGAAGGAGACGGAAATTCATATCGACACGCAGTATGCCATAAGCTAAGGTACCTACACAATAAACTGAAGTTGCCAGGAATCCAATGACAGGTGCCATATTATAATTTCGTCCCGGTGCTTACCTTGATTTTTCAGGCACGTTCCAAGAAACATCCCGATACTGGCAGCACTAAATCCCGCCATCGCCAAACTCAACTCCTATTGACGAGCTTCCGGTCCACCACCCTGTCAAGGTCAGAGACGAGGCCCGTGGGCTCGTGGGACGCCACAGGCGAACGGATCTCCCAAATCACTTAAGCTAAACTAAGCCCAACCTAATTACATCCATGCCTTCCTTGTTTCGCAGGCGAACGGATCCTCTTAATTTTCCGATAAGTGACCACATTTCTTTTCACCTACCTTATTTGTACTTTGATCATCGTCCATATCCTGATTGGGGGGATAGAGTGCCTATGCCGGTCTACAAACGCCGGTTGAGCCTATTTACAACTTCCGGTGCTTTAGATGCGTGGTGCGCAGACTTGTTACCCTGCCAAGAGATGGTTGTCAACCTGTTAATTGGTGATTTGGGTTCGGGTTGAGGGTATGGCATGTTGATCTTAATTGCAGTACCTGTATAACTGAAGGAATACTTGGTCGTGCTCTTGATTGCTGGCTTATGCCGAGGCACCTATGGTAAGGTAGCTAGGTACGTAAGGCGGTGGTGAAGGTTTGGCAAGGGCAGAACCCATTCGTCGACAGTCGCTGCTGAAGATTCGGATCTTCAAGAAACGGGATAGACTCTGGGTAACCAGGGAAGGCTCAGACCCAACGGTGACACATGTGGAGCTGTCAAATGCTACACGCTATACCCCTCCATGAACTACTCTGTACATAGGTAAGCTCGTGGCGACTAACTCTCATTGTCAAAAAAAAAGTTTATGTCTCCGTCAGAGCTCCACGCAACACAATTCGTGTCTTGCGGGGATGTGTGGATAAATGCTCAAGCCATGATGACGTTGAAGACGTCGACTATCACAACTACTAGTGCGCCACTACCGGGGCGGCTGCTGCGTATCCAAGTATCCATTTGATTACCGTTTGTTCTTTTTTTCTTTTTACTTTCTGGCTGTTATTGTTGTCGGCTGTTTGTGCCTGGAATACACAGTACTAACGAGTAAAATAGATGGCGCTGCCGATCGCTTTCTCAATGACATGGGTGTGGCACAATGATACTCTGGTGGTTACTCAATGGTCACTGACAGGATCAATTGGATTCATTAGCTTTGATGGGAAGTAAGCAGACGCGCACACAGAATCGCAAAACAGCATAGGGAACTGGTTCGCGTCAGTATGGGCCCAACAGTACCTCTTCCAGGTACTTACTGTAGTCTGTAGTCGTACTCGTGGCTTGTAAGCGGAGACGGCTACGGCCGCGATGGGTATCCCACGGGACAAAGACATTCTCGAATGACAAGGACAAAGGTATTGACCGAGTCATGAAGTGTTGGATTGAGCGGCTGATTGATGCTTTCGGAATAATTTTCGATTCAAATCGCCCCTACCTTCCGTGGACGCTGTCTATTCCCATTCTCATGGAGAGTTGGAATGAGGATGTGGCTGAGCTGTCCGCATGCGGAAAGGGACAAAGTGCACTGACAATCTGGCACCTGCAGGCAGGCATTGTGTCCCATGATCTACAGCATATCTTAATTTCGATACATCTCATGATTCATGATGAAGTAATTATGGATCACCGGCTTTGGGATTGACATGACTCTATTTGTTTTTTTCTCAAAGTTTTAGATGTTTATGCTTAATAGGTATTGTCTACAAGTATTGAGACAGTATGTGCATAACTAGAGTTGGCATAAGTTATTTGCTGCTTAAATCTCCTGCTCTCAGTCTCGGTATTCAACCATACAGCTGTGATGATTGCTTCCCATTGATAAGTAGAATCTCTCATCTGATTATTGCGCTTCAACTGCAATCAACCTAAACGTACTCCATTGCGTACTCTGTGCTCCGTAGATATAGGATCCTCTGCAGCATGGACGCATCAATCTCCCATGGCTGGCAAGCAGCACGCTAATTGGAAAATTGATAAAAGTACCTGAACCTTCAGACCCACAAAACGTACCATAGATAGAAACACCAGCTGTCCAGAATAGCCTATGGAGGACAGCTTGCACGCGGTGATTCGTCCTGACGATCTACTCCTGTCAGAGCTAGTCGGGCTAGTCTAGTATGTTTCCAGACTAAGGCACGTACTATCTACCTTGGAGATCAGGTCCACTTCCGCAAGTAAATTTGTTTTGGATTTGAATCAGCTCTAGTAAAACTTTGGAGGTCTGGACTCTGGACTCTGTGTTTTGGTTGGTTTGAGCTGGTTTGGAAATTTTTTTTGTCTTTTCTTTTTTTCCTTTTTCCATGCACACAAGAACTCAATTTTCTGGTCATGGTTTTGAGAGAAGACAAATGTATCACTCCATAAGGGCTTTCTATCCCTTGGTGCCTGGATTTGGCTGAGTGAAGAGGGAAGACAGTATGGATAGGACATTAGAACCGCCGCCAAGGCTAGAGATCGTTGTTGATAGCGATCTGAAATTTGCCGTCCTCATGGCTGATACGAGTTTCATAATAATGATAATCTTCAGATCGATAACGATTTACTTGAGGCACAGACACCTACCGGACGTCGAAAGCCTCATGCTGAATCCCGGGCAAATTTACCTGACAACAAAGTCACGTCGCGTCGAAGAAGCAAGGTACCCGACATGTCAGACAGGCCTGCTGTAGTCTGTACGGAGTATTGCTACTACGCCCTGCAGCCGTAAACAGCACATGTATGCCGTACTAGCATTCATAACCACTGGTAGTGCTGAACTGCTAGCAGGGTGAGCGTGTGATGACTGCAAACAGCGAGATGCACCCTGGCGTCGATGTCGATCCCTACTCCGGCCAGAGCGGTGGCATGTTGGCTGACGGGTGACCATCGGACAACCAACGATTCATCGACCACCGCCTCCCCCTTGCAAGGAAGGAGGCCTTTACTTCGGTTCCTACCCCCTTTGGTTCAATAGCTGTAGATTTTGACGAGGATGTGGTATTGATTCCTGGAACTTGTGAAAGCGACAAGTGGCGATTCAGATTGCTTAGATTTGCTCAAGCAAGTCGGATTGACTTTGCAAAGGCATGTCAACTTTGTGAATCGAAGAAAAGAAATTATGAATTAAGGAAAGGGCATCGGTGTTCATGGTTGGTTCCTTACTACTCCGGAGTAGGGATATCGTGACTCAGTCCTCAGACTCGTACAGCTGCTTTGGTGCGGAAATGTTTACAGGGTATGTGTGAGGTGTACCCAGGCATCACCCTAGAGTCAGGAAAGCTCATGGGGTGATGCTGTTGAGGTCGTCAGTTGGTCTGACAACGAGGGAAGGGCTGGGAAAATTGCTGATCTTATATGAGTAGGTGGACAGCTGGATGATACCTCATGGGTTTGATGCTATTATTAAGGTATCTTTCTGTTTCTGTTGGAATTATTGATTCTTATCGTTCCAGAATCATCAGTCAGGTACTGATACTGTAGCAATTTGTGCCACTTAGGTACCATAGTCAATTATGAGATTCGGGCCTAAATTCGCCCATCGACCAACAGACCAAGTGGGTTCCGGGTGGGTTCTGGTGACGGGGAGATTTGCATCAGTGGCCGATTTGGCTGGCTTAGCGGATTTTGCGGTCGCTGTGGCTCAGTATTTTGATGTGACATGAATCATGATGAATATTAATGTGCTGTCTCAATTGCATGATTGTCTGTTTTAATAAGAGCTTTGCATCTTAGAACACTTTCAAGACGACAGTGTATACAGAGTACATCTATTGATTGGAGTATGATGACATTCGAGGTAGAAAGCTGATTAGCGTAGGCTCTTAGAGTTAGACCCGGCAGTGCACCGATGAAACAAAACTGGGAAGCCAGACACTAAAGAACATAGATTCCAAGTTTTTTAAGAAATTAGTTTAATGACGATTCCGATATTATTAAATTACCACCTATCTACACACTTGACAGCCATTATCCTGTAGACTATGCTAGCATCTAAACAAAAAAGATAGTCAAGGTAGATATGAAGAGAAAGCAAAAGGAAATGCCAGAGACAGGGGAAATATTCGCTATCACTGTTATCCAATGCTTGTTCTATTTGTAGTATCCAGTATCGAGTGATATCTGGTAGTATTGTAAAAAAAAAGTGGGCTCCTCCGTAAAAAATACAGAAAAGGAAAAACAGCATCATCCAGAGTTATCAACAATCCAGATTGCTGGAGGTGTACGGAGTAATGACGGATAATAGGTAGACAGCGCTTTTGTTCTACCGAAACAATCTGTAGTCATCTTTCGCTTTCGGTAACTATCTGTCTCTCTAATTTTCCCCTCCTTTAATCGGTGACAGCGAGAATTCTTCTTATCGGCCGTCTCCCTGCCTCTTTCTTCCCGTTTCCGGATTCGAGCCCTGGCGGGGGATCCACGGCCGTTGAAGCAACCCGTCGTTTAATCGTTTACAGCCAGTTGGGCGTAAAGAAAGTAAAAAAAGAAACCAAAAAAAGAAAAAAAAGACGTGACTACTCAAACTTCTTTCCACTGGTTTTCTCTTCCGCCTACAGTCGAAGACGAAGAGTGCACTGAACAAACAGGCACCTTCTGGCAGTGGCAGTAGTAGGTAGCAACAGCACTGCTCTGCTCCATTTCCAATCCATCCCAGTCTCTCATCCCATCCCCTCTTTCTTTTCTTCTTCATCTAATCCGCGTCAACCTACCTAAACTTACCTACCTACCTACCTAGCTTCCGATCCTATCCTTCCTTTCCTCTCGTTTGTTTTCTGGTTCTTTTCTCCTGTTCTCCTTCCTCCAGATACCAAAAGAACTCCATTTGTTGGAATCCCTTACATTCATTTTCTCCTTCGACTTTCAGGGCTCCTCTCGCTATCCTAGTCTAGTGAAACCGACTGATTCCGCACCCTGGCTTTGGTTGTGAAATTGCTTTCATTTGTCCCGTGGTAGGCAGCGTCAATCGCGCCTTTGGGACGCTCGATCCAGAAATCTTGCATTTCCAGCCCAGCAGTCCATCATATATTGATTCCTATTTCATTTTAATTATCGACTTCTGGTCCGCCGCGACGCTTCCTTCCTCTTTGGTTCAAAAAAGCTATGGCTCCTCCGCCGCGCTTGCGCATTTTATCAGGTTGGTGTTCCAGCTCTTATCTGCTGCTCAAAATGATCTTCACATCTTTTCTACAACAATTCACTACCACAAGATCCAAATGAGACTCATGTCCGGGATCATGAAAAGACTTCCGCAGCATCCGCCGCAACCCGAAATGAGCCCAAAGCTAACTCGAGCTTGTTTAGTCGGTAGTAATGCTATTTCGGCGTTCCTCTCCTGGCGACTTCAGGCTACAACGTCCTGTGATGTGACTCTTGTCTGGAAATCAGGATTCGAATCAGTATCTCAGTATGGAGTATCATTTAAGTACGCTTCCTCTTGACTCGCCGTCTTTCCGCTCAAAGCCCATTTTCTAATCGGCGAAACACACAGGTCGAAAACATATGGCAATGAACGCTTCAAACCCCGTCATGGTATGTTCTCTCATTATGGCTTGTGTATCACTCGCAGTAAGCTTGCTAACATGTACGTGTTTCGCTTTGTAGTTGTTCGCGCTCCTGAAGAAGCAGCATCTCGAGAGAACGCATACGACTATGTCATTCTGTGCGTCAAGGCGCTGCCCGACGTCTACGATCTTGCATCTGTTATCGAGTCCGTCGTCACACCTCAGCATACATGCATCCTCGTGAACACAACGAATACCCTTGGTGTAGAATCTCAATTGGAGCAGCGGTTCCCCACAAACGTGGTCCTCTCCCTGGTTTCCGGCGTGGAGATTTCGCAGACTGGGGCTAGTGAATTCGAGCATTTGAATTCGTCAGACATCTGGGTCGGTGCAACGAGCAACAATTCCAGCATCCCGGCATCGATTCAGAATGATATGGCTGCTGCTCTGGCAATGACTTTGAGCTCAGGCCAAGTCAACTGCAGGGTGTCGGAAAACATCAGACAGGAACAGTTCGAGCGCATGATAGGGTGAGCATACACCGGCCGCTTCAGTTCCCTCGGGTCCGCTTTCCTTTTTTCCTGCTAACTCTTTCTTCTCCCGCAGACCTATCGCCTTTCAGCCAACAAGTGTTATGTTTGAGACTTCGAGTCATGCCCAACTCCTCGAGAAAGTCGGGGTCCGCCAACTCGTGACTGGTATCATCGAGGAGCTCATCGAACTCGCGAAATCACAAGGCTGCTCGTTCCCAAGTGACTTCGTCCAGAAGACGATCGAGAAGATGGTTGCCATCGAGTCACCTAGCACAATGTATCAAGATTTCCAATCGCGACGTCCAATGGAGATAGAGACATATCTTGGGTCCCCAATCAAATTGGCGACGGAGTCAGGTATCCGGGTTCCGCGAATCGAGACACTTTACGCTGCCCTACATCACATCAACACAAACAATCTTCACAAACCCTCAACCAATGATACGCCTCCCCCCATACTAGCTCAGCCACCTCCCAGAATGTCTTCGGCACCTCCCCCAAGAAACGGTCCTATGCGGCCTCCGCCTGGTGGCAGGTCCGGCTCGGGTATGATGATACCTCCTGGGCGCCGTGGGTATCCTATGCCCGGAATGTCAAGGCCACCAAGCGGACAACCCCTTCCACCTTCGGCCAGGATACCTCGCGAACCTTCTCTTGAGGGACTCGAGGAGTTCAGCCATCTGGTCGTATATGACGAGTTTGCGGAAGGAGGCATGCCCCGCCAGAATGGCAGTAACGGCATGCACGACATGCCGCCCGGACCTCCGCCTGCAGCTGCAGATCTGGCCCTGAGAGAACGGGAATTGGCCCTCCGGCAGCGAGAGTTGCAGCTTCGCGAGCAAGAGATGCAGATGCGACGAGGACCTCGTAGTAGGGCAGCGCCATCCAGAGCAGCAGCGTTCGATGAAGATGACGAGGATGATTATTTCGATCCCATGGACAACATCCCTATTCCGCATATTGACCCAGACAGCGTCGATATGATGAGCATCACATCGCGCAGGACAAGAAAAGCCCCCAGCGCGAGTCAATTCCGGAAAAATCCAGAAATCAGTGTCAATGGCAGGCCCCAATCATCCTTCAGTCGGTACCTCCCAGGTCGAAAACGCACCAGCGAGCGTATTATGCAGGAAATCCCTGGGCTTCATGATTCCCTTATGGACAACCCCATGATGGCCTATTCATCTAACCGGTACGGATCCGTTGATCGAAATCAAATACAAGCTGGGTCCCGTGCGAATTCCATGACGGCTAGCAGAATGGGTGACTTCCCGCCACACCCTTATCCACAGAGTCGGAGAAACAGCCAGTCCCCTGCTACCCCCTATGGTGGACCCGGTCCGCGAATGGGACGACCTTCAACCGCTCAAGATCAACCTCTCGGTCCCCCTGGTCCTCACGGCGGCCATCCATCGCCGCCTGGCAACATGCGGGCACCTGTTCCGAAATATCCTCCTGGACATGGCAATGCGGTAGGTCCGCAGCAAGTTGAGCAACATTATGGGGTGAGCAACCCGTATCCCGCCAAGGGCACTCCCAAGCATAGAAGTCTGACTGGAAGTGCGAGCGCCAGCGCGGAGAGTGGTGATAGCGGAGCCAGTGCGAATCTGGACTCCGAAGCTTCCGCCCATAGCAGCCAAATCAGCCTAGGTGCTCAGCAGGCTGCAATGCCGGTTCGTTAATTGGCGAGCCTTGGCCTCTCTTCTGAGTCTCCTCAGACCGTTGTTGAGCTTTTACCTCGTTGATTTCTTCATGTCTTTGTCTTCCTGCTTCGTTTCTGCCAATGGGATCGGCGTCCACGCTATTGACATCGAATGCTTGGATTCCACTTAGACTTGAATCAGTACAGACGCTCGCCGACGTCAGGAACGGGGTCAATCACTTATAATACTGTGTTGTTCGCTGCTCTACATATACACAAGGGACATAGGGGTCATCTTTCTGTTTCATCATGCTTTTCGTCTCGGGGTTTCGGAGTGGCGGGCGTGCTTTTGCGTTTGTTGCTTTGCTCACTATCTCCCTTTCCCGCAGCACTCTTTTTAATGACAGCGAGTCCAAAGCTCGGCCTTGAAAAATTTGCCTTTTCTTTTTTTACTTTCGCAGCTAAACCACTGCCAATAACAAGTCGCAATCATTCAGCTTTGCATTCCATTTTCCCCTCTGCATGACCGTCATTGTTGTACACTACCTGTACCGGCGCATCATTCTTGCAAGCAGCTTCTCATGTCCTCTATATCATCTTACCATCTTTTTTTTCCCCCTTTTTCTCCTACCTGCATGCCCTCCTTTCTGAATTTCCTTGCATCTGTTCTGAATTTTTTTAGGGACTTTGCAAAAGTCCAGCAGCCTTTGTCACTCGCAAGTTCATGGTCTGGTTCTGGCGCATCAAAACGAGCAAGGGTTCTGACTTATCCGGTCGATCGATCGACTTAATCTGGCTGAGTTCGCGCCTCGCGAGGTAATCACGAGTGAGGGCGGTCCTCTGAACTGTAACGGCTTCATTTAGTGCAGGAGAACCGTTCTATTGAGCAACGAATGAGTGCAGAAGAACACATGATTGATAGAAGATTATCCTGCCATGTCGCGATGAGTGTTTCGAATAATCCACACGTTTGCATAAACCGAAAGAGACTGAATCACTAGAATAACCTCGTAATAGCCGCCTTCTAGAAAATTCATTTCAAGCTTTAACCCATAGGCACTGTGCTTGATCTCCCTTGACACTGAGTACTCGAATCAGACGAGCTTATTAGGTGTTGTCGCTTGGTCTCCATGGTGCCACGTGACCATCGCAACCGGAAACAAAGCATCAAAAAGGCCGCGCGAAATTTACCTCTCTCCCCATAGTCGACTCTCTTACCACATCGAGTGTATAGCGTGGATCGATAGTACTCTATCAGAGCCTCGGGTATTTACAATATCTACATCTGCATCGAAAAGCCAAACGCCTACGCACGCAACAATGCCACCACCATCCCACCAACACCACCCTTCTCAGTCCTACCCCCGCCATTCCATCCTCCCAACTTCAACCACCGCATCGGCCTCGTCAGGGATGGGAAACTCCGGCATGTCAGCCGCCAAAACGCGGCAGTACGCTCATCTGCATTCGCAATTGGAGCAGTTGAATGCCAACCTCGCCGACACGCAGAATCTGCTTCGCATGACGGCTGTGCAGGCGGAGGATATGCGCTTTCTGGGCGGGTATGTCGGGGCTTTGTTCATGGGGTCTGCTAAAGTTCTGGGGGAGGAGGGGGTGAAGGGGAATTCAGGTTCCGGTTTAGCTTCAAGTGGTGAAGGGGATAAAGGAGAGGAGGCAAAGGTGAAGACGGAATCTTGAGGGAATCTCCGTCGTTACGGGTTGTCGGGGTGAGTATCTTTCGTGGACTCTTGGATGGTATTGCAGGATGCTATGATGTGGTTATATCTGGGATTCGCTATCTATATTGTATGTTGGGATATGCTGACCGACGCAGATGTCTTGCGCCCCGTGGGGAGATCTGTGTCACGGCCCTACTCTTCTACGACGAAACCGGCTGTACCGAGAATGATTGCCGGTTCGTTGATGTTGTGGTGTTCGTAACTGGGATTGTTAGAAAGAGACATATCGAGGGGAGCACGCTCACTGAGAATAACTCACCTCAAGGTGCCGACTCCGCCAGCTTCCAGGATCAATGTCGTCTCCGAGAGTGGCTTTCCGGTCCAGCGCATGGCAAACGCGCGCAGAATATGGCCGTGTGCGACGATTAGAACGTCCCCTTTGCCGTCTGACGAGTTCTCAAAGCATTTACTGTGGTATTTCCCCCTAATCTCGGCGATCAAGGCATCAAGTCGACGAATGACGTCTTCCGGGGATCTGTTCGGGTTCACTTTCATCAGCTGCTGCGCAAGTCCTACCACGAAGGGGATTTCAGGCTTGCAGCTTGAAACAGAGCGGGACCATACTCTCCACCTGGACATCCGTCCCTCCAGATATCCCACGGCCCCTGGCCATTCTTCTCCCGCAGCTCTCTGATCTGCTTACTCGTCAATCCTTCATAATCGCCATAGTCCCATTCCCGGATCGCGTCGGTGATTTCCACCTTGGCTTCCGTGCGGATGGGTTCCTCCTCTTCTGATTTTCTGGCCTCAGTCCATGGAAGTCTCTCTTTGCAGCCGATTTCGAGGAGCTCGAGGGTACGTTGGGCGCGAGTGCGGGGAGATACGTAGCTAGTCGGTCAACGTTAGCATCAACATATCAGCATGGCGCAGCTCGCCATTTCTTGTTGTCATGTACACCAGATTGTCTCCAATCAAGGCTTCATTTTAGAATAATTCCAGAATACATAGACATACACATGCACCAGCTTCTTTGGAGCGATCAGTCGGTCATTGCCGACCAGCGCTTTGCCCGTCGCCTTGATCCGTTTCTCGCCGTTTGCTGTAAGCGGCAAGTCGGTGATGCCGGTGTGCCGCCCGTTAAGGGACCATTCTGTCTCGCCGTGACGGACAATGAAGCAGCGGGGCGTCATTTTTCCCCTTGTATTTGCAATATCTGATTTCCGTGTACGATGCTTAATCGAATCAACCCTGGTAGCGACAGAAAGTAAGTGGGAAATCCAAGATTGCGCTGCGGGTGAGGGGGCACATTATTTAGTCTGGTGGGTAACTGCGTCATTCGAGCTGATAATCAACGCTTATCGGGCTTGTCTGTTCCGCGCCTCTGTACCTCTCCATCAACTGCGTAAAGGTAGTAGGCAAAGACAGAGGAACAGATTCTAGACTTTTATATAATAATCACTGATGATTACGATAATACTACATAAGCTTGTGTCTTTATACTTGGCACCAACACCTTGTACCTAGTAAGGAGGAATTCTATCGGTAATGGCCCAGTAGCCAATGCACGAGTACTCGTGTTCAGCCTTTGCAGGCTCTGTTTCTGAGCGTCATGAAACTGGAGAGCTTGCACCAGGCGTTATCAGTGAGTCCATCCGGGTAAGTTGATAGTTGATACTGGATACCATCATTACCCATTCCTGCTGATAATGGATGGAATTCCCTACCCGTGCTTGGGTAGTAAAATATAAACAGTGCAGACTGAAGGAGCTCTGCAGCTTGCATATTGCTCACTATTAAGTTAATCTCTTATAATTAATATAAGATTATTAAATACAGTAGTAGTGTTACTTTATTATGATAAGTAGTAATTATTAAAAGTTTAGAGGGTAGTAATAGCATATAATGAAGTAAGAAAGAAAAGATAAGGTGAGCAAAAAATATACAATAGCATGTATATGTTGGTGCTCTGTGAGAGCACTTATAGAATGCTCTCTATTATATAACGTAATTCCCGGCCAAGCGAGACACCCGGCCAAGCGAGACACCCAAACCCATTAGAAAATTTCAAAATCGATTATCTCAACCAACACCTATGAATTTAGCTAAATATAGCGATTTTTACATGAATTGATCCTGTGGCCAATCTCCCTACACCCACTACACCTAGGCGGAGCCCTCTTCGCTGGTTGATCTGCCTGAATAGGCAATTCACCCTGCCCATGCGATTCTACCGCAGGTGCTTCTGCTGGCAAATCTGGCTGTACAACTAGCTGTAGACCCTCTTCAACGGTTAAACCCTCTTCGCAGGGTATCTGCCTAGTTGACCGACTGCGCTTCTTCACCACCTTCTCATTTGCTGCGCGTAGATTCGCATTTTCTTGCGCTAGTAGCGCGGTGTTATGTAGCGCTATACAGTGGCCCTTGATAATCTGATCTAGTATGGTTTTTGATGGGCTCGGAGGGCTATTTGACCGCTGTTTCAGTAGGTTTTTGAGCATAGAAGCTTGCTTCTCTAGCTGAATCACAGTTCTGGGTGTTTTTGGTGTGAATTGGCTAGACCTGCTATTTGGCCGGCTGCTTGGTGGTGTAGGCGTTTGTAGAGAGATATTAAGCTTTGAAAGCACTCTTTCTGCATCAACTGGTACTAGGCCACTAGCTGCAAAGCTATTCTGAATAATAGCTGGCTGTTGGAAGGCCTCTAGCCGCGCACATTGGTAGTTATCCAAGAAATCCAACTTGTCAATATGGTTATATCCTCTCCGCGCAAGATCACTTATAAAGCGACCGTACGCGCGCTTAAGCACTGCAAAGCACCCAACATCAAGCGGTTGTAGTAGGTGCGATGAATGTGAAGGCATATAAAGAGGAATAATATTGTTTTCTGCGCAGATCCGGTCGAATTTGGGTGTAAGATGACTCCCATGGCCGTCAAGAATCAACAGCTGAAACCGGCCTCGTACACGCAAATTTGTGTGTGGGATAAAGTGCTTTTGTAGCCAGCGAAGGCCTATCTCATCAGTAGTCCAGCCATTATTTGAGACCTCAAACCGCCAGTCTTTTGGTAGGTTATCAAACCAACCCGCAATAGCAACTTTGCCCTTGAATATCACACATGGCGGTAGTGAATAGCCATCTGCGCAGATTGCCTCGATAGCAGTAACCCATTCACGATTTCCTGGCTGTAATATTGAGCGCCGACCATAGTATTCAGCTCGAGTAACCACCTTCTGCGCTGAAATAAGACCCATTGCAAATCCTGTCTCATCAAAGTTGTAAATATCCTCTAGTTGGATACCGTTCTCATTAATAATGCATTGTACAGTTGCAAACCACTCTCGTAGTGATTTTGGGTCTTCATTTAGGGCACGCCGGTAATCATAACGTCTTGAAAAGCGTGTACGAAGCTCATCACGTCGCTTAATAAAGGCTGATGGCCAATTCTTGCCTACAGTAGGCGAAGGGTTGGTTCCGCGCGCAGCAAGAAGGATATTAGCCATTTCTGCTACAGTAGCAGGTCTAGGCGCTGCTCCACGCGTATCCATAGAGATAATCCACTCAGTAAGCGAATCCTCTTCTAATTTAGTCAATTTATGACCAGGGGGGCGTTAATCAACGCGTGGAAGGCGTCCCTGGGCGCGGTGGTGTAGTGTAGCAGGCGGTATCTCATATAACTTCGCTGCTGCACGGAGAGATTTGATGCGGCCATTTTTAATATCATCAAGAGCTAATAAGATCCTGCCCTCCTGATTGGCCGATTTCTGTTGAGATTCAGAGCGAATTGGTGGCATGGTAGGTGGTTGAAGTTGTTATGTAGGTAGGAAGACGCGATTTTGGATGGGGTGTCTCGCTTGGCCGGGTGTCTCGCTTGGCCGGGAATTACGTTAGTAGATAGCATGGTAGTAGCAATACCTTTAACTTATAGTTAAACTAATTACTAAGGTGTGAGCATCTCCCGCACCTCAGCAGAGATAATATCTCTGTGGGTCACGTGCTACCCACATGACCACCCGCAGTTTACTACGTACATGTTCTCTGTGTCTAACAGGATTATTTAGTAATATACTGCAGGCTGCCTCCTTAGGAGGACATTATAAGATTATATAGATGCTATTAGAACAGGGAGCTAATATTAATACCTAGGGTGGATTATTAGGTAATGCACTGCAGGCTGCCTCATCCAGAGGACATGAAAAGTTTATATAGATGCTCTAATCAGTAAATCTACCTATAAAGCAGACAATCCAGACATCTTATGATTTTCCTTCTAAGAGGTTAAAGATTTCTTAATCTATAAACTATATCTCTTATAGTATAGTTTAGTTATACTTACCTTCTTATATACTTACTGCATAGCTTTCCTTTCTATTACCTAACTATTCTAAACTCTAGATAGTAATAATATTTGTAGCTCCCATATTATGACCTAACTGTGGTCAAATCTGCCGCACTCTAGGTCTAATAGTATACCATAAAAATCTGCCAGTATCCAGCTTTGTAAATATCTTGGCTTGAGATATGCTATCCAGAATCTAATTAATTAAAGGCGGTGGATAATGGGCCTGTTTTCATAATGAGATTGACCTTGTGATCATCCACCTAGAAATAGGGTTCTCCAGACTTTTTTTTCACTATTAAGATTGATGATGTAAACAGCACATTGCTTAGGATGATGAAACCTTTGTGTGTAACTTATTAATGATGTACTATTTACTGCTTCAAGTTCCTCTGTGCTTATTACAACCGGCCTTATATCATATTATTTAGCCGTTCCAATTCTCCCCTGCAGGTTGGAAGGGTATCTATTTCCCTCTCTGAGAAGCCATCTGCCATTGTCCAGGCAGAACTTGCTTGACCTCAGCTAGTTTGTCTGACAATGGAAGATCAGATAGAAAGATAAAGGCAATGAATTCTTGTTTGAGTCATATCATGAGAAGAATAAAGGTAGAGAGGGAAGGGAGAGGGTTGAAGGACCAAAGGTGTTGATGGGGGAATATCATGAAGCCCCGTCAGCCCTAGCCCTGAAGTCTGAACCCTTGCCCTGTGTCCTTGCTTCCTAAATATAAAAACTACATGCAAACTACCTAAACCATGAAACATTATCAGAGTTCAGTGCAGTGCGGTGCAAGGTCATCAGAAATCCCTTGCATCTACATGATCTTTTGCACGTCCTAGCTGCTTGCATTCTCCGCTTGCAGTATTTGCATTTATTTAGTGATGCTTGGATTGTTTTGCTGACTAGCCATGGTCCGTTTGGAGGTTGGTGACCATAAAGGATTTGTGCCTTTTAACATTTTTGGGCGGGCCTTTAATTGCACAAGGCGCTGCTTTTGCTCAAATATTGGTCTAAGACCAGCAAACACTGCTTATTTGAACTAATACAAGCGAGGAAGATTACATACAAGGATTGCTTGTGTTTCAGATCACCGCTTGTTCTGTCGGAGGACGGTTCTCTGCGATCCTCTCATACCGAATCTCGCTCAGGTCAAGCGTTTGATATTCTCCATGCACGGCCAACTCGGCAACACAGCGCCCGCAGGCTAGAGCTTGTTGGCTCCCGTGGCCAGAAAGCCCACGCAGAAAACTGACCTCATTAAGAGGGCCAATGATAGCATTATGATCAAATGTGTTGAGCCGGTAGTGACCGTTCCAGGCATCGGTAACCTGTGCACTGGCGAATTGTGGGATTCAACGCTTGAGTACAGGCAGAATCTTGTCTTTCCACGCATCCTCCGCGAAACTCAAACCATCCACATCCACCGCAGTGTCTGGTCCGACGGGCGGGCAACCGACCTAGGTAGTCGTGTGCTCCATACGAGCGAAAATGGACACCTGTCGGATCGATCGTCAAGGGAGATCTTTGGGCAGTGGTTCATTGACAGAGAAGATGTAGGTATATCGGCGCCTGGCCTCGATGGGCAGATCCTTTCCCTCCAACCGAGAGAACGAGTAAGCACGGATTCCTGCAGCGTTGACGAGAGTACTAGTTGTAATCTCTTCACCACTCTGCAAAGTGATATTTCGGACGTGGTTGCCCTCCAAGGAGATGTCAACCACCTTGTTCTGGATGTACTCGACACCGTTTTCGCAGGTTGTTTTGCGTAGCCAACCAACCATGCCGAGGGCATTAAACGCACCCCCATCCACAAGATTAAGTCTTGCACTGTCGATATCCCCAGTGTGCAGGAACGGATAGTTCTCGTTGATCTCAGTTGCGGATCGAATCCGGGTGCCCCCTTCGCAACTGGCCTGCTTTATAGTAGGAGAGTCGCCTTGGAACCATTAATTCCTCATAAGGGCGCATCGTTCATTTATTCCGGCTAGGCGACATGGCGTGAGATCAGGTACATGATGGTCCGCATTCTCCTCATTCGCCGATAGAGCTGAAGCATTTGTGATGATTTGGACGCACGTCGAACGACCTGAAGATTCTCAGTCGGGTGTTGGACGGGTTTATGAGTCTGATAGAGCCACTTGCAGCAACATGCCAGGTCAATCCAAATCATCTAGTAGGAGTTCGAAAATATAGACGACGATTTCAGGAGGGAGGGGAAGATAACATATTTTCAAATGTGACAGGCTCGAGCATAGACCAAAGCAGCGTCCAGTACTCGTGAAAGGAATGAAATTTTGAGATACACATTTGCCAGAAGCAGTCGGCCTGCTGTCTCAGGGATTACTAACGTAGCCTGGGCCAGATTGATCAATGCGTTATCATGGTTAAGGAGGGTCATGATATTGCGTGCGAAACTCCGTCACGCTTATGTGATAAATCTAGAGTGCTGGACAGGACACGTCAGCAGAACAGGGGTTGAGCGGGGTCACTAGGTGAGCAGTATTGAGGTTCAGGCGATTCAGGCGATTCAGGTGAACCGAGTGAAGAGGATGAAGACAGGGCGGCGAGGGCGCTAACAATGAATTAAAGAAACAAAAAACATACAACAGCCGGGATTCGCTGGTGGTCACCCACCCAACTACTAACCGGCCGGCGTGTGGCTTAAGTACGGCTGAGCGGACGGGAAGCCCTGTTTTCCACACCCTATGGTCGTATGTGCTAACAATAGAGTATAAAGTGAGATATATAGCATAGAAAGCACATGAAACAGCCCAAATCTTTGAGGCTTCACTTCCTTGCTCACCGTCCGTCATGGGAATATGTAGTTCCTATTTCATCATATTGCCAGGGTGCCCAACATATCTGGCAAACTATCAACAACCACCCTCCTATTTCATTTCTGTTATCTGATATTCCGTACTTATTGCAGGTTATGAAGATGGATACAGACAAAAATTTTGTAATGATGGTATGACAAGGAGTTTCATAGCTAGTCAGGCCCCTAGTCTGTCAAAGCGACAACTCCCTGGTAAATTAACATCATCAGTCTGCAGGACAACACTATTATCTGCACCTTTCTCTAGCAGCAGGTGTATGAGCTCTTTATCACCTACACTTAAAGCCGCTTTGAGAGCACTGCCATGTTCCGCACATTAACAGTAGCGCCATTCTGTAGGAGCAGCTGTACAATCTCCTTATGGCCTTCATAAGAAGCAGCCTCCAGAGCACTGCCATAATCTCCCCCCTGAGCATTAATATCAGCACCATTCTCTAGGAGCAGCTGTACAATCTCCTTATGGCCTTGACTAGAAGCAGCCTGCAAAGGAGTTTCATAGTAGCCCCCCTGGCCATTAGCATCAGCTCCTTTAACTAGGAGCAGCTGCACAATTTCCTTGTGACCTTCATAGGAAGCAGCCTCTAAAGGACCGCCGTAATCAAATCCACCACCGGGGGCGTTGGCGTCGGCACCATTGGCTAGCAATATCTCTACAATATCCTTATGGCCTTGAGAGGAAGCTGCCTGCAGAACATTGCCACCAGCAAGCCCACCGCTGCAGGCGTTGACATCAGCATCTTTTTCCACTAATAGCTGTACAATGTCCTTATACCCTTGAGAGGAAGCAGCATGCAGTGCACTGCCATAATATAATCCACGGGTGGGGTTGTTGACATCAGCACCCTTCTCGACTAGTAGCTGCACAATTGCTTTATGGCCCTGAGAGGAAGCAGCCTTTAAAGCATTGCCATATCGACCGCCCTGTGCATTGACATCAGCACCTTTTTTTAACAATAGCTGTGCTGTATGTTGCAAGCCTGCTAAGGATGCCAAATACAACGGAGTTGGCATGCTCCCATCTCGCCATCGCCGCTCTCCAAAGAGTTCAATCCAGACTGCGGATACTTGGCTTTGATGGTCGAAGAAATTCAGGATTCTGTCCGAGACATCCTTCTCAGTCTCAACAGTCCTTGCATGGTACATCCAGTATTGCGCAGAGTATTCGGCTAGCGGAAATTCTGCCTTGAGCTCCCTATGAGCGCCTTGCTCACGGAGACACTCCAGGTATGCTAGACAGACTCTTGTGATATCTGCTCTTGCGCTTATTTCTCGGAGGCTCGTTTGGAATATCTCCCCAATTGTTGCCATTCCCCTTGGGAAAGCTTCTCCAATTATCCTTGACTTGAGATATTGCTGCACAGAAAGATGTGCTAGTTGAAGTTCCATGAATGTTTCTGTCCGAGCGGAATCCTGTTTTATGACTAGAGAGACCAAACTCGAGCAGACTTTCATGATATCTTGAGGGTTTGGCATCCTAAGGCTGGGATCGAAGTAGGGATCCCCGCTGGGATCAACTACTATAACATCAACAGCTTCTTGGATTGTCAGAGGTCGGGTTGAATAGGTAAGAAACTGTAAAATCCTTATTGCATATTGTTGATAATTACGGTCAATGCTAGCCAGGATTCGGGCGTAGGTTTCTTGTAGTGTCTTGGGTAGAGATCTCAGTGATGCCCGAAGCATTCGAAGATCAAGGCACTTTTGTAGCATATCAAGTTGGCATGCGGCCCACCTGAACCTATTCAAAGATAGTTAGTATGTACCATGTAGGGAATCGTAAGGTCGTAGCATATTAAAGCCTCTTACATTCCGTCCGCTTTCTTCATCAGTTCCGTCTCAATTTCATTCTGCACGGAAGGCTCTGACTGCCACCTCTCAAACTCTCGATCAGTCTGAAGTCGCTTGTGGATGTACGCACAAATATCCTGGTTCACAGGATCATGCTGAATGGCGACGTGGCTCCCTGGACATAGCCAACGTTTTAGTTCTGATTCAATGTCTTCTTCTCTGCGACTAGTAACAAGGAGTTGGGGCCCTGCCGGTCTGGAGCTCGTGAGAGTCTCTATCCACAAAAGTAAATTCGACCTAGTATTGCATTCATCCAAAGCGTCAATGACAATATAGATAGTTTCCAAATGGTCTATCATTTGCAGGAACGTGGCGAACAGAGACTTGAACGTTGGTTGTTGGCCACCCTCCTCACATAACGAAAATAGCTTGCCAAGATCTGTTCGAGAGCTCTCACATCTTGAATAGATCTGCATGGCAAGTGAGCGAACAAGCTTGTTAAGTGATTGTTTATCAGTATTAGTGAAATCAAAGAAGAAATAGAGGACAGCATGAGAAAAGTTAAGCTGCTGATAGAGATGCTTAATGATAGTCGCGCTAAGCACTGTCTTCCCACATCCTGGAATTCCATGTAGCCAGAGATGTCGACGTTTTCCAGATTTCCACTCGTTAAAAGGCTCGCTTTCAAGGAGCCAGGAACCAGTTCCTTCATGGTGCTTTTCTATCGCTTCGTTCAGGTTAATTGAGGGATCAGGAGTGGATAGCCACTCTTTGATTTTCCTGTATTGACTATCTTCACTCAAACCTTCAACCACAGCGGCCGTGGTGGTTGTAATAGAATGAATTTGAGTAACACTTCCTGAGACTTGAGCTCTTGTTATTATAAAACCCATAGAAAAGGAGTTAATAGAGGAACTTACTATCCTTGAGGATATTAATGGCTTTCTGTGTCTTCTGAAGGTCTTGAGTTGGAATATAAGCAAGCAGCTCCTTTGTATACGCAGCAGCTGTTGCAGCAGCATACCGTTGCCATTGGTCGCTCTTATGCGAGTCACCATAATCACAGATTCCCCTAATCACAAGGCATGGAAATGTGTTCATGAGACCCGCGGCTTCCATCTCAAAGCAAATGCATTCTTGCCCGATATCCTCCAGAATTCTATCTTTGTGGATGGCGTCCTTCAAAAGCGTGTTACCAGAAGCAATAGTGCCATAGTGAATCTCTGGTTCACTCGAATCACGCGGTTCACGTCGAATCTCTTCATTTGGGTCTGTTGCCTTATACAACCGATCATTCTCAACCCCTTGGTACACATATCCTTGTCTTTGTCTGACCATTCTGGGATTGGCTTTCGCCATCTGTGCAAGAAATTCCGAGACCCTAGAGGGTTTCCGCTCATGCTCTGCCTGGAGCCTTGCTAAAGCCTTGAGGAGGACTTCGGGTGGCCTGTTCAGAAAAGCCCTGCTTTCCCGCTGATTTCCAGCCTTTGCTTTGTATAAATCGTACTGGATGACCCCCCCGCTACTTCCTTCGGGTTGACTGACTGCAACATCTCCCAGTCGGATGTCGCGACCTTCCTCTGGCCTTGCGATTCCAGCTCCAATCCCCACGAGGAGGCCAATCCTGATGTGAGGAAAGGAGGAGAGCATACATGTGGCAGTAGTAGCGGCGGATGTTGTGCCATATACTCCTGCCGCAAGCGATGTTATGACCACGTTATGTTCTCCAATTCGGCCCCAGGTGTATATATTTGTGTCGTGATGAGGCTGGTCAAAGTTGCATGGTTCTCCATGTTCCTCATCAAGCATTGCAGTTGCCGCTGCAAGCTCTATTGGAAGCGCAGCGATCCAGCCAACAGTGTAAAAATCCGGACTCTCCAAGTCCTTTCTTGAAGCCATAGTCAGAGTAAATGCGCGGTCAACGATTTAGCTTTTGCCTGGCTCGACAGATTAGCTTTTGCGTTGCAGGTAAATTTTTTTGATTCAGTGTGAATGTTGGTATCGCAAGGACTGAGGTGCTTTAAGAGATGAAGAGTATAGAGGACCCCTTTTGGTATGTGAAATACAGAATTACCATTGAATTGAGCAAATCTATACCTTATGTAGGAAAAAGAAGTCAATTAGACAGTCTTGATAGATGCAGCCGTGGGACCAGATGATATGAGTTCAATCAACCCCTCCTTATCCATATTACAACGTGTCATCATAAGGCTAAACCATAAGGTTCCAATAAGACAGCCTAAGAGCTTGTTGTTGAACATCTTGCTGGAACTCTTTGCAGTAACTACTTGTTTGCATAAGTCCCGAATGTTATGACTTGCTGTATTATTCTTATCTAACTTCAACATTAGGTGATAAATTTTTCCCCTGCTATAACCCTTACTGAATTACCGATATTTTAGGATGGTTTGCCTACCAGCGCACAAAATAATTTAACGTAGTAAATATGATAGTTTCCCTCCACCCAGCTTGATCTGGAAACTGAGTCAGGGGTCGGAACGGATATATTTGACTGCCTGCTTGTTGTTTGAGTCACCTGGGCTGTCTTAGACAAAGCATGCCGCTGTTTTGATAGTTTAGTAAGGTGTAATTCTCACGGGACAGATTTGGGGCCATCTTCGGTCTTAAAGATGGGTAGGTGGTACAGTCATAGTAAATTCACAGTATGGGTAATTTCTCCTGCTCGCGCGCTCTGGATCCATCATTGTGATAGAATTTATGCTATCCATGATGGTATTGGCACCTTGTTTCTACAAGTTGTTAACCACTTCTATAGGCACACATCACTCGAATATGAATGGTTGCAGTACCTGCAGGGACGCACATTCACAACCCCTTTTGGGCTGACCTCCGAGGGATGATTTTCCACCACCCTAAGGGAACCGAGATTCTAATGTCCCGCAAAGGTACCTTGAGATACCCAACGGAGCTGGACCACTTGCCGTCAAAGCACTGTAATCGTCATAGCCAACCTCTGTTGGATGATATTGAGCCTGAGGTCTACCTGCCTCAATCATACTGTTATACAAGGCATGCTGAGAATTTGACTGAACTTGGTGCGACCAATCTGCCCTCCATCCAGCGACAGCAGCGCAAAGCAGATGGACGCTCGAGGGTCCCTCATCCGCGTGGTTAACTTCTTACCACAGTCCACGGGCCACAATCATCGCACCCAGTCTCTCGACTATGCCATTGTCCTCGACGGGGAGATGGAAATGGTGCTAGAGGACGGGTCGCGAACTAGGGTAAGGGCTGGCGATGTGGTTGTGCAGCAGGCGGTGAGTTGATGTATACCGATGTCTGCTGGAGTTGAGTCAGCGGCTGATAGTTATGAGATAGACGAAGCATCAGTGGGATAACCCTCCTGGTCGAACTGCTCGCGTCATTTTTGTCTTGCTCCGGTCTGAGGCCCTTGTGGTGGGAGAGAAGCTGGGTGATTCGGGGATTCCGGACGCGTTTAGGGTTACTACATAAGGCGTCCTTTTGCTCTTCAGCCTCTTCTCGCTTGTTCCTACGTTGTTTTAGCTGTTGTAGTTAGTTGCTGGGACAGTGTGCAAGTTAGTATGCTAGTATCTCATTATCGGGATGCTTCCCAATTACGAGACAACTTAATATAATCGCATTATTCGGATGTCTAGACTATTGTAGCCCTACGTTGCTTGGTTCAAGCCTACCCCATATACCATGCTTATTCAATATCTGCGTGTTACCCAGTCAATCAGCGTGATAGTCTCACGGGTTCTCCCTGATGGCGCGGGTCACCGGACCGCTGTTTGCCTGATTAGCAACCCATCCAGCTTGATAATTCCCGCGTACTCACGTATCCATGTAGGCACGGATCTTGATGATTTTGTTCTCCTCGTTGAACTCGCAGACCCAGGTATACTCGTTCGTAAACGGCAGCTCATTCTTGCACATAGTATCGACCGCCGCCTGGCGACCGTCGCTGATGATGTTCTCAATCTGCAGCTTCAACGGGCTGGCCCAGGTTGATTGAGCTGAGAGGCTTTGTCCAATTATGAAACTCAGCCTTGGAACGGTAGTGTCCAGCAATGGGACAGAAAGTTCCTATCGCCGTAGTCTTGCCACCAACAGTCAAAGTAGCAGGACAAGTAAAAGCCTGCAGTGTGCGGCGTCTACCTTTCACTTGCCAACCCACATCATCCGCAATATGTTCGAAGAAAGCGGGCGCATTGCCTCTTTTGAAGGGCTCGAATATGGCTCGGTGACGAATAGGTCGATATCGGACGGCGGAGGTGAGTCTTGCTTTGCTCGGGAGCAGGAAACGGTGAGGCGTAACAGGATGTGGCCTGTGATTTCCAGTGTTGAGGGCGTCTGATACCGGAAAGTGATTGGCGTCCTGCAGAACCTAGTGAGCCTCTGGGACCACAAAGTCCGATGTGCGGGAAGGACTTACCCATTCAGTGCATCATAGGTACAGGTACCAACAGACATATCAGGAGTCTGTGAAAGGGTCTGCTTGGGCGTGAGGAAGAACTTGGTGTACTGAGCATCCGGGATGGGCCAGTCCACCTCTGCACGACTGGGAAATTTCAATTTGCGCTCCGGGTCGTCTACAACACAGTCGCCTTTACGGACGCATATATGCACGCGGGGCTGTTGGCCAGACTTCCGCCCGTCGCAATCATTGTCCTTCAGGAAGGCATCCAAAAAGGATAGTTGCAGCCGAGCGGAGTGAGGGTAGTAGAAGGGCAAATCATGACGCCCAACAATGAAACGCAGGAACTTGTACGGGGAGGAGGCGCGCATCCAGCCGATGACATTCCCACGTAGATGAAGTAGGATTCCGCCCTGGATCCAGCAGGGTCAGTTGTTATGCATCATGGACTGGGGAAATCGGAATCCTTACCCAATTGGCGACGCTCAGAAGAGGAACCTGGATACTGGCCAGATCGGTTGTGAAGAGTCTCAAGCAATATGTGTGCTTTTAGCATAAGCAAGTCTGAAAGGGGGTTGCTCTATTGTCCAGTAAGCCATCCTCTTTAATTGACTGTCATGTATCTATCCTTGTCAATTTTCATATAATCACTCGTCTGCTATGTACATTCAGTGTAAGAAGTTAAGCTAAAACCATATTATTACTATCAGTACCTAATGCCTTCGTGCTAATCTCAGAAAACCCACCCTAGTTGCTTGAAGAAATTACAGCACCTGATACTACAAACCAATATCAAGAAAGAGACACTATTGACATATCGACTTTATAGCCATCGAGCCCCAGGTACTAGCAATAAGATAGTCATTTAGAAGGAGACTGCTTTAGATATGTCTTACTACTTTTCAATAGCAGCTCGAGATATTTCTCAATTCTTCCATGTGCACATACAGTCAAAGGTGAACACTCTGTACTTTCATCCAGATTATAGTCTTCCCTGAGTCTCAATTCAGGGAGAACTGTTTGCAGCGGTGTGGATGCAGATACAGCTTCAGCCACTTTTGGATTCTCCTCTGCATTCAATAGCGGTTAATACTTTTGCGGTCATTTTGAGGACAGCGCCTAAACCATGCTTAGCGGGCAAAAGCTACAGATGGAAATGCCGCCGTAAATGGCGTCAGTAGCAGTCTTTTCCAGCGTCAATTTCACAGGTCCTCATGTTCTAGGTGTAAATGATAAACACTGAAAACCATCCGAACGAATTTTGAAGACGCCAACTTATCAATCTAACATATAGCCAAATAGGCTGGTCTTAGATATAAGAAATCCTCGATGGTCTAACGGTCATGATTTCCGCTTGTCACTCAAATAGAGAACGAGCGCGGGAGACCAGGGTTCGACTCCCTGTCGGGGAGATTTCTTTTTTCACCCAAGGTTTGTTTTTTTGCCCTTCCAACTGACGCATGTGGTTCACGAGGATATATGATGCAGTCAAGATAAAATAGATATAATTGTTTCTAGCCTCGATTGCTCATGATACAGACGGGCTGAATTCCCAGTAGGGCTGGCGTCGCAAAGAGCAGGAACAGTGTCACATGACTGACCAGACAAATATAAGCGAGATCAGATCTCATCAACCAGCGGTATGTGATATTTAGAGCAAAATTGCAACTTCTATTTGTATTGGATCAAAGGTGTGCTCTGAACACATCAGAATCCTGACGGCGTTGCGGTAACGAGACCGATAAATATTTAACCATATCACGCCGCTCCTTAAACCGCCACTATATCAGCAAACAGACCAAGACATTGGGAGACAAGGCCTGTTGGTGCCGCTCAACAATTACAATATGCCGAGGAACGTGAAGAAGAACCCACGAGATGTCACTAAGCTCTCCGGGAAACCTCTGGCTGAGACGATAGAGCCATCACCTGTTCTGAAAACCCTGCAGGAGGGATGGGTAACCTCGCCAGATCTGATAGAGGGCGATCTCTCCTTTACCCTAGAGGTTATTCAAAATATGACGGTTTTCCTGTTAGCGAACCCCAACCTGAATTCAAGCCACTTGTTCCGTGCGGATATTCTTTATGATAGCCTGGGCGTTCTCAGCGCCCCGCATGCTATGGAGAACAGTCAAGATCATGGGAGCGGCGGCACAGACAAGGATACCCAAAAAGAAGATCATGTCGAGCCTCTTCCTGCGAGGAGTGTACCTGGATTTGAACTGAAGAGGACCATTGTGAGGAGACTCATTCCTAGGAATAAGAATCTGGACCGGCCCCTCGAACAGACCTGTCATTTTTACGAGGCGGATGAACTTCTCCCAACATCAACTAGTACAAATATTCCTCAAAGCGAGCAATGCGAATCGAAGGCTGAGTCGCCTCGCCAACGCTTCTTGGTCATTTACCTGCCGCATGTCTCGTCCAAGGAGGAGATGCCATGGTACCACCCCCTGCTACGATCATTGGCCTTCCTGTATGATTTTACACCCAATGCTTCTCCACATTCATCCGAAGAGAAGAAAGGGACGGGGATAATGTCGGTGCACTTCCTGCCATACGAGGAAGAACCAATCCAGAACCGTCTAGAGCGCACCCTGCTCGCGCTGTTGAGTACTCAGATCCGGCTTGCTCGCCAGACGCGCCTGGACGAAAAGCCAGAAGGAGGGAACTACAACCCGCACAAAGATAACGTGATACCAAGGCACCTCGTGCAAGACACCTACGCGCGACTCAAATTGAAGTACGCGGCGGACCTATGTCAGAATTGGGTCGAGGATACCGAACCGAACAAGCATGTTTTCGAAGACCTCTCGATCACGGCCTTCCTGATAGAGTTGTGGAGGAGCATGTACGGAGTTGTACCCGCCGATGAGAGAAGCCCCGACCAGAAGGAGCAAGGGAAGTACGACTCGAAATTTCCCGGATTTGTGGATGTCGCTTGTGGAAACGGGGTGCTTGTCTATGTGCTTCTCTCGGAAGGGTACCATGGCTGGGGATTTGATGCTCGTCGTCGGAAGACCTGGAGTATATTCCCGTCGTCAATCCAGGAGAGACTCAAGGAGGAAATATACATACCGAAGCCTTTTGCAGACGTGTGCACAGACTCGGAGATGGACATTGGTGTGAAAACGCACACAGGCATGATTCCAGAGCACACATTCATCATCTCGAATCATGCCGACGAGCTCACAATCTGGACGCCGCTTATGGCTGCCCTCTCAAACCCGGCATCCCCCTTACCGTTCATCTCAATACCTTGCTGCTCTCACTCGCTCTCTGGAGCCAGATATCGCTACCCGCCACCGAAGCCTAACAAAAAAGGGTCTGTTGACCGACCAGAAGATCAAGAGGTGGAACAGAATCCTCAACCGGCAGCCGGGGACTTGAAGGCGCTCCGGGCTGCTAAACAGCAGGAGCGCACCGATACCGGCGCGGTCAATTCCATGTACGGCTCTCTTACCGCCAAGACAATGGGAATCGCCGAAGAGATCGGATACGAAGTGGAAAAGACGCTGTTACGCATCCCCAGCACAAGGAATATGGGCGTGATCGGCGGCCGGAGACGGACAACGCAGGAGTGGACCTCAAGGGTTCATTCCGCACAAGCATCGCAGGCAGTCCAATGTAGTGCTCCCGATGCTGTTCGAGCTGCCGAGCAGGTCCTAGAAAGGGTCGCAGCGGTTGTCCAGCGGGAGTGTGCTCGAGAAGGAGGAGTCGAGGTCGCAGCGAAGGTATGGATTGAACGTGCCAAGGGGCTCCACAAGGGACAGGGAAAGGGTAACCAGCCTGCTCATGGATGAGATTGCGATGATACCCAGGAATAGATACCTTGCAAAAGAGAGCCATTCCTTGACTCTAGTGTTTACGCCCCGTGTTCGTACTGGAACTTCGATGAAGCTTCAGCCACGGCGTAGGAGAACCCAGGAAAGAGGCATTGACCATTTCCAACTCCCCTCGATAAATATCACTCACCGAAGCTTGTTTTCGTCCAAGGTCAGTGTATAAGCGTGGGAGTGATCGACATCTCCTCATATTCCAAGACCCGCGGGAAAGGGAATCCGATGAGAATGCGGGGATTTTTCAAGAAGCGCTCACCGTATCTCCGAGGTTTCTCCTTCTTTGATGTCATTATCCATGGTCTCCCAGGATACTAACCACTCCATGCACAGTTGTATGCAGCTTTAGACTCCCGCTTCTCCAGTTCGAGAAAAGTCTACGGCGTAAATAGGCTGCAGACACGGAGAAACACCGTTCTTGTCAACTGCTATGCGATTCCATGCGGGGGAGCCGGAGATGCATATCTCGGGTTATAAAATCCCCGGTAATCAAGGGCAATATGGAAGAATAATATCTGCAATTGCCAATTACTTCCGGGGTCGCTGAGAATAATTGTATTTCTGAATATACTTTCGTCGCTGTACAATGGGGCTCTCTTCGCTGCTGCTCTCCGCGGCGCTCTTCGGCCTCAAGGCCTCTGCATTGAACAATGGCTTAGCTCGGACACCGCAGATGGGATGGGTAAGTCATTGGATCTTTTCACTTGCATTAGGCATGCAGAGATAGACGGCTTACCTCGTTCCTATACAGAACACCTGGAATTCGTTCGCCTGTGAACTCAACGAGACAGTCATTCTCAATGCGGCGGAGAGAATTGTTTCTCTTGGTTTCAGAGACTTGGGATACGAATATGTGGTCTTGGACGACTGCTGGTCGGCCGGCCGGAACTCGTCTGGCTACCTCATCGCCGACTCCGAGAAGTTCCCGAATGGAATCGCCCATCTCGCAGACAAAGTCCATGAGTTGGGCCTGAAAATCGGCATCTACTCCAGCGCTGGAACATGGACTTGCGCGCGGTATGAGGGCTCGCTCGGTTACGAGGAAAAGGACGCTGCCCTCTGGGCAAGCTGGGGTGTATGTCTCTCTCCGTTTCCCCTGACATTGTCCAAGGCTGACAGCAACCCAACCCAAAACTAGATCGACTACCTCAAATACGACAACTGCTACAACGAAGGCGAAGAAGGTACCCCGAAGCTATCCTTTGACCGCTACAACGCCATGTTCAAGGCCCTCAATGCAACCGGCCGCCCAATGCTCTATTCCCTGTGCAACTGGGGCGTCGACGGGCCCTGGAACTTCGCCCCAACCATCGCCAACTCCTGGCGCACGGCTGGCGATCTGAGCAACGTCTGGGACCGCGACGACGTCAATTGCCCCTGTTCCGAACTGGAGGGCCTGGACTGCAAGACGCCGGGTTACAAATGCTCCATCATGAACGTCCTCAACAAGGCCGTCTACTACCCGTCCAAGGCGATCCCAGGCGCCTGGAACGACCTCGACATGCTCCGTAAGTTCCACATCCCCAGCAACCCCCTTGCACAACATCCACCCGCCCCAAGGATGGAATCACGCTGACGCGGCGCAGAGGTCGGCAACGGCGGCCTCACCGACGACGAATCAATCGCCCACATGAGCCTCTGGGCCGCCCTCAAATCCCCCCTCCTCATGACAAACGTCATGACCAAGATCGACCCGCCCACCCTCTCCATCCTCCAGAACCCGGCCGTCCTCGCCGTCTCGCAGGACCCCGTTGCCTCCACCCCCGTCCGCCAGTGGCGCTACTTCGTCGACGACGTCGATGAGAACGGCAAGGGCGAGATCCAGATGTACTCTGGTCCGCTGAGCGGCGGCGACCAGCTGGTGCTGCTGCTGAACGCGGGGTCCAAGGCTCGCGAGATGAACGCCACGCTGGTCGATATCTTCTGGGAGAGTGGGCCCAAGGGAACGGCGAAACAGGTCAAGCAGCACTGGGATGTGTATGATCTGTGGGCCAACCGGATGAGCAATGAGGATGCGGCGGCCATCATTAATGGGACGTTTACTGGGCCGTCGCCCTATAACTTGACTGCTATGGGTGGGGCGCATGAGGTCTATTCGCGCCCTCTGCCGTCGAATTCGAAGGTGTTGATGGGGTCCAAGGTTGGGTCGGTGCAGCCTAGTGGCACGGTTACGGCTCATGTTCGGCCGCATGGTATCGCTATGTTGCGGTTGCGCGCGACCGACAAGAAGGATGAATTGTGAGTTGGGCATACCGTAGTGGAAGAAGCCGAGGAAATTATAAATACCTGAGTACCTCGATGGTCCCGTCTATCTAGTCTATTAACATAATGATGAATCATGAACATCTGAGCGGATTCTCTAAGCATCGCAGATACAAGCTTCAAATGAGCTGGGAGGTGAACTATACACAAGCGCTTGGAGTAAGACGGTGTCTCATAACTGAGAAAGTAGACGAATATACTCGTCGAATAGCAAGAAATAAGGAGACCGATAACACCGAAGAAAGTAGTGTATCAACGGCAGTGGCACAACTGGCGATCTAGGCAGAACTGCCACTGGCCTGAGTCTCGCGTGTGGGATAATGCTCGGAGCCTTTTGGTGCTCCGCCATTCGCGTTTGCCGAGTTTCGCAAAGCAGACGCCTTCTGAGCCGTTGCGTCGGCACTTGCAGACCTGGCAGCGGCTGCAGCTGCGGTGTCCCGAAGACGTTTGATTCTCTCTGTCCGAGCTTCGCCGGGAAGACTGCCCCAGACTGGTTCAATAGAGTCCGCCCGCCAGTTGGACCGATGACCGGACATGATACCATTTCTGGCCGTGAGAGGTGTGAGGGGTGCGCCGCCTACACCGGCTTCTCCCCACATACGAACACGCTGGAGCTTCCGTAGCTTCGCTAGTCCGTACACACAAACGACCGCGGTGATCAAAAAGCAAGTCACAGAGACAGCACCGAATCCGAGATCGGACTCTTCGATGAAGTTCTTCAAGTTCATGCCGTAGAGAGCGGAGAAGAGAGTGCCTGTCGCGAGGCCCAAGGTTCCAATACTAAATTTGAGGTCGAGTAACATGAGAGAGTTACGGTTTGCGTCAAGGATGGCTTTCACACTGTAACAATCAGTAACTGCGTAACCAGACCAGTAAGGCGGCGGAAAAGACGACCTACACTTCCTCGGTATTGCGAATGCTTGTCACCAGGTTGCCGCTGGCCTGGACAATTTCATCGCAGACTTTGTGATAGGATTCCAAAAGCATCTCCACTTCTTGATGATCATCTTCCTCCCGCTGAACGCCATTCGCACGCTCGGTCAAATACATTGTAGCCAGGTCATCGTCCGCTTCAAGGAGGTCATCAATGGCATCTCGCACCAAACGAGCTTTCTGCTCAAAGGTACCGAGTTTCTTGGAGTAAATCAGGAGATGTCGCAACTTATCCCGGTCGATATCTTCTTCCAAAGCGCGAAGCACACGCACGACCGGCTCCCTCACACCATTGAATTCTTCCTCCAGACCGGTGGTAACGCTGATCAGCACTGCTTCCAAGGCGCGGAATTCGTACGGTAGAGCACCGAATCCTCCTGTCTGTTTCTGCCGTAGCTTCCCCTCCAAGTCATATACAAATAACGATTGCATATACGAATCGGTCGATCCATAGGCATCAAACACAAGGACTCGATCATGCTTGATCAGAACGCGAAGATGCAGCAGGTTGATGAGGATCGCGCTCGGTCGGACAAGGATGTGCGGCAAAGTCGAGGAGTCGATCTTGCGAAGATCTCTAGGAAGAAGTCCATACTTCAATCGATCATTAATTTTTATATTCGGCACGCAGTGTCATGCAGATAAGCAACGCACCTTTGCGATCAACTCGCTTTTCTTAAACTCGCCATTCACAAGAGTGACGTTCCCATTCTTGTCAAACTCCGTACACCGTAGCCGTGGCTCGTTCGTTGCTTTCGCTGCTAGCCCTCGGCCAATAGTGAAACCTCCCTCTGTTCCATCGTCAATCAGCGCGGGCCCGCCGCCGCGGTTGTGCTTATCCGCTGAGGCGTTGCTACGCCTCAGATCTAGAAGTCTGCGTAGGAGTGGACGGCTCTTGGTGGAAACAGATCGTGAGTACGGTGCGCTTGATAAGGGAAAAATTGAAGACGAGCGTCCAGCTTGGCCGGTACAGAGCCAGAGTCGAGGCCGCGAACTGCTATGACTTCTTGCCGCGAGGGTAGGGGTTCTGACTAGGTTGGTCTGCAAAGTCGTTCGCCGTGGTGCCGAAGCAGTGCAGGTCCAGGTCGACAAAGCTCTTGAGGATGCGTCGCAGGGAAGGATCTGATGTACATATGGCTTACTTCGGGGAGGACGTGCGCATGTTGATGAGTTGACGCTGAGAAAATCGGTTTGAGAGCGCAAAAATCGGAGGAGCGTCGTTGAAGGGGCTGAGGGTTTCAGATGCGACGATGACAGCATATCTGGGCTGCCTTAACGAGCAGTCAACCAGATTGATTGAAAGTCGCCTTTCTTTATTGTTTTCTTCTGGAAATTGATGAGTTCATGAGATACTTCAATCTATTTTCTTGCTCGAAGTGTTTCCGCAAGACGATAGCGGATCAACAATGTTCCGTATACTTGCACCGTCATCGCCGATTATCTCCATCATTGGTAGATATTGCCTCCTAGAACGTGGTCTATCTACTGGTGGTTCGATCTACACTGCAACCCTCAAGATTACTTACTGAACGAACGGGTAGCTTGTCCGTTGCCAAGTACACAGAGCCAGAGCAATGTCCCGGAACTGACGTACTGTTAGCAGCGTGATTGTAAAAGCCTTCTAAAGGGGTTGAAGGGAATTTAGGTGTGATTTTGCATACATCTCTAGAATCGACCCTCGTTCTCGTCCCTTTTGATAAAACCTTCAAGGGGATGCTGAGCGCCACTCTCCCTCGCGAACAAGTCTTCGCCACTAGTTGAAAGCGACAAAAAAGAGAATGAAAAATGTCGCAGACATGCATGGTATCAACAACGAGAAGATGAACCCCATCCTGTGACCGCCAATTCATGCATTGAATAGAACTGGAAGACTCAGCAACAAACAGAGAAGCTACAAGCATGCGAATGGGATCACCAATCGTCGTCATCGTCTTTCTCATCATCTGTACGAATTATTAGCTTGTTTCGCTAGCGGACAATTGATGTGGGAGAAACTTACCGCTACCGCTAACTTTTTGCTTCCTCTTCGCAAGGGCGTCTTGCAAAGCGCCGGCCAAACCTCCTTGAGCGGCACCTCCGCTACTTGGTGTTGGCGCGGTCGACTCAGCAGCAGATCCGGGAACAAGGGCAGCGCTCCGATCTCTCTTCTCAGAATCTTTGACTTTCCGTAATCCGCCGCCTCCAGAAGCTCGGATAGCAGCCAGGAGGTCATCCCTACCACCCGTTGGCTTAGGCAGAGGTGGAGCCGCGCCACCCGCAGGGGGAGGTGGGGGAGGTGCACTGGCACCAGGAGGAGGCGGAGGTGGAGGAGGCGCGGAGCCGCCAGGAGCCGGCGGAGGCGGCGGGGGTGGTGGAGGGCCTGCGATTGACGGGGGAGGAGGAGGCGGAGGTGCGGGTGGTCCTGCGCTTGCTGGAGGAGGAGGGGGAGGTGGTGGTGGAACACTCGCTGAAGGGGGTGGAGGCGGAGGAGGCACAGCACTAGTGGCCGGAGGGGGAGGAGTTGGCCGTGAAGCAGCAGGAACTGGCGGAGGTGCGGGAGGTGGGACAGGATTGCGGGCCGGTGGAGGAGGCGGAGGACCTGCCGCAGAGGTCGGCGCATAAGGAACTTTGGGAGGAAGCTGTGGCGGGGTGGCAGGGCTTCGCGGAGGAGGGGGAGGCGGCCCTGGAGGTGCCGAGCTACGGCTGGGCGGTGCTGGCGGGGCGGATACCTTCCGCTCCCCCTGGAATGGAGGAGGAACGCCGAAACGCGGGCCACCACCATCCTCCATAGGAGTCTTGGGAGGTCGCGGAGGAGGAGGCGGGCCAGGGTTGGTACCGGACATGGCTCTCTGTCGGCCAGGAACGGGAGGGCCAACGGTGTGAGCGAGCTTCCCAGCATCTGCGATTGGAGGCGGCGCACGGAACCTGGGTCGCGGAGGTGATGGTTCACGAGCTGGTGCAGGCGCCGATTCCTCTTCCACTTCAGGACGAGCTTTGCGCGACGGGGGAGGAGGTGGCGGCGCGCCCCGTCGACTGCCCGCGCTGTTGCCGGTGTTTTGTGGACTGATAGGGGTGGTCTTCAAGGCGGGAGGCGCTGATGGAGGTGGAGGAGGCGGAGCCTTACTTCGCCTCTGATCTTCCGAAGGAGAGGCTGTGGGTTCGGCTTCGTTGCCTTGTCTTTGTTCTATATAGGCCTTAATAAAGTCGGAATTCTCCGCAATCTGGTCTTCCGTAATTCCCATCTGCAGAAGTTCATCTAGGAGCCCCTTCCATGATGGATCACTAGTATCAAAGGGCAACTCCTTACGCGGGGGCCCGCTCGGAGGAGCTAATTGAGTTGGAGGCGCGGAAGGTGCTGCCGGTGTGGGTGCAGGAGGTGGCGCACTCGAACCAGAGGGTGACCGATGGCCTAAGAGACTGCCAAACAGCGAGCGTCCCACGCCGGATTTGCCATTGACCATAGGGGCCGGACCCTGACCTCGAGTTGATGCGAACGGTGTTTGACGGGTTTCCTTGCTTGCATGTTTCTCCCGCTCATGCATCTTCTTGATGAAGGTCTTTGCCTCTTTCTCATCAGCAAAGGAGAAACCGGCCGCGCAGTCTTCAAGCTCGAATGTGTGGAAGAACGTGCGGTCCTGATTGTATGCGAAATTATCGTAGATTTCCTGGTCCCAGATAACACCTCTCCCAGCAGGCTATGCTCCGAAGTGGCGGGGAGCCGTCAGTAGTCTGTTCTCTGAATTCCAGCCTTGTTCCGAGAAGTAACTACTCACAGATACATCCACTAGCTTCAGCCAGAAAGTCCGCCCGACCAGGTCGTTGGCAAGCACCGCAGCACCCTGCAGACCTGTGTATGTCCATCTTTGGGGATCCGGGTATGCGACATAGAGCCGCGCAACGGCTACAGCAAGGATCTTGTTCGAAGGTTTCGAGACATTCCTCTTCACGGTTTCTTTGTCGGCGTCGCTGAGAATGGACGGCATGACGGATCACTCAGAGCGCTGAGACTGGACGACAGAGGGATAAATTGCACGACGGATGGGTGGCAACAATAACTTTTCTTATATTATGTGTCGCGGATTCATCGCATGAGGAGAGGTGTGGCTGCTTCAATGAGAATCGAAGAGCGCTCGTGTGCTAGGCACGGGTGTTGATACACTGCGGCAACCACGGGGTTATAAAGAGAGGCTGGGAAATGATAGAATCTGAATTGAATAAGTAGAGTAAAGGGAGGAGATAAAACTGCTTCTTTTCTATAAAAGTGAGGGAGGTTTGAAGCAAAAAGGTAGCGTGGTATTTGTGTAGGAGATAGGAGAGAGAGAAGATGAGCCTGTTGGGTTCGGTCACTTCGGACACTGGAGTTTGGTGGTTACCTACTGGGGGGCACTAAACCAAAGCAGAGGTGGGGAACTTCCATCACTATCTTGTACTACCAGGCTGTATCTACAGAGTAGCAGCACTGACTGACTGATTGATGTCTAATAGATATCTACTGCGAGGTTAATAGAATATAATTATTAACATCTAGAAACCATGCCAGTTACTTAGTTCAATATCTGTCTTTTTTCCTCTGGGTAATTTCATCCTGTTTAGGCCACACATCTGTTAAAGGGAAGAAATGCCTGCCTAATATATACATTTGTATCACTGCTATAGTTGACTAACAGTACAAAGATTTAGTTGTATATATAGGCAGCTTCACTGAATGTCGGACTTCTAGGGGCTAGAGAACCCACTGAATTCGATAATAGTCAATATTATTACCTTAGAAATGACTGTCCGTTAACTAAATTTAATCAAGGAGTTAATCCTGGTCTTGTGGACTGCTGCACAACATAAATGCATGAAGTATACCTACGACGACGTCATCCCGCCTACCACGAATTACACCAAGTATAAAGTAGGCCTGCTTGCTTACTGCCTTTTCGAATTCCTGGATTCTATCAACTATCTCCCTAAGTTTGCAAAGACATTTCAAAGTCACTATCTATCAGCTAATCTAAGAAGATACGCAATATCCGTTCAACGGAATTCATCATGCCTGTCATTCCGTCAGACACTTCCAACTTCCCCACGGCGCAGGGAAGCAATAACCCCGAAGACAACTCCTCGAAGGGCTCAGAGCATGAGCAAAAGAAGGCTACTGCCTTTGATCATATCTCTAAGGGACCCCAGATTCCTGATAGTGAGAATACCTTCACAAAGACAACATTATACAGCCTACTGATAGCGATCTAGGTATGCCACCCAAAGCCTCGAGGGAGGAGATCGAACAGCGCAAGAAGGAACTGAACCAGTAGAATGATGTATTTTGCTGCGGACGATTATTTCAGGATTATGCCGTCTTCTCAACAAAATCGCTGTGATTTTCAGCTCCTTCCCATCCTCCTTACTTGTTTCCTTTCTTGTATTAACGAGTGCAACGACTGCAATGACACACTACCCGACTGTACCAGAGCGATGATTGTCCAGCATAGTACCAAACAATCTGCAAATCCTGTTTCCCAAAATTGGTGAATCTTGAAATCTATTTCGGATCTCGAGCGATAGCTGCTGAGCCAAAGAATTTGAAGCATCAGCGGCACCATGCTTGGGCATGAATAACTCACTCACGAACTGCAGATTATCATAAGTACTTCTTGTAGAATGGGAGTTCTGGAGACCAGTGGCGTTATTCCAATTTTCAAAGCTTTGAGGCCTCAGGGTCCGCTTGTTGAGCGAAACATGAGACTGCCACTGCTTGAAAGTTGTATTCACCAATTCAATAGACAAACATCAATCGATCGGTCCATTCTATATGTCCGTCCTTACCACAGCCATTGTCTTCACTAAGTAGATTCTCAGAATCAGCATTGGGCCGATTCTAGCAAGAGTACGGAACACCAGATGATCCGCATCAGTCCTCGCTATAAGGCGGCAATCACAGAGCTTTACTGTGTGGCGCGATGTGCATAATCCAACATACGCATCTGGCAACAATCATTATGTTTCTGAATCACCGGCTGAGGGTGTCAAGCTGGATTGACTTATGAAGTTCCTGTCGGCGTTGCTAACAATAATGCTGATCTGAGGCCATTTCTTGTGCTAGGCCGAAAAAGGTAGTCCAAACTACTTGAGTCAATTCGGACAATTACATCATAGTCAGGTGACATCGCGTCCTCATTAATGCTCAGTTTATCGCAATAAAGGACGATTTTCCGCGTCAAGAGGCTCGTCATGCCACCTGAACGCGCCAATGTCCCGGTGAAGCTGTCCTTGCCCTTGGTAAGCGCCTTATTAGAGCTGAAAGATCGTTCCTGGACCGCAGTCCATGTGCTGACGGCATCGCATACAGCAATATCAGCAGGACATCTTCAACGAACTACGCGGCGAAGATGAGCTTGTCATCCTTGCCCGAGGCTTAGGCCTCCTGCGCTTGGTGACGAACTTACTCCACTTCTACGATGCTGCAGGGAATAACTTAGTACTGGTTGTGGGTGCTGATGATCGGGAGAATGAATGGATCGGTGAAGGTACGGAGTACGCGGATAGCAATATCTTACAGGTCTTTCAGAAGTTGCGAGACTAAAGCTCGTAGCCCTCGCGGAACACTATGCCATTAGCAAGACCCCGCTGGCCAGGGGTCTTAAAGTCATCAACACCGAAAGGGCGACGGTTCCCATGCGGTAGGTGCTATATGAGTGGAATAGGTATCTAGTCACTGATAATCCTCCAGAGAGAAGATCTACGCCCAAGGTGGTATCCTGAGTGTAACATCCAGGATACTTGTGGTTGATCTACTGTCAAGTAAGCTGTCTTTCTGAGTACCAGGATGTTATCTTCTAAGACATGCCCATAGAACTCCTCGACCCAGAAAAGATCACAGGCATGGTTGTACTCCACGCAGACAGGTATAACCTAGTGCCAAGAGATCATCAACGAACGTCCGCTGAAGGTATCCTAGGATAGTAGCAACTTCTACTGAAGCTTTCATAATTCGGATCTATCGGCAAATCAACAAGTCTGGCTTTCTCAAGGCTTTCTCCGACTCGCCAGAGCCGTTCACGACGGGATTTGCTCCTCTGGCGAATTATATGCGTAACCTGTTTTTGCGCAAAACATCATTATGGCCACGTTTTCACGTCACTGTTGCCGAGTCATTAGAGGGACACAGGAAAGCCGAGGTGATTGAGCTTGAGGTGCCGATGACCGATAAAATGCGCGAAATCCAGAATGCGGTCCTAGAGTGTGTGGAAATCAGTATTGCAGAATTGAAGAAAGCAAATACTGGACTTGACATGGCGGACTGGACTCTGGACAGCGCGTTGCATAGGAGCTTTGATATCGCGATAAGGCGTCAGCTCGATCCCATGTGGCATCGAGTGAGTTTTAGGACCAGACAGATTGTCAGCGACCTGTCTGATCTTCGCTCGATTCTTCAGTACGTCTGATTGCCTCAAACATGCACTATCTGGTGTCTGCATAGGAACTCACTCTTAGTACAGCGCGTTGCTTACCTATGATGCGGTCTCCTTCGTGAAATACCTGGATACTATTGTGACCGCGCATTCCCCACCGCCTGGTTCGACAAGACATAATTATTCACCCTGGCTCTTTCTCGATGCTGCTCACGTACTCTTCCAGACCGCGAAGTCAAGGGTGTACGAAGGAAAGATCACCCGTGATGCGGCCAATACTCTTGATTCTACCCTTCGACCTGTCCTGGAGGAACAGCCCAAATGGGCCGTTCTAGCAGAAGTGCTAGAGGAGATTGAACAAGATGCTTATTTAAATCCTGTCAGCACGGATGAATCGAATAGTACTGTCCTCATCATGTGTACCGACCAACGGACCTGCCGGCAGATCAGGGAGTATCTCGGAACAATGCATGCCAGAATCGGTAAAGACAAGGCAGAAGATCTGGAGGACCTTGATGCTATGAGTGAAAAGAAATTTTCTGCGGAGGTAATGTTGCGGAGGAGACTACGCGAATATCTTGATTGGAAGACTTCGTTGGCAAATGTTAACAGGAATCTATCTGCCAAATCAAGCGACGACACGCAGAACGCAAAGGGCCAGGAGTCACCGAAGCCAACGAGTCAGCAGGGCAGAGCTCCTCCGAACAAGCGACGTCGTGTCCGCGGTGGAGGAGCAGTAACATCGGCTGCAGCGCGAGTGCCGAATGCTAGCGTGCAGACTGACACCGAATTGCCGGGCCAAGTTTCTAGCTTACTAGAAGAATTACAACCAACTGATATTGAAGAGACACAGAAAGGAGAGATCATCAATGATGATCTGGAAGACATGGAAGACTTCTTCGAGCTATATGACATGGACGACCTGGTCATAGTGCATCCCTACGATGGCGATATGGACGAGCATATACTGGAAGAAGTGCGGCCGCGATACATTATTATGTACGAACCCGACCCAGCATTCATTCGGCGAGTGGAAGTCTATCGCAGCTCGCATGTTGCAAGGAATGTAAGGGTATACTTCATCTACTACGGGGGCTCTGTGGAAGAACAACGTTACCTGAGTGCCGTCCGACGAGAGAAGGACTCGTTTACTAAGCTTATAAAAGAGAAAGGGGTAAGCGACTTCGACCATGTCTCACTCTTCCCTTGTACTAATTGATCATCACCAGAGCATGGCTGTCACCCTCACCCATGACAAGAGTCAAGAAGATCCTCAGGAACAATTCCTTCGCACAGTGAACACGCGTATCGCCGGAGGGGGTCGATTAGCCGCAACTGCGTCACCTCCTCGAGTAGTCGTGGACGTCCGAGAATTCAGAAGCGCTCTGCCGTCTCTGTTGCACGGGAACAACATGATCATCGTCCCGTGCCAGTTAACAGTCGGCGATTATATCCTGACTCCCGATATCTGCGTGGAGCGTAAATCAGTCCGTGACCTCATCACTTCGCTGAGAAATGGCCGCCTTTACAACCAGGCCGAGACGATGCTCCAGCATTACAAGAACCCTCTACTGCTCATCGAATTCGACCAGAATAAATCCTTCACATTCGACGCGTTCGCCTCCGCGTCGACACCCGGCACATCATTCCTTACCGACTATGGCTTCTCGTCATCCGGAACAGGAACCACTTCCCTATCCGTCAGCAGCTCCCTCATGAACCCATCCAGCCCCAAATCCGCCCAGCATCTCCTCGTGCTTCTCACTCTGACTTTCCCACGCCTGAAGATCATATGGTCGTCCTCACCCTATCAGACCGCCGAGATCTTCGCTGAGCTGAAGAAAAATAACCCGGAACCGGACCCTCTCCGGGCTGTGCAGATTGGCCTCGATATGGATATTGTCGCATCGTCACATCCAGGTGATGTCATGACGGCGGCGGGGATTGAGCATCGTACGTTCAATGCTCTTCCTCAGGACATGCTGCGTGCTGTTCCAGGCGTGACGCCAAAGGTGCTCGAGCGACTTATCCTCGAGATGGGAAATATCAGCGAGATTGCGAATATGGATGTTGAGCAGCTTGATCCTCTGATTGGAAGGGAGGCAGCGCGGAAGATCGTTGGCTTCTTCCGTAAAAATTTGTTCGATAATAGTTGAGATTGTCTATACTCAAGACGCATATGGGCACAGTTTATACAAATAATGAGGAGTGACTACCAGCTACATGTACAATCGGGAAGAAGTCTTTGAAATATTTTATTTATCATAAACCTCTCATGAGTCTATCGTCAATTTTCAACAGGAAAAAAGGAACGAAATAACAGACAAACGAATTGCTAACACGAAACATGCAGCTTGCAGCCAGTTTCATTACATGCATCGGCAACTATTTCTCTGTAGAATTACCCGAAATCGCGATTCACGACGGAGACCGAGTTACGGCACAGCCGACTCAGCTCAGCAGCATGCACGATCTCAGAAATTCCCCTATCAACCCTGACAGATAGGAACGGCACCGGGTGGCGCTTGAAGCGGTCTCGAACGCGAAGCGGGGAGGCTCCGCAACTCAGATCCTCCTCGGTGTCACCTTTTCGGAAGACAGGCGACACAAGAATAGAAAGAGCCCAGGCGTCGAACTTCCTCCCATGCGCGGCAGAAACCGCTGGTCGCAACGGAAAGAAGAATCGACAGAACCTCCTGGGGTCGGAGAACAGAGTTGGCGGTAAAGGGTGCCCCGGTGGGCTCGCGCAGGGTTGACTGCACAGGGGTGAAGGGTATTTAGAGCTCGTCGACATCGATCTCCTTCTCGTCTTCAGACTCGCGGTCCTCGTCGAACTCGACGTTGTCCTCAAAGCCTTCGTGGCCATAGGTATCGGTTTCATTGATCTTGGCGTGCTCGGGCAACTCGCCGTAGGCCTTGAGACTTCTGGCCTCGTCGGCGGTGTACTTCATGATAACGTCGCCCTTTTCGTCCTGGTAGTCACGCAGCGAGAGAAGGATGATGTCGCCCTGGTTGATCCAGACCTTCTTTCTCAGCTTGCCTCGGATGTGTGCCAGTCGCTTTTCGCCGTCGAAGCACATGGCCTCCAGTCGGCCGTTGCCAAGCATCTTCACGACCTGCGCATACTCCTGGCCTTCTTCCTTGAAGACGAGCTCACGCTTCTCGTTGTCGTTCTCGTTCTTTCCACGACGCCTGTTCTTACCACCCTGTAGACGAACGTTAGCATCTGATTGGAAAATATCAAGAAATTCGTGGCAAAATCAAAAATCCAAGTCTTTTCTATCATTTCGTATACCGTGATGACCGCGTTCGCGCAGCGCAGCCAAACAGACTGATACGGCGAAATGGCAGTGAAAAACTTTCGCAAGCGGGGTACTCTTTGGGAGGGAAACAGAGTAATAGCGACAACTTACTTTTCCCTTGTTCTTGGGCATGGTGACGACTCGCTATCCGCGCTGACTTTTCCTCTTGATACGGTGACAAGTAAGTTGGTAGAAATAGTTCCTAGGGATCAAGCGAGGTGAAAGTGGGGGAGTGTCGAGTTGGGCGGAGAGAAGCGCCGGGATCAAATTCGACGCAGTTCAAATATATAGTGGGCAGTCACCGGTGGCGTGGCGGCCTGAATTCTGCCTAAGGCTTGCCACGCGAGGTACTTGCCAATCGGGATCATTGGTGTACACCGCCTTTTGCATGGGCACTCGGGCCTTTTTGTGGCAGAAAAAGAGCCACGGAATCAATGGAAGAAACAATAATATCTCCAAGGAACCCGACGCTATTGATGCTGATTCGAATTGTTTCTATGAGTATTGGACTCGTTTACGGCTAAGACAGTGCGTGTTACTCATATAAGTCACCTCTCATTATTGGATTTGCTGTCTTCTGTGACTTAGCCTCAACGCTATATTGATGTGCCAACAGCCTGTGCCCCGATGATCGAGGCAAAGCCCAGAACCGGACCTATACCTTCTCATGATGATTGGACAAACTGTACAAAGGAAGCTTGTCAAAGGCACAAGTCAGTTCTACATGCGCTATAACCCTAAGGCAGTCCTACCACCAGTTGCCAGTCGATATATCCTCTCTGAGACACATCCCATCCGGCCCAAGATCCAACATCTGTACGCCAACCGGGATCCTAGTACACTGTGGTGGAGGGTAAATCCACAACCGCTGCAGTCGTTTAAGCGAGTGGTTCGTTCATGGGCTACGAGGCGGGTCCGGTTGGCGTTTCGACAAGCCCTGGCAGCACAAGGGTTCGACATCGAAGGTAGAAGGTTAGTGTCAGAGACCTCGGGATCTGCGGCTACAAGATCACCGAAGGGAGGTCTCCAGGGTAGCCTCGAGATCGCTGTCCTACCGCAGAGTGTGAAGGTGGGATACGACACTGTTCGGAAGGAGATGGATTATCTCCTAAGAACGTTGCTGAGGCATTTGAGAGACGGCGAGAAGCAGACAAATACCTCTCGCAAGCGGGGGCAAGATCATAAAAGCATGCCCACAAACACTAGTTAATCATAATGGGAGAACGGCAAGTCGCTCTGGGACGTGAAGCAAGTATACACTCTCGCTCATGGTGTATGAGACTGTATGTATTCACTGGCATTACTGGGGCTTTGGCAGCAGCCGATATTTCACGAAAGACGTAAAATGGGGGAGATGCGAACCATGCGACACAATAATAACCTTCAACATTGAAGTCGTAATAATCGATCTTGTTAAGTCCTTAAAAATAGCATTCCCGACCCCAAGTCTGGGCCGCGCAGGCCGTGCCTTCTTGGCATGTTGACAACTAAATTAATGGGGTTCGATCATCCCAATAACCAAGTCAACAACGGACAGGCATCCACTTCTATTCCCCTTCTTCCACTTGAATCTATCGGCTGCTGCACGAGAATCAATTGCGCCATCCCTGATTGATCCTGGTTTGCCGTCCTATTTCTCAAAATGTTGGTCTCCTTGACAGTAGGCAAGGTAGACGCAGGAGTTGCTGTGCTCTTGACGCAGGACAACCGACTCGTAAGCTCCCCTCTCCCAGCATAATGATTGTCACCCGACTAGAAATTGCGCATCTTTCACAACTCAAAATCCTGCTCTCGAATCGCAGGATTTCTGCCTCACTAGTAAGGGGCTGTTGGAAGATTCACGGCTGCTAATCTGGGCAATCTACAGATCGAATTCCCCTCCGTCCTTCTCCCGAACAACATCACATCTGGCAGCATTGTCGATATCACAGTATCGCGCAACCATGCCGCCGAAGCTGCGAGCACTTCAGCCTTCCAGGCGCTACAGAAGCGGATTCTCAACACCTACGGCGTGAAGACCCCTGCCCCTCCTGTCCTCCGGCTCCGTAACGCAACACAAACCTCCCTAGTCCTAGAATGGGATCCAATCGACCTGGCCACTGCGTCGCTCAAGTCGCTTTCTCTCTACCGCAATGGCTCGAAAGCTGGTTCGATACCGAGGCCGCTCGAGACACGGAGCACCAAGATTAGCGGTCTCGCCATCGACACGGAATATTCCTTCCACCTCGTCCTGCGCACAACAGCCGGCACATACCAATCGGAGAAACTGACATGTCGGACACACAAGATGACCGATTTGTCCGGTATCACGGTGACCCCTGGCGTTCTCCCCGAACAGCAGAAGGAGGCGCTCGCCGCGGCATTGGAACGTATCGGCGGCAAGATGATCGACACAGTGCGCATCGATACCACTCACTTTGTATGTACAGAAGGCAAAGGCCCGCTGTGGGCGAAAGCGGTGGAGATGAACATTCCCGTCGTGGTTCCGGAGTGGGTGGATGCCTGTGAAGCGGAGGGCACCATCGTTGGAGTCCGGGGCTACTACCTGAACGCAGACCCCAAGGCCAGACAGCTCGGCCCCATTCACGCCTCAACACATCAACATACCAGATCCTCCGTGTCGATGGCAACCAATGCGCCATCTCAGTCTCAGTCTCAGTCTCAATCCCAGCCCCAATCACAGTCTCAGAGTAGACTGAGCCTCCAGCCTCAACCTGCGCACCAGAGGGAATTGAGCGTTGGGGAGCCCCCCGTGACTCCTTTCCCCGGCGCGGATATGAGTGGCCAGCCTCGAGCGGATGAGAGAGAGGTCTCGTCGGATGAAGAGGACTTGCCCCCGCCCCCTCCTCCGAAGGATGATGCTGCAGGTGCTGGACCCACAGTGAACGGCAAACCTGAGTCGACAAGCCCGGAGGAAGTTGCCTCTCCTGGAGACAAGGAGGAACGGAGTGAGATTGACGAGAAACACGACGAAAAGGATGAAGATGAAACCGCACACGAACAGGCTGAAGAAGAGCAGGAACAGGAAGAACCAACGACAAACGACAGTGACGCCAAGGGTAAGGGGAAGGAAGGCGAGGGGGACTTTAGCGAGATTTCTCTGTGATGATCGCGATCTGCATCCCTGATGCTTCGTGCTGAACAGTGTCTGCGTCTGCATACTTGCCCCGTGCATTACTATACCATTGTGACGAACCGCGCAAAGTCGACGGCACTTGATTATGCGTTTCTCTTCATCTTCCCTTGAACCCTCTTATTTCCGAATGTATGCTCTGCCCTTATCTGATGCATTTTTACTTCGTTGTACAGTATATAGCCAATCTTAATGCCGTATGACCTCACTCCTACCCCTGCTATGAATGATAGACCAAGGGAAGCCCAAGATCCGCTAAGCAAGTACTCGTAAATCTCGTGACTCTATTCATATCGTATCATACATGCTCCATGATTCTAAGTGTATGGAAAAGGTCAAATGCCACGAAATGCAAAATGTAATGTACCTCTAGTCACCGGGACCTCGAAACATCGCTCCGTCTGTGTTTTAATCTCATATCACGCGCAATTAACGCAATTGAATGTATGCTGTAGTGATTTTTGCAGATGCTGGTATGCAGGTCTAGACGTTCCGCACGACGTCGTCGATAGCCTGGGCCACGTAGGCGACGTTCTTTTCACTCACTGAGCAGCAAAGAGGTTAGTTGAATTCGACTGGTGGTGTAGGGAGAGATTGACTTACAGCCGCTGATGGAAGCTCTGCCGGACTTAAGCAGGTAGATGTGATACTTGTCCTTGAGGGAATGGACCTGCGCGGGGGTGAGCCCGGTGTAGGAGAACATTCCATTCTAGATAAGCGTTAGCCTTCTGTGTAAGTTACTGGTTGTGGGCTCATTAAAGGGAGGAGGGAGAGGAGGGGAAATACTTGTTCGACAATGTGTCTCCAGGACCCCGGGGTCTGCAACCTCAGAAGCTCGTCATAGAGAGCCTTTCTCATTGAGCGGATCCGCGAGCTCATTACTTTGAGATCCTCGTGCCACTGCGCGGTGAGTTCCTCGTTCGTCAGGACCTTCTTAACGATGTTGCAACCCGCTGTAGGGCCCATAGAGTACTCGCCCCGGATCAAATGGCACAGATTAACGACGACGGTGTCGCGGAGACTCTCGCTGCCTTGGGGCAGGACGTAGTGGAAGGCGCCTACGCGCTGTCCGTAGAGCCCGAAGTTCTTGGAGAAGCTCTGCGCAACGCACATCTCCATGCCGGGCTTCTCGTTGAGGAAGTAGCGCACCGCCCAGGCGTCCTCCTCGAGGGACCCCGACGCGAAACCCTGGTAGGCCGAGTCGAAGAAGGGGAAGATCTTTTTGCGCTCGCAGAGGTCGGCAATGGCCTTCCATTGCTCCTTGTTGGGATCAAGGCCGGTGGGGTTATGCGCGCAGGCGTGGAGGAGGATGACATCGCCTTGCTGCGCCTCGGCCTCCAGGGTCGCCATCATACCGTCGAAGTCGAAGGAGCGGGTCGCGGGGTTGTAGTAAGGGTAGGTCTTGCGGGGGACGCCTGCGAGTTCCCAGATGGTCATGTGGTTGGCCCAGGACGGGTTGGAGAGCCAGACCTTTTTGGGCTTCATGTGGGTTGCCAGGAACAGGGCTCCAAGGTGGTTTGCGCCGGTGCCTGCGACGGTCTGGACGGAACCAATGCGGCTCTTGTGCTTCTCCGCTGCGTTCTTGCCATCGAACCCGAACATTATGTCCCGAGCCAGCTCGAGGAAGGGAATGTCGCCTTCGATGGCGGTGTACTCGTGTCTACTAAGGCTGTCTTCGGCGTGCAGTTGCTTCTCGGCTTCGCGCACGCATGGAAGAGGCCATGGCTTGCCGTCGTCGGTACGGTAGACGCCGACTCCCAGGCTGACCTTTTGCGGGAAAGGATCCGTGGCATATGCGCGATTCAAGGCGAAGATCTCATCCGGTGGGACGGGTGCCAGAGTACTGAGCACAGACATGGTGGCGGAAAATTAACTAATTTGTGATTGCACTAGAAGGAATTTGAGGTGATTTATGGTATCTTTAAATTGGTATATGCAAGACGGTAAGGAGGGGTCAGATGCGCGAGAACGATGCAAACTGAAGTAAAAGAAGAGACAACAATGCGCAATTGAGCATAAATCGTCCGTCAGTGAACCTGTTCGCATAAGTGTTCGAGAACCCCGATATCGCAGTCTTCGGTTTCCGCGGCTTTCACCGCGTTTTTTCCCTCATGTTCCGCCTCTGCATGACCTTAGCCGACGGCAATAGGATGTAGTACTCAAGAGTGGGTCCCTTGTTGATGACATGCTTGCCATCATATAACTAACTAGTACCTCTAGCACCTGCAGAGATAGACAAGGCTATCTCGGGATTCTTTGCGAGGATGCAATTGAAGATCAGACGCAGTTGGTAAATCGCCCCAGGTCGTGTGGGTGGCTTGAGCGCATCGCCTCTGTGACAATGGAGAATAATGATGAAACATCTTCAGACCTTCAGCTTCAGTTCTAGTCTTGTAACTGATTGATTGATAGATGGAGGGCTTGAAATAGAATGAAGGCAAGTGGTAAGACACAGCAACTTTCAGCTGACCGGGAGCGATTTACCACTGAATATATCCCCGAGAGGCAGATAAGGAATCTCAGCGGTTACCATGCTGACGGTTGATATATGGAAGATTGCCATCAAGACATAGATAGATAGATGGACACAAAGTCCCGAGAGAATGAAATGAAATGATAAGCTGACTGTATAAAAGAGGGGTTGTGAGGGGGTTTGGAGAAGCCTCCCCTTCTCTGTCCTTTTATTCCTCTACCTTACGTCCTGTTTTGCTCCATAGCACACCTAAATCCTATCACCACAATTGAACAAAAAGTACAAGTATCAACATCGCTCTCCTAGAATGACAGACTCGTCATCAGCCGGAAACAAGGAGCTGCATGCTCTTCGACCGAAGACCATTCATCAACCTCTTCACAATGCTATCCCTCCCGAACTACTCCCTCGTTTCGACCCGGTCTACGTGGAATACTACAACAAATATAATGCTGGACGGCTACACACTCATGAGGTACCCATCGAAGACTTTCGTAGAAATCCCGCCAAGTACACCATCGCCTATGGCCGCGCAGCCGGACCAGATGTGTTCCGCATTACTGAGCAGAAATGCCCCGTGAAGGACGGAGAGATCACTGTGCGGATCTTTGAACCCGCTTCAGCGTCCGATGACCAGGACAATCTAAAGAAAAGAGCAGCATATGTCAACTTCCATGGAGGCGGCTGGGTGTTTGGTGATCTCTCTGTCGATCATGATTTCTGCAAACGCCTCGTACACGGCCTCGATGGCCACTTGGTGGCTTTTGACGTCGATTACCGACTGGCACCTGAGTACAAGTACCCAATTCCTGTCGAGGATTGCTGGGCAGCATTCAACTGGGTTAGTGACTTGGTCATCAATTCCTTCACTGCACAATGTCGAAGTCTGAGACCAAAGGTCTGACAGTCGGTTCAGATTAGATTGAAGAAAGCAGACGAATTCAATATCGATCCGGATCGGATGGCAATCGGTGGTGTCTCTGCAGGAGGACAACTGTCGGCCGTTCTTGCACATCTCTGCCGTGATGCCAACATTCCACTGCGCCTGCAACTATTGACTGTGCCAGCCTGTGACTTGCACAGTGTCTTCACGCCAGACGGACAGTTTGACCGCGAGAACTGCCCATACGAGTCATACCGGGAAATGGAATTTACGCCGGCGCTTCCAGCAGCACGAATGGCATACTTCCATAGGCATTTTCTTGGGAACCCTCGACCTCCCAGATCCGAGGAGGTAGGTATCCGCTAGGATACGATGTTTGTCTGGGGATGCTGACAAGGAGTTAGGACTGGAAAATCTCTCCTATGCTGGCTCCTAATTTTGAAGATTTAGCACCTGCTTTGGTGTATACAGCAGAGATGGACCCTCTCCGGGATGAAGGCGAGGTTTATGCTGCCAAATTGAAGGATGCCGGAGTTCGTGTGGAACTGATCCGTGCTGTCGGAGCACCTCATATTTTCCCACTATTGGATGGAATTTTGGAGTCGGGGAGGGTGTATAACGAGAAGGTGATAGCCACGCTGCGGAGGGAGCTTTTGGTGTAGTCTGAGGACACTTTTTATCTCCAAGACAATAAGATATGCTATGAGACTACGGAGTAGTGTTTATTTATGACGCCAGTGTTATTCCTTTCCCGGACAACTGAAGAAGAAGGATCATGGTTTATCCGACGACGATATTTACCATACATTACCACTAAGACCCCCGAATCTAACGGATTTTGAGAAGATTGTCCGGTGGTATTGTGTTTCTGGAATACCGGACCGGGTGTTTTCGGCAGAGAAGCTCGGAAACTGGTTGAGATAGCTCTGTAGAAGAAACAAAAGGGCAAAAAAAAGCGGCCGGACGGAAACTGGCAGAAGCTCTGTTTTAATTGTCTCATTCTACTCGTCTTCTTCTTCCGCTCGCGCTCTTTGCTTCCCTTTTTTACTCATCTTAGCCTCACGGCATCCCAATTGAAAAAAATCAACAGCTTCGGCAACAGCCAATATGCTGACTTCATCCACCAACTCGTCCCGAGCCGCGGTGCGCTCGATGGCCTCATTGACACATGCAGCGACTCGTACCACCTCGAAGAACGCCCCCGCAGCTGCCCGCAATGCTTTGGCTTTCGCTGCCCGCTCCCCCGCTTCGTTCAGTAGCCGTCGGGCGCTGAGCTCCAATACCCGTTCTCTCGTTCAATTCCCCCGCCTTCAGTCCATTCAATCCGTCTCCAACAAGAGAACTTTTGGCACAACCGTCAGGATGGTGAGTGTGCAGCCTTTTCCTGATGGAAGAAAAGCTGGCTTGACCGATCCGCGTTATCAATGTGTCCGCAGGACCTTGTGATCGCAGTCAGTGGAATATTTGTGAATCATGGTGCTGATCATCTTCCTTTAGGCTTCTGCTACACGAACCGAATCCGATGCCTTCGGTGAAATTCAGGTGAGTAACAGACAGATCCTCTCCTCTGTTACAGGTTCTAAGGCGGCTGTCTTCTAGGTCCCGGCGGACAAGTACTGGGGAGCCCAAACCCAGCGGTAAGCGACCGAGAACAACCGGCATTCCAAACACCAGCCAGGGATCCGGCGAAAGGGACTTCACAAATTGCTGATCGAGATGAGGATAGCTCCCTGACCAACTTCGACATCAACCAGCCCCAGGACCGCATGCCGGCGCCTGTGGTCAAGGCCTTCGGTATCCTGAAGGCTGCTGCTGCTGAGGTCAACATGCGCTATGGTCTTGGTAAGCTTTCTTTTCGGCGAAAAACATTTAGTTGAGAAAATGCTCATGCATGTTCTAGACCCCAAGATCGGTGAGGCCATCAAGCAGGCTGCCGGTGAGGTGGCCGAGGGCAAGCTGATGGACCATTTCCCTCTGGTTGTCTGGCAAACCGGTTCAGGCACCCAGTCCAACATGAACGCCAACGAGGTTATCTCGAACCGTGCCATTGAGATCCTTGGCGGTACCATGGGCACCAAGAAGCCTGTCCACCCCAACGACCACGTCAACATGTCCGCCTCTTCCAACGACTCTTTCCCCACTGCCATGCATATCGCTGCCGTCCTGGAGCTTGAGAACACTCTGCTGCCTTCCCTGCGCAGCCTTCGTAACGCTCTCCAGAAGAAAGTCGAGAAGTTCGACAAGATCATCAAAATCGGTCGTACTCATCTGCAGGACGCCACCCCCCTGACTCTCGGCCAGGAGTTCTCTGGCTACGTCGCTCAGTTGGACCGCAACATCGAGCGCGTTGAGGCTTCCCTCCCCCACCTCCGCTACCTTGCCCAGGGTGGTACCGCCGTCGGAACTGGTCTGAACACCTTCAAGGGTTTCGCTGAGGGTATTGCTGAGGAGGTCACCAAGCTGACCGGCACCGAGTTCAAGACCGCCCCCAACAAGTTCGAGGTTCTTGCCGCCCACGACTCCATCGTTGAGGCCTCGGGCTCCCTGAACACCTTGGCTTGCTCCCTCTTCAAGATCGCCCAGGATATCCGTTACCTCGGATCTGGACCTCGCTGCGGTCTCGGCGAGTTGATTCTGCCTGAGAACGAGCCCGGTTCGTCTATCATGCCTGGCAAGGTCAACCCCACGCAGTGCGAGTCCCTTACCATGGTCTGCTCCCAGGTTATGGGCAACCACGTTGCCGCTACCGTTGGTGGCATGAACGGCCAGTTCGAACTGAACGTCTTCAAGCCTCTGATGATCCGCAACCTGCTGCACAGCGTGCGCATTCTCTCCGATGGCATGAAGAGCTTCGAGAAGCACCTTGTCGAAGGCCTCGAGGCTAACGAGCCCAGAATCAACACTCTCCTCCACGAGAGGTATGTCTACAATCCTTTGCAATCATTCTATCTGAAGCGCTAACCTGCCCTAGTTTGATGCTTGTTACCTGCCTGAACCCCGTTATCGGCTACGACATGGCCTCCAAGGTCGCCAAGAACGCTCACAAGAAGGGCATCACCCTTAAGGAGAGTGCAATGGAGCTCAAGGCTCTGAGCGAGGAGGACTTTGATAAGCATGTTCGCCCCGAGCTGATGCTGAGCCCCAAGGAGAAGAAATAGAGGTATGAAAAGCTGTTTGGGTGGCCGGAGCTATGATTTAAGGTCTTGCTTATCTTAGAGCGCTGTAAGGTAGCGGTTCATTATATTTGTATTACTGAAAATCTACTGTACTATTTATTCCGATAGGTTACCCTCTTTCGTAAATTTACGAACAAGTCGGACTCTTTACTGCTAGAAGGAGTATTCCTGGCTGGCCTTGGGGCGCGCTTTGGGTGCCAATGCATAGAACAATCAGAACTCTGGCTTTTTTATTATCAACAAACAGGTACAGAAAAATTCAGTGCTCTTGTTTTATTTGAAAGAAGGGTCAAAATGTACTAAAACCGTCAGACATGTAGTTTAGAGCTGAACAAACTTCGCCGTCAGGAGTATTTATATGTAGGATGTTACCATTCCATACAGTCTCCCGGGATCATCCTTTTTTCATCTGGCCGCTCTATTTATTTTCCTTTTCCTTGCCTGATCCGCCATGCAAAAGCATTCGGGCCTAGCCCTCCTGGGTCACTGCCCATGGGATGCTCCATCAGATGAAGTTGAGGATGGAAAGAACTGGGCGGCTGAGAGCGCCCCATCTCTTCCTTCTATTAGCTATCTTCCTTAAGTTCAAAAAATCCTGTGAATGGCATGGTGAATATCAGAACTGGGTAGAGGTCTGTACTTTAATCAAAAACCTTTAAGCAAATGATTAACCACTTTGGGACAGGCGTAGCCATCTTTTATACTTGCTCTATAGTTGGTTCTCTTCCAAGCCAACATTTGTTTTCTCCTAAGGTGCCAAGAGGGTCTACAGTACTTCTTCTGCCCAAGGGAGCGGATGCAAATGCTCCCTCCTTGCCTATCAAAGGGGCCACTCAGCACAGCCGTCTGGACATGGTGCGCATGCTGCTGAATGCGAGGACTGTAAGCTCCCGCCAGACAGAAACGTGGTTCAACGCGCTCTTTCTTTGGCCAAAGATAATAGTCTTCCCTGCCATGGTTGGCTTACTCGAGCGTCACTGTACGGGAGGAACAGATCACTGCACCAATGAATGTGGCGTCGAGTCCTCAGCTCTCATGAATGGGTGTATACGCTCCAGTTTTCTATGAACAAAGAAGTAGGCTTTTTGGGGTCGAGACCTTGCTGACATTCTGCACCTTACTATATTCTAGTAGCTTAAAACCTCAACAACGTCTTGATATTGTACTAAAATGTCCGAGACCTCGTTGAATGAACCTTCACCCAGATATTAGGTAACAGAATAACGAAAAACCATCTTCTGATCCTTCTCATTGAGTGGCAGGTCGGTCTCGAGGACGTCGCACGATCCGAAAACAAGGACGATACACGTTTCCTTTGACATTTGATCATCCTTCGTCTTCTTCGGCTGGGTCCCTGACAAAGCGCGGAGAGTCCCTTCAAATTTATCAAAGCAAGTGGTTTTCTCAGCCGCGGTCTTTCTTGTCGGTCCGTCCGGTTCTTTGTTATCGAGTACACGGTAGACAATCTTCTAATTTTACCACTCTTTCATATTTCCGAACGGTTTTGGATTGTACCATGGTTCAGGATGTCGATTTCAACGAGGGAATGACCTCGAGGACTAACAGAAGGAGCTGGTCGTTTACTCCAAGTCGGAACAAAGAGTTCTCACTGTGCATTAACTGCCAGTTACTGGGACTAACGTTGAACTCTGCATATATATATCAGCATCTCTCAGCCAGGATATATTAAAATCAAGATCGTGAACCAACTGATTCATACACGCAAGATGGCCGAGTTCCGATTTGGCCCTAAAACCCGCAGTGATCTAGAGCAAGTGGTGTACCGGACCTACATATGCCAGATCTCTCGCTTTCTAGATGCTCATGGAATCCCCAATGTGCTCTGGGGGGAGCTTATGCTGAATGCTTCTCATTCCCCTCGTGATAGACGTAAGTCCGCAGTTCCCCCGAAGCAGGACAAATGCAGCTGGAGGAGCTAACCACCAGATAACAACAGGGCATTTGCATTGTCATCCCCGATGAACATATTGACAAAGCGCGCGACCTCTTGCTAGCAGCCGGCTGTCCCCCGTGCCAGTCAGGGAGCCTTTGCCCCTTCTACCATCCCTATTCTTCCCGCGCCATCCCCTACGCACACTTCAACCTCGTGGACCGCGGCCCCTTGGACTTCTACAAACCCGAGATATTCGGCGAAAATCCCCGGGAATGGTACACACTGGAACTCTTCAAGAAGTCTGACGTGCTGTGGGGAGCGCCTGAGATCCCACTCGGCCCACCCACTCCTAATGATCCTGATTATTGGACAGTCAACGATGACCGACTTCCTGAAGTCGCCATTGAATACCATCTAGGCCGCATTGTCGACGCGGATTATCCAGTCAAGATCCCCTCACCAGCGCGCTTCGCTGAGTCACTGACCCTCTTGTACTTCCGGGACAACTTTCCAGAAGAAACTGCCAGAGGGCACCACTGGGATTCGCTGCTGATGGATATGAAGGTATTTCTGAAAAAGCACCGCCTTTTTGAACTTAAGGACCTTCCGTCTCGTACTCGGAGCTGGTTTGAATTTCTGGACAAACCTCCAGGGAACAAAACGCAAGGTCGTATGGGGCGGAAGTTTGCGATGGCAATGAGGAGGGCCGGCGAGGTCCCGATGAGAAGTCCCTGGCCCTCGGCAGTTCTTGGGTTGCCTGAATGGCGTGAAGAGCTTAGACAATGGGGGAAGAAGGAGGAAGAGGAGATGAGGAAGGAAGCAGAAAAAGTGAAAGAGGAGATGAGGAAGAAACAAGAAGAAGTGAAAGAGGAGCAGACTGCGTGATAGAATGATAGGTGGTTTTCTGTTTATTTTGTATTCACCTATTTATTGTTGTCGATTGTCATATTCTGGGCATGTAGCTGCTCAACTTACTTACCTGTTGTTATACCCTATTCTGTGACTGTTAGACGAAGATTCACCCTCTAGAGCAAGCCCACTAGTTGTGGCACAATGAAATGCTTTCAATCAATAATGTCTTATATCAGAGTGGCTCATAATGCTACCCTTTAAGTCAATGAATAACTAAGACAGGCTGAATGCTTCATACGAAGAAGTTTCACCCTCCAAAGTGAGAGTAATCCCAGTGGTTGCGGCATAATGGATACTTCCAATCAATAATGTCTTGTATCAGGATAGCTCAGAATGCTACCCTCATGTCTGCCATAACAAAACAAAATGGATGCTCTACACGATTTTGACAAAGGATAAAATAAGCCGTGTCTCCATGTATATCCCCACCCTTGTTGGAAAGTGAACATCTGTTGCAAGGTGCAGTGATTCTTGAACCAGCTGATGACCATAAATGAGAGGATTCATTCCCTTCTTCACTGGCTCAGTCACTACCAACAGTCACTACCAACTTCATTTCACCAAGCTCTGCGACCTAGTTTAAAAGCTATACCCCCAGAACCACAGAACAACTCTCAGCATCAACATGGCTGGTCTGTCCGACAATGTCCTTAGGGCTGCACTCAGAGCTGCAGCAATGGCGCTCATTCTGTCACTACAAGCAATGCCAGAGCTGCGGGGGGTGCACGTTGCAATTATAGGTGGCTTAGCGGTCCAGCACTATGTGGGAAACCGCCGGCGAACCTCAGTGAGTGCACTGAAGAACCCAATTCAGTAACGCATGCTAACGATGCCATGTCTCCTGGCGCAGGATGTGGATGTTCTGCTTTTCAGCCCTGATTATTCTATTGACACCCGAAGGATCCGCAAGGAGCTGGTCTCCCGATTCTCCCATCTCTTTATGGAGTGTGCCGACCCTCTGTTCTTCAAGTACAGGCATGGGGACTCGACGCACTTGGTGCAGGTTGACCTCATTCCTCAATATCTGGTATGTTTTGGTGCCGCGGTCAGACAGACGAGGTTGAACTAATGTGATTGACGACAGCCTCCGTACCTACCCGCGCATGCGATGGCTCTCAGCAATGTCCAGACAGACCATTTACCGTTTATCGCCCCATTAGACCTCATCGCGTACAAGGTCCATTGCTCCAGCATGCGGCCATGTCCGGATAAGCGAAAACAGGACGCTGAGGACGCGAGGATGGCCTGGGAAATGGTATACAGTCTGCGGCTCGTTCCACTCAGCCAAGCGCAGAGCCGGGCCATTTTGCCGGGGCTGGATCTGATGGCAGAATATTCCAACGTTTGTGACTGGATAAAGAAGAGGCTGAGACAATGGGTATATATGTCAGGGGGACCATTCCGTCCACGAAGATGAAGAAGTTGGGGGTCGATTCAATAGTATAGAGCAGTTGATGAGGTCCTGCTGGCCAGAGACTGATATAAATAGATTGTACTAGGGATGGCCCATTTGCAGGTGTTTAGAATGTGGTTTAGTGTATGAGAGAACCATAAACATGGACTGCTTGCTGGCAGACAGGATGATGCGCTGACTGAACTAAACCACTGTGCATGGTAGCACTGTTGGCGTATTCACAGATCCTAACAGACCCATGCTCCATAACAAGAGCTCACTGATCTAAGCAGATGCTGGAATGCCTTACTCCTTTTCATGCTTGCTAAACCTGGATACTCACATCTCCGTCTATCTAATCCATGCGCCACAGAATCCTCACCAACCACCCTCCCCTTTTCTGTCTGCTTCTTCTCTCCATTCATCCCTCCTTTTCACCAAGGAAGAGAAGAACACTAGCTTTGTGTCGATATCTCAAGCTTGGCACCCACTGCATTGACCTCAGGCTGTGGATTCTGCAGCAAAAAAGGATAAATCTCTTACGATGCTCTGGATATAAGGTGATCCCCTACTGTGGCTGTGAACACCAAGCCGCTCATCGTCCTGATTTCATCAGCGACGTCTTGACTGCTCCTGTCTCACGAGCATGTTCCGCAGACACTCTCCAGAAGTGACAGCTACTGGAACAGTGGAGCTCGTTCTTAACATAGTTGTTGAGCACGTGGGTGCGTTTCTTGTGGATGCCTAACGGCTTGCTGTCCGCGCTGTCATTGACCACCAACGCTTGGTTGAAACTGACGACTTGAAGCTAACGCCCAACATTGCACGCTTCATAGAATTATTAAGGTATCAGAAGCCGTTATTGCAAGCACTCTATTGGTCCACCCATGACTAGCAGAGCGCTCGCCACATAATTGCCAACAACTAGACTGTTAGCAGTCTACTATAAGAGGTAGACAATATCAAATTTCAGAGGGCTGAATGCGTTTTCGATGCGATTCGGACCTGTATGTTGTGAATAATGATTAATGATCTGTCTCTTTGGACTCGAGGGAGAAATCACTACAGCTTGTTGAACTCATTATGCACCTGCTGCTCCGAGCACGGACTTTATCTTCTTGAACTGCTCGAGAATAGCAGTCCCCATTGGAGGAGACCTTATTCCGGGAGAATAGCCCTTCAACAAACGTTGCCGCACAATTTGCTCAACAGTGCGGATTTTCTCATTTCTGAGTGCCTACTCAGCGTACAGCTGCTGACCCTTGGTCCACACACTCGGTGCGCGCAACTTCCCTCAAGCCAACAGTCTGAGTCTTCGCATATTCACCGCTTGACGCATCTATACAGATTGTGATAGACGTAGGTGATTCTAATCGCAATAGGTTGAGGATAAGACATGAATGGGTCTTGCAAGTACTTGCACATAGTAGGAATAAGCCCTGGAATGGCTCTGATATTAGGCTCGACCAAGTCGAGTTCCCGTGGACACAGTCAAGCAAATTAACCTGAGCCTCAAAACTGCTGTTCAGCTATTCATTCTTCTGTAAATATGTAATACTCCATTGCTCTGTTCAGCGGACATTCATCATCACTGCCTTGTGATCTTCCGCTCCTTTAGATTAAATAGCACCTCAGAGAGAAACCACAGAAATTAAAGACTCCACTAAAGTAGAGTCAGTGTACATTCATACTGCACTAAGAGTGGATGGTTTATACCTTAGAAGAGATATTACAGGTTGGTATGCCTGCTCTTAAAGTGGCAGGCCTTTGATCAAAATTTCCTAAATGGATTAGCAGAAGGCCAGAAGCCTTTATTATTTACTATATCTTCTATGGGATTCTTAGAATAAAGGAAGAGAGTTGATTAAAGGAAGAAATAGGGCACATATAGTCTATATGTTCTTAGTATTATTAGTAATGTAAGAGTGCCTATTTATAGCATAGTTCTGGCAACTATAAAGTTCTAAGGAGGAGCTGTCTCAGCCACTAAGTTTAGCAGCGAGATGATACAGCCTACCGACCAGGTAGCCTATTGATATACCAACCAGGTATATGTCTGATATAGCGATACAATGATCCAACGCGGATCAAGGATAATAGAAGATACACAAGAATAATAATAGTAAAGATAGAAGCAAGGCCTATTAAGTATATATACGTAATAGTAAAAAAGGAACTAACTGATTGGACCAGTGAACTTGTACGTAAGTACGGAGTAGATAATTAACATTAAACGCGAGGAACTAAAGTAAGAATGCAAGATATGTAGTTGCCATTCTACCATCGCCAAGCCATGGTATATGGTAGTAGATTACGTGACCACAGAATAACTGTTCAGTGATGCCCGTCTCAGATGCTCCAAGCCTCAACCACGGACCGCCCTTTATTTATGCTCTTCCGCGCTGGGGAGCTGATGACTTGTCCACAACATTACTCTCGTTCGTTTCAATTACTGAGTTATCATCGCAATTGCCGTCTCTGAAAAATTGCACATAGATCCCTTGTCTCGCTCACCCATTAATTCCTTAGTACCTGACTTCCCGAGTCCAAATCAACCCCCCATAGTTCCCTAATCAACACCCCGCCCGAAGGTGCACAAAGCACAACAAACCCACCACCACCAGACCAACTCCTCCTCATCTATACTCAATTGCACCATTTCCGACAGGGTCAATACCAAAATGACCAACACAACCATTGCTCCGACGACGACCGCAGCCCCGGTCACTAAGTCCGTCGACACCCCCACCACAGACGAGAACACCCCCCTCTTCTCCCCCTCGCTCATCTCCCCCGATGTCCTTGCCGCCCTTCCCGCAGACTACACCATCCGCCCGCTGTGTCGCTCCGATTACAAGAGAGGCTACCTCGACGTCCTCCGCGTGCTGACGACCGTCGGCGACATCACCGAGGAGCAGTGGAACAGTCGGTACGAGTGGATCCGCGCCCGGAGCGACGAGTACTACCTGCTCGTTGTGTGCGACGGGGAGGACCGCATCGTTGGCACGGGCAGTCTGATCGTCGAGCGGAAGTTCATCCATTCGCTGGGGATGGTGGGGCATATTGAGGATATTGCTGTTGAGAAGGGACAGCAGGGGAAGAAGCTGGGATTGAGGATTATTCAGGCTTTGGATTACGTGGCTGAGAAGGTGGGGTGTTATAAGGTATGTTCTGTCTTCTGTCTTCTTTTTGGGGCTTGTCGGGATGGGCGATTGGGGCTGACTCTTGACGGACAGACGATTCTCGATTGCTCGGAGGCGAATGAGGGGTTCTATATCAAGTGTGGGTTTAAGCGTGCTGGGTTGGAGATGGCGCACTACTACTGAGTTGAGTTGAGTTCGACATTGAGCTGGACAGTGTTTAGATTCGTCGGGTTTGGGTATCTCGGCGTTGAACGTTTTATTTGAGGGTGCATTGACATCAAGGATCTCACGGTGGCATGCTTCGTCGTTGTTTCGGCGTCAACGATGAGTGTAGCTCTCGAACGGATTGATTGTGCTGTGCACAGACGATACTGAAGACCGATGCTCTGAAACCGTACAGACCGCCCAGCACGAAGTCATGCTGTTACCTCCGCGACGAACCGCTGAGACATTTCGGTCCTGAGCCCTACGTTTTTCTGTCATTCAGGTACATCATTTGTTAGAGTTGACCCCTGATAGAACTTCATTTAAGTATGCTAGACGAACTACTAGTAATTGTGAAAAGCACTCCTATTGATACTACGTTGTTAGATGCAAGTCTGGCACTACGAATAGCCCCAAGACGACTTCGAAAAACGTAGGGCATCAATTTACGACCGTAGAAGTAATACAACAAGCATAATCATGAAATCGAAAAGGAGCGAATCCGACGCAACGAGAAGAGGTAGATTGATCGAGAAAGACCGCGACGAATCAATTGACGGAATGCAGATATTCAATCCGCCACGAAACACAAGGCGCAGAAAGCCACTGCACCCAGAAGCTGTGCACCATCATCCGTTGTTTGAGCATTTGATGGGGTTGATGCTTGACAAGATAAACATGTTTGCAAGAATGAAGAAGTTTTTTTGATTCCCAAACAATGCTTTAACCCCATATGATGATTGTTGCAAGCCCATATTCTATTCATGAACCCAGTTTCCTTCCACTAGAGTCAGGTTTGTCGTCCGTTGGTTGTTCCCGTATAAGTACCATACTGAAGGTAGGCCAGAATGTCACTTGTCCAGTATAACCGCCGACTAGATGATGATGGTGATTTGTATGTTCGATGATCGTCGTCGGATCCCCCTTTCTCATCACCTAATTTCCTCCGCCGGAAAAGACGCGGTCAACTTAAGAAGTGGGGTTGGGGTTCATCTGTAACGAATGCCCTGTCAGCGTCTGATGCCTTTTCGATGCCAAGGTCCTCCTGCAAAATCTGCTGGCTGGACGGAGAACTGGTTCCTTCTAAGAACAGAACCCAACTCTCCCGCTCAGAGCATATATGCATCCTTTGTATCGAGCTGGATTTGAACGTACCTTCCGCTTGCCACCAGTCATGGTAACGTTGACGAAACGGCGGGTGTACTTGAGGCGCTTCAGAGCACGGCCCTTGGGCTCCTTCTTCTTCTCTTGCTTCTCGACCTGTACAGTAGAACAGAACCGATCAGCACTCTTGACTCAGCAAAAATCTCCCTGGAAAACATCGGTTCATCATATTGTCTTCGCATATATCCTCTCTGCCGTTTCTGCATGTCGGATCGCTGCAAAAATCTTCCTTTAAAATCCCTCCTCTTCGGTGGCGACGATGAACCCTTCCCAGTAGGAACGCGGAGATCAAAACTTCATTATAAGGAAGAACAAGAAGAACTCACCTTAGGAGTCGCAGACTTGACCTTACCCGCACGGGCGAGAGATCCGTGAACCTTACCCATGGCTGCTGGTGATGTGTAGCTTGTCGGATCGAGATGGTAAGTTGACTGAGGTTGAACTCTTTCGGGGCTTCTCTGGAGCGGGTGGGATTCGATCGACTCTTGTGGGCAAAGCGCGCTAGGCTGTTCCGTAAGCGAGATGGCGACCTGTGATTAGTCACCCCATTTGTTTCTGCCTCAGGCAGAAATAGTTTCGTACTGATCGCTGTGTGATTTTAAGTTGGCACGCGGTTAGCTCTGTCTTTGCGATGGTTATTGCGATACTTTATTTGATATTCATGTCTATGTCAATTTCATCCTTCCTATGCTTGGTGATGCTGTACGCAGATACGGGTTGGAGTATTCAGCCAATATCAATTGCCCAAAAAGGAATGGATTAGGTTTGAGCCCTACTCCATATCTAGCTAGCAGGGCATTTAGAATACTGTATTGTAATTACAACTATCCGGTGCATCAAGATAAGCAATCCGCAACTACAGCATAGCCACTCAGACCTATGATGCAACTGGAGTGCTTTTGTCCAGCCGATCATGGCGTTGATTCTAGATATCTGGACAGTGCAGAATCAAGTACGATTTAAGAGCTCTAAATATCGTCTCTCTTACCTGTGGCTGTGAAATACCTAGTACATCTACATCTCTACCACGTTTTGCTGATAGGGCCATTTAGAAATAGTCTGGCGCAGAGCAAAGTGTTCTGGATTTGTAGTAAATCGAAGGATCCTTTGAGTGTATGCAGAAGCAATGGGCACTAGAATCTACAAGCAGGAGAGGAAATCTGTCAGAAAAAAAGAACAAGGGCTTCATTATAACATCCATTTTTCCATTCCTGGTAGTTACCATGGCGCGAAAATGACAAAGCCTATCTGAACACCCTGCGGGTTGTCTCATCCGCAAGAGCCCATCGCTCGCACGCCGATTTGTTGTTGTTAGGATTTTGCGAGGGAAACAAAATTCCAGCTCCGGAAACCTCCCAAAGTCCAACCACAAGGATCCTCCTATCTACTCCCCAGCCCAAGCCGAACCGCCTTCAATCCGTTTAACGAGACTTGGCGGCGACCTTGGGAGCAGAACCCTTAGCACCCTGCTTGCTCTGGATGCGCTGAGCAGTGCCCTTGGCGGCGGTGGCGGCGTTCTTGGCCTTCTCAGCCTTCTTGCGGCTCTCGGAAGCGGCCTTCTTCTCCTTGGCCTCCTTGATAGCCTGCTGGCGGGCAGCGGCACGAGCCTCAGGGCGCATGCTGCGGCGCTCCTTGATCACATCAAGGGAGGCACCGACGATGGCACGCTGGTGCTTGACGACACGGCGGGTGCGCTTCTTGGCAACTTCCTATTCATAGTGAAAACATACCCTGTCAGCAATTGCTCTTCCACATCTTATTTCGCGTCACCCGTGATTGTTTCAAGCCTCATTTGTCCACGCATTCAACGGCAGTTCCATGCCTCCCCAACGTATAAAAGCTCCCTTGCCCACTCTCCTGCTTCGAACCAATCACGGGATCTTCGACAAATCTTCAAAGGAATTCGGTAGTACTGACTTCAGAGATACCCTTCTTGTGCTGACGGCGGTAGAGGACAGTCCAGGCTATCCGGCGAGGGTTCTTGCGCTGGAGGAACAGGGACTCGGACTTTCCATTCTGGAAGCGGAAGATCTTGCTGTCGCCACGGACGTACAGCTTACCCTATAATTTCAAATCCAACACTATGTTAACCCATATCCAGAGAAGAAATTTTGTGGGACATTTTCATGAATCGGCGTTGCGCTCGTAGAGAATCGGGGCGGAAATTGCTGGATGATTGATGACTCCGGAAGGGACAAAACGCACCTTTCCAGGGTAGATCTTCTGACCGCTGAAAGAATCGTCGTAGGTACGCATCTTGAACGTTGGAGATGCGCAGCCGGTCGAGACGAGGTTTTGTCGGTTGGCGTTGGGGTGGTAAGTCGAATCGGTCGCTGCGGCGAGCTGTTCGTGAGACCGACACAATTGTGGTGCGGTGCGGAGCCAGCCTCGCTAAAGTGCGACACGTGACCTCGTCTGCCCTTGGGCGGCCGCCTTCCAACTTCGGACTTCCTATACCTCTACGGCGACTACGATTACATCAAAGAAGGGATCATTGCAATGGAATTGTTATCTGTTGGCTCTTTCTCTGTGATCGTAATGTAGTTCATAATCCTTTTTTAACTTTTTCCTTTTTCCGCTTTTTTTTTTTGGCTTTTCCCTTCGTTCCCCAATATGATGCTCTCATGCCAATGATCTCTCAAAGGAGCTCATCTCGATCGATGCTCGAGTGGCATGATAGCTAGAGACCAACTTTCCCTTGCAATTGAATCTGCATTAACAGAGTGACTTTGCATCGAGTAGTCTCAATGATAGCATCAGTAATCATGCCAGTCACACGCAGCCCAGGGATCTTCCTTGCAGTCCTATGCAGAGAAGGGGCTGTTAGCATTCATTTATGTGCAATCGGCAAGGAGAGAAGAGAAATATGGCATTGCTTACCTTGCACTGGACATCGTGGCATAGCTCGACCGGACAGATACCCCAGCAGTCGGAGCAGACATACCGTCCGCAGCCTCCGGGTGTGGTGCACAGGGAGTAAGTGCTCGCCTCCAAGACGCTGTTGCCCAGACGCTGGATCAGCTTAAGAATCTGGTTTGCGGCTTCAGCATGTTCAGGGGTAGAGTCTGCCTGGGCAGCGGTGCGGCGAGCAACGTCGAAGATGCAGCATGCTTTGCCGCAAACTGGGCAGTCTCCGGAGCACTTGATGCACTTTGTGTTCTTTGTGTCCCATTTTTTGGCATTCTGCGGAGCCTTTCCAGTCTTGGTATCCTCGTCCGACTGTCCCTGGAATATATTCTTCACGATGTGGCGGATTACTTCAAGCTGTCACTGTGTTAGCTGTCTGGAACTATCGTGAACCAGCTGACAGGATAGCCACAGCTCTTACTCTCTTTTCGACAATGCTTCTCGGGTCCTGGTCGTTCGCAGCTTCACCTTAACTGGTCAGCAAAATCCACGCTAGTCCTCAGACACCTTTGTGCTCACCGAATTCGTCCTCACGAGATTCGTCCTCACCAGATCCGACTTCGGTACTCTTGGCCTTGGGGGAAAGACCAGGGCTGGAGTCGCTGTTCGCGTTGCTCTTCTCTCCGGGGGTTTCGATATCAAGGAACACATAGTCTGTTCATGTCTGAATCAGCAACCTGCTGAAAGACTAAACCGAGAAATTCAATAGCTCTTACCACCAGGGGATCTGAGGCACTTGACGACCTTTGGCTGCGCAGTAGAGATAGCAGCAGGCTTTCCCTCTCTCTTCAGGCCCTCAGAAATTTCGAGCTTCTTGAGGCCTCCTTCAAGACGCGCTGCGGCATCTCCCTCACCCAGATCTATATCAGTCGCCGTGACCGAGGCGGAGCGGATAGAGCGAGTCTTGCCTCCACTGCCAGCGGAGGAGGACTGAGTCTGCCAGCTCTTTCTGTCCATGCTGCTGACTTTCTTGACAGAGTCACCAGTCATCGTTCTGCTGAACTTTCTTCTGAAAGAACTTTCCTTTGGGGATGCTCTATCAGGATCCTTCTGTTTGACCGTCAGTTTTGCTGACTTGCAGTTTCTTGGGCAACCGAGCAGAGACAGCGAGACACTTGCCTTGTTTACCACCTGCGATGAGCTCTCCGCTCTCTTTCTCACCCTCTCAGGCAGATCCTTCAGGTTTGGCACTGCGGGGAGATCAGATGCGGGATGCGTAACGTCGCGAGACGAGATTCTGCTCTCAGACTCGAAGGAGCGAGACCTTCCGAGTTTGAGCTGCTTCCCTGAATTCTTGATATTGCTAACAACGATATTATGAGCGGGAGAAGTTGCAACACGGGATGTTGTCTGCAAATACCTGACACAAGTATCTAAAGCGCGAGCAACACGACTCTTGGGGACGATGAAACTGTCAGTGAGAGGGAAATATTCGCTTTGTTGTTTTTGGTATTTTAGTCTCTCGGCGTTCATCTTTTTTTCACGCTGCTTCTGAGCCTTGCGATCAGCAGCGTGAGGGTCCGGACTCATGGTCAATTGCTCAGTGTTGGTATCGATGAAAGACAGTCCTTTAAGAGTTATGTCTGAGTATCAACCCGCCAATTCTTACCAGAAACTCTATGAATGGTATTCAGAAGCTCGCGATATCAAGGTCTTAATGAAGAAGTTTCTAAACACAGTAGAGCTACAAAGGCTTGTGAAGTAATCTGAGGCTATACCATTTCATAACAGCATTTCGGATATAAGTTGTTTTCGATCCGGCCAACAAAGGGAAGTGAATGTTCTATACCTTAGTACCTACAGGGTAGCCAGCAGTGGCAGAAACTCAGGGCCTTTTATTCACTCACAAGGTCTTCATCTGGGTCAGCTTTCAAGTCCCCGACTATCAAACTACTTTTCATCATCTGGTGTTGGTGTTTCAGGCTTTGTGCATCTATGCCATATAAATGGCTTTGATGATTATCCTGACTTGTAGCGTAATCTCACTTCTGACAGTTCTAAGGCTATGCCACTCCATATCATTACGGATAATTAGGAGGCCGCTGCCTTTCTCAGCTCACTGGCGACTCTCTGGACAATTCGCTCAAGTATGTGTCGTATACGATACTCAGGACAGATACAAAGAGTGGTAAATAGTCGGAACAGAAGCCACAAGCACTAGTTAGAACTCGATACTCGCTAAGTGATCATTTTGGGGGCCGATAGTTCTATATAGGAAGGTCTAGGCAGCATGGTGTAGTTGTGAGATGACAGACATGCCAAAGTGTGAGTCAGCAGCTTGAAGCCGGAAATTCCACAAGTCATAGCCACAAAATCGCGCTGCTTTCAGCAAGAGAGGAAGTATAGACAACGAAACGGAGAGTACACCAAGGAGACTCGTCCCACGTGAAAGGCATAGCGCATGTTATAGGGCATGGTTGGAACCACAGGAGAGCCACCAGGGCTTGCGCTTGCGTGATATTTTCTTCATGGTCACATAACAGCAGTCTCGCTCATATTCGGCATAGCAAAATTGACTGAGGAGTCCCAGAATCTAGGTCATTGCATGAGTTCTGGTCCATTCCTTTGCAGTTTGTATCGCAGCTTGCTCATCCTCCTTCCAACGCTGTGCAACATCATTGGCGAGCGGGTCATCGGGGTTAGGAGCTCCAAGCAAGGCCTGGATTGAGAGGAGAATCGTGCGGATCTGTAGAGCAGGGGACCAGTTGTCTGATATACTATTAGCTTGTGCGCTATTCCCAAAGAAACAGAACGACGTACTCTTCAAAACATCCAAGCAAATGCGCCCAAGGCGGTCAATGTTGGGATGGTAGATCTTGGTCAAGAAACGTATCTTTGGCGGGGTCATAGGATAATCCTCCGGCAGAAAGAGCTCTAGACGGAAAATGCCACCTGTTATACTATTAGAAACTGGCTATTTGCCCACAATATTCTCTAACAGTGTCAAACCTTCGTACGGCGACTGAGCAGGTCCGTGGATGGACACGTCAAAGTATCGAAGGTTGTCTTCATGAGGCACAGCATGGATACCGGGAACCCTTGAGGAGAAAACGCGTCAGTCGATGATAACTTATTCTTTCCGGAGATAATTTGTAACTCACGGCTCTGCCATAAGGCGCTCGGTCTCCTTCACAATTCGCTTTGGAAGGGCCATGATGAACCGCCAAAAAGGAAAAGCTTATCGCGATCCGAGTTTCCACTCCTTCTGATATCCAAGGTAAGGTTGACAGATCTACTGGACTCCAGTTTTATTTCTCTAGAAGGCTGATAAAGAGAGAAATTTGGGATAAGACCCAGGAAATGTGCAAAGAGCCAGGGATGAAGTGACCAAAACACCAAGGAATCAAATAGGTATTTGCGTCGGAGTATCCTCCAGTAGAAGAAATTAGAAACCGACGTAACCGTCAGAGGGGCATTTACCTGCTGAGGCATGACCGCCTTCTCTATTAGACGTCTCCCTGTTGATCTGCCACGGCACTCCATAAAGACAACCTGTGTAGTTCCTTGCTTAGTCATTATTATATGGCACTGCTAGTTAGTTTCTTAACTAGTTAACTATCTCCACAACTACTGAATAATTGCGGAGATAAGGAAGGAGTTGGGCCCTGCACTCTGCATTATACTGCACAGAGCTACAGGCTAAATTCTGTCATGCTGCAGGCCCCTCGCTTGCACTCACATAAATTGGTATGTGAGATAACCTTATACTAAAGTGCAGACACATGCTCACAGCTAATTGACCGCAGCCCAGCAGCTGAGGAAGTCGCGAACACCAGCCAGTTTCCGAACACCCTGGAGTTGTTCAAGCTCTCGAGCAAGCGGGCCTCAGATAATGCGCGCAACGAATGGTCTCAAACAGTCATATCTCCCATAATCAGTTGATGGCCAATTGCCAAGTTCTTCCGAGATGAGAGCACCTCAGATCTCCCTACCGCTCATCCTGTCCTCGTGCGATCTTTTAATTTCTACTTCTAGCTCACGTCCGAGGTGGACGCGAGACTGCACGGTTTAGGAAGCGCTTTAGCACGACCAACCCCTCCGGGGTTGCAGCAATAATCGACATAATGGAGCCCAGGCCCTTGGCTTCGGCCTTCGAAAGTCCCACTTTTGGGGAAGACAGTTCGTTTCATGTGGAGCAGCCTGTCGGATCCATGTCCATATCTCCATGTGGAAGAGACGTTGTGCTGGCTTCGAAGGAAGGCCTGCATGTCATTGACTTGGATTCCCCGTATTCTCCTCCTCGGTATCTTCCTCATCACACGCCATGGGAAGTCGCAGACGTTCAGTGGTCTCCGTTCGCTGCGCGGGACTATTGGGTGGTGAGCACTTCCAACCAGAAGGCCTTAGTATGGAATCTGGCGATGCAGACTGGGGAGAATTCTATCGAACATGTCCTGCATGCTCATACGCGAGCTATCACGGATATCAATTTCTCCGCTCACCATCCCGACCTTCTGGCAACGTGCGCGGTAGACAGTTTTGTTCATTGCTGGGATCTGCGAACCCCTTCCAAGCCTGCCATCTCATTCTCCGACTGGTTTGCTGGTGCAACGCAAGTCAAATGGAACAGACAGGACCCAAACGTTATCGCCAGTTCTCATGACAAATTTCTTCGAATATGGGATACGAGAATGGGAGCCTACCCGATCAAATCCATTGAGGCTCATCATACTAAGATCTACGGGGTGGACTGGAACAGAGTCAGGCCAGGGGCGTTGGTAACATGTTCATTGGATAAAACAATCAAATTTTGGGACTACACGGTAGACGACGAAGTACCCGAGAAGGTCATAACCACTCCATTCCCAGTATGGCGAGCACGCAACACCCCATTCGGATGGGGAGTCTTGGCAATGCCACAGAGGGGCAACAGCGACCTTCATCTATACAGTCGCAGGTCAGGCGACGGTACTAATCTCACAGAGAACCTTCCACTGGTGCACAGTTTTCCGGGACATAAAGGCCAAGTGAAGGAATTCCTTTGGAGAGCACGTGGAGGTGTGGCGGACGGAATCGATTACAGGGAGTTTCAGCTTGTGTCGTGGGGCACTGATAGGGAGCTTCGTCTACACCGAGTGGATCCAGATATCTTGCAACGTGTTGGCTACGAGAGAGGGAAGTCTTTCGTTTCCACGTTGAACGTCACACGGCAAGGCGCTGTCTACAAGACTTTCCGCGACGCAAATGGCGACGACGTATATGGCGAACCCGATTCTGTTCTATCACCCAACCCTAAGCTTGCTGGTGGTACCGGTATTAATACAATATCTGTTCCTTACTCCCGTCCATGGACTCAAGGAGGCAACGCGGATTCTAGGGTTGGTATGCAAAGAAGGTCGAACTTCCGGGCTGATACAAACCCTATATCCTGGATGCGTGGTGTGAAGATCTCGGGATGGGATATTGAAACCCTGGGAGACGAGATAACACATGTTGGAGAGAAGTTCACCAAGGTTGCTTTTGAATCTGTAGACGTTAGGCAACGGAAAGCAACAATATCGCTGCACGGGCCATGGGGTGCAGAGGGGGATTCTCTGTTTCTCAAAGTGGACATCAAATTCCCAGTTGACTATCCCAAGACTTCAATGCCGACTTTCAGTGTGCAGCGGACTGCCGCTGTTACTGACCAGCTTGCTGATAAGCTGATAAGCGAGCTGAGAACGATCGCGGAAACCTATTTGTCTCATAAGAGAGGCTGTCTCGAAGGCGTTGTCCGTTACCTTTTAGGGGAAAGCACACTAGAGGAGAGCATAGCTCACATACTGGGCGAGACAGCCGAGACAATCAAGTCTCCTATAAATGGCGACTTAGGGGACGACGAATCCAGCGATGAAGATGAAGTGGGAATGTCCCAGAGTCAAGAACTGGGCATGAGTTCTGAGCTACTTCGTCCGGTTAATAATGCGAATGTCATGGTTCCCGTGGCCAAAGCATGCGGAGCGCTCTGGGCCAATGATGGCCGACTAGTATGTTTCTTTCCTAATAAGAAGGAAAAGTCATCAAACTTGATTGAGAATTTGGGACTCAAAGAGATGTCGAGACTATCAAGAGCGGATAAAGTCTTTGAAGGATTTGGTCGTATCCAAACAAGCTCCCCCGGACCGAAACTCAGCGGCACACTGGCGAGTACGGACGATGGTACTTCGGAATATTCCGATGATTCCGATGCCGAGACTTCAAGTTCATCAGGTTCGTCCGACATGTTGTCGGGCTTGCAAGCACGATTCCCAACATCTCAAACATGGCGCAGCGCTGGAAGTTTGGGTATCTATCGGCCCAGGTCCACCGACCACTCGCAGCGATCAACTGCTGGGGCGATGACTGCGAAGTCGTCCGATTCTGCGCAAAATCTAATATCTATACATGATTTCAGCGAGCTGTTACCAGCAAAGCGTGAATTGGCCCGAAGGTATCGCATCTGTGGCAAGGTCACTGATGTATGTGCTCACAATGCTTCGGCAGCCCTAGATCTGGGCTATCACGAACTAGCTCGGATCTGGGGACTGGTCAAGTTGATTTTGCAAAACCAAAATGATTCGTTGTCTCCGACGCGCTCAGAGATGATGGAACGACCCTCGGGTATACAGCGGAAGGATAGTGCAGTGGATTTGAGCTTCGATCAGAGTAATCAGGAGCAAAGCCGTAAGGAGTCAGCAAACAGCGCCACTCAATGGGGAGATCACCCCTATGGTGGCCGTTGGCTAATACCGTCTCTGATTGATCATTTCGAAATGATTGGTGACGTGCAGATGATTGCAATGCTCTCCTGCGTCCTTCAACAGCCAAAAAGCGAAGAGATCTCAAAGGAAGCAACCCAGAATAAGGAACCGGTATCAAATGGAATGGGACAGCAATCGTTTCCTATGGATATCTTTCCTACTCAGGCAGCCACCCAGAACAGGTCGCAGGCAGTGACGCCCCTTGCATCCACGCCGAAGGAAGGCCATCCGACACCGATTACCCAAAGCTCCGGGCGATCATCTTCCGAGGTCTGGCGTGCGGACTCTACGCCGCCATATTCAACTGGCACCACTCCGCCGTTAGCATCTCGCGTAGGTGCGCTAAATGCAGAAAGGAAGACTGTGAGCCACAATGTTTCGATAGCCGCTTCTCCCGATCAGCAGTCCCAGCCACGCAGCGGGTCAGGATTTGGTTCCGCCCTGGCCTCTTCCTTCTCGCGGTCTTTCACCTTTGGCCCTTCGTCAGCCTCCCCCACTGCAGTTCCATCAGGCCAGAAAAAGCAAAGTCCTAGTGGCAGTCTGATTACCAGTGCTTTTGCTGGCAAGCCTGCGACGGCAGTTCCTGACTATCTCACACCTTCAGCTGTGCTTACATCTCAAACCCACTCTGACACCGAGAGTGAAAAGCCTCAAGAGAATCCGAAGCCGCAGGCAAAATTCAAGGTTGTCTTGAAGAATCAGGATGAGTTTGACGGCGGAAGAAGCAACCAGACCCCGATGCTTGATCCGCGTAAAGAAGGGCTGTACAAAGCCTACCGCATGGCGTACGCTCATTTGCTTTCCATCTGGGGACTTCCAGTGCAGCACAGTGAGGTGCTCAAAATAGGCACAGCTGGGGGTCAATCCGATGAACTACGCTCACGGAAAAGGAGCCACAACAACATGGATGCGTCATTCATCGTTTCGAGTCGCAGCCACAAGGACGCTCGACTTATAGACGTTGACAGGGAAGACCGGGGACTTGGCCTTCAGCGGCACTGTATCAAATGCGGTCAAGCCCTTCAGATGTCTATCTTCGCGCCTACCGCTGTTGAGGAAAACGTCAAGAACCACCTGAACACGGGTCCTGCAACTGTTACCTGCCAGAACTGCAAACCCCATCGACCATTGTTTCTCAAGCTTCCTTGCGTGATATGCGGCGAAGTGGTTGAAGGAATGCTTGTCCCATGCCTGAGATGCGGCCACGTGACCTGCTTTGACTGCCATAGAAGTTGGTTCTCAGTGTCTATATCTGTGACACAGCGGGATAAAAGTGACATCCCAGCAAACGGGATTGATGAGGAGCAAGAGCTTCAGCTTTGTCCTAGCGGCTGCGGTTGTCATTGCTCTGAGCATATTGGCACGGATATCCCGACACCGTTGGAACCGTCAACTCCAGCGCATGAGAGGGATGTTTCACCAACGAGCACCCGTCTCAAACGGTCTGAACTGCCAGCACGACCGAGCGAGTTGTCCTCTAGTGTGGACCCGCATGAAGACGATCTCCTTGGACCTTGGCAAGAATCACCATTTGCATCCCTCGCTCGTGGACTCGGAGGAGGTCTCAGTCGAGGTCTTCGTGCGAAAGAAGATCGGCGAAGATTGAGACCCTCCAGCACCACGTTCATTCCGAAAAAGTCATCGATGAACCAAGTGGAAAAGGTGACATGACTTCGATTGGTCACTGCATGAGCTCTGTGGATTGTTTCTGTTGCTTCATGCATATATACCCCTGAATTATGACGTATAGGGCCATCCCTTTTATTCTCATATGCATTTTATAGGCGTGGGGGTTCCGAATTTTGACCCTTTACATTACCAATTCGTCTGGTTACGCTACTTTCTTTTCTGCTTTACTATGCGCGATATGCTAGACGAGCACGACATGCAGGGTTGATTCATGGCCCCAATGATCATCGCTGAGTTATCAAAGCATCTTCCATTCCCATATCATGTAAATTATCGACCCTATATAACAATGATGCAGAATACCCTGACTTAATGCATGACCACCGCAACATGGTCATCCATGTATTGACTGATGCTGCCCAGGAAACAAGCCGCGAGAATAGAAACACCACCAAACGCAATACTGACGTAGTACACCCACTTGTAACTCTCAGCATACGCAAGCTGGCCCGCAGTCACAACGGCATTGTACGCAGTCTCGCTTCCCGCGATTCCAGGAATGGTCTTCAACTCTTCCAGCAGCGAAGCACCGGTGAGCTCGATGGCTTCGCCAATGTATGCCGGATTGGTGATGTTCAGCTTCGTGACCATCACGCCACCAATGAAGTGTTTCGCGTTGGGGATGAACTTGGAAATGAAAATGTTATAGTAGATCGTGTAGCCGATGCTGCCGCCGACGACGCGGATGGAGAGCGTGAGCGCTGAGATTGTTGCGATGAGATCCTGGTGCACGAGCCTGTTAGCCTTCCGCGTAAGTAGAAAGAAAGGGCAGTTGGAACATACGTCTGGGCAAATAATTGTGGTGATGATGGAAGCGGGGACGACGATCCCGCCGATACCCAGGCCTGCGAGGACGAGGATTCCCCAGAGCTGGTAGAGGTTGTCTTGTCGGGCGACTGCCATTGCGCCGCAGCCTGATTTACAGAGCGTTAGAAATGCAACTATTTCAGGGAGATGTTGGGGGTTGGGGAGCATGACTGACCTGCTGTCATGAGGACACTGCTGACGATCAATAATTCCTTGTTGTGACCGCGGAGGACACTTAGAAGCCACAGGACGATACAGGCACCGGCCATGATGCCGAAGCCGACAGGTAGACTACGGAGTCCGACTTGGACAGGGTCGTGGCCATACACGTTGAATGACTGCGTAGGCCAGAACATGATAATTGAGAAGAAGTTTGCGCCCGAGATGAATGTGATGACCAGGGTGAGACCGAGGGTTCGGGGCTCTTGCTTCAAGCGTGTCGGGAAGATGGGATACTTGGCGCCGTAGATTTCCCAGACCGCGAAGGCGACGAGAATCACAAATCCGAGGATAAGGGGGGCAAGGACGTGTGCGGTTGTCCAGGGGTACTATGTTGATGACTGGATTAGCTGCTGGTCGGGATGTGTTAAAGTCTGCATGTAGAAGGCGATGCGTACCTGGTAACCTCCCCATTGCATGCCAGCCAAGAACAGGATTAAACCAGTGATACTCAAAAGTCCACCGACGAAATCGATCCTCCTAATCACCTCTTTCCTGCTGAGTCCCTGCGAGTTGACTCTCGGCGGTGGAAAGTAGAAGAAGACGGTGGCTAGCAAGCCGAATCCACCCCAGGCACCGCAGAAGGCTCCAACGTAGCGCCAGCCGCTATGCGCTGCGATGAGCTGGGCCCATAAAACAGACGGGCAGAATGGCACAATAGTAAATATCAGGATGGCAACGTATTTGCCTCGTTGCCTGGTTGGCGCCATTTCCGAGGTCGCAGCCAGTGCCGTCAGTTCGTTGACGCCAGCACCAGCACCCGCAATTGCCATCCCAGCTAATTTCTTTGTTAGCATGTGTACCCCTTGGCCAGCTAGGTAGTACACTTGGGCATACCGATGAATATGTTCATTGTGTGAGCTGTGCTGGTAACGATCATCCCAAGACAGATGAGAGAGGCGCCAATGATGGCAACATAGCGACGGCCGATCAGATCTGACAAAGAACCAACGAAAGGGCATACACCGGCTAGAGCTAGCAGATTTGCAAGGACCTGTATGATAAAATGAATTAGTGGTGAGTAAAGGCAGCTTCAGAAGGGTATCACCCACAAACCAGATCCACCTGTCCGCACCACCGATGTCTGCATAAATATAGGGTGGGATACCTCCTAACCGGCATCGTCAGCTTATACCAAGCGCAAGATCAGTCCAAGGTATGAGGAACCCACCGAAAAGATAGACAGGAATCTGGCTGCCAGTCCACAAGAAGGCCATGGCCGTGAAGCCCATGAAGCGGCGGAAGGACAACTGAATCGAGTCAGCAGTCAATTCAATGAGCTGTACCAAACCAGTAGAGCAATAAAGCACGGTACTCACAGGAATGTCTTGACCCTCTGCCGTATCTGAGCCTCCTGATTCTAGTCCAACAATCTCCTCATGACTGTACTTATGCTCCTGATTGTTCCCCATGCTTGTCTGTCCTGCAGCCTTCTCATCCACCTGAGACTGACTCGCGTGGTCGGCGACCTCCATCGTTGTACAGAATGTCGCAAAGTGACTCAATTAGATGACAGAAACGAGAGAAAAAGAAACCATAGATCGGTCCAATGCCGCAGAAAGCAACGACCTGGTACTATTGAAAAGGAAACAGGAAAATAATCGTGTCGATCAGCCAGCAAGTCTGCGCTTCTTATATGTGTCAATATTCCAGCAGAATAACAAAGTTCAATAATAGACCAAGCTCTCGGTAGCCTCCACGACAAGAATGCTTAGGTTCATGGGCGGAGTCACGTTTCCGTGAATCATGATCTCAGGCGGAGAACTGACTCCGATACGACCAAGCGAGCCAGGTTCGTCGACCACCTCTACCAAAACATCTGGATGTTTCATACGGGGATGCTTCCACATCGGGACAGAACCGAGGCACTTTCCAGAATTCTGGTGCGAACAGTGCTTCAGTAATTGCCGGCGAGGGGTTCTCTGGGCCAGCTGGGCTCATCTGGGCCGTGGAGAGTGCGGGGGATTGGACCTGCAGGCGTGGCGCGGGCGATAGGGTGCGAAACAAGCTCCATATTAACTTTGACTGGGCCATGTGTTGGTTGAGTTTATGCTACTTGATTGGGAGGGAGGAGAGAAACGGATATATGACCAGATTGGAGCTAGCCAGTAGCCAGCGAAAATAAATCGGTCATCTCATTTGTTTGCCCGTTGATCGGGCCAAGTGGACCACTACAAAAGTTCAATACCCCGGACTTTCCCCAGTTTTCCGCTATACCCATTAATTTCTCCAATGGTCAAATACCAGTTCCAAGAGCTCATGCAACTTTAATTGAGTGATATTCGAAATATTCCGGAACAGCCTCCCCTGTCATACCATCGCGATCTATCGAGCTAATATGTATGTACTGAAAATAATATCCTGTTAGTGGACCATTTGAGCGCCATGTTATGCATAACGAGAAGAATAGGCGACAAGTCGAGCAATCCGCCTTCGATAGTCCCGGAATAGACTTAATATTCAATTATATCGAGCAGGGAAATCTCGATCATTGTCTGAGTATCCATCCAAAAGTACCGGGCTTGAAGGTCTCGTCGGCATCATGACATGTCCCAGTCTTGTCTCCGACGAAGCAACTGGATCAGAATCGTTCTCCAATCTCCCGCAACTTGAATCCCTTTGGAACCACGAAAATCGCAGAGGCTTGCGCACACACTCGCCCGACCGGGTCGCGGATCTCACCAGTCACGTACGCTTTGCGCTCAGTGCTTCTTTCTGGGTCTACCTGCGAGTGAAATGTGTAAAAGTTGCCCGAATATACCGGAGCGCGGTAGTCGACCTCAAGATTGGCTGTCACGCCGGTGCGTGCCGGGAAATGGCGTATAGCAGCACGTCCCAGATTCTCATCAAGAACAGTAGCGAGAGCGCCACCATGGACAACCGTTGGCCAACCCTCCAGACCCGATCCGAGGTATACCACACTGATAACTTTCTTCTCCTTGTCGTTATAGAAAACTCTCTGTACGACAATAAATTAATTAGCAAGTGCCAGTACTTCCGAGGTTGATCGAGCTTCCATGCCGGCATTTAGAGTGCTCGGTAGGCAGGGGGGCTCGGTAATGATATCAATATGCACGCCAAGAAAAATCGCAATCCCGGGTTGATTGCGTCTCCTCCATGATGATGCCTGAGGTAAAGATACGAACCTGGAGCGCCAACCCCCGACTCCCACGCAGCGGTCCAGACGTCAATCTGTGCGCTTTGTCCTCCTCCGAAAATCCCTCGTATGCATTCGTTTCCACGTAGTCCGGATTGTTTCTTAGTTCTTGCACGATAGGCAGCCCGTGCTCGAATACGTGATTGATCTCCTCCAGCTTGGCTGCGTCTTCCACTGTTCCTGGCACAGCGGGTGCAGAGACCTTCTCATCCATCCATTTGCCAGCGGTGACCCCTAATCCACCAAATATTCCTGCGTAGGCCAATCGCCGTAGCCACCTCGACTTGGCTGCTGGTGGCTCTGCTTGGGCAATAGTGCTGGTATGGCGCGACAGACGGGGCTTCGAGAGGTGCACTGACTTCAACTGCGTTGCATTCCAGCGCGGTCGAGATTGAAAGATTCTGCGAGGACCGAGCATGATGATCTGAATCACATCGCAACCTGGCGATAGGTATTGCTGGGGTTCAGACGATACGGTGTTACCAGTACAATTTATCAGAAGCAACCTTCAGGGCAAGGGAAACAAAGCGCCGATACCGAGGTTGAAGTCACGTGAACAACCTTTGACGAGGACTTTTCTACGCCCATGTTATTGTTCCTTATGCAGATTCAAATGTTACTGAAGCACTATCTAACACTTCGGGAATGTCCCTGGGTTCATGTATCTATCTAAAGGTTCTTCGTAAGAATAGCACGCATGCAATGTTCACGGAGTCACCAAAAGGTTGGACGCTAAGAACAAGGAAGACTGCAGGAGTCTAGCTGATGCGAAAGCTTGGTTCAATGATGCTTCATGTGGTCGTTATGTGCTAAGCTCCATTTCTCAAAGACGTAGACCGAAGGCACGGCACGGTTGGTATCAGTAGGCGTTGAAGCTTCTTATTCCGCAGTGGGCAAGTCAACTGCGCGGTAGAGAAGGATCAGTGCAGAATGGGATTCGCCTGAAATTGCCTAATATCAGTCATAGTTCTATCAATAGACTGAAACAAGCGATGTACTCACCACCACCAGCAAGGGTTTCGATCTTCTCTCCGTCCACCTCGGTGACCTTCTCGTCGTTGAACCACCACCATTTTCCGTCCTCCTCGCCCTTGCCATTTGGCTGCTTCTTCACATATGACGTGTAGTGACCACTGTCAGCACTGGCGCCTTGATGCGTAATGACTGCGCGCAACTCGTAGAGGCCCGACTTGTTTGTACCGGCATCTGAGGCGAGTTTGGGGTCAATCAGTGTAGCCAATTCCTTCTTTGCAGCGAGTATTGAGGCATTCTTCTCGGCCTCGTACTCTGCATCCGACTTGAAGACATCTGTCATGGCCGTGTCCCCATCTTGCTCGCCGCTCTTTGTAGCCTCTTTTTGCCCCTCCGTGACTTGCTTCTTTTGCATGGGTTCCAGACCCGCATCAGACTCAGCAGCTCTCTTCAGCTCCTCCTCCCGCTGATGAGCAAGCTTCTGGCGCTTGCGGGCACGCTCAACGTCGACCTCTTCTTTCCGAATATCTCGTACCTTATCCCTGATAGGGATCAACTGCTTCTTGAGCTCCTCCGTACAAAATTCTACCACATCCAATTCGGCAGGGAAAGTCACTTTGCGCATGATCTTGGCCTTCTTTTGGGTCTCACGCTTCCAGAAAAAGCGGACAAAGTGCACGGTCAGATACTTGGGCAGCCGGGCAATGCGGGATCGTTTAGTGTAGACGGCATCGCGGTCCAACGTAGGTGATCGCTTTTCAATTTTCTCCTCGAGTCCGGCCAGTATTCCATCATGCAAGTGGTTTGTCTCTTTGCCGATATGGCAATCCAGCTTGTAGAAGATGTCGGAGCTTTTTGTCGCTTCCTCGCCAGCTGCCCTTGCCGCCGGATCGTCACATTCGGTGACCGATTCGAATCGACCAGCAAGATATTTATCCACGAACGACACCTCGGTAGCGGAGTCTCCTTCGCCCTCTTTGATCACCAGTTTGCTTCGCAGTTGAGTGACAATTTGCGACCAAGCCTCTTCAGCGTCTTGTTGAGCATAGCCCTGTCCATTCCTGTCTTTCTGAGCAAATTGAGGGAAAATGCTTCTCAAAGCATTGAGAAACATAAGTGGTGGGAAACCTTCTTGCGTCTCGGACATCTGCTTGAACAGATCCCGCAAGGAGGATACAAGATCCATGGAGGCACCAAGACCACCAAGGCCCAGGCTGCTGAGATCTGAAAGTCTTGAACCTGCTAAAGAGCCCGCGCTGGGTCTGTAATTTAGAAGCTCCTGTTGAAGCTCCGGGACGCTCCTCAGGGTTTGTAGGGTAGAGTTGAGGTAGCAAGTATTTCCGAGATTCTGTAGACCAGCAGGGGTGGCTCCCTCCGCTCTGGCAGCCTCGGCTTCGGTCATATCCTCCAGAAACTTGACTGGTTCCTTCGGCCGTCCCAAGTCTACGGCATCTTGACCGCCAGACGGTGTACCCATCATCATAAATGTCTGACCCGGTTTAGCGTTGAGGGCGGACAAAGGCGTCTCATTTTTCAGCTGGCCACCCTTGACCAAGATCTTCTGTCTCTCGGGTTCGACTCCAGTCAAGGAGTACATCTGATATTTCAGTGTTTCGCCATTCGCAGATGGATCGAGCTCGACCTCATGACGTTTGCCTTGGTGCTTCACGATAACTGAGAACATGGTATCAGTACTAGCTTCAAAAATATCCAGATTGCATCTCACTAGAGCGGGTAGTCATACTTGGTATTGTAGCCATCTTGTTAGAGCTCGACAGATGCTTTCCAAGTCTTCCAGATGAGCTTACTTGATAGATTGCTGGGTGAGTGGCGCATAATCAACGGCATAATCAACGGAGGTGACAGAGGTGACTCCAAAGAAGCGTGGGGCGGGAGTTACAAACAAGACAAACAACGCAAACAACCACATACGACATCACCGCCCAAGCAGCCGTGCGGGATGTCGTCGGCTCCTGAAGTCGACTGCCTAGTACATGTGCTTGAGTACGATCATTTATCCTGTTTTAGTCCAGCTTTTCTGACACTGTTGCATCTGCGCGTGGTCAATTGGTGCAATCTTGACACTCATCATTCCTGACTGGAACCGAACATTGACAGACTTGGAGTGGGGTCCAGCAACAGTGACGTGGAATCACCATACCTCGCATCTCCATTATGGTGGGCCGTACCCTTTCAACACCTGGCGAAACTGATATTAATCATCTGGCAGTCTCAATCACTGCGCCCGTACCTTCAATGCGTTCGGTCCTCGCTTACCGCTGCTCTTGCGATCTCGAACTTCGCCTCGCAAACCTCCGAAAGACATAATGTCCCTGAAATTGAGGCTCAGAGCTCCCCGGAACTGCTCCTCAACCCCCTCACAATTTCTCGCAATGAGAATGAAAAGGTCCTGATTGAGCCCAGCGTAAACAGTGTGCGCGTGAGCATCAGAATTAAGCAAGCAGATGAAATTGAACATATCCTGGTCCACAAGTTTACCAGATTCTTGACGCAACGAGCAGAATCCTTCTTCATCTTGCGGAGGAAACCGGTCAAGGTAAGTGACCATATGCTTCAAGGCCGGAGAATGGACAATTCGCTCACCTGTTCAAGGGATACGACATCTCGTTCCTGATCACGAACTTCCATACAGAAGCTATGTTGAAGCATAAGCTGGTCGACTTTATCATTCAATTCATGGAGGAAGTGGATAAGGAGATATCTGAGATGAAGCTCTTCGTATGTTCTCGGATTCCTCATTTTGATTGAGGGTTCTATAAGGCTAATGATATGCAGTTGAATGCCCGTGCTCGATTTGTCGCCGAGTCTTTCTTGACACCAGTAAGAGACCACTTCCTCCTTTCCACACTCACTTCGTTTCTAATAGATCTACGCTACAGTTTGACTAAATAATCATTGATATTTCCTACATTTCTCCTTGAATTGACCTCTGTTTCGTCCAATGAAAACCTCTGTACAGGCGATCTAGGTTGCTAAAGGGAATCATCCGAGCAGTCCGCTGGATGCTTTATTCCCTCCTTAGATCCTCAATCCCACCCTTGAACCAAACCCCGGTGAGCTTGCTCGCTTTTACAATTCATCCATGTATCTACAGCAATTCATCAGGACTATGGCTCCTCTTGACTCGCTGCCCGATTGCCTCTACTGCAATAAAGCAATGCATAAAACTCAATTGTTACATCCCAATCTCGGCACTCTATATCTGTCTCTAGGCCACTGCCAGATTTTCCAGTACAGCTCGCCAATTTCTCTACAAGTCTACTCTAGTATTTATTTCTCCATGAGTATGTCACTGTTTGCCACTGCCCAATGGTTAAGGGATACCATAGCTTCTAAATCCCAACATATCCGTGTGACCGTACACCCGTACTCGCAGGGATGGTGACTCTGCTTCTAGTGAATTATGAGGGATGCAATGTCAGACATCGAGTGCTGATACTCCATTCACAGATCATCTGCCTTGTTGAGGACTAGCCTCTACAGATGATATCTGATTCAGATGTCAGTTCATGAGCTTGGCACTACCTTCGGGAGATCTCTTTCTCAGTTCAGTTTGATGATGTCTTTATAGAGAGCTCATTATCTAGCATAAGTATCTAAGCCCACCACTGATGGCCTCATGTAGATATTTTATTGTCTCCTCACAGAGCTCATTGTCTAATCCTATAGATGTAGGCAACACTTCATTGTGGAGACAGCATATAATAGTGAATATGAATGAATACTGAATCAAAAGCAGGTTTTTCATCCCAACATTCTGTTACTATGGCGCTCATCTGCCCCGACGCTTTTAACAATAAGAGCCTATCTCTGCTATGAGAAGTGCTTCTTTCCTTCTCTTCTCTTCTCTTTCAACCTTCTTGCATGTTAACCATCTGATCTCACTATGGAGGGCAAGGATATCAACAGTCAAGCCTCCGGACATGAGTCCGGATATGCTTTCACACCTCCTTACCCACAGAGCTACAACATGCTTCCCTTCGGAGCACCTGGCATGCTGGGCTTTGCTCCGCAGCAGGGACAGTATATGATGGCCCCAGGCAATCCGAATCCGTCCCAGCCATTGCAGCAGGAAGGCCCCTTCATGTACTCTCCTTTCTACGGTATGCAGAGTATGGCTCACGCTCTTCCTGGCGTCATAGGACGAGCCCACGGGATGCAAACTCCGATGCCTGCCTCGAACACTCAGCTTCAGCTTTCGGTCCGTCCCAAGCAGACGGGGTTCGCAGCAGCTGGCTCTCACTGGGCTCCGCGCTCTTCTTTGCACCAGCTCCTAGAGCATGACTCTGAGAGTCGTGGGATAGCTACCCAGGCTGCTGACTGTGAGAAAAGTTTCGACACGGTGGCCCTACCCACCGAGATGCCGTTTGGGAGCCAAGTCCACAACAGAATGCCCCCTCAATGGGGAGTGGTAAAGATCGCGAACGTAAGTCAAAGCCTTCACATGTCTCTAGGCATGAAAGTCCTCTCGTCGTCGTAACGTCCGCGGGCCCTCGGCTAACAAGCAAGGCAGATTCCCTACTCAGTCACCCGGCAGGAAATCATTCAGTTTCTAGGTCGCCAGGCACGCCTTATTACTCCGCAACAGGGCTGCGCAATCCATATCATAATGGAACGTTCCACCGCTAAGACAATGGACTGCTATGCGGAGTTCCAGTCCGCGAATGATGCCCAGGAGACAGCTACTCGCATCAACCGAATTTATGAGACTGGCCGCGCGCCTCGTCTGGGTAATCGCTCTGTTGATGTTGAGTTCAGTAACCAAGACGCTCTGCTCAAGGACCTGTTCCCTCGTGCCAAGTGCATCATCTGGAAAGATGCTATGCCTACCGCCGTCCCCAATGATGACCCCTTTTCTACTGGGTTCTCGGGTTTTTTCACCAGCGAGGAAATCGTCAATGCCATTCGCCATGCAGAGATACCGCACCGTGTAAGTAACATTCACTCGATTCAATCCGGTGTTTGTCTGGTTGTCTGTTCAAGGCACTAACAACATTGTCAGTCTCCATTCTGTGCGAAGTGTCCTCAGCGCACTTACGAGTCCACCATCAGCACACTCTACAAGGTAACCCCCTTTCGTCTGATGCCATTGTGCGCAGAACGTACATGAGAGAGACAATATGCTAACCATACACCCCTTGTTTAGTTCCCGTGGTACGCTACCAAGCTGTACACTGTGCATGACCGCAATCAGTTGTTTGAGCTGGTTAGTCGGCACATCCTATCTCTCGTTGCGCGAGTCAAGAGGTCGAACACAGTTGGTCTTGACCAAAGACTGCTGAGAGAACTTCTTTATGCTGGATTGAATTGTCCTGCCTTCAATGAGCGCCAGAAGTACACGCTGTGTGTCAATTCGGAGGATACCACAGAGATCTTGAAGTTCCCAGATATGGGCAAATGGTTCCCTTTCGATACTCTGGTCAAGTTGCCAAAGACCGAAGAAAGTACGCTGCTGGTATGTCTTCCTTTCTTGACCTGTTCTCTCGAAGCTTTGCAGCTTTTCAGGCCCTGGTTTGGCACACACTGACGGATTGAGCGTACAGTATTATGTCAAGTTGATATCGAAAGGTACCCTCCATGATCGTACTGATATGAAGCTACCGAACAACTTCCCTTTGACGAACATTCACCTTGAGTCTCCTTACGGTCCCATCTGGTTCGAATGGCCATCCAACATAGCTAAGACCATGACCTGGGAAGACGCTTCCTCGCATGAGATGAGCATCCTTAGCCATCTTGTCCTGACGGGCTGGATGAAGAACGACCAGGAGAACACAAAGAAATCCGGCCTACTGCCCGAATCCACTACCGGAAGCAGTCGCGAGTCCCATGCCAATACCATCGTGTCATCTGGGAGCGATAATAGTCCAATCAATGTTCGGACATCTTCCAGGACTGATATTTTCGCGACACCTTCCCGCCGTGCAAGCGTTCAACTTGGCAGCCGCAGCTCCTTCGCCGAGAGCAGCGATGACGGCTGGCGCCGTGCAATGTATATGCATTCTTCGGCTGGCATGCGAGGTAGGTTTCCTGGTCATCGGAATACCCTGTCGTCTCCCACTTGTCTTCCGTCCGCAGGCAACCCTTAAGGTTTCAGCGGGACAGAGTCGTGGGACGGCCGGTACTGCAAACTTCCGGATTGTTTTCATCCTTGGACGGCAAACAATGTCTTGCTATCTTTTGGCTCCATTGTAAATTGCCCCAGCAGTTTGAGATCTGCTTTGTATCGATTTGGTACTTTGAAGGGCAACGAGTGCTTCCCTCACCCTAGCACTGTTCGTCTTTCGTGCCCACTGAGAGATTTCGGCCGGGAAGATATTGGATTCACAAGTGACTGATGCACTGAATTGGAGTCGATTTGACACAGTCGATATCGATTAAGATATCATGCAGTGTCAACTCAGCTTGTTTCGAGGAACCCTTGGGAGGCTGCGTGGTAACGAATATCATTTATCTCTTGATTCCTCTTTGATCTCGCTCATGCGGCTGATTGGCGGTGCAGGCGGCACGATGACCTGTTCTTCAATGGCAAATCACTGATCTAGATTAGATGACTTTTTTCTCAATCATGTATCTAGGATTCTCATAATGGCGTTGGACCACTCCCCCATCCCATCTCGTATGTCCCTGTACTCTCGTGGTCAGCAGAATTTGCCTGAGCCTCGAGAACCTTCTTCCTCATAAGCCCTTCCGCCCTTTTCCTCTCTCTGCGTGCCGCAGGATCTTCCCAGCCCTCAGGTTTAGCCTTTGACCTTGTCTTTGAGCCACAAAGTTGCTCCATCGAGCAAAGATTGAGCAGGCTTGTCCGAAATCTTTCCTTGCGCTCTGCATTGATTGAAAACCTCTCGTTTGAGATGGCGACCAACATTTGAAGATATTCTTCTGTGACCAGACTGCGGATGACAGGTTCCTTGCTGCTCGTATCGTCTTCTTCGTCGGAAGATTCGCAATAGCCAATGACGGATTCGAGAGACAACCCGGCAGAGCGCACGGCAACAATAGGACTTGGGCCATTCTCGCCTTCAAGGCAACGGAGACTCTGTAATCCACTTTCCCGAAATCCAGAAGTTGCAGCAGCTGACAATACAGGATGAGCGTGGTGAAGTGTGGCTGCCATAATATGAAGGATCTGTTGAGAGAGAGGGTATCAGTATAAGTTCTCTGATTTGTCGGTCTCTGAATTGAACATGGTGATACGAGGCCTTGGAAGATACTGAAAAGATTGTCCTGGAAGTAGAGCCAGAAAAAGGACAAGATATGTTGACCAGCATCGTATAGAGAGTCGGGCGATAAAGGACTGTCAACCTACCATAGGATCATAGTGGAAGCGCACCAGACGCGGGGCGTGACCTCCTTCTTTCAACCCCGGAGGCTTTCCATTTCCAGGAACCATCCCAAACAATTCATGCAGACTTCTCGGATGATCCTTGCCTTGCGTCGAATTGGAACCATCGCTGTCGCGACCTGTCCAATAGCCTTTCAAAGGATCGTGCGAGACATACAGCCACTTCCCTGCGCCTTTGCCTCCAGAGGGCGCGAACTGCCGTTGCTCCTGCTGGTGGTCATTTTGCTTTTTTCTCCCCTCCAAGAAGACGCTGATTCGTCCAGCACAACTACTGGTGGTCACCAGACCGGGCAGAGCGTTGATATCGCGGATTAAGTCGCGGATGCCCTCATCTACCGATCCTTTGGGTGAGAGATCCGTATACTCTGTGTCTGGGACAGACAGTTCCGCGAGAATCTTGCGCTTTCGAGGTTCAAAGACCTCTGGAATCGTGCCTACCTCCGGATTGCTCATGACTCGCCTCTGCGCTATGACACTCCTTATCTGCAGTTCGATCACCTTGAAAAATCGCGGTCTGTTTCAGCAAAAGCCGACCGAGACGTCCGGCAGTGAACCCAAAATTTGAATTGGTCTGTTGCAGGAATGGCGAGTGTCTTTCCCTTCTCTCTAACAGTATAATAGGCCTCTCACGGTTACGAAGAGAAGCTTGGAATTTTATAGAAGCGGGATGCCTTGTTCGTCAACATGTCTTCCAGACTCCCGGCAACGCTAAAGCTTTTCGCTAGCGATTGTCGTCTATCAAGCGAGCGCGCGCTAAGTTTAGTGGCACGGGAGCAAAGGGCCCGTCCGCCTTTTCCACGCGAAAAGCGCCCCATAAGTTACCAGCCTCCTGGTTTGTCCCGTCATCCGCTTGAACCGTCTCAAAGTCAATCAATCGCTAACTAAATCTTGCGTAGCCCGCTTGTCCCGTCAGACCGTTACGAAGCAAACCGCGGACAATCTCTTAAATGTCATAGACTAACTATCGCTTACCCACAATTCCTGCTCCCGCTCGGCTCCTCTTTATCCTGCGTAGCTACGTATATATCATCAGAGACTCTTCTCCGATAATAGCTTGCTCCGAAAAGAAAAACGGTACATTGAAAAGCAATTTCTTATCTTGCCTTCTTTCGGATCCAATGCCTCGTCGATCGTCTCGGGCCGTTCCCGCGCCTGCGGCAGCTCCAGCGCCGATTCCAAAAAGGCGCGCGTCTGACAGAATCTCTGCAGCCTCGGAAACAGATCCGAAAAGACAAAGGTACAACAGCACAACCGCCAAGAAGGCCGTCAGATCTACCGCCAGAAGGAGCAAATATTTTGAAGACGAAGGAAATGAAGAATCAGACCCTGACTCTAGTCATGCATTCGAGGTGGAAGACTCAGATTCAGCCTACGAAGATACAAACTTATCCTCCCCGTCAACTGAATCGGACTCCGAGGAACCGGAGGCGCTGTCTACAGATGAGGAGAGAACGAAAAGTTCAACAACAAAGACGGCTAACCCTAGTGGAGGTCGGAAGACACCAGCGAGAAGAGGCAAAGGAGGAAACGAGGCAGAAGACCATCCTAATGAGGACATAGCAGCTTCGCTGAAGGACAAAGAACTATGGAGAGAGGGTGTCAGCACTGGCTTAGGACCTGGAAAAGAAGTCTTCATCAAAAAGCCCAAAGCCAGAGACCCCGGAGATATCCCCTATCAGGACCATACACTGCATCCAAACACCATGCTTTTCCTGCAAGATTTGGCGAAACATAACGACAGACAGTGGCTCAAAGGTATTGGCGACAGAATATGATATCCCCGATTTTTAAAACATGTCTAACCACCTATCACCTGGGCAGCACATGACGCGGATTATCGTGCTTCGAAGAAAGACTGGGAAACCTTCGTCGAGAGTCTCACAGAAAAGATATCAGAGCTGGACAACACCATCCCTGAGTTGCCTGCAAAAGATATCGTAAGTGTCATTTGTTAGAAACATCTTTCTCGTCGTTAAAACCCGGAAAGGGGGAAAAACCATAAGGTGGAACGAAGCAAATGCATTGACTTCCGTGTCCTGCCAGGTCTTCCGCATCCATAGAGACATTCGATTCAGCAAAGATCCCACTCCATACAAGGTATGTATTATATTCAAGCATGACCTGTCAACATGCTGCGTTTCGCGTGCCCATGTTCAGATCGTTGGTGGGTTGACGATTGCTATGACTAGACGCACTTTTCAGCTGCATGGTAGGTTCATTCTCTGCTCTTGTGCAAAAGATCCATTGACTGAACGCCTTTCATAAGGTCCCGCACCGGCAAAAAAGGCCCCTATGCCGCTTACTATGTGCATCTGCAGCCCGGATCTTGCTTTGTCGGTGAGTGATCCCCTAACACTCATCGGCCTCTGCCGCTCAGAGTGAATTCCACTTCCAAGGTGTTCTGCACCAGCACCAGTTTACCCTCATTCTGACTTGACTCTGGGCAACCTTTTTGTCTGCACCATTTCACGGGGCTCCGTCGGCGACGATGGCTCCTTCGAGAATTGGTGACACCCATGCTTCCAGAATCTTGTCCTCTTCCTCTATTATCTCTAGGCCATGATGCCTTAAGCTCACAAAGATGGTGCCGTTCACAGGCTCGGGACTCTGGCACCCAGAAGCTGATAAGCTTGCTCTTCTTCGAGAGGATATCGACCATAATTCGCATCGTTTGAAGGCTGTGCTGCAAAGACCGGACATGCGCCGCGAGTTTTTCAATGGGATTCCTGACGACGAAAAGAAGGCTGTCCAAGCTTTTGTTAGTCAAAATAAAGAAAGCGCACTCAAAACAAAGCCCAAGGTAGGTACAGCTCTTTCTCGATGTCTCATCCCATCATCTGGCACACATCAACCACCACTGTCACGGGCGCAAAGCATTCCCATCGAATTCTTTCGAGCAGTACTCTATCAGATGGGCAGACTAGGTGCAGGTGAAGGTGTCATGATCAGAGGCTTTAGAGCGACTCCTGGGCGCGGTGCTACTGCTTGTTAGTGATGGCTCCATCATGGGATGACAAGCTCTGCTGGCTCAAAAGACACTTTCTGGCCAATCAAACAATGCTCTGGGCTGTCACGTCAGAAAAAGGAGCAGCCAAATATCACAGCATTGATGGCAGTTGTTCCTCAGTGCTTTGTGTGTGTGCGTGTGTGTCGAGGTTGTTGATGGCAAGAAGCGCAGCCGCGTCGGGTAGCCGGAGCTACCCGTATTGGGAGGTCGCGTTCTCACACCCAACCTTGCGAGTCGGGAGTCTGCGAGCCTGTGAGCCTACGACTATATTCGCTCGGCCCAGAAAGCCTTCTGCTCATAATTCTGGACTCCTGAAACTTGGTTCCGGGAACCAGCGCGGAAATGCCATCGTTGTCCCACCGGAGTTGCTTTGGTGTTGAAGAGTTTTCTGCACCGTCTCATCTGTTTCCATGGTTCAGCATCTGACTACTGGCGGGTCTTTTGCCGCGTCTTAATTTCATTTTCACGGTCTGTAAGTACTGACTGCTGACAAAACTTGGTTCCTCTGTAGGGTTACGAGGCCGACAACGAAAACATCGAATTACTTCGTCTACGCAGTTTCACCATTGGAAAGCCCCTTTCTGACTCGGAATTTCTGGCCTCGAATGTGCAAGAGAGAATTGCCGCCGTCATTGGTGTCATGGAACCCTTTGTAAGCCATGCTAGCCACCCTTGTTGCGCAGCCTCATTGGCTTTTCTCCCGCCCGTCCTCGTCTCTACCTATTGGATCTTACCATCCCGTATCAGATACATGGCCCTTGTCTGGTTCTCGTTCCCCTCTTCCTCATGCCCTTCCCAGCCACTTCAGCGGTGTAGCCTCTGAGACACAATGGTCCCCACCGTCTAGTACACTCATGCTTCATGCTATCATATGAGGATGCAAATAGTCCCCGAAGTTCTTTCATGAGCGCTGTTTTACTGACAACGGTATCATTTCACAGGTTACGTACTTGAACAGCGTCGTTATGCCTGATCCAGTGGACGAGGATTCAGGCTCCGAGTCCGACTCCGCATAATCAGATTTCGTTGCAGGCCAACTCCCTCCCTGGACGTCCCAGGGTCGTTTCGCAATGACCTCTTCGATCTTGCGGTGTAGTTTTTTTTTGCTTTGGCGTACAAATACGAAGTCCACTTTTGAAGACTCCCTAGTTGTGGCAAGAGCCACAGCATCTTTTTTCGTAACATCATCACCCCTCGCCCTGTATATTCGGACACTGGGACCCCTGGCGCTGAGCTGGCTGCTGGCCTGGCACCGACATTCGACCATATACTATCCACTCTTTGTTGAGTGGGCTTGTCGTAAGAGTCTAGACGCATTTTTGTCGACGCTGAATTACCGTGGATTCAAATTTCCTGACTGCAACTGGCATGCATCCCCCTCTCTTATCTCTGTCACTGACCGCCAGTCTCGGTCTTCCAGTAAGAACTGTTCTTGGGTCAAATCCATGAACAATTGACACGCCACTTCCCACATATCGCCGACTTGCATGTTATGGCCTGCTGTCCGCGCGCCGCTGCCCGGCCCGTGGGACGTGCCGTTAGCTCCACGGTGCAGCCCATTTCTCGTCAATGGGAGTTATCCACTTCTGCAGGCGTGCGAATTCGTCGATGCCGCTTACCATCTCTGGTACTTGATCCATGGACGCAGGAGCAACGATTTCTGCATCAATGCCTGAATTCGCGACGCAAAATGTCTTGTACAAGCCGTGGTGTCATCTTCAAGGCCAAGCAGTCGCCTTTCTGGTGCCTGACACACAGTTAACCCAAGTCAGCAACCTTCGCGAAAGGCAAACTCACTCAGGGACTGTGGCCACTAGGCAGGAGGGCTGCCTTGCTCCTCCTGACTCCTGCAAACCGCACCTTACCTTTCTCCACCTAGATTCCTTGTACCCTATATCTAAACCGTACTATTGGATGGATCGATTCCGGTTTGACTCGCCGAGATCCTGGCGGAAGTTTCCGTTCAATAAATGCGTCTGTCGATCCTTGTCTCGTTTCTCAATCCAGACAAAAGATGATGATCCTTCCCCCTCGAATCGAGGGTCAGTTCTCATATTGCGCACTCAAGCACTCGTAAAGGCCTGCTTGTGGTTATCAATGTCTCTACCTTCTACGAAACACTTATACTGTCGAGGAGATCCATTGAGGCCCTACAATGGTAGATATCAGAGTCCGATGCCACTTCGCAGGCCTTCATATAAGAACAAAATAAAAGAAAAATCATAACCAAGTAGTATTGACAACGACAACGTGATAAAACCCATCTATTTCTGCTGTATACTCGATGCTTTGATGAATCTCGTTCTATGCATAAGTAAGTGATGGTTCCAGAAGAGAAGCAGAACAGATGATATATTTTTCTGCGGAGGACCCTTCCGACTGCAAGTAGCATCCCGAATTGCCTTTACTTAGCCGCCATTCATTTATCATTAATAATTCAAAATAAATATATCGGTTAAGCAGCTTGCACTTGAAATGAACGTATCCACTCCAAGTGTGAGGTGTAAACTGCGATTGCGAAAGTATATCTGCCCTACGAAATTTGACTTTGTACGAGTTCGCTTATCATCTCGGAAGGGGGAGTGGCAATGACACGCATAGACTTTAATAACGTCAGCTAGTTGAGATTAATCTGTGGTTTAGACTTGTGGGTTATTTGAACTGCCTCAAGGACTACATATCGTCGAGACAACTGTAGCGGGTTGACTTATTTGCTCAGACAGACATCGACTAGGACTAACTCAGCACAGGGAATATAGAGAGCATGTGAAAGGTGAGTGTGCATTCTTTTCGCCTACCTGTCGCCTCCCTGCTGCCCAAGGCATCCTCGCTTCTAGAGAGGCCTCGTCGTAGAAGAACCTTGTTTGGATCCAAGGCTCATCTCCTTGCATGAGATAGGCTAGACAGGGCACCTGACGGTGATCCACGGCTAACTCTATCCGAGAAATGTGGGCGATAATGTGATAGATCAGTATCTGGCGTGTACGCTGTAGGCTTGTCACCTAGTGTCTCTTCCAAGTACAGCGAACGCATGCCAGCTATCCGTAGCCCTAACCTGAAAAAGATAATCGAGATCTTGGAGTACGCTTGACGGGTGGTACTGATCTCCGTGGCTGTTGCTGCCCAAGGCCCCAAAATAGCTAGAGCCGAGGGATGATCTTCAGTACAAACCTTAGGCGTACAGATGATCCGATGACCTAATCTCGATTCTCGGTCTCTTTTCCCCGACGCAAGTACCGGTCACAGTCAAGTACTTCCTCTTTTGGAAGAATGACTTCATGCTCAAATAAGACACATTCGTACAGGGGGAGTGCGCTTCGATGAGTGGTTGTGAAGCTGGCTTGACCCAAGGTTTTCCTTGTCCGAGCGTTCTATCGTCGGAACAGCGTTCTTTTTTAGTTCGTCTAGTTCGCCGAAAGGGATCAAAGACTTGTCTGACGAGTCAAGTGAGCCAACTCTGCGCAGTCAGGTAGTCCATGAGATTCACTTTTCTAAGTTTAATCTCCCCGACCCGTCACGCGATGCAGAGGATAGTATTAAGGCGGCACGTCAGGCTGAAGAGCTGCGATGCCCAAGACATGCTTGACGGTTCGCACTCAATGATGATCCGTAAAGGAGATTCGAGAAATAAGGACACATGTAGCGATGCGTACTGGATCATGACTTGAGACTGGTGGAATGAGCACGTCAAGCAAGCTACATAAAATAGTGTTGCCTCGCTGATTTCCTGTTCTGCCACGTCATCAAGGAGGGATCACGCTTGTATGTGTAAGTGTGCACAAGATGCAGTGCTGCAGTCAGGTAAGCAGTAAGCACGGACATAGGCAATCAGAAAGACTTGCATATTTGCCTTTTCGAGATTCGGACAGAAGTGGGTGAGATGCCTGTCACTACTGCTAGACTTCTGTCTAACCATCCAAAGCACGTTTTTAAGCGCGCAGACAAGCCACAATAGGAAACATCATCGAGCCAACCTGTGAAGGCTAGGAACCCGGCCGAGCCCCTGACCCTGATTGGGCCGCATATAATCACGTGACTGAATTCGTATGCGGGCTTCCCGTCGATCGCAAAGCAGGCTGGTCTGGTGGATACGTTTGCAGACCAATGAACCTGGCTCTAAGCCTGTGGGCCTTGAAGTGAGCAATCGAAACCGGCTCAGTTCTCTGTTTGCAGGATGCTGTTGTCCTACTCTTCCTAAATTAGTGATACTCCGATGGTTGGCAAGGTTCGCAATGCCGACAGGGGAATTGATTGGCTTGGTTGGGCTGCTCAACGGGATGCTGTACCCCGAACCTTGCGCCTAAGACAACAAGTCAGTCATGAACCATGGAACGGCAAGATCTTGCTAGAGTCACTAGCACAAAGCGACTCGGTTACTGGACAAGCGGCCGTTAGTGAGGTGGAGACTGCATCCTGGAGAGCCCGGAGACCAAGGCCATAGTGACGGAGTGACTAGTGACCCCTGACCACTGACCACCCAGAGCTGGAGCCTGGAGGCCTGGAAAGGGGGCCAAGGACAGCCCACTGAGCCCAATAATGTGCAGCCCACCAGCTGACGGTGGGTTTTGGCGGCAACGGAAAGACGCGGACGGCAATGCACCGCGCCGATCGGGTTCAAAAAAAACGTGGCAACAAGTTGGGACAAAGAAGAATAGTCCAGCCTATCAGCCTGCGAAAAGATGGTCGGTAAAAAAGAAAAGAAGGAAAAACGCAGTATAAATTACTGTTATTGTATTACCACTGTTCTATTACCGTATTTGATGTACGGTATCAGACACATTGAGGACCCCGGCATTAATAAAGCGTCAGATTATTCATGGCTGTCAAGGACCTATATGTGGTGATACTAATCGCTAGGGCAGAGTGAGGCTGGCCATGACCTTCGGCCGTGTGAAACATCAAATCGTAACGATCCCAATTGATTTATTTTAGAGGTTTGAGTCTCCGTTGCGTTGCGTCTGTCATTGACGGCTGGACGGAGAGCGTCCGGAGGATAGACCTCTACCTTAGATTCCCACATGTCAGGAAGAATATCTCCAATATCGTTGTGGCTTACAGGTTGACACTGGTGATGATTTCAAGCGTCGTAGGAAGGTCGAAATCAAGGCAAGAGATGGACGGACGGCAAAGTAGAGCTTCTAAGGAGTAATATGCCATGACTCGAAACGGAGCAATAGCAACGAACCTTTAAGTGATGATAACCGACCTACGCGAAGAAAAATAAGGACAGAGGCCTGCTTATCATGGTAACTCATCACGGCCGAGGCCTGCTATGGTAATGCTGATGACGACCGATTCTGAGAGCATGCCACACTACCTTACACTTCATGCATAAGATCGGCGGGAAGTCGGAGCGGCCCGTCATGGACATGTTTAGGAGATGATCAGCGACGTCGAGTGATAGGATGGTGCCCAACGCCTCGAGGCGAGCACAATGGCACATGCATCCCAGTCACATTCTTCGACGCACTACACTGTAACTAACTGCGCTGAAGCATCTGTTTGCGATCGCAAACTCCTGCTGAATTGGCGGTGTTTGTCAATATCACATGAGGATTGAGCGCTGCGTTTTCCCCCTTCTTCCTCTACCCCCACCTTCATTTGCATTTTCCCTGATGACGCGGTATTCTCCCGATGCCTCGCAAGGGGGCGTCGTGTGTTTCAGTGTCGCACGAAGGGGCGGGAAAGCGGCAAATGGCATCAGCAAGGTGAGACTGAATAGGTACAATAGGTCGGAGTCGAACCCACAGGATTGATATCATGCTAGGGCCTTAATATATTCTGGGTCACACGATCCATCCCTGATCTACTATGTGGGTGTGTACCCTCTGCGTGACAGCATTGCAGACGTCCTGATTGGCTTTGTAAGCATCATAAGTACTTCTTTCGGTTAGAGAAACGGTTCATTATAAATTATCACAAACAGGGAAGCGGGGACACAGAACCGTTTGCCAATTTAGGATAGCAATTGTGATAACCTTGCAGACACCTGCAGTGACTTGCAAACAGTCATGAATCCCAGAGTCAAGAAACAAGCGCTGTCTCCGTTGGCTGGCCGGGCTGTTCTAAGCCTGATAGAATAATGATAGCTAATTGCTTTCTCTTCACTTTTTTGCTCCGTTGTGTATTTGGCCCCTTATGCCTGTAAGCTTCGCCTGTCTTCTAGTATCCTCCTTGATGGTCATGGTTATGGTCATTGATCATCAAAATTGCGACTAAGCAAGGTCTTCTCATCGGAATGAATATCACCAAGCAAGGGTTTCGCGTAATCTGACTTGCGGTCTACTTTTTCGAAACCCGCCGGCACCAATGCATTTCAGCGTTCAAGCATGTGCGATGGGAGCGAGCAGGTGGCAATTCCTTCCCACCCACAATAATAGAAACCTTGTCCGAGCCACGCTAATGCAAGTTACCTTGGAAGTGCCACGGATCGGTCCAAGTAAAAGCCCAAAATATTGCACTGGCGTGGTCCCAAGGCTGTAGCACTGGGAAACTTAGAGCCCTCCACCGGGAACCCCCGTTAAGCTCGGATGGTTGATACGCCATATCGTTGGCTGTCATATCTCATTTCTGCTTGTTTAGATCAGCTCCGTAATCCAGCTAAGGGGCCAATCAGATTGCCAAAGTGCCTCTTGATATGTTGTCAGACGGCGCAGTCGAGAAGAAAAGCCGGACTATTGGTGGACGGTTGCAATTCCTGGCTGTGCAATGAGCGAATCACCGACTCCCCAACCGATATGTCTCGAAAACCTGCGAGAGAGACATCCTGTTGTGGAAACTCATACTGCGATACAGAAGTGGAATGCGATACAGAAGTGGATACCTTGACAGCCTGTTCTTGATCACACCTTCAGCTGAACTTGAAGTCTTAGGTTGTCCGAGATCTCCATTCTGATATCCGTAGGTAGACCCCACCATCAACACGGACAATACTCACCGCCTCATCATTATTGTAAACGTACTTTTAAGAGTACTTTGTTCAAAGATTCCATATACGACTTCATTAGAATGCTCCAAACCACCTAGGTATAGATGTATAATTGATAACATTTAAACTACACTAATGGCCTTTTTTCCAATACTTCAGAACTGTGATGTCACTGACCTTACCATCTCACCATGTATGACTAGAATGATACTGTTGTTAGAGATAACAAAACAACTCGTCGTGTACTGATTTAGCAAGACCAGGTCCATAGAAGGATCTAAAAATGCATCTGCTGACCTAACAGACGAGAATTTTTGTAATTCATGCATGCATCCAGCAGTAATTATGATGCATACCACTCTCCTACCCACTTTTCAGCTTGCGTTTGCATCGTCGGAACCGAGCATCGCCGGAAGAAGGACGAGGAAATCTGAAAAGCCAATCATTGGTTGATGCAAAAGAGGCTGCGGTTCGGAGCGCTCCTTTCCTTCTGGGCCTAAACCCGACCGCGCAAGACCACAAGTACCGGCTTTACCTTACGATGTTCTCCTTTGGTAAATGCTCCGTACGAAGTACACTATTTGCATGATTGTCGCTACTCACTACCATACTTGTATGGTTGACCAGCTTCCAGTTTCAGGCTCTCTAAGGACAGAACTTTCTGGGGCGGAGGCTTCTCTTCGTATTCTAGGAAAGCCAGAAAGGTTTTCTTTCATTTTCATGCATGGTGATGTCTATATGTTTACTATGTCAGTATTTTTAAGGCGCACTCAGCAGACTTGAACTGTTATCAGGTTCTCCACTTTTCCCTCATTGCGAAGTGCTTTTGAGCAGCTGAGAGAAGTACGATACCAGCCTCCATGTGGAAGTATTGAAAAAGTACCGGGCAGGAATCCCCTCGTTATGCTAGCAAAGTACGTAGGATGTTCCAGGATGCGTGATGGCTGAAGCGCTACATACGCAATCTTCATTCCCGCCTATTTGCCTGTGCTTCCTCGCAATGTACCTCTACAGGAAAGCATTTGGAACATGCCTACGGAGTACAGAAAGCTTGCTCGGCCGACCGTTGGCAAAAAACAGCCGGATGCAGGCAAGGGATCGACCCTTCCCTTTACCGGATGCTGGAATGTGGAGGTACTCCGTACTGTGTTGAGTCCATTTTCTAGATACGGACTAGACGGTGCATACGTAAATCATAACTCCTAATCCGCATTGGAATAAGCTGCAGGGCCACGAAGTCATAGTATGCTTCTGGTCTTCGGGCCTGATCGATCGAGGATTCTTCACGGCCACATGAAATCCGATCGATGAGGTGAGACGAGGCCCGAATCCCATGCATGAGAGGTGGAGAAGATTTCTGGAAGCTGGCTGAAGAAATCGATCTGTGTTACACAATACCTTTCCTATATCCTATATTGGCACTATGTCGTTGCCCTCGATAGATACCCATAGACAGGTAGCAGCAACTGCAAGAACGGAACTGATTGCTGGCTCGGTTCTATACAGGGCCTCTATACTCCGATACCTCAATCCAGTCCGATATGCAACGGGAGACATTCTGACTTTCAAGATCGGCTTCCTATTGGGGCAATCACAACGAGATTGTCGATTGCAGGATGAGGAAGTCTTCAGGATCATGTATTGTAAAGGTTAAACTCCCCGTGTAAGACAATCTTAGATTTACGCCTACCCAACGGACTAGCTGCAAGCAGGGGTGAGCTACTGTTGTGATCTGAAAACAAGAAGAAACCGCAAGGGCAGAACTCAGAAGCTCCTAGGAAGTTTTTCTTTTATACTTTTTTTTTATTTTGGTTCTTATTTTATTTTTTCTTGTATTATTTTTTCTGTTTTTCAACGGGCTGTGAATTCCTCGGCGAAGTCGGAGTAATGCTAGAACATATTAAACCCCGAGAAGAGGAAGGTTCATCTGAAGTCTGGTAGACTAAGCTCCGGTCAACCATGGTACAAAGCTCCATGCTTCCGGAAAGACTGCATACCAGGGTGACGACCGCAGGTTGAAGGCGAACCAGGCTTGCGAGTACCATTGGTCTTCTGTCTTCGGTTCACTTCTCCTTGGTGCGTTCTGTACCGTGGAGGACGAACTCACAAACCATGGGTTTGGTATTCAATGCAGGAAGGTGGCACAGATTGCTGGCCTGCAGACTGTAAAGGACACGGAACGAATCTGCGGGACGTTGATGCCATCAGAAAACGCTGGGTCGCGATGAGCCGTTGCATGGCACATTGCACCCGGGCTCTTGTTAGGTACATGTCGCTTCCTTGGGCCTAGGTTACAATGTTGTACCGCATCTGAACAGTCATTATTATCAGCAGGAAATCACCAGTGTTAGGAAATCAACTTACAAATGATGTGATGCGATGGATCAGGAAGATCGGGCCTACTGGGGTAACCAGGATTGGTGTCGACCTTCAATGATGATCCGAGAGGTATAGTGGATGGTTGTCGCTATTGTTAGATGAAGATACCTAATATGGGATTTCTGCTTGACTGCGACCGCCTCGATTAGCCTGGGGCTTCTATGACCTTCTCCCTTTTAGGGGCCCGTTTTGCCCCTCTCCCAGGACTCAGTGGGCTAAATATGTTACAAGTTACGACTGGATTCAGATCTACTGCGTAGGTTATGGTTATCTCGAAGCTATCTTCCTTGAGCTCAATTTTGGACTATTGGTTCCTGTCATCATTCAAAGAGTGAGCTGAGTACTCAGTATCTGAGAAACCTTGATTCCACAGATACTATTTCAGGCAATTAAAGTCTCAATAATGACTCATTATACTTTGGACGTGTATGGAATGCACATACTCAAGTATCTAGGTACATATGACTACTGCAGGTATTTCCCATCTGGTACAAGTACATATTTGTGCTTGTGTACTCCGTTAAGCACAGAGCATCGGCTCAGGTACTTAAAAGGGGCTAGTTCTCACACCTGGATTTAGTGCTGTTCTTGCACCCAAGAACCAGTGGTCATCTGAATCATTTTCAAGTATTAGCGTTGAATATATCTGCAGTAATCGAAGTGGTGTAGAATACAAGTTGTGAAGATATCTTTTATTTGAACGATTTTTTTGAGGCTCTAGATCCGACTGGAGATCAAAGGACTGCTAGATTACCAAAGATACAGTATTTACCGTATGTGGCAATAATCCACCTACCTAGAGACGGAAAGACTCGAAGCAACGGGTTGGTGGAGTCCCGTCACGGCGCCTTTACCCGTCCCGGCGTATCCTCTAGCCAGGCCAGCCTACCAGCCTAGTACTTACGGTTGTACCACTGAAGTCATGGACTACGCCATTTTAGTCTGGTTTCCCAAGTTCCCAACTCCCCAGGTCAAACTTTATGTTTGCCGGGCTCCCCCTCTTCAGGCTCGAGCCTGTGCCAAACTCGCTACCTGAGTGGCTGGCGGGACTGCCAAACGCCCAACCCGAAGGCTTACAGCAATTCAGCTGATCCCCATGGAACCATGAATACTTTAGCTGCGTCTTGGGAGAGTCCCCGTCCATGTCTATGGGTCACTGGCGCGTTGATTCGGCCGGCCCACCGTGTCTTGCGCACCGCACCGTCCGTCTTTCATTGGGTTCCCTATTCCCTTAGTACCTTACCTACCTAGTATCTAGGTACAATCAGAAGTCTCGTAAGCCCACACATTGTGTTAGTTATTCGCTGCTTGGTTTGATTTCTGGCCTTCCTTCAATTCCAAGAATATTATCATCGCAAAGGATTCCGGTATTCAACGATCCATAATATTTATCAACTTCCAACCAACTGCGTAATCAATTCATCTTTGTTTGCTTTGTGATTGACATCTTACTGGGATGAAGAAATTAGTATTCGCATCCTTTGGTTGAAGGCCAATTTCGGCCACACGCTAGCAGTCTAGTTCGAAGTCCTTGGCGTGTCTGGAGCTTCCACATAGCTTCATTAATAATATTGCAGCACAGCTCACTAATCTAGAGCAAAATCTTTTAGTAGTCATTTTTAATTCAGGATTTCATGCAGTTTTCCTCTTAGTCTCACCCTCTCAGATCTCCATCTTCGAGTGTTCCCGCCCGTCCGCTTTCCGCCCAGCCGTGGCCACCCTGCGTTCGTCACGTGTTTTGCTTGACGTCCTCAAACGGTGATCCAGCGATTTTCTCCCTTTTTGCCTTCCGGACGGACCGATGAGTGGGCGATCCAGATATTCATATTTCTTGCGAGGTAGATAGTTCGTCTGAAAAATGAGGATATCGTTCGGATTGCAGCGCCAAAATCGCTTAGCTTGGATGACGCGTTACAGCTGTATGCTCTGGCTATGATAGCATAATCGCAATTAATATGATCGAATGGAGCTGGTTAAGGTAGACATCTCGAGACATCTGAGACAAGATATTGAAGAGGTAGCTACGGTTTAAAACAGAGGGAGCAATTGAATGCTATGCATCTTCCAGGCCCTTATACGCAACCTCTTGCCAGTTTACGAAGTATTTCCGGTGTCCTTGAAGATCGAGTGGTCAACAGTTCTCGTTCAGACTTCCTTCTCATGGCTTATGTTGAATAGTGGAAGGTTTATCAATGTGTTCTTCAACCTCAGCTGCTCTTCTACCTCTCTCCTTCCTTGTTTTAAAGGCATTGTTCACCCCCCATTGATGAGCTGACCAGACTGATTGTCCTTCACATAAGCGGGTAGCTTTGGCGCTTTTTTACCTCTTTGCAGTTTTATTATTTATACTGACACTTGCATCGCGCTACTGCCAGCCTCGGGGCTGCTAACTCCTTCCTGTTCGCTTTTTCCAGCAATTATCTACAGAGTGCCAAGTGCTTACTGCGGTTAGGTCAACGACTTCTGTCCATCCTTATTCCTTTCAATTTGATCCGTCGCCTCTCTTGCTCACTTTATATTGTTATAGACATACTCTGTATTATTATTGCCAAAGTTCCTTGCACTTTCCCTGGCTTCATCCCCCCTTTATTTCGGCTGCTTATGCATCTAGTCCCCACACGGATTTATAGGTAATAAATTACATTACATACTCGGGACAGTACTCCGTACTAAAGGTTATTATTCAGGATTTATTTTATTTTATTTTTCTCCTTATTTCCATTATTTTGCTTTTCTGCTCCATTTTTCCCTTTTTATTTTCCCATTTTCCTCTCCACTATCACTATTGAATTATTATTATTCTTCTTTTCATCCAACAAAGCACCTTAGACGTCCCCATCCGTACCATATTTCTGTAGCTAGACTCCCTAGGAAGAACCACAGTTTCTTTTCCTTCCTGAGTATCATTGGAACCAGTCAAACGCTCACGTCATAGCTAAAATCCCCCGAGGCTCTTCGCTTCGACTCATTTTCAATCCTCTTCTCATCTTTTCTATCTCTTTTCTTTCCCATTGTGCTTTCTTCTTACTTCCCCGTTTCGCTCCTCTTCTTCAACCATTCGATTATCTTTCTATCTATACTTACTCCAGGGTTCTCGGCTTGCAAAGAGGATAGGTATTCTCCTCTTCGCCCCGCCCTAGTATTTCCGTCGGCTTTCTCCCTGTCTTTAAGTCTTTCCTTGACGGATTGGTTTTCCTTCACTCATTCGCCTCTCCGGCTTCAGCGTGACCACGAGGCTATGCTAGCTTTGCAAATCACCCGACGGAAACTGGAACTCTTCTGATTTGGTCGTAACCTGCTTGTACTGTGACCAGAACTTCGACTCCGCATTTCTTTTTTTCGTTTATTTTTTTCCGCTTTCCTTTTTTCTTTCTTTTTCCCGTCATTATCCTGGTCATCTTCCGCATTTACGAATCCACACACGCAAAGACAGACATACGTACATACAGATACACATACATACGGGCTGCATACATACATTTTACCGATACATACTCGCTCATACGTACGACCGGGCACACGCACCGTCACCAAGACCCCTGCGCTGTCTTTCCTTGACAAGTTGACCAAACAACAGCATTGGGCGTGACTTGCGACTCACATCATCCTGCATTCGCCTCTTATTCTCAGCCCTTTCCCCGTCCTTTTCCCGCTCTCTTAAGCAGCCTCGCCTCGTCCTCGTCTACAAATGTCCACCAACCCCCACGAATTTGGCGACCCTAATCGACAGGGACAGTATCCACCGCCTCCCCAGTGGAACTCTAGTCAGCCTGAGGATAATCCTGCTCCAGCTAACTATCCGCCAGCATCTCAATACCCTGTGAGTTTTATATATTTCGGCCTTTCCTTCCCCGTCGCTTTCGTTGCACTATTTAGCTGCATTCTTGGCCAGACGACTTGCCACTAAGAGCTTTGCCGTTTCCCGTTCCTGTTAACATATACTCCCATTGAGCAACCGAGCTCGACGAAAGCTCTTTCTTGGTAATCAAAACTGACCGCTTCAGTATCCTCCGGCCTCCTATCCTCCTCCTCTAACCGCAGACCACCCGTATCCGCATCCACCACCACCCCCGTCACAGTACCCGCCTACCTCCCACATGGCCACCATCCACCCTCATGTGCAAGGTGCCCAGGATCCTTACAGGCTCCCTCCTCCTCCTGGCGCCTACCGCCCTCCGGATGTCTACGCTCAGCCAGCTCCTCCACCGCAGCCTCAAGTTGTATACCAAGCCGCGGCTCCTAGACAGCGGACCGCTATAGCCTGTCGTTACTGCCGCAGACGCAAGGTGCGTTCATTGCCCGAGGAGAATTTGCTGGCACATTCGGTTCCCACTTCACAGAGCCTTGCTGACAGTCGTTTTCTTATTCTAACAGATTCGATGCTCGGGTTTTGAAAGTTCTCAGGATGGGCGCTGCAGCAACTGTATCCGTTTTAACCAAGAGTGTATGTTCACTCCGGTTTCGTCCCAGGCACAGGCATTTGTACCGGCACACGCTGCCTATCCTCATCTCAGAAACCCTCAAAACGGCCGCGCTGGTCCTCCAGTGATGCTCTATGGTGCCCACGGTCAGCCTTTGCCGCCTCAGCAGCAGCCTCAGCCCCCTGCTGATACTACCCTTCCGCCGCCTCAAGGAATGTACCAACATCCATACGGAACCGCACCGCCACCCCTTGCATCCGCTGTGCCCGCAGATCACGTAAGTTGCAAAGTAGTTCCCATATTTCCGTTTGAAGCTCGAAGACTCGGGACGCTAATAATATCTTACAGAGACCTACCGGCCGACGCGGCTCTGGCTCCGGTTTCGAGTATCCTGACCCGACCAACCTTGCGCCGGTAACCCCAGCAACATCAGCGCCTGCCTATCAGGCGCACGCCGCTCCCAGTCCTTACTACCCCCCTCCGCCGCAGCATGATCGGCGTCCCTCGCCGCAATCTGCCTACCCGTACGATAGCCGTCACTCCTCTTCCCCCCACAGCTCCCCATATCCTCCTCTGCACACCGCTCCCACTGCGATGACTCCTCCACCAACCTCAACTCCTGGAGGTTCGGTCAGTTCGTCTCGAGGTGGTCTGAATGTTCGTGATATGTTGAACCCCGGTGACAGCCAGGGTCGTTCCAGCACCGATAGCGATATGCTAAATGCGCTGAACCGTCGGGGCCTCAACCAGTAAAGCACTCAATCCGGAACGGAGATATAAAACCTACTGGCCGTATGTCTTCAATTCTCGAGGGGTTGGTTGACAAGGTCCGGAGGTTCGCATAGACCGGATAAAATTGATACCATTTTGATGTCTGTTCACGAGGAGGATTTAGTGCTGGTCACATCGATTTCACATGATGCGCATAGATGGATCTTCCTTTTGTCGTTTGGGGCTGCATCGATCTTCAGTTGATCTAGAAGAGGGGGTTACTTATGGGCCGAACACGTTACGTTCCGAAACTTCTGGAAATGCTCCGTGGCACGTTGTTTTTTTGGTGATGCTCCTGAGACAACGGGCCCCAAGGAATAAAGGAAATCGGCGAACATACTGCTTGAGTTATTTACCGAGGCGGAGAAGGCAAGTTGAATTGGGGGGTGGACAAGAAATATTTACACGCGGCAAGAGCGTGAAATGGTGAGTTTGAGAAAGAGGAGGCTTCTTAATCGAAGAGAGTGAATGAGGAGACGTGGCCACAGCAATGCCATGATCAAAATCGCGACTTGAAACGAGTCCATGGAAACGAGAATCAAGAGTGTTATGAATTCCACGAATTAGACATTGGGATTGAGGGTCATGACTGTCTTCTGCCGGAGGCTTTTCTCTTGACAGCTGCTTCTACTGAGAAAGTCGGTGATGTCACATTCTTCGACTTCTCTAACTTATCAAACACCGTCTTTCCACGAGCACCGCCGCTTTATAAACCACAGGGGCGACCCACTAATGGATGTTTCCTTCGGCTTCGTTTTCCTCTTGTTTTCTGCCTTGATGCATCGTCATGTTAATGATCCCTCTTCTCGCTGGTTTCCGTTTTCAGGCGCAGGTTCGGTAACTGTGAGAAATTGCATGACCCAGCGGTTTGTCTCATATTGCTCTGCGCTGGCATGTCTTCTCATGACTCCGCCCCTCTTGACGCTCGGGTCCACTGGGGTGTGTCTATGGAAGCGTTCTTTGACGCGTGCTCTATTGACATTGAGTGGTTAGCATTGCGCTGCATCGACCTGTTGATTTCGCATTTTAATATTTCCTTCTGCGTTTCTCCCTATGCAGCGACGAGTGTTGGCGGCTTTTGTGATTATCCAGTGTTCATGACATTTCGGGTGGCTGTCTGTCTTTTGTGTTCCTGTCAAACGTTGCGTTCGTCCTTTCGTTTTCTTTCTCGGAGGTACTCAAGTGTTTCAACTGCAAAAACGGTGGTCGGCTTTTTGAACTATTTGTATTTCCTTTTTGTTCTATCTGCTTCATATCTGGGTGGCTGTCTGATCACTTTATATTGCAAATCTGTAACATGTTTAGTGTTTGATATCTTTGTGCAATTTGGCATTGTTCACGGTAGTATCGTGCGTGCCAGTCCTTTTGAATGGTCATATCTGTTTTTGGAGCTGTTCTCGGCCTTGACTGACTGCTCTAGCTTAGAACCTTTACTGACTGGGCCGAGCAATCGTGCCGTCGGGGTACCTATTCATAGTCAAACTTGATATTTCCTGAAGGAAAGATCCACCCGCCACAGAACCACTTGCCCCTAGCCGGCAAAAATAGCGAAGCTTCGCATAGGCTCACAGTATAAACAATAGAACCAGCTCCCGGCCGCAGGACAGTCCCCTACGCTAAAGTCGATGTCTGTGTACCGGAGTTCATCTGACGCTGTTCGCTCCAGTCGGAATGATATTCAGTCGACCAATGCTTCAAGTAATGCGATGTTAACCCAGTATGGATCTCAAATACAGGGATCCCAGCACATATGTAATTACAGCTCCTCCAAGCTTTAAAGCCGCAAGGCCCCACTCCACGGTAGTGGCCGAGGCAGCCCGAGTCGGTAACGGCCCGTTGCTAACCTAGGCACGTCAGATACCTGCCTCAGGCGTTAGCACGTAGTCTGCTGTAGTTAGCACTTAGCATTGGGCTTCAATCTTCCATGTCACCCACCACCGCCTTCGATCCTCCCACCTCCTCCCATTCATTTACACATTATTTCTTCTCTTGATAGGTCTTGAGTAAGAATTGATTACATTCACTTTTCCTATTTAATTAACAAACATCCTAATGACACAGACTTGTTGCCCAGACTATGTCCATGGGTGGAGCATCATACCCACGACAGACGAGGAAATTGTTGATTTTGCCATTGATGACCGGCTCCTGGCTATCTGCCTGAAGATACCTGAAGTACACGGACAATTGTTAGCCAGCAGTTACCGATCAATGGCGCGGTTCAGGTCTAATGAGCTCGAGGCTCGCACAGATGGAGCTCTGCGGGTGCGAGGAGCCAGACAGAGCCCATGCACTCATTGACTGCAAGGCTATACCTCGCAAGGGGTTCTGCCAGCGGTGCAGTTCGAGGCCCTCAATAAACAAAGTCCATGAGGAAATGAAGTGAGCTGCCCAGCAGTACAGAAACAACAAGTCGAACAAAGACATGAGTCTCCTCGACTGCCGGATACTTGGACCTGAAAGACATAGAATGGATAACCAAATCCGTTCATCAAAATGCTTCACAATGTGTTTGCCAAGCACCTATATGGACCTCAACTAGAAGAGTCCTAGTACATACGACCATAGGGTGTGGAAAACAGGGCTTCCCGTCCGCTCAGCCGTACTTAAGCCACACGCCGGCCGGTTAGTAGTTGGGTGGGTGACCACCAGCGAATCCCGGCTGTTGTATGTTTTTTGCTCACCTGTTTTGCTTCAGTTATGCCATTGGCTGCCTGGTCTTCTTGTATAACGCCTTTTACAGCTTACGATTCCATCACATACAACTCTCATATCATAATGACCCAACCAGCCCAACCAGAAGACTCTGGAGACGAAGATCCTGTCAATATTTTCTTCCATGACCCCTCCTGGCCAACACCTTGGTCACACCTTGAATTCACAGGTAGTGACACGGAGCGTTACAAGCGCTGGCGTCAGCAGCCCTGGTTCAAAAATAAGCAACGCTCCTCTATGCGACTACTCCGTCGCGCTTACGGCAAATGCTGGCCCTGGGGCTACTTCATCTACCGCACAGTCTACACCCCCGAGTCTGATCAGGTCTGGTCTGCCTGTCTGGAGAAACTCGACCGCTATGTCCACTGGGAAATTGACCGCGTTGATGGTGACCGGTATTCTGAGGCCGACGACCAGGATCTTGGCTTCCCTGAGAAGCTTGTCCATGAGTCATACAAAAATATTGTCCTTGAGGACAAGGAACGCTGGGACGGTGCATCAATCGAGCAGATCCGGAGGGATTTCAAAGACCTTGTTGCGTCTCGGGGTGCTGAGATTGGGGACGTTGTTCCGCGGTATGCAGTCTGTCTGGTCATTGATCAGCATTGCCTGGATTCGATCATGCGTGCTTTTGAGGATCCAGAAGAGAGCAGGCATGGAGGTGGGCCAGGGAAAGGATTCATTCTCATGATTGATCCTGAGTTTGCACCTGGGCACAGAAAAGAAGGTTATTTTTGGTTTATGCGAGTTGAGATCAACGAGCTTTTTTGGCTCACCGTAGAGCTGAACTCGTCATTTTTAATGAGTGATAGGTGTCTAAGGGCGCAGCCGGGCAAGATACCAGTTTATGATGGCGGTCTACTCACCAGTCAGTATGTAAAGGGGACTGTCGGGAGCATTTGGAGATGCAGCCATGAACGGTAGTCACCATGAGGCTTGCTTTCTATATCAAGATAAGGTGCAGCATAGCACCAAATTATTCTACAGACGTATGAGAATGCATGCGTGATGATTAGTAGCAAGGATGTAGGTGGATGATCGTGTTGTATTTCCTGGAGTAACATGACAAGATGAAGCTAAATGACACATTGACAGCCAAACATAAGAAAGTGGATGTGATTGCAGAATGCCTATGGCTGATTTTGCAACAGATAGAGAAATTCCAAAGAGTGGCAGAAACCAAGGAAAGCCGCTCAAGATACAGAGATGTATAATGCGAGTGATCAAACCACTATGCGCCGTAGGAACGGAAATGGCAGCCAGATATGCTAGATTAACCATTGGGAAAAGCGTCAAGGATTCGTGCCATCTTCTTCGCACGATCTGGATCCTCGACGAGTAAGCCTCGCTGTTTCAGCACCATCTCCAGAGTGTCGACGACCTTGTGGAAGGATGACGCTGCGCCTCTTTCTTGCCTGAAGCGCACAAGACTGAGGTTGGCCTGTCGGCCGTGCTCGAGGACAGTGTAAAACTCGGCGGAGAAGTCAACAGCTCGAAGACGGAGACCTTGAAGGGTTAGAACAATCACAAGAATCATCCAGGTTCTCACTTACAGTTCACTTCGCCCACTTTGGCACGAATGACACCGTTGGCTTTGTCCAAGTGCGCCTCCTCCATACCAAACTGTTTCCATTCCCGCAGTAGCTTCAAAACGTCCTTTCGACCTTTGAGCTTCGATGTGTTGAGAGCAACTACTCTTGTTGCTGGCTTGATCTGGAAGACCCGCGCGAACCAGTTATGACTCTTTCCGTTGGTGTTTGGCCTAGCGGGTGCAGGCTTCTGGTTCTTGTCGGTGTCAAAAGAGTGTTCGGTTTCCGCTGGTCGCTTGAGCAGGGGGTTAGTGTCTGCAAAGTCGACTTCTGAAGATAATAGTCAGCTGGAGTAATTGTTGAGGCCCAAAGGTAGGGAAGCCTACCTGTTGTACCATTATCAAAGTTGTCGTTGTGTTTCTTCTTCATAAATTTCTTGAAAAAGCCACCCTTCTTGTTGTCGGTAGGGCCTTTCGTGTCCTTGGGCTTTTCAGTCTGCTCACCTGGTCCAGAGTCAACTGAAGGATCGATCTCGTGGACAATTACTGTGGCAGAGCTCGGGTGTATTGGTTTGACAGGAGGCGTCTTCGTTTTAGGCTCAGTAGACCCATGCGATCTGTTCCGAAACCAAGACCATTTCTTGTTCTCGGGCGTTTTTGTGTCGGACATGCCGGTCAACTTGGGCACTTCTTGAATTGGGTCCAATTCTGAGAGGAAACGAGTCTGACGAGAGTCGGCAGACGCATAGCGCTGCGAAGAGCGAATCGGTCTGCCGGTTTCATCCTTGGATTTACTATCCTCGCGTGGTTGAGGAGACTCGTTCGAGGATTGTCTCTTCTTCCGGATATTCAATGGCCTAATCTCCTCCAAGCACTGTTGAGAACTATGAGGAACCATTCTGATTGTGGCTTTCCCATCACCGCTTTGACGTTTCGTCCGGATAGAACTGGCGGAATCCGAATTGTGCCTTGTTACGTCTTGGCCGTTTCTCATCTCACTCTCAGCCAGGGAGTTGCTGAGTTCTTCCGAAATGATCGGAAGGTTACCAGTATCAAGTGAAGACCTCTGAAGAAAATCGTATGTAGAGTTGCCGTTGTCCTTAGACTTGTCTCGCTTTCCACGCTCCCTTATCCTGTCCTGCGCAATGAGACGATCGAGGTGATTGATAACAGCGGATAGATAGCCTGGAACATTCTCAGTGCCGTCCTGGGTTGAGTGCTGTATTAGCTTGCGACGAGTCTCGGTCAGCTCTGTCGCAGTATAGGTGTTGGGTGGTTCTCGTGATCTGTTGGATGGCTGGTTCGATTTGATGTTGCTTCCTGTAGTTTGATTTTGCGAGTCTCCAGCACTGACCATGGAAAGAGAAGTCGCCGGTGTCTCTGATCCAATGCTTGCCGTACACCCTGTTGATAAGGATCCGCCATTGAAAGCCTCTTCACATATCTGGCTGAGTTCATGAGAGACCTTGCGCGCTTCGTCTCTCCAGATAATGTCCGCGTCGCAAACTCTCTTGACTTGAGGGCAGTTTTTAATAGTAACCCCAGCTCCTCTAACTACTATAGGTGGTACCGGCAGCAAAGGACTGCCACAACGGTCTGAGAAGGGGACGCCGTCCACGTCAGACTTTATGCTGCAGTCGCTTTCTTGCCTGCTAATGCTGGAAGCATTTGCTCGTGCCTTCTTCGGTCTTGCAGACATTGATGCTTGTGAGCGATTCCGGTGGTGAAGAAATAGAACGTTCCGCTTATAGCTGGCAGAGCGAGGTGTAGGTGTTGTATTTGTAACCCGGCGAGCAGATGAGTGGGAAGCCCTTGACTGAAAAGACCTAGTGAAGCTGGCCTTGGACTTCTTGTTGGGCACTATGGAAAAAGGGGAGCTTGGGAGACACTCTATATCCTCAACTTCTTCTTCTTTCATATCATCGTCTAATTCCGGAACAGCTTCCGACACTTCTTTGGTATTTGCTTCAGGACCGTTCCGGTGAATGGTAACCTGAGCGTACTGTACTTCGGGAGTGGCGACTATATGGCGTGGAGACCTGAATGGGTCATAACTCTTCTCGGTTGCTGAGAATTTGAGGGCTCTGGATGTACTTTGAGGTTGTTTGCTGCTGCTTGTTGTTGTTGAATTTTGACCTTGTCTCCGAGAACCACCTTGCACCCGGGCATGCTTGCGTCTATTTGCAACGGAAGCTGGTAATCGAGAGATATGGTGGTAATCACTGGCTGAATACTCAAGAGGCTGTCCCTGGTAATTCTCTAGCTGCTCGTTTCTGAACTTGATCAGAGCATTGTAAAACATTCGTTCCTGGGTGGGCCTATGGCAAGAGGCCTGGTCAGCTCTTCGTGACGTAGCTCTCGATTGGAAATGGGATACTCACTGAGGATCCAGAACTCGCTCTATCAGGGCCTCTGTTTTGACGCCATGCCACAATGTCTGCAGATTTCTCAGAATATCAATATCAATATCCTGTCTGCTGAGTACTGGTGGCCCGCAGTCCTGTGCCGTTAACGGTGGTGCAGGGCCGAGGTAGTGATGTGACATTGCCTGATGGAACTGTTCGTACTTCTTTAGAAGTGGATGCATCCATATTCCATGCATCGTTATGCGGTCTTCTGGTCTCTTTTGCAGGATGCGCTGAATGAGGTCGGCCGCTTCGACACTCAACTCGGGGGGAATAGTATATTCGCCTCGCTTCACTTGTCGCAGAGTACTTGGAAGATCCCCGCCATCGAATGGCAAGTAGCCCGTCAGCAGTGCATACAGAATGATGCCGCAACTCCAAATGTCTGCCTTGTCTCCACGGTACTTTCGACCATAAATGATCTCCGGCGCAGCATAATGCGGGCTTCCGCAGGAGGTATTCAACCAATGTCCAGCTGGCTGAAGCGCAGCCATACCGAAGTCAGCAAGCTTGACATTGCGCCAGGAGTCCAACAGTATATTCTCTGGCTTCAAATCCCGATGACAGATGTTGAATCTGTGGCAGTACCCAAGGCCTGCGATTATCTGTCGAAACAACCGAACTGCCTCTTCCTCCGGTAACGGTCCGTGATTTTGTACATAATGGAATAGCTCGCCGCCTTGGACATACTCTAGAACCAGGTATCTAGAGACGAAAGGTCAGTTTCAAGTAGTAGACGCTTGATCTTGGACTTACAGTTCTCCCCGGTTCTCCCACACGTCGTACAGGCTGATCACGTTTGGATGCTCGATGAGTTTCATGATGACCACCTCCCGCTCAATGCCGGACGGCATTTGTCTGGTGCCTGTACCACTAAAGAGGCTTGCATTGCGGTCCATCGCTGCAATACTTTCGCTCTGAGCAATTGCGGCAGACCTCTTGGATACAATCTTGATGGCTGCGGTCTGGCCGGTGACTGCATGTTTGGCCAACCTTACACGGCCCGTGGCCCCTTCCCCCAGTGTTTTTCCTAATTGCCATGGCCCAACATGTGTTTTCCTCTTCCCCTTCCCAGACACATTAGAAGTCGTAGAGATTGCTGAGTTCCTTTTCGAGCCGGCTTGAGAGTTTGGGTTTGGAGAGGCGCGGTTTTCCCCCACATTTTCTCTGTTTGCCAACGGGCTTGTGACGATAGACATTCGGTCTGGTGTTTTTAGCAGATCTTCTACTTCGATATGTGATCCTTTTTCAATCTTTGGAGTAGCGCAGTTGTTCAGTCTATGCGTGGCATCCGTCAGAGGAGGACGGAATGACTGAGGACTGGCAGTGATCCCATCCATCGCCAGGCAAGCCCGGGCTAATGAAGCGAGACAGGCTTGTTGCAATTCCACATGTGGAGATTCTCTCCGCTACTTGCGATGTTATAGTCTGTTTGGGTCTGATTTCGATGACTAGTCAGCGACTGTGGCTTGCGATATAGCTAGTCATGAGTATCACAGACTAACATCCGAATCGGACGCGTTGACTGGATATTGCTGCTCGTTGGGAGAGCTACCTTCTGAGAGATGTAAAGACGAGGCTGTAGCGACAGACAATAGAGATATAGTGCTCTGGAGTGGACGACTGCGAATCGTAATGCCGGAGTGTTAGTACCTTCTTCTTTCCCGTATTGGTTGCGTTGAATCTCCCGCGTGTCGAGGCTCAAAAGAGATGATGAGGCGCAAGTGAAGGAATCGTGCGAGGTCGCAGCAGGACTCGAGCTGCTCCAAGTGACGAAAGAGTACGATAGAGGAGCTGCGTACAACAACGACAGAAATCCAAGCTTCCAGTCACTTTCCTTGACAACATACCTCAAAACAGACAGTCCAAGGCCACGCCACAACAAGGAGACGCCGCACGTTAGTAGAAAACTGACATACCATATCACGGTTGAATTCCTCTGGCCGATCGTTTACTGTTTGTTGTCTCGAATTCCTGGAGTCTCCCTGGCCACTAATTTACATTGGCCGATTAGGAATGCTCGAGCCCTCTATTACACCATCACGACAAGGTAAAGCCCTTCAAGAAATGATAATTAAATTAGAGCATATAAGAAGCCTCTGCACACGATCCTTTGCAATATTGAAAGGTCAAGTTCACCCTGCAAGTCTTCTATCATCCCTTGGTCTTCACAATGATATCGCTGACTGACAAGGAACGAATTGATAGAATACGACCCTTAAACCTCCACCTACTTATTCTTGTTTTGTATTTCTTCCAAATACCCAGCAAGCATGCAACTATTACAAGCGCTGTAATTACTAGCTCGATTGACTCTCTATTCAGAGGGCCTGAAGTGACTGACTATAAGACACGGACATCCCGCACATTCTCCCATGGCTTCTCAACGATCCGGGCACGCAGGTCCAGAATCCCAAACCTGCTTTAGCAGAACAAACCCCACATTCCCGTTTTCTCCTTTTAAATTTACAGTGATTGCTGTCCTAGCATACTGAGACTAGGTCGAGGTATCCTCCTGTGCCTTGTTGCAACAAGGGAGGGGCATTCCGAAGCTAGCGGTCAAGGGACAGAAGTACTCGCATTCAACATTCCAATATCAATAACAAATAGCAAGCTCTTCGTCTATTGATTTGAGATCAAGGCTCTGGAATCTGGCTAGATATGGAAGCAAGATGCGCTTCGATAACAGCTTGAAGGTCACTCTAATTGACGGTGGGCTGGATGTGGCCTCCAAACTATATCAACATTCCGTTTCGGGCCAAACCGTTCCCCAGGTTCGCCTCGCCTACAGAGTATAAGCTCATGAACTACGATATAGAATAGACGCCAGAAGAACGTGCTAGAACTTTCTTAATGCCCTATGTCGAGTCTCAACTGCCTACCAATGCTCTTCGCCGATGTCTACAGTATCGACGTCAACTCCATCAACGAACCATCGGCCGTCACCGTTCCCGTCCGGTCCAAGTACCAAGTCATTCCCGCTCATCATTCTCTTGCGCATCTTGCCAGTTTCCCGCTCAAACGTCCAATCCTCAAGGCCGTAGCAGCGCTTCCAGCGCATCCCATCTTCTGCGTCCTGATACTCGTACCAGAACTGCACGGCAATACGGTCATCCGTGAAAGCAAAGAGCTCCTTGCGGAGTCGGTAACTGCGTTCACGCTTCCATTTGCGGGTTAGGAACGTGACAATCGCTTCTGTGCCAGAGAAGAATGAGTCGCGATTGCGCCAGATGCATGTAGGCGTGTAGGCTTGAGCGACTCGGACCGGGTCCCTGCACATTGGCGTTAGTGATTAGTTACAGCAATGGTAGTAGTCTCAATAGGGCATGTAGCGCTTATGCTCGAACCGACCGGTGCAACGACATAAATTGAATCAAGGGAGGCATGAAATGCTGAGGTCAATTCCTCCGGGATTTGAACCCACGAGGGAATGGTGTGCTCGCGCAAGGGATGAGACAATAAGATGCTTTGCGCTGAGTTTCTATCATGGCTATCTACCAATCAAACAAAAATGAAAGATTTTCTTTGAGAGGACCAAAGGCTCAGAGCGAGGGTATGAGTGACAACGGCATTCCATGATATACACCCGCCGATTGCTGGGATGTGCTCATTGTGTATTCTTACTGCGTGTTCCAGAGAGCCTGAGCTGCCTTGACCTTCTTTCTAGCAGTCTCTTCGGTAAACGGAGGTTTAAGGTCTGCCATTGTGACTGATGTGGTGAACTGTCTATTTCAATGTTTGGTTATGTGGTTGTGTGGTTGTTTGGTTGTTTGTTGATTTCTTGACGTCCAATTTGAGTCATCATGTACGATGCTATCACGTGCCGGATCTAAGTATACGCCCTTTGGCAGACGGTTTGAAGCGGATTAAAAGTATGAGTTAGGATCATTCGAGAAAGCCAGAGATTATCAGCGAGAGACGGTCAATAATAGCATTCTGCATGAGTAGGTGACAAGTATAGGATATATAGGATACTCTGTATCTGCTGATAACTGCACACTTTCTCCCTACGTTTACATTTATCCGCATATTGACCACACAATTTTCAACTGTCTAATGTACAGCTGAATATCAATCTTGTTGGAAGCCATCCCTCATACTCCATAACTTTGTTCCTGGCCTCTAACGAGTAAAACTTGCCAAAGTTGGAAGACAGCATGGTAGGTCATATCCCATCTCATCCGCGATGGCATTAGCCCCAGATATTGCAGCAATGTCCGTAATCTCAGCTTTTGGGGGTGTCTCCAGATATCTCCACATATTGCCAATAGAAGGTGATACGTGTACATCTCATCTGAAATATCAACCGCGTTGATACATGTCATCTCATAAACTGCGGAGGATATATTATCGTCTACGGCCCGAAATTGTTCGAAATATATATAAACCGAACGATAGCCAATTTGATTATGTTGACTGAAGTTTGATACTCGTCACTAAAATCCCATTGAAAAGTGAAGATTTTATCGGTAGCAGTTAGTTTTTGATCCTAATCGAGAATTGAGAAAGTAAAAGAAACCAGTTCGGAGCACTTTTCTATGATAGTTCACTACTTTGACGCCACCGTGGCGATCATCGGCACAACACTGCAGAACGGGCTTGTCACGTGCAAGAAAATGACGTTGGGCGGCCGAAGAATAGAGGGGCATCGGAAAGTGGACGGTGAAGCCCAGAGATAGTGAGGTACGTAGCCTCATTTTTGCGTGTCTTCGAGGGTCATTTGCATAGTCTGTCGCTGCATCAGATCGATCATCATGATTGGTGCGAGATCAGCATATCGAAGGCACCATTTTCGCCTTGGATGGTGAAGACAGAGGATAAGAATAATACCTATCACCGAACGGACCCCTCATTAATGGGCAGATAGGTAGCATAATCCGATCGAGTCCAGATCGTTAAGTCTTAGTCTGCAAGGTACCTACATTATTTTATCACCACTTCTGCTTTACGGAAAATCCGGCAATTCGTATAGACGACTAATCACTTCGTGTGTAAGAGGGGACCCAGTCTGATCTGATAATCTGATATCTAGAATCAATTGCCAGTTTGCCATCGAATAGAATTTTCCTTATGACTTCACTGCAGTGCAAACCGATTTGTCAACTTGTCTGGTCTAGATAGCAGCCAGAAGTGGTGCATCCGCCGATGAAGGGATCCGTGGTGGGGATCCCCTCCCAGTCTCGGGCGGTCTTCTTGATAATACGCACCATGCCAGCAACTCAGCGATTATTCCGTTCGTCCCCCAATCGATGGGTTTCGGTATCCTTCTGCTTCGGATCACCTTATGGATGTCTCCAGCGGCCCGTTGGCACATCATTTGCTGGCTTTGTCAGGGGCTGCTCCAACCGTCCACGGACCAGATTGGTATATATTGACCGCCATGGATCCCTCACCCGCCTTGTCTTCTTTTCTCTTCTAGTTCCATAAGTCACCCCACTACTCTAGCCTACCGCTTCTTCTTCATCTCTACTTCACACAGCTCTTTTTCCAGAACACTACTCACCTTAACACACATCCTCAAAATCCAATCCATCAACATGTCTGGACTCAAGGCCGGTGACAGCTTCCCCTCTGACGTTGTCTTCTCGTAAGTATTCTCTCTGCTCATCTGCCCTTTCTCTGGAGTTCCCTCGACCGTCAAAAGTATGTCCGATCCATCAGGTCTAACATTGACTCTCATTCAGTTACATCCCCTGGTCCGAGGACAAGGGTGAGATCACTGCTTGCGGTATCCCCATCAACTACAACGCCTCCAAGGAGTGGGCCGACAAGAAGGTCATCCTCTTCGCTCTTCCCGGTGCCTTCACCCCCGTCTGCTCTGCTCGCCACGTTCCCGAGTACCTCGAGAAGCTCCCCGAGATCCGTGCCAAGGGTGTTGACGTTGTTGCCGTCCTCGCCTACAACGATGCCTATGTCATGAGCGCCTGGGGCAAGGCCAACCAGGTCACTGGTGACGACATTGTATGTTCACCTCCGAAAAAAGAAGAGTGCGATTTCGCTATATTGAAGTCGTTGCTAATGCTCTGATCTTCTAGCTCTTCCTTTCCGACCCCGAGGCTCGCTTCTCCAAGAGCATTGGCTGGGCCGATGAGGAGGGCCGCACCAAGCGTTACGCCATCGTCATTGACCACGGCAAGGTTACCTACGCCGCTCTCGAGCCCTCTAAGAACCACCTCGAGGTGAGTAGTCTTCCATCTATTCCATTGCTGCCAGAGTCTTGAGTACGAGCTGACATGATGCTATAGTTCTCGAGCGCCGAGACCGTCCTCAAGCACCTGTAAACGCATGAACTAGACATGATAGATGCCGGCATGGGATTAATAAAGGCGTTGAAGTTTTTCGATGGCGGGCTAAGAGTAGCCTGCGGGCTAAGAGTAGCCTGCTATGGGCAAGATTCGTGATAGATCTTTAGACATGCCGCTTAGACAGAAATACAACGCTGTAATGAAGCTACGAAGAAATTTTCCCCGCCCTCGCCCTATCAAACCGTATGATGTCAGGTAGGAACTACGTTTAAGTACAAGCGAACTATAGCCTTAGTGTAATTAAACATTAGTATCCCGGCACTCCGAAGATCTACATGAATCAAAGCGTCGCAGGGCTTCATTTTCCCCAGGCTGCTATTGGTGCTTGGGGGTGTGACAACGTGGCACTGTATTTTTCGGCCGGGAGGGATGACGCGCTAAAGCCCCGAAAATTAAGCTCCAACACCACTTTTTTGTACACCAAGCTGCACCTGAGCTACCAACAAAAATAATACGTCTCTACGGCATCTACACCACTCAACCCGTGTCTCACCTCCGCCCATCGGCCATCATGGCCTCGAGCCAGCCCTCAAAGCGCAAGTCCGCGTTTCCGGGACCACAGCCTGGCGCAGCAGCGTCCCGCAAACGCGCCAAAACGTTCGATGCTCGGTCCCTCGCGGTTCAGTCGTCCGACGCAGCGCTCTCTGCGTCCGGAGAGCTGAATGTCGCCGCGTATGTCGAAGCTCGGGAGTTCGAGATCCGTGCTCTCGAGTCCGGGATGCAACGGTCGAAGAGTGCCCTGACGAGCCGTGCGTTTCAGAAAGTGCCCCGCGCGTTGAGGAGACGGACGGCCAGCCACAATGTGAAGAGGGTTCCGCGGAGGTTGAGGGCGAGGGCGAAGAGAGAGGTATGTTGAAAGCACCTATCTATACTCCTGTAGGCCGATTTCGAGGTCAATCCGAATTCAGAACAGCTTTGCTCACTGCCGGCCGTGTAGATGATCGAGGACAATACCCCCACCGTGACCGCTCGACGACGACGACCGACAGAAATCCTGCGCATTCGCCTTGAAACCGCTAGACGGCTTCAGAATCTCAATTCCAAGACAAAAGCCAAGCGTGCGGCAGCGAAAGCAAAGCGGGACAAAGAGACCCAAAAGGCTCTGGAAGAGGCAGGCAGCCACGCCTATAACATCGCCCCGCGAGTGCCGAAGATCAAGAAAAACAAGCTCTCACGGCCCCCGCCGCCCGAATCAAAGTACAAGAAACGGCAGCGGTGCAAGACATGGCTTCCGACGCATATGTTCCATGCGAAGCGCGCCCACATGGCCACTTCGAAGGATCCGTTGTGGCGGTTCGCGGTACCCCTGTCGCCGACCGAGAAGAGCTATAGGCCTTCGCACCGGGCGAAGGGTGCCAGGGGTGCGGTGGCTTGGGATATGAGCTACATGTCTACGATTCAGCTAGAGGGCACCGAGGAGGCTATGGAGGCGGTGCTGAGGGGAATTGGGATCAATGGGCAGGATGCTTGGGGTCCGAAGGGAAGGAAGTGGAGGGCTGGGACAAGAAGCTTACACGCATGGGCGTTTGAGCGCGACGGCACACATAGACCGATCGCACCGATAACGTTGATCCGATGTGCGGATGGAAAAGCGGAAGATGTGGAAATGGTCGATGCTGATGGGCCGAAGAAAAAGAGGCAGAAGGATAGAAAGAAGCTTTTCATCAGAGTTCACCCATCTGCTTTTCTGCAATTGTGGAACGAGCTTCTTGAGATATCGAAGAGGCAAAATCCGCCAGTGATGGTGGAAGATTTGCGCTTCGAGATTGGAAGCATCGAGATTACTGGTCCGGGTTCTACAGAGGCTCTACTCTCAGCGCTCAAGCCCTTGGTGCCAGATGGTGCTGAACCGCCAGCAGGCAGTCCAGAGGTCACCTGGACATCGTTGCTTGGGGTCTCAAACCCTTCGTCATTGCCGCAAAATGCTTTCCTCGGCTTCTCAGTATCAGATCCTCGTCTTCACTTTCCACCGAGGACCCTCAAACCGCCAGCTTCGGATCCCGAAATGCAGAATCTGGCCATCTTACTATCGACGTGGTCACCCGACACTACCCAAACGTCACCTGCCCTGTTCGATCGCCGTGCAAGACTAGCCGCTACTCGTCAACTTCCCAGCCAGAAAGCTATTAATCGTCGACGGACCTTAGCTGGACCAGGTGTCTACCCTCCTGCTGAAGCTTCTGACCCGAAGATTCCGGTGATGATCCTCGCTTCGAGATCAAGCAGTCAGTCAAAGAACAACAATGCGCCTGGGACATGGACCGTTCTATTGCCATGGAAATGCGTGCTTCCGCTCTGGTATTCGCTCATGTATTACCCGCTCTCAAGTGGCGGAAATGTCAGATTTGGCGGTCTCAAAGAACAACGACAACTCGCGTTCGAAGCCGGAGAGCCCTGGTTCCCAGGCGACTTTCCCGGAACCCGTGCTGGCTGGGAATGGAACGTCCGCGAACGGGAGAAGGCCAAGCAGGAGTGGGAAAGACGGCCAAAGGGCCGGAGAACCGAGTTTGCTAGCCTAGATCTGGGGAATGGGCAGAAAGGCGAGGTCGGTCATGGCTGGGCGTGCGACTGGGAAAGACTGGTTCAGGGACCGCCCAGGATCTCAACGCCTGAATCTAATGAAGCGAAGGAAAAAGAACAGAGCCAAGACGCTGAGCAACAAGATACCCAAATGAGTGATGCCGAACAGCAAGCCGTTGATGGTCACGCTCCCCCGTTCGACATACACCACCTCCCCATTGCCAAAGCGGAAGCTGCACTCAACAACCGGTCAGACACCACCGAGCAAGCTGCCATTGCAACTGTCAAAATATCCCTCTTGCACCGCGGCTCGCCCACCCCCTCGGCTCGCATCTACCGCCTCCCCACCACCAACCCAGAGCTACGCCAAGAATGGCTCCGCCTGGCATCCGACGAGCGAAAGAGCAAAAATCGCAAAGCCACTCATCCTCAGGACCATCTGCAGCAGTCTGCCGAGCCCCCAGCTGCCCAAGAGGATGCCCGGCAGAAGCTCGCGGCTTCGCTTATCACTCCGACAGCAGATACAGAGTCCCAGAAGGAACACCTCCCCGTCCCCACGGAAGAAGACCTCATCGGGTTCGTCACAACGGGGAACTATAACCTGTCCGAAGGAAAGGGTACGGGGATTGGCTCGATCCTGGTATCTAAGGTTGCGGCGTCTGGCAAGGGCAAGGCGCGTGAGAGGAGAATGTGCATTGTCCGTAATGCCGGCGAGCGAGTGGGCAGACTTGGTTTGTGGGAGCTTATTTAGCACTGAAGTATATCTGCGAGTGTAGTTGGTATAGTCGGTGCAGATGGGATGTGATTGTGTTTTGATGATACCCAACCAGAATATAACTTTTCAATCAGAAGCTCCCGTTTCTTCGCATACGTGCAGCCTACATTTGTCAAGACTCGTACAGACGAAAACCTAGAACAAAGCTGAGCTCGTTTCAATCAGCCCAACAAAAGACAGATAGCTATACATATGCATGACGCGAGAAGGACCGGGTAGATCTATTTGTTAAAACAACAGAGGAAATAGCATCAGCATGGCGACACATATCTGAACCCCTCAACCTCAACCGACAACACGGTCCACAAACGCCTCCTCAAGCCTGGCAACCTCCCTCTTGAAGCCCTCAACCTCCTTCCAACAATCCAACGGCCGTCTATCGTGCAACCGCAAACAGGTCACAACCTCGTTCCGCGCCCGCTCAACACTCTCATCCACCTCGACGAGCTTCCGCCGTCCCTCAAGCTTAGCGCGCAGCTGCTCAATCTCCGCATTCACCGACTCCCGGCTAAGATCGCGGTTGATGGGCTGGTCGGCGGCGGCAGTGGGTGCAGGGGTAGACTCGTACTCGCGGCCCGCGAAGGGGATGCGCGGCGCGTCTAGGTTCAGCGAGCCCGCTGGGTAGGTGATGTTTGGTGATGATGAGGGGGCGGCCGGGGCGCTGTCTTTGACTTCTGCCAGGCGCTTTTCGATTTCGGCGAGGGTTTGCTGCTCGCGTTCGCGGAGGCGCTCGAGTTCCTGGGCTACGCGGGCTTGGATCTGGAGCTCCAGGCTCTTGGCGCGGGAGGAGTCGGTCTGTTTTGTCAGATTGTTAGTTGTGGTCTGGTTCGGAGTGCAATTGGAGTCTGGGTTGCAAGGGTGTTGGGGTGTGTTGGTTGGGCTCGGAGACGCACCTCGGTGTTGGTCTGGAGGGCCTCGACGAGGTTAGAGGAGAATTGGATGGGAGCGTTGCTGTTGGATTGAGAAGTCAGCGGATTGGTCTTATATTGGGATGGCTGGTTCGGCCGTAGGGCTTTCTGCTGCTTGTTTTTATTGCGTGGATTTTGTCCGCTCGGCAACGGGCCCTTCGAGTATTGACTCAACGATAGCATCGCCGTGATGCCAGCCACGATTCAGTCCGACAGTGAAGCAATTGAGATCAGAGACGCATTGTATTGCATACCTGGTGAAAACATGTTTCGAGCCAGTCGAACCTTCGGGTTTGGAGCTACCGGCGCCCATGATGTCTGGATTTTGTGAATCCTCTCTCTTCGTCAACTGGTTCCAATGTCGATGTGTGCAGCACGAACGGTAGCCAAGTAGACTCCGCCAGGAATGTAGAGGGGCAATTGCAATGTCGTTCAAGATCTTGACATCACCTTTGGGACAGCCGACTTCCGCCGGCTTGAATTCAGTTCGGGCAGTTGATGCTTCTGCATGGAGTGTCACGTGAGATTATTAGTCATGATGGGTAACGTAATCGGTAAGCGAGTCGGCCACGTAAGCGAGTCGGCCACCCGGTCAAGGCATATCCTAGAATTCTGATTTACATACAAAAAAGGAAGTTATTCCACGTTAATCTAACCATTAAAACGCGCTGAATTCAGGCAGCTACTCGATTAGGACATCTTGTACGTATATGTCCTAAAACACCACACATACTGCACCGAGGTGGTGCCCGACGGCGTGGTTGATCATCTCCAGGCCCTGTATCACCAGCTGCTTCCTCTAAGGCCTGAACATGGTTGAATGCCTCAAGTGCTTCCTGGATTGTGAAGCCATTCAAACCATTCATTTGGTGTTGGTTACGCTTCTGCTTATTCTTTCGTCTCTCAATGGCCTGGTGAAGTTGAAGGTTTTCATGTTCAAGAAGAATAGCACGGTTCAAGGCTATCTCTGCACCTTTACAGATGTAAGATATTGCTGTCTGTATTGGTGAGGTAGGAGGGTTTGTTTGAAGTAATTGAGAGATCACCGACTCATGCTTTTTGAATTGATTCAAATTTATCGGTGTTTTGGTAATCGTAGATGTAGTGCCTTGACTGCTGGGACGGCTGTCTTCCTTGTAAAAGATGAGGCTATCCAGAACCTGGTTAGGATTAAAAGGGACTAATCCTGAGGCTCTAAAAGCACTCTGTATATTCATCTTCTTGAAGGCTTGGGCGTGGGCTTCTGGGTAGACGTCAAGAAAGTCAACCTTATCAATATGGTGATATCCTGTTCGTACAAGCCGTTCAATGAGGTTACTGTAAGCTCGTTTCAATGGTGAGAAACAGGCCACATCCAAAGGTTGACAGAGATGTGAGGAATTTGCAGGCATGCAAATAGGAATAATATCATTTTGACGACATATATCATCAAATTGAGGTGTTAAATGAGAGTCATGCCCATCAAGAACTAAGAGGCTATATTGGCCAGTTCTTCGGTCCTTAATATAAGGAATAAAGTGTTCTTTGAGCCAGTGTTCACCAATTTCTCGTGTTGTCCATCCATTTGATGATATAGCAATTCTCCATGAAGCTGGAGTATTACCTTCATACCAGGCCTGAATATGAGTCTTTGCTTTCAACACTAAGTATGCTGGTAATGCCCATCCGGAGGCGTTGATACACTCAATTGAAGTTATCCATTCTCGATTTCCCAGTTGTATAAGAAAGGGCCTTCCTTCACAGGATGATCATGTGATTACCTTCGCGGTAGCCACCAGGCCCATAGCAAAGCCGGTTTCATCAAAATTGTAGATATCTTCATTAGCGATACCATAAGTTGATATAGCGGCTTGCACGCGTTTGAACCAGGCTTGAAGAACTTCAGGATCCTCGCATTTCGCCCGTTTATAATTGATTTGACGACTAAACCGACTTTTCAAGGAATCATGGCGGGAAATGAAGTTATATACCCATTTCTCTCCCACTGAGGAAGTTGTATCTTGACCACGTTGTTGGATCAATATTGTAGCCATTTCACGGACCTGGAAGTGCCTTGGCGGTGCACCACATTGATCTAATGAGAGAATCCATTTAATAAGTGATTCTTCCTCTATAGGAGTCAACTTATGGGAATTGGCGCGGGTTTCCTTGCGAAATTTGATTCCATTCAAACGATCTTGAAGTGTTGACCGGGGAACTTCAAAGACACGAGCAGCTTCACGAACTGATTTGATTTGGCCATTCTGAATAGCCTTAACTGCTAAGGAGATCCTCCCCTCTCGTTCCACCAAGGATTTTGATGATTTGGGCATTTTTCGTGGTGATATGGATGGCTGAATAGCCTTGGTTTCAAAGGGGTGGTGATTCTTGATGGGGGTGGCCGACTCGCTTACGTGGCCGACTCGCTTACCGAATACGTTAAGTTAACTAAAGCTTCAGCAGATCCTAGTAGTACAGCAATAGATATGCATCATGCTGTCTGATTTTCTTTGAAACATTATGAATTATGTTTGGTTTTCTGGATATCCTAAGAGCAACCATTGGCAACAACGATGCTACACAGTATATCGGAGCAATCGAAGTATGTATTGCGGTTCTCTAAGGTCCCGACTTAGCAGAGGACGATATTTGACCATTGCCCATCATATCTGAATCGCAGATAGAATCTGATCAACTCTCCTAATAGATCAAACTGTGCTATGTCCTATAAAAAAATACCATAGAACTCAATGTCGCTTGCAGATTAAAGTGAAGCGGGAAAACAAGGTTCGGACATTGGTCGGAGTCGGACATGAGTGGAAAAGTTTTACCTTTCTGGTGGATAGGTACCTGACTCTGTACGAGTGCCTAACGAGTTGAAACAGTTTATCGGGAGGGACATACTCCATCAGTACGGAGGTACATCGACAGCCTACAGTCAATATGAAAGTTCGAGATGGCATATTACCCCGCAGGCACGAGGTCAACTGGCCACTCTCGAGGTCAATGAGGGGTCTCCAGCTCTCCGCGTCCACTCCATATTCGACAGGAAGGATTCGTCAGTATGCAAGATACTTACTCCCTAGTATGACGGACTGCAGCGAATGAACAAGGCTCAGGAACCCTTCTCCCATCATATGCATATTCAGGTACCGTGCATTTCTGGTTTATTCCTCCAGGTTCTCCAGTTGCGGTCCTAACCATTGTTTCTCACCGGTAAGAGTAGCAATAACCCCACAAGTGTTTCGTGGCGTCAGAGAAATTGAAGGGCGCTACAGAAACATCGAGGGATCATTACGAGAAATTCTGGAGATCTTGTTTCTGTCCTCTTATGATTGACTTTGTCAAAGTGTTGAGGCTGGAAAGTCATAGGGAACTAGAAATGTTAGCATAGACTCTCAAGAAGGATCATTATTGGATGAGCATCAGATCTTTCAGTCATGCGTGTCTACCTATCTGAGTTAGCACTGATTATTTAGTTCCTGTCAGTCTTAGCTTTAGAACTATTGAACCAGTCTAACCAGGTCCCTAATAAAACACGATGACGACGTGGCCGGCAAGCCGTCGACGGAGGGACAGAGCACAATCCTTCAACCAGACGGTAATACTATCATACCGTCTGCTTCGTCTTCTGTAGTAGTGGGTAACAATAGGTAGTACTCCGTAATCCAAGTACCTTATGCCGGAGAACCCGGTACTATTCCCGTTGTGAACATCGGCCGGTGCCAACAATGACCAGACCGAAATTGGTGGGATGGAGGTCTCCAGGATCACTGACCTCATCGACCCCTCCTCCCCTCCACCTTGGCACTTGTAGTCGAAATTATTATTATTACCTCCTGCTACCCTCTTCTTCACATTATTATTATCATTCCCTCATTGTTCTTACCATCCGTCTTCATTCTCCATAGTTTCTCATAACCTCCTCCCATCCTCAATCCTTACTCCCTCTCCACATCCTCTCCTCCCGTTCCTTTCCTCCCCGATCTCGATTCCCCGTCTTTGTCAAAGAATTCTTTCCGATCTGATACACAATGTCGTCACCTCTAGTGACCGAAGCTACGCGCATTGCGCGCCAGTTTGACTTTTCTGCTGAGCAGATCCAGAGTGGTGTCAAAGAGTATATCAGAGAGATGTGCGAGGGGCTCACCAAGGAGCACACGACACTCAGCCAAATTCCTACCTATGTCACTTCTGTACCGAACGGTACTGAGAAGGTACTTGTTTCTCTCGTGAAAACAACCTAAAAAGTCCGGCAGGCGACTGACTAGAAGATGTTCGACAGGGCTTGTACCTTGCTGTTGATCTTGGAGGCACCAACTTCCGGGTCTGCTCGATCGATCTTCACGGAGATACCACATTCAACCTCACACAGTCGAAGATCATGATCCCTCGCGAACTGATGGCTTCTGGTACTTCCAAGGATCTTTTCCTGTTCCTAGCTCGCCAGATCGAGGCGTTTCTGCGAATCCACCATAACGAACACTTTGAGGCTCATCTGAGACGCCGTCGTGAACCAAACCATGAAGAGGAACTCTTCGACCTGGGCTTCACATTCAGTTTCCCTGTGCGCCAGTTGGGGATCAACAAAGGTACCCTCATTCGCTGGACGAAGGGCTTCAACATCCCCGATGCAGTCGGTCACGATGTCTGCGCACTCCTGCAAAACGCCATTGATGAGCTGGACCTTCCCGTTCGCGTGGCCGCTCTGGTCAACGATACCGTGGGGACTCTGATGGCTCGTTCCTACACCTCTCCCGGTGATACCTCAACTTTCATTGGCGCCATCTTTGGCACTGGCACCAACGGTGCCTATGTCGAGAAGCTCGACCGGATCACCAAGCTGCGGACGATTGAACACTCGGATTACGAGACATCGACCGGAGAGATGATCGTCAACGCCGAGTGGGGCAGCTTTGATAACCACCTCAGTGTCTTGCCCAACACGAAATGGGACAAGGAGTTGGATGAGGACAGCAACAACCCGGGCATCCAGATGTTTGAAAAGCGTGTCTCGGGTATGTTCTTGGGTGAGATCCTGCGCCGGGCTCTTCTTGATATGCACAAGGACGAGGCCTTCGGTCTGTTCAAGCCCAATCAATCCTCAAAAGTTGTCACTCCGGAGAACTCGCCCCTGTACAGGCAATGGGGCATCGACACCAGCTTCCTCAGCTTGGTGGAGGCAGACAAGACCGATAGGATGGAGGAAGTCAAGGCTGCTCTGAAGGATCACCTGAAGATCGAGAACCCTAGCGACGCCGACTGCCAGGCCGTCAAAGTCCTGGTGCATGCAATTGGCAAGCGTGCTGCCCGCCTCAGCGCTGTGCCACTTGCTGCTATCCTCATCTCCACCGGTAAACTGGAGACGGATGACATGGTCGACATCGGTGTGGATGGAAGTCTGGTCGAGTTCTACCCTAACTTTGAGGGACACATTCGCGAGGCTCTGCGGGAGGTCCCTGAAGTGGGTGCTGCTGGCGAGAAGAAGGTGCGTATTGGCATTTCCAAAGACGGCAGTGGAGTCGGTGCTGCCCTGATTGCTCTTGTCGCCAGCAGGAATGAAACTGGATCTGGGTCGAAATAGAAGTTTCGAAAGGAAAAAATGAAAAAAAAAGGAATAGAATTCTAATGCCGAAACGAAGTACTGTCTATTCTGCGTTCTGCCGATGGTCTTTGCAATCTTTCCACACTTGACTGAAATGAAGCACCTGCTTGCAATCTTGGTCAAGCACACTTCTTCACGCTGCCAGTCTTAGGCGGCATCACTCGTGGCGGTTGGCCTAGGATGTGCAGGAGCCCCCGCTTCCAAGATCAAACCCGAAGTTCGCATTCGGCGGGGGAAGCGAGCGGCCGAGCTCTCATGTGCATGGACTTCTTCATCCTTGCATGGATCTGGTGTTGGGAGGCTAGGCTTGGAGCCCGGAGGTGTATCAATATAGTCATTTAGCGGCGTTGTACTACCCATACTATGGGATATATCAAGTTAGGAATCATTCATCTGCCATGCTCATCTGATCTCTTCATCATCGAAAGAGTAATTGTAGAGGGGAATAACTATCTCACTCTTTCTGCATCGTTCAGCTATAGAGGAATATTGTTACACGACTGCTCAATAATGCATAAGAATGGACATGAGCCTTGGATACAACTATTGTCATATGATGGGACATAGATATTACTCTGCAATGTATCTCATTAGTCATGCATACTGCCATGCATACTGCAGCCTGTATCGAGTACGGACAACGTACCTACTTCTCAATCTTCATTCTCGTCAAATCGCACATTAACTTCAGCATAATATTCCCCAAAATCTATCACCATGTACAATAAGCCCTCCCGAGATTAGATAAAGCATACAAGCACAAATCTTCTGTAATAATAGACACAGACTCACAGCAGAATGAACGGAAGGTTGGGCCTTTATCTAATCTAGCCTCTAATACGATCGTCTGATGTGCTTTGTCTGGTGGCGCCGAATCATAGACACATGTCTCTGTCCTAAACTAAGCCACAAGCAAGGGGCGGCGAACTAGGGCTTGGTGAGGTCGATCTCAAGGGATGATCATGGAACAGGCACTTTGCTTGATTATCTTCCTGGAGTGGATTAGTTATCTAGTAAACGATTAGAGGGATAAGGATATGGGTATGGAGATGAATATGTTCCATTCTTGCTGGTGTACTTTATCATGTCTGTTGGAAGCTGATGCATATGTGGTTGGGACTTGGGTTCTTGATGTCGAGTCAAGGGGATAGTAGCCTTGGATGATCAGCAATGGAAAAAGCAACGAGTATGTTTGTGACTATTAGAAGTTTGTCTGTGTTTTGAACTATTTCCTCTAGGCTCAAAGTGTACGGTGATTGGAGGTGCGTTGACCTGCATATGGCACCTGCTAGAACCTACTAGGTGGTAAGTACCTGGAGAGGCACTTGAGATGATCTGTCCCGGACTCTCGGCAATTGTAGAGTCCGACTTAGAAGGGCCAGTCCATGCTTCGAAATTGGAGATGAATGTAACGTAGGGAGAGATTACACGTTGACGCGTCCTTGAGACCCGGAACTACTTTCGGAATGCTTCATTGTTTACTCGGATGTGCGCAAGGATCACCGGGTATCTAGATTAAGGATTGACATTCATACTGCTCTCGGAGGAGGGAAGTTTGTCATCCGGTCTTTCATGGGTCTTAAGGCATAGGGTGAATGCATTAGATGATATTAATCGCCCTTTTGGGCAAATGCATACCTTTGTTTGATGGATACATCTCCTGGTCGGATACTTGGCAGCATGTCAGTACATCTCTCCTCCTTGATTGCATTATTTTTGTCTACTTGCTTGCGTACCATACCGGATGGAAAAGAGCATAACTCCCGGTATGTAAGTAAGGCTATGGCGACAGCATTGAGGTAGGTACCTGGGTGTGCTCTAAAGACTGGCCAGCCAGTGAATGGCAGGTTGCACAAACAATCCGCGTTTAGTCATTGCTCGCTCTTCTGTTCTTTAACATTTCCAGTACTCTGCCATGGACTGAGAGTGATTTGTCTCCTTTTTCAGCTCGTACAGTCAAATATCTGTCCATTACTTCTCAAAGCAGCCAAAACGCCACCACCTGCTCCCTTGTCCAAAGTCGATCAGCGCGGATTCAAAACACGCCTGGGGTCGACCTTGCTTCCATCATTTGGCTTGTTGTTTTGATCTAGGATCAGCAGTGAAATTACTGTTCCTCTTCACGAGCAAGTCATTTTCAGTCGCTCCAAGTTACTGTCGACATTGATATCGAAGGACTCCAATACCTACCCATCATCATGGAGAACACAGCGAGCAGCCACTCGCCGCATGGTCCTGGCCCAAATAGCTCACAGACAAAGCTCACTTCTGAGTTACACGCACCAGGAAGACGACAATCATCCGACAAGGAGAGCACACTAGTGGAGTCCTCCCCACGGCTTGAATATCCCGAGTCGCCTGTTCCTGAGAGACGCAGTGAAAGCCAGGCAATGGATATGGAATATAGCGAGGGCCACGGGGATGAAAAACAAGAGCCAGAATATCTGAAATCATGGAAGCTGGGCTTGGTCATGACCAGTATCAGCCTGGTGATTTTCTGCATGTCTTTGGTGCGTACTCCTAGACCATCTTACCTCTCCAATGCGAGAAAAGCCAACTGATTCAATCATTTCACTAGGACAATACTATTCTGGCGACGGCAATTCCCAAGATTACAGATCAGTTCAACTCTTTGGATGATGTCGGTTGGTATGGAAGTTCCTACTTGCTGACCACTTGCTCCCTGGTGCTTCCATACGGCAAGTTCTACACGTTCTACTCGACCAAATGGGTCTATCTCACTGCGATAGCGATCTTCGAAATTGGATCTTTGATATGCGGTGTCGCTCCTAATTCTGTCGCGCTGATCATTGGCCGTGCGGTAGCCGGTTTGGGTGCTGCTGGATTATTTACCGGTTCGATCCTGATTATCGCCCAGTCCGTGCCACTGCAGAAGCGCCCAATCTACACCGGCGTGTTGGGTGGTATGTATGGCATTTCCAGTGTGGCTGGGCCTCTGATGGGTGGTGCCTTTACCGACCATGTCACCTGGAGATGGTGTTTCTATATCAACTTGCCTATCGGGGGCTTGACTTGGCTCTTCGTCCTTTTGTTTTTCAAGGCGCCAAAATCATACAAGGATAATTCGGGTCTCAAGGATCAGCTGTCGCGGCTTGACTTGCCAGGGCTTTTTGTCTTTTTCCCTGCCATCATCTGCATACTACTGGCTCTGCAATGGGGAGGCACCAAGTACAATTGGGGCAATGCCCGTATCATCACTCTGTTCGTCGTGTTCGGAGTTCTGATCGTGATCTTCGCGGCTCGGCAGCATTGGGCGCAGGAAAATGGTACAGTGCCTCCTCGAATATTGAAGAACCGTAACGTCTGGGGTGCTGCAATTTATAGCTTCGCTGTATCGGCTGCGTTCATGCTGTTTGTTTACTATGTACGTGTGCATATTGACTCGCTGCCCGTGATCTAGAATTGGCTGACTTTCGGTTGTACAGCTTCCAATTTGGTTCCAAGCCATCAAAGACGTCTCGGCGACCAAATCTGGTATCATGAATCTGCCCATGCTGCTTGGAACAGTTCTGATGTCCCTCGTCTCTGGGTTCCTGGTTTCTTCGATTGGCTACTACACGCCCTTCATGCTGATCTCTTCGGTGCTTATGACGATCGGGGCCGGTATGCTATCGACACTGAAGGTCGACTCCGGCCATCCTGTCTGGATAGGGTACCAGGCCCTGACTGGGATTGGGATTGGCGTCGGACTTCAGCAAGCGATGATTGTGGTGCAGACTGCGGTTCAAGACGCGGATGTTCCCAGCGCGACGTCCATCGTGATGTTCACCCAATCTCTCGGAGGCGCGCTGTTCGTTTCAGTCGGGCAGAACGTATTCCAGAACCAACTGTACAAAAATCTGGCCATCGAGGCGCCGAGTGTCAATGCTGCACAAGTCGCAGGGACTGGTGCCACTATGCTGCGACACGTTGTTTCCGAGGATGTGCTACCGGCAGTCCTCGTTGCCTACAACAACGCCATCACCGAGTCGTTCTATGTTGCTGTTGCCATGTCGGCAGTTTCGATAATCGGAGCGATTCCAGTGCAGTGGCTCTCCGTGAAGGGGAAGAAGATCGAGGCACTCCCTGCTTAGACTTGGATTGTTGCGCGCGGATATAGATTGCTATTGCATTTAACTCATTGCTGAAATGGAATCAGGCGTTGGCATGGGGTCGGGACATGCTTGCAGGCGACAGTCTATTGCCGTCTTTAGATGACCTGTCGCTTAGTTTATCTCACAGATGGCAAACTTCTAATGTGTGAATATGACCTAGCTAATAATGAAATTAAAGATGCTCTTCTATTATGATTATCTCACGCCTATACAGCAGCATATAAGCTTAAATAGATCCCCCAGACAACCCCACAGGCACTCCCAAACACCACGCGCCTCTCCACAGGAACAACCGTATACAACAGCGCCGACACAACAGGCCGATACTTAAGCCGCGCAATCATGATCGGCCCAAAGTCCTACCCTCATCACATCAATCAACCCTCCAAGAAAGAACCTATAACGAAAGAAACAAGCGTACCTCATAGATCAACTCCCCAATCCTGCTCCACCCCACCCCCTTGAGCACATTTATCAACACAATAAACAAGAGAATGTTCATCACCGACCCAACCGTCTGATCGAGGAAGAACTTCATTAGGAAATTACCCAGCCCGGAGCGCGATCGTGCTCCAGATACCCGCTGCTTCTCCTCCACCTTCTCCTTAACAGGGAGCAGATCCGCCGGCTCAACCGTCACAACCACAGCGCCAGCCTTCGCCTCGGCGCCAGCAACAGCAATAGGCCGACTCCTACTCTTCCTCCCAGGAAACCCGGGCCATCTCGCCTCCAGATACTTCTGCCAGGAGAAGTTAATGGGGACGATGATAATGGCGTAGGTGAGGAACTGGAGGAGGGCGAGGGTGTTGAGTGTGAATGGGCCCTGCCAATCATCTATTTAGGACTCATTGTAATGAAGGGTTAAGGGGGCTTACGTCTTTTTTATGCTGGGCGATTATTTGGGCGAGGATGTTGGAAAGGGCGTTGAGGAGGGTGGATTGGATTAGGGTCGTTGTTAGGGGGGAGGGCATTCTGGGTATAGCATACTGTGATTCTCTCCCCCAGGTTAAGACAGAGATAAAAATTGTAGGTTGGATTGAGGATGTAGATAGATAGACAGGAGATGATCCTTAACTTGCATGTGGTTTAGCTTTAGCATATGCTAGCAGTAGCAGCTAGAGTTACAGCTAGAATATGGGGACCTGTGAAATCGACGCCGAAAATGACTGCTACTGAGGCCATAAACGGCCGCATTTCCACCTGTATTTTCCCTCAGCGAGCCGCCGCTTTAGCACTCAAGCACGTGCTACACACAACTATTCTGCACCCGCCAAGCATTGTTTAGTCACCGTCCTGAGGTGACAATCCTCAGCGAGAATTCGCTCCGTTTCAAACTCACGACCAGAAGCGACGCTGACAATGGCCTCCTCAGCAGCCAAATCCAGCTCCCTCGAATTCAAGCGGATTTTCCATATGCAGTATAAAATGCCGGCCATCCTCACTCCTTCCTTTCCTCCCTCGCACTCTCGCGCCTTCCTCCCACCTTGACGCCTCCACGTCAATCCGAAAGTTGATCGCTGCTCGAATCACTGCAGAAAACAATCATCTTTCTCTTATATTTAAATCATATTATCTTGATGTCACCGCCTCCTCTTCCTCCTGCTGATCCTAATGAGCATCAATACTGGACCGACCCGATCCTCTGTGAAGAAACTCGAGCCAGGCTCGAGCATTTCCGCAGCGTTGGATGGCTACCCCCGAACTTCAAACCCAAGACATTGGAAGGTCTTGCAGTGGTCGAAAGATACTGGCGAAGGTACGTACGCGCTTTCTCGGACTGCTGCAGGGATCGTACATCCTTAACATACCGTTGACAGATTTTGCATCCATTCAAAAGAGGACTACGTGGAGTATTTACTCTTGGAGGACCAGACGATTTACATGAATTTCTTCGATTGGATGTACAGGACCTCACGACAGAAGCTTCTTCAGTCGTATGATGAGTACTGGCGACGGCTTTGCCAATACTTTGCTCTGTTTGCACGGCGCCGTCTGAATGGCAACGTCTATGAACAGATGCGACGAGTACGTTGTTCATTCTTGGTCCTAACAGCTCCAGCATTAACATCGGCGGTAGTTCCTGAATAAAGTATTCCCCGCAGAGCGAAAGATCCCCAGGCGTATGAAGAAGAAGGACACCCTTGACGTTAATGTCTTCTGCATCTTATATCGCCATCACTGGATGTATTCGAGATTTTTTCGTCACGGGAGCATGATTATTCAATTTGCCATTGTCCAACTGTGGTCTGCCATCACTGGAACGCGACTGGGTGTACTGCTTCCCCAGAAAGCTTCCCAAACTGGCCAACAGTCATCCCTGGGCAAACGCAAACGCAAGGAGACTTTTCAGAGCGACCTTCCCAAACACGTTTCCGCCGACGATCTTCCAGACTCGGTCTGCTACGGCGATATTGAGCTCTTCATTCTTAAAGACCCAGATAGCAAGCGTGATGTCCTTTGTGCCATCATTGAGTTTCGCAACCTCAAAGGCCGGCCAGAAGGCGCTGACGGGTAAGCAGATCCATAGACAGCTAGTTGCTGTGGCTAACTCTTTTTCTCAGAACTAAATTCTTCATGCATGGTGATTATCAAATGGCTTATTGCCCAATCAACCAAATTATCTCACTAGCTTTCCGCGATGGGGCTTTTCTCAATGCCTTGACTCCAGAGCTGATATGGCGGCTCCGTGTTCCAAAGCACTAACAAGATCTTCCCCTCCGGTGGAAGCCAGAGCTCCTTGATACCCCTCTCCTTCAACATATTGAGCGCACTCCGCACGGCTACGAGCTCCATGAATCATTGCCGATGACGTATGACTCAAGCCGACAAGCGCTCAAAAAACTAGGTCGAGATGCTAAGTTTGAGGATGATATTGGCCATTATAACTACCGGCGCTGGATTGCCAATGAAGTTAATCATATGTCCTCCCGCGTGGAAGATGGCTCTGCTAAATGAAAGAACCTCAAACTGTATCTAACTTGACCTTACAGGGAACTTCACAAGCCAGGAGCGGCAGAGAGTGTTAGGCCAGTCCGGCGACGCGGTTTTCGAGAGGCATTACCAGTCACAGTTTATCGGCCGCGATCTCCAGCATGTGCTTCTCCGACCCTCCCAGGAAGGTCTTCTTCGGGTTGCTGGAAGCATGCTCAGGAAGAGGGATCCCCTTGCCCCGTCAGGTCTTACCGACCAGCAGAAACGTGCTATTTGCCATGACCCCAGAATCCTGGAGCTTAGACGAGAGCAGAGGGAGCTGAAGGAGGAGATGCGATCGCTAGCTGGTATAGTAGCGAAAGCTCGGGAGTCGTTCCCTCATCTGCATGAAAGACATGAGGCAGTGAAAAAGGAGCTCTCTCGGGTAAGGAAGAACCTGACAAAGGATACCCGCGAGACAGCTAGAAAGGAATATTTTCACAATGAGCTGGTGCTCGAAGTTGACAGGCAGATCAAGCAACTTCTTGGCTAGTCTGATGCTGAAAGTTGCGAAGATGTCGACTCCGATGATGAAGACTGGGATATTCCTATTCCAGAATACGTCTTTCCCGAGCGAGTGCGACTAGTGGAGAATTTTTATGGCCCTGAAGCGGAGTGCTTTGATGCCGATAAGTTACTTGCACGGCGTATCCAGGTTACTAAGGACATGGTTGCGCTCTCGAAGCTCTGCGAACCAAGCCGGCGAGGCAACCCAATCAACTGGGCTGTGAGTGATGACACCAAGGCAGATGAAACTGAACGTGAAGAGTCGGAAGAATCACCACCTTCTGGAGAAGAAGCCCTGGATTGCCTAACGGACGTTTGCATTGTCTGTTGCGGTTTGTCGCGTCGTTCGGCATCTAATCCGCCTCCACATAAATTCCCTTCCAAGCGAAAAGATTCACTCCGTCGCCATCTCATTGATGTTCATCTCGCCCGTGCGCACGAGGGGATTAGCTGTACCTGGGCGGCCTGCTGCGATGTCCCTAAGTTCACAAAGGCTACTGAATTCTTGGCGCATGCCGTTGATGTGCACTCATATGATATCCAGATCAAATTAAAACATCTCCCAAGCAAACCTCTCTTAACTTGCAGTGATACTTCCTCTATTGACAGCACAGACGCTTCTCTGGAATCATGTGGACGGTCAGGCACTAGCACTCCCGCTTCCTCTGTGGGCCCTGCGACAGAAAATATTGACCCGCGCTTGCTGGAACTCGAAAAAGATACCGTTACAGAGGCCCCACCGCGTCGCTCAAAGAGGCTGCGACGCTAATGAAAGTATACGAGTATGTCTAGTATGCAGTCGTTGCAATCTGAGTACAATGTTCCGCTGAAGCCTGGCTTTGCCTATTTTTTCTATGTAGAGTATACTTAGTGGCGTCTTGCCTTACATATAGCTGGTCTCGTACGTGGTAAATGCACCTGATATGCTTTGAGTTACTCCCTACTTAGAAGTGTAAGCATCCGTCGCATGATTCACAAGCCTGGAGAAGCCTGTGTGCAGCTTTCAGACACAACCACGCCACTAATATTTTATTGATTGACCAGTTGTTCCGCTGTAGGACAATGCATGTTAAATATCTGACAGAGACTTTGCCAGTCCTACAGTGAGCAAAAATAACAGCTACACGAGAAGAAGCTCATTATGCTCGCTTGGTAAGAAGTTGAAGTCATATATTGGTATCTGAAATATAGCTGTCATCGCGTGGTGCCGTTTGGACAATGTGCAGGAGAGCCACATTATACGTGAGCCTATGCCGCCTATGCTAAACGGACTTATACCTGTTTTTTACCGCTTGGGCGTTCCATATCAATGTTGGTTCGCCCGCTCGGGTTTGCTCGCCGATTGTTTCGGAGCTGGCCACCTGCTCTCCTGGCCATCGGTTTTTCCCGCTCCAAGTTACCTCCCATGTCCAGAAATGAGGATGGGTTGAACTATGGTAGTATGCGCCAGTGCATTATTGCATACAATGATTGCAGGGATATGCCTACCCGATTGAGAGCCCTATCGATCACCTCTCGGTCGTGGACATCTACCTTGAATCTTAACCGCCGCAGCAACTGGTCGTACACTCAATCGTTCTTCAAGTTCTACAAAGCGTCTGCATATTGTTACTCGAGGGACCTACAGCCGGGTTGAAGGACCTACCTTTTGGTTCTGTCTTCCTTCCCCTCGGCGTACTCGCAAGCGGCATCGAAAAGGACACATTGATGACATGGTTGGTGGCCGTCACATTTGGCCTTTTTTTGTCTGCATCCCAGGCATGCTCTCTTAGCACGGCGGGATGCGTTCCGTGACTGGGAGCCCGCAATCCGAGGAATAGCAACCTTGGAATTTGTAGGACTGACAAGCGAGTCGAATTGCATGTCTGTTCGAGTGGATGATGATACGTTCCTAAATTGTTCCTCCAGCTTGAGCATACCCGTGTAGGATACTGAAGGGAAAGTCAACTTCAAAGGCTCTTTCTCCATCGTCAGGGCAGGCTGGAAGTGGGATTAGTGGAAGGGTAAACGGTTACGCTACTATGTCAAGAGTTTGAGTAAATAATGACTCGTTTCCTGTTTCTGTTTTCCAGTACACCACTGGTTCCCCACAGCGTTCAAGTGGATACCCTGAGGTGCACCAGTTAGTCACATGACGCTTGGACTGTCTCGTGAGCAACTGGACTTCGGCGGTGAGGATGAGAGCGCGAACTTGTTTACGCAAAGTACCTACTCAAGATGTTATGCAGAGCAGCATGGCTCCGCAAATTCAGTCCCCAGACGATACGTCTTTACCGGCCAATCGCGATGAATGGAAAGGTCTTGCAACATCAGCGGCAGGTTTAGAGAAAATTTTCATCCTTACGCCAGTACCTACCATTGTCCTTGATTCGTCTCTCTGCAAATGCGAGGTGTCCGATAGTCACCTTTCCCTTACAAATTTGACCAGAGAAGACATTGTTGGTTGCAGTATATTCGACATTCCACTGTCCACCATACCTGTCTCCAGTCTTCCCGTCCTCCTGGGAGCCATACGGATCGCCGTCTCTACGAAGGCTGTGCAAATAATCGGTCAATTATTGGGAAGCCTGTCCCTGACAATGACACCCATTGTTGCTGCGCCCAGTTTTACGTACCTCGTCATTGAAGTCATTCGGTAGTAAGCAGAGAATGCCCCCGAGTTTGGACAGGCGTCTTGACAGATAGAGCTGTGTTTGCGTGGTAACTATACTTTCGGGTACACGTTGGAGGGCGGTGATAAAGCACATGAGTAAAGGAGGTGGACAAAATGGTTGGCCAGATGTGAAACGACGGCTCATCGCCGACAGTTAGCTGTCTTCCGTCGCTGGTGGTCGCACAACCACGATGTTTGGATCATATCTGTCAGGAGCGCCGGGTCTGGCGTAACTGGCCCTACATCGAAGACCAACCCCCCTATTCCCCCCACCCTCGATGTTCAGGATTCAAGCCTATGCCCCTCCTCGACCTAAAAACTCAGGCAAATCTCCTGAGAAGGCTTCAGACTTCCTGAGAGTGTGCCTCGCCACGGGTGTCCTAGCAGTTACCTATCACGCTGAGAATCTAGCGCATCGGCCTCTCTGCCTCATCATTGATTCATCCTCGACTGTGTCTCGTCTTCAAAGCGACTTCGGCCTCCGTGAACCTTTCGTTGGCCAATGTGCCCGTGGAGATAGCCTGAGACGACCCGCTGACCAACAGATCCAGCGGTCTTATGCTCATCGAGAGTACCCTCCAGATCGACACCTAGTGAACCTGTGCCCTCTAGAAAGGTTGGTATGATGGGACTATTGGAGTGGGGCGTGTGTCTTTGTTCGATGCTGGATTATGACGAGGTTTTTAGTAGTAATCGGCCTTTGCTGCGTGAATCAGCGGCAAACGGCTTGATCTGTATGGTCTGGCACAGCCCAGCGGCAAATCGAAAGACATGATTTGGCAAAAAGCCTTCGCCCCGCATTCCAGTTGCATCCTCGTCTCTGATCTATAATATCGACGGAGCCTACTTTGGCTCGCGCCTTATCCATCCACGTTCCGAGGCGACTCTTACTATCTACACACTTCGCATCAGCCTCAACACGTCCACCAAACCCTCCATCTCCCCATAGTCATTCAACAATCTGGATCCTCCCCCTTCTTCTCTTATGTGGCTATCTGCAGCTTGGCTCGGCTGATTCAATATGGATTTGGGCCCGTATCTCACGTGTGATGGTGTGAACTACGAATGTACTATCTGTGAACGATTCTTCTGCTCTGAATCTGCACTTTATGCCCATTGCAGGCAGACATCACGACATCAATGGTGTGAAAGGTGTTTCCGGGTCTTCGTTTCGGCTCAAGCGAAGAACACGCATCTTCGAAATTCCAGCAGACATAATGTCTGTTCAACCTGTCCTCAACTACAGGACTTTGCTACCGGCGAAGAGCTTCAAGACCACTTAGTGAAGTCTCATCACTTTTGTCCACAGTGCAATGTCTATTACGATTCTGTTGAACAACTGGAAGAACACGACGTTACCCGGCACCACCTGTGTGTCAAATGTGGTGACTACTTTGCGAACAAGAACAATTTGGAAATGGTAGTACACCGGCTAGTGTTGAAAAGTTTAATACGTCCATTGCTAACAGTACCGTTTCTTCAGCATCAACAAAAACATCAACCTCGAAACCTGGAATGCTACGGTTGTTACCAAAACTTTAAGTCATTTTCCGGAATGTTAATCCATCTGGAGTCTGGAAGTTGCGCATCGGATACTACCGAGGAGGACATTGATGATATAGCCCATGATTGTTACCAGAGCCGGAAGTATATTGATGATGATCTCGAGCACGGAGGTTGGCTCTACAGATGCCCCAGCTGCGAAATGAGGTTCCCAAAGCTTTCTGCACTTTACCAACATGCAGAGGATGTCCCACCGTGCTCTTCCCCTCTAAATGGACAAGGTTGTCTGGCTAAGCTGAAACGATTTGTCGCTCGCAGGTTACAGTAGCTGTACGACTTCTTCTTGAGTTATTTTCTTTATGATGTTAGACAAGAAGGTCTGTGGGTTCCTATCTTCAATATTCTGAACAATATGATATCATCACCAATCTGACATGCCACGCTTCATCAGCTTCTCATGAGACTTTCGTACATGCAAAAAGCACAGAATATTCCCTTAATTTCAGAGTTTCACCGCCTTCGTGCAAGGACAGCGTTCTTGCCAGGCTGTCTCAAAGGAGCAGAACGATGAGGCAGCTATCCCAGAAACCTTACCCATGAAAAACGGCAACGTAAAGCTGTGAGTCTCTGCAGAAGCCGAAACCAGATTCGCCAACAGGCAGTCCTACCCCCGAGGTCCTTCAATGCACAGGTGTTAGCCCCACAGAGGTACTACTGGTCAAGGTCTCGAGTGGGGACATGCTGCGGAAGACTAAAGCCTAGCGCCCTCAGTGCGATCGCAGCCCTCAAGACGGTGGCATGGGTTCTGCTTTGCCAGCATTGCGCAGCTACAATTAGCCGTTGAGCGCCCCGGAACTAGGAAGCGGAAATGAAAAAGCTGCGGCGACATGCCCATCTCTCATTGTCAAATTGGGTATGAGGCAGTTGTTCTAGAACGTATAATCAACCTAATAAGTAGTTTCATGAAATCAGATACCTCTTACTGGCTTTCTCTCTTGATGGGATTGGAACTTCTAACAGAGATGATCACCTGCGTTTCCCGTATAACTTTAGTAGTTCAGAACGTAGAGTAGTCCAGGCGCAGTGCAGAGGCATGTCGCGTCAGACTCACAAAACCTAGCAGGTCCCGGGGCAACACACTCGCGGCATTCTTTCTTACTGTGGTATTCGTCTCTATAACCTGTTACGTCTTGCAACTCTGCCCAGCAAGGCGCACACATTCCATGTTACTCTTGTCTCATTAAGCTGCCTCGTCTTTGATCAAGGGCGTATTGCGTATCGTTTATCTGACATTTCCAGGCATCCCGCTTGATAGTCATCCACGTGTCTTAGTGAAACTAGCATCAGAGCAATACCATCCGAACTAAGGTAGTTGTCAGCAAGGGGAAAAAGTAACGTTTGGTTTGCCCGGATCCCGTATGGATACATTCCAGGGAGTAGTATAACTGCATCGTACGACGGGGGAACGAGACATTCAACACATTTCATCCCTGTCAGGCCCTTCTTGCGCAGTGGAAATAGAATGGATCGGCAAGGATGAGAATGAAGGAGTCGGGGCTGGTGGAATATCACCGGATATATAACCCTTAGGCCACCAGTTTGATAACGACGTCTTTCGTCCGCGCTCACGTCACCACCGAGCTTGATTCAAACCGCTGCTCACCAAGAGCCGTCTGTACACTCAGCCGGGAAGAGATGGCACCGATAAAGACAACGAAGAGACATATAAGCAGTCGCGATGGGTGCACCATCTGCCTCAGTCGAGGACGCTTTATACCCCTCGAGGACTGGGTTAAAATATGTGCAGCATCAGGAAAACCTCGGGCGGTACTGACTGCTGCTCTAATCTATTTGGCCACCGTCGAGGAACTGAGAGTATCTGTGGTGGCGAAGAATTCTATTGAGATATGTCTTCACGGAAAGCTGCGCATGTGAGCAGAGGAGATGACTCTGGAAGGCCAGCGGAGTGCGAATCCGGTCGATAGGGCTTGGTCAAAGAACGTGCCCGTCGTATACGACATGTTAAAATGCTTCAATGCGTACACCGCACACCACATCGCCTTGGCGGAGGGAGACAGTCTTGTCTACAATGGTCCATCGCGAATTTTCAAAGATGAGGATTTTGAATGCCTTCAGGATGCAAAACATGTCGCGAAGCTGACGTGGAGCGATCGTCGCACAATCGAGTTGGTGTCAACAATCGAGCTGATCGTTTGGACATCCGATTAGACGCCTGTTGCCTTAAGGTACAACACTCCAGTTGAGTACTCTTCATGCGAGCCGCTGACCAACGGATGCAGTAATCCTAAGGATCGTCGACAGTATCCTCAAGATCAACTCCTAGTTAACATGTGCCGTCCGAAAAGGCTGGTTGCGATGCGACTATTGGGCGGGAGCATTTGGCTTTGCTCGATCCTGTATTATAAACTGGCAGGATCAAAAGACTCATAAAATGGAGTGGAAGCATATATTCAGGTTATGGGACCAGGCGGATAGAGTTCTAGCCAAATGGAGAGAAAAATAAGCGCAGATTGGATGATTGTTCAAAGAAGATACTCCTACCTGGCCCAAGAATGCATTGCATTTGATTTTACACTAAGGGTGACCTTCACCGATGTCTGCAAAGTCCAACGGACCAGTGTTCCTTTCACGTGCCTTGCTCTCACAGCACAGTTACTGAGGGAGAGGGGAAGGTCTTCATTCAGCTCAACACTGGGCCAAGAGTCAGATTAGGATCTTGACAGCTACCAGTTGTAACGGTCTTCTGGGTCTCCAATCACGATCCCGCTGCGGCCGAAGGAGGCTGTGGTCGTAGTACTCTAGTAGATTCCTCAGCACTGAGGGTTATGACCAGTTCGACCACTAGGATCTGGATGCGTAGCTGTGGGCTACCGCTGCGGGATCACAAAAGCCGCAACCGTAGTTACCTGGCATCATGCACCCTTCAGGGCTAAGAAAGATAGAAGGGCATCACTCGTTAGACACACATATAAAAAGAACATAATTAAGAGATAACACACACTACGCGCGTCGTTTCTCAATCGACGTTTTCACCAGAGCAAGCTCTTCCGAACAGCAGACACATCTTTGTCCAATCGAAGTACCATCTTCAACTCCGATCGCTTTTCTTGGCCCATTATTGCTTGCAAAGATGGTTCTTGATTATCATGCGTAAGGTCCTAAATCTTGCAGAGCGGCTGGTGGCTGTTGGCCCTCACAGTTAACATATCCGCAGGATCATGCAATCCGGGATAGTAGACTTCGTCATCGGTAAGAGCCGAAGACGGTTCTCAGTACATGCAGCATTAGCCAGCTCATTCCCAAAGGAGATACTTCAGCCTCCCCTAAATGGGCAAGTGGATGAGATCGTCTTTGGTCGTTGCTGTGAGTTTGTATATTCTGGTGATTACTCCGTTCTGTTGCCGACTGCCGATTGGTATGGGGACGATGACGACGAGCCCAGCGACAGCCAGCCACCGTGTCAGGAACCCGCCAGACGATGGAATCCTTTGAACCACCAAGAAAATATGTTCCATCCCTCGAAACTACCTGATATATGTGCTTTTATCAAGAAGAACCTTGACAAAGAGCCCTTGGATGAAGATGGAGAAATCCCAAACACCGATCCAGCAGATAATTATGTGGGCGTTTTTCTAAGCCACGCGGAAGTGTATCGTCTCGCCGTCACAACGCACTGGGTTCCGCTTTGGTCTCTGTCGCTCTATCGGCTTATTCGCTCGCTGGCCAGCTTTACGCTCTGTGAAGAACGAACTGGAGATATCGTCGAGCTGCTGAAGTTTGTATTTGAGGAGAATGAATACAAGTACGAACTGAAAGTTGTATTGGTAGATTATGCAGCGTGGAACGTGGAAATACTTATGCGGGACACTGACTTTCGACAACTGCTCGAACGAGTGCCTTCCTTGGAATAGGCCATTTTCCGTGCAATGTGGACTGAAGATATGACTCGGTATCAATTTAGCTTTGCCAGTTGTGGCTGAAGAGCTGCAAGAAATCCGTTTTGTTCTTTTTTAGAGAGAGGTCGCATACGTACTTGATTTTCTAGGACGGTCGATAGCTTACTCTTTCCGTTTTAGTGCTCACCCCTCGCTGCTTTTTGCTCACTGAGTAGATCTGAGCACGATCTGAGCGCGCCCTGAGCAGCCTGAGGCAATCACTGAGCACAGGGTGAGCGGAAGGCTGAGCGCACTGGGCAAGTAGCCTCAATAAACTGCACTCCAACTAATAATCGCCCCCTTCAACGATTCTCCACTCGCTGTCTATTTTCGCCCGCCACACTCCCCCAAAGCCCGGCACTGCCATCAGGAAAGAGACGTATTGGTCGAGCTCCTCCCATTCCTTCTGATGCCCGCGGACTCTTTCCCCAGTAGGGTTTTGCTATAGTTGATCGCGCTGCACAAATTCTACAAGACATTTTGGTGGGCTTTCTCAGTCGAAAGACAGCACAAGCTCAGATGTTCATGGGAGCAGCTCCGGATATCTCAGGAGTCAAGGGATCCTCAGAACGCCAAACGGCGCAAGCCAATTGATACATCTTATGACGTTCTTTTCGAAAACTTAACGGGTAGAATGGCGTGCCAATCTTCCCCGCCAAAATACGTAACGCTGAAGATCACCAAGTGGATGAATGAGATCGAAAATTAGTATGTAGCGTTGATTAGTTGTGATAGTCATAGCCTGAACGGTTTGAGATCTACAGTATAGAGGGATATCGGATTCGTCCTAATCCGTGTAAATTCCTTCCGTGAGGCTCTATTCTTCGTTGTCCGAAGCATCCCGATGGGCTTAAGCACAGGACAATGCCCCAGCAACATGTGGGCATAGCTGGTGTGATGGTCGTTACGTCGTACATGTGTAAGTATACGTATACCACAGCTCGCACGGAAGACGCCGATGTGATATCATAGCTTACTCATGGCAGTAGAGAGGAGTCGTAGATCTTAGGAAGCCCAAACTGGCTCTGGGGATCCTTGTGCGTCCCCAGATTTAGAGACTCAATGGCTGCATTCGTTCGGTAACATCATGAATACAAGCAATGCCTTGAGACTATTTAAACTGCAAATGGTCCCCCATCTAGCAATATCGGTCTCACGCTCTCAAGTGAAAGGGTGCTTGATTACTTCCTTCGTTAATCAGACCGTCGAGAGAGCAAGAAAGTTCTCTAGGAGTTCAATGGAAACAGGCCCTGCAGACTCGAGATATTTCACCTGTTCGATGCCTTTGATGTCGGAATGCGGCCTCCTTGTTCATTTGTTGCGATAGGTAAATGTAATCCGGTAGATGGGGTGGATATTCGTTTCGTTCGCTTTGCTTATGATTACAGATTCCAGATACTGTGACGCGAGAGTGATACGGGTAGCATATTCATGACTCCGAGATCGGGAGCTGTGTCCTGGGCGCTCAAATGAAGCATATGGCGTCTTTGCCGTCATTAATACCGGTTGGTTGGTGCATTCATGCGCAGGCTTGTTGCATCTAATGGCAATATGCAGTTTTAAACTATTTAGGTCTTCCTATTGAACCTCACACGTACTTTTTCTCCAGGACGAATTACAAGCCTTGTCGAGACCAATGGTGGCAATTATGGCCTGAGTCCCCTTCCTAGCCGTTCGGTTGTCCGGCCACTACAAAGTTTACCTGATGCTTCGGCACATGTCGCATTGCCCCAGGAAACCCCCTCAATGAGATCTACCAGAGCACTTCAGAAAACTGGCGCGCAATCCACAGAGGCTGGCAGCAGAGACCCGACAGCGCCTAAAAGACGAGAAAGTAAGCAACACCTTTTACCCCTCCGGAAAACGACCAGTACAAGGTCTTAATGTGGCGCATGTCGAATCCATTCCAACCGTCGGAGCTGATCAGAACTGAGCAGAACATAACAGAGAATATGCTCGTGTACGACATGAAGATGCGAACAGTGGACATATCGTCCAGATCCAAAGCAGCAACGGCCGATAACGTAATCGGTAAGCGAGTCGGCCATGTAAGCGAGTCGGCCACCCGGTCAAGGCATATCCTAGAATTCTGATTTACATACAAAAAAGGAAGTTATTCCACGTTAATCTAACCATTAAAACGCGCTGAATTCAGGCAGCTACTCGATTAGGACATCTTGTACGTATATGTCCTAAAACACCACACATACTGCACCGAGGTGGTGCCCGACGGCGTGGTTGATCATCTCCAGGCCCTGTATCACCAGCTGCTTCCTCTAAGGCCTGAACATGGTTGAATGCCTCAAGTGCTTCCTGGATTGTGAAGCCATTCAAACCATTCATTTGGTGTTGGTTACGCTTCTGCTTATTCTTTCGTCTCTCAATGGCCTGGTGAAGTTGAAGGTTTTCATGTTCAAGAAGAATAGCATGGTTCAAGGCTATCTCTGCACCTTTACAGATGTAAGATATTGCTGTCTGTATTGGTGAGGTAGGAGGGTTTGTTTGAAGTAATTGAGAGATCACCGACTCATGCTTTTTGAATTGATTCAAATTTATCGGTGTTTTGGTAATCGTAGATGTAGTGCCTTGACTGCTGGGACGGCTGTCTTCCTTGTAAAAGATGAGGCTATCCAGAACCTGGTTAGGATTAAAAGGGACTAATCCTGAGGCTCTAAAAGCACTCTGTATATTCATCTTCTTGAAGGCTTGGGCGTGGGCTTCTGGGTAGACGTCAAGAAAGTCAACCTTATCAATATGGTGATATCCTGTTCGTACAAGCCGTTCAATGAGGTTACTGTAAGCTCGTTTCAATGGTGAGAAACAGGCCACATCCAAAGGTTGACAGAGATGTGAGGAATTTGCAGGCATGCAAATAGGAATAATATCATTTTGACGACATATATCATCAAATTGAGGTGTTAAATGAGAGTCATGCCCATCAAGAACTAAGAGGCTATATTGGCCAGTTCTTCGGTCCTTAATATAAGGAATAAAGTGTTCTTTGAGCCAGTGTTCACCAATTTCTCGTGTTGTCCATCCATTTGATGATATAGCAATTCTCCATGAAGCTGGAGTATTACCTTCATACCAGGCCTGAATATGAGTCTTTGCTTTCAACACTAAGTATGCTGGTAATGCCCATCCGGAGGCGTTGATACACTCAATTGAAGTTATCCATTCTCGATTTCCCGGTTGTATAAGAAAGGGCCTTCCTTCACAGGATGATCGTGTGATTACCTTCGCGGTAGCCACCAGGCCCATAGCAAAGCCGGTTTCATCAAAATTGTAGATATCTTCATTGGCGATACCATAAGTTGATATAGCGGCTTGCACGCGTTTGAACCAGGCTTGAAGAACTTCAGGATCCTCGCATTTCGCCCGTTTATAATTGATTTGACGACTAAACCGACTTTTCAAGGAATCATGGCGGGAAATGAAGTTATATACCCATTTCTCTCCCACTGAGGAAGTTGTATCTTGACCACGTTGTTGGATCAATATTGTAGCCATTTCACGGACCTGGAAGTGCCTTGGCGGTGCACCACGTTGATCTAATGAGAGAATCCATTTAATAAGTGATTCTTCCTCTATAGGAGTCAACTTATGGGAATTGGCGCGGGTTTCCTTGCGAAATTTGATTCCATTCAAACGATCTTGAAGTGTTGACCGGGGAACTTCAAAGACACGAGCAGCTTCACGAACTGATTTGATTTGGCCATTCTGAATAGCCTTAACTGCTAAGGAGATCCTCCCCTCTCGTTCCACCAAGGATTTTGATGATTTGGGCATTTTTCGTGGTGATATGGATGGCTGAATAGCCTTGGTTTCAAAGGGGTGGTGATTCTTGATGGGGGTGGCCGACTCGCTTACGTGGCCGACTCGCTTACCGAATACGTTACTGCTAATGACTAAGCAGTGAATGGGGAGGCGCCAGCGAGCTGAGGTCCTTGGTCATCGTATGTGAACGATAGGCTCATGGTTTGAACATCTAACGACTGAGAGGAACCACAGAGGGCTCTATCGAATGCTTGTTATTGTGTGCCATACCATATGCTTCCGAACTACCATGACGGAAGGGCAACTATCGCCTATATGCAAGGTCTGTAACTTGTGTGTCGCCAAGAGATTCAGGGCCAAGAGATGGCCGAATCCGGGTCTGTTGTACGGCCTAGACACTTCTGGACCAAAGCGGACCAAAGTCGATGGCCGGAAGGCTTGATCGGACGTGTAGACGTGGTGTCCATGTCAATCAAGTGTATTGGCCAAGACACAAAGACCGGGACCAGAAACGTGGGACATGCATCTAGCGAACAGATTCAGAAGCCAGAGGAAAGTAGCCTTGCAGCCAGGCTGGCCCTCGGTATGTCACTCTCGAACCCACTCACCGGCAACTGGTAGTCACTCGCACTAACATTCGCCGGTATCACTGAGACCATAATACAAGCCCCAGATAACTATTAACCAGTGCATAGCTATCGCACGACCAACGATCGTCGTTGTTCACCGGGTCCGTGAACGACATTTCACAGCCGCACTCACTTGCAATGTATGGCACATTATCGTGAAATCAAGGCTCTTTCCAAGTAGCAGCTAACTTACAAGCCCACATTCAAGAGGTATTCCTCTGTGGTGCTCTTCGAGAGTAGTGAAGGGCTCACAAACCCAGTTCATAAACGCTTTTGGGGCGAACAGCACCGGAACCTCAACAGTACGAGGCCCCTCTCATTCCCATTAGACATATGAGACCAAACAAGGACACGTGGGCGGTTACGTCTATTAGGCTATCCTTTAAAAGAGATATAGAGGTAGCCTGATCGAGTTGACGTCTGGTACAATTATAAGTGCTGCGGGACACAGGAACTACGCATTCTATTAAGCGGATGGACGATCCTGACAGTACGGTATACACAAAGTAGTACGCCTCGGTAAGATGTTGGTGTTAACTCATGTAATACTGTTACAAGTGCGTTCCCCAGGCTGTTTCAATACGCTACGCCACAAGCACTAGACACTTCGCGTCTTTTAAGAGACATCTACACCTTGTACGAACACGTATGTTACAGATTGACGAGACAGTGAGGACTCTTGTCAATCCACCGGACTATGTGATGCAAAATAGTAAGATGCGCAGCTCTCAAGCGAATCCTGGACGTCTGAGAATGTGACTGCCCATCTGCATTTTGCCCTGTTTCAATGATAACCAGGCTATTTAAGTTTTATCTGGCCGGCTAGGGCCGGTTAGGCACTGGCCATCAATCTTGCCCGCGTTCAGCGTTATATACCGAAGACCTGTTCCGCGCAGAGTCTACTATATACTGTGTTGGTGGGGGGCAGCAATTACCCACTTCTCCCTACCAGTTTCCTTACTTTCTATAGGCGGCCTGCCCTCACTATTGAGGTCATTCATATGGTGTACAGGCATGCAACCCAAGCAGAAGAGATCAAAGACCAACTAGCATTATATGGTAGTGTTGCGTTATCATCCATTCAAGGCAGCGAGAAGTCCAATTTGCTCGACGAAGGTATGGTACCTACTTCCTGGATGGGGTTAAACTACGTATCTGAGAGTCAGTCTGCCACTCATGCAGCTTCAGCCACGTCAATCACGCAACCTTCATACTTTGATAGTCGAGCATTTGATAGCTACTAGTTCATGCATACGCCTTCTCTATTGTTTTCCATATTTAATATAGATGATCATCCAGTGGTTTGTAGATGAATCTCTTTTCATATTCTTGATAATCCACACTATGTTGTGGATAGGTTTCATAACATACATGTTCCAAATCGTTGTGGCACCGACTAAACCTGGCCAGATGGTTCTGTTCAATGTGCTCCCAATAACGGTAACTGCGAGAGTAAGGGAATGTGGATAACTAACAAGTTACGTTTGCATGTGATTTGGCAAGTCTTATGAGCGAACTATGCAGACAATGAGCAGAGCAAGCAGCGGGCAAACAAGAACGTATTAAGCATAGTAATCACTGGTTTGGCCTTAGTGGCTCTGGTGGACAAGCAGACCGATCGCGGGCTCTTTTGGCCTCCTTGGACCTCAAGCATTTTTCTCGGGACATGAAAGATGCTTCTCTAGAGTCTCGGACGGGTTCCTGGGAGCACAAGAAAACCTGGATAGTGGCATGGCGTTCTCGTGAGCCTTGAGGCATGATCCTGGGAACTCAGCATTCTGGAAGCTGCGTGCTGGCGAATTCGCCTTCTGTTCACACGATCTGACTGGACAATGCAAAGCTGAGACCTCATACACGTGATCTTAGTAGCACCAAATTGGCCAGAGCACCAGGAGGTCTGGCATATATTAGGGCCGGTCTCGCCATTCCCCGACAGCAGCCTCACGGATACTTCACCTGAAAAGTGCCATTAATTTGCGGCCTACGCGGATAGGACCCAGCAACAGCACACAAGATGGGCCTTAAGGAGCCCACCACAATGCTTGAAACTCTGGATATTAACCTGGTGTCGGAAATTTGCTTTGGTTCTGTGCGTACAAAGTCAATGATTTAGTCTCTCTTCTTATGGCTGTCTTTCTAATATTCTCATCGTTTAGCTTTTTATAAACAGAGACCGATCATCGGGAGTTTCCGACGAGGATAAATACGGCGATCACTGGAGAGATATCAAGGGGAGCGAAGACGAAATACTCCCCCTTTGGACAGCAGAAAAAGTGAAACGAATTATATCGCTTGGCTGCAGAGTCTCCTACCAAGTATCAGGAGTGACTCCACCGTCCCGATCTCAGGAGGTGGTTTTAACTCTTTTCGGGCCACCAAAATTCCTGGCATCGAAGCCTTTTAGGGAGAGCCTCGACATCCTCGCGAAGCCAAAGAAGCTTGCTGATTGGAAGGCTCCAGCCTCTTCTTTCTACGCTTCTTTTGCCGACAGCAAGCACATATACAGCACCCGACGACTGCGAAAACCGCAATAATCGGAAGTCCAACAATGAGAAACCACCTTGTCGCCGTGTCAGACCCCCTATCATGATAATTCTCGCTGTTGTTGGTGTTGGTCGGCCCCGGGGGCTCTCCACTCGAGGACTCGCATAGCAGTCCGCCTTCCACCGCGGCGCCCGGAACCCAGGAGCTCAGTGCAAGGGTAGTACAAGCACCAATATCCGGCGGTGGGGGATGAAGGGTTGGCACATCGGTCGAGGCCCAGGTGATGTGCCATGCCTCATGCATGCGTACCGTCGGTACCGGGCTCGGGATGGTTTGCCGGGGAAGCAACGCCGTGGTGGCGGACACACTTTGGAAACACGCCGGTAGCGAGGTGCCGGGGATTGGCAGGCCGTATAAGGTAGAAAGGGTGAACCTCCTATTTCCATAATTAGTGGAAGGGTGCATCTACCAGCCAGCGGAAGCGACACCAAACCAAAGAGAACAGGCTAAGAGGATCGAAGCAAAGTCGCCTGGCGTTTGAGGACTGTGGAAAAGAAGGAATCAAGCGTCACTCACTCGGAGCAGCAAAAGGCGGTGGTTACACTGCGTGTTGCCGCTGTCATAGGGCTTGCCGACGACACCGTCCCCCCGATGCTATACGCCGTCCACCCGGCGGGACAGACGGCGGGGCTATATTCAAAGCGGGAGCTCTGGCTCACACCCCATCCGGATGGTTGGCAAGACGGAAGTTCCTTCGAGACAGACAGATGATACGAATGTTTGGAGTAGAGCAGATAATCCGTGGTGCTGTATTGGTTGCCACAGCCGGGCGGTGGGATAAAGGGGGTCGTCAGCGGCTGCAGAGAGATATCACTAGTGGACACGGTCGTAGCAGACATGATTGTAACGAATGCCCCGGAATGTCATACTGGGACGGATGGATGGAACCTGGGGCTGTCTCGGCTGTCTCGTGCTTTAAGAATACGACAAGATTCCAGTTGTAACAAAAAGGGACGGGGACATGACGGCGACTTGGTACAGAGCAATGCATCCTATCGCTTAAAATGTGCCAATATAAGCTTGGTTACTGGGCAGATCGAGAGGGGGTGGAAATGAGCTACAAGCCACATTTGGGCCCCACTCCCATTTGGCCCGTTCAATGATGGCACTATTATAGTACGGAGCACGGAGTATGGAGTATGTAGGAACATAGTCCCTAGACCCTGCCAGTGCATCCTGCTGTTCGACCCTGCGGCTGCCCCGTGCACGTGTGCCAGCAAGCCCATATCATTGGTGTTGAGGACTGGTTCATGCATGTCAGATTATCAACGTCTGCGCTAGGGCAACATGGGGTCATAGATAGCTTCATCTACCATCAACCTACTGACATGGACGGTGTTGGGACAATCCAGAGCCATCCTCGGGGAATCTATACAATCTAACAGAGATCCTTGTCAAACTAGCAGCTCGACCAGCTGTCAGCACTACCTTAAAGAAGGCACAACTCCGCTCACGTGTCGCCATGGGATGCAGTCTCCCCGGAGAAAGGGCGTGAACAACGCTCTGCTCATTGTTCTTCCGAGCCAGAAGAGCGGCGACATTGGCGTCTGTAACCGCAGGAATCAGCAGTAGCAGGGTTGTCCTGCATATCCCCCTGTCCAATATGCGATATACCCCTTAATCAAGCATGGCTGATTCGGGCTCAACCTCGGAGTAACTGAGCTCTGTATATAAATCAAATGGCGCAGTCGCTCCATTTCCCTTCTTTCTCAAGAACCAGACACTCGTTTGTTGAGCCGACCTGGCTCGTTCGCTCCTTTTCGCTCCCTTTTGTCACTGAGCAAGATGTGGATCTCTCTTTCTGCCACTCTTTCCTGGATATATATCCTTTCCTATTTTGTCCTCGTCCTATCCAGTTCCCACGCCCACCGGGACCATGCTGCCCATCATCGAGCGTTTATCTCCCCTCGGGGCGAGGCGGCTGTTTTGCCCCCAAATGTGGCGGCGCACAACGCGACCTCGAGCGAGATTGCAACCGCCCGTCAGATAGTCAGAGAGGCCGTTGCGGAAATGACCAAGCTGAATCAAGCCCGTCTTGCCCGCCCGTCACGTAACAACTACTCTATGAAGCCGGGGACAAAGCTGGGTAAGCGTGACGACGTGGCTGCACCGCCGCCTCTACTCAATATCACCGACCAGATTGCCCGCGCGGCAGCGCTGGTGGCCGAGCTCGAAGCAGGTGGCTCGGCTGGTGGAAAATACATCAAGTTATACCGGAGGGCGGGAACGTTCTGGATGGAGGGGATCGAGCGAAAGGGTGCCATCCCGTGGGGAGATAATCCTGACTACAAGGTGTCTACTCTCCGGCAGCCAATCCCCTCAACGGCTTCGATCCCAAAGACTACGCTGACATGATGCAACTTGTAGGTCTTTCGACATGTCGTCAACGACTATGGGGCTGATCCCACAGGTCAAAGAGTCAGTACGCCTAACGGAAGCACAGTATAGACGATGGGACTAAACAATGGTAGGATTCTACGGCAGCAATCCAAAGGGCCATCGATGACGGCAAGCGATGTGGCGCCGCTTGCAATGGGGCCACTACCAAAAATGCCATCGTATATTTCCCTCCCGGAACGTACCTTGTGTCTAGCTCGATTAGCATTTACTTCGGCACTCAGATCATTGGTGATGCAAATAACTGGCCAACAATCCGAGCCGCCTCGAGCTTTGTCGGTCTCGGAGTCTTGTCCACGGACGTCTACGTTGATAACGGTGGAGACGGGCCCGATGGCAATGCGCTGGAGTGGTATATCAACACTGCGCGGTTTTATAGCCAGATTCGCAATTTGAAGATCGATATCACGGCAAGCAATCCGGGTGCCTATGTGGCTGCACTCCACTATCAGGTGGCCCAGGCGACGACAATTGAGAATGTTGAGATCATCGCAGATTCTGCCACGGTAGGTGTTGAGACTTTCAAGTCCACTAGCACTTAATTGGAGCCGGCTGACTATTTTACCTGACAGACTCAGCAAGGCATGTACGCGGAGAATGGTAGCGGGGGCGTCATGTCAGACATCACTTTCACCGGCGGCAACTTCGGGATTTGTAAGTGAGACCCGGCAGTCTAAGCCTCAACACTGACGGCTCGCAGATGGAGGCAGTCAGCAGTTCAGTGCCGCGCGGTTGACCTTTAATGGCTGCAATACTGCAGTCGAAGTCATCTGGGACTGGGGTTGGGTGTGGAAGAGCATCACGGTCAAGAACGCCAAAGTTGGATTCCGACTATACAACGATGCCAACGGGCAGATCCCAGGCTCGGTGACCATTATCGACTCGGTCTTCTCCGGTACCGAGTCTTTTGCGATTGAGATGGCCGTCCCAGTTGATGTCGTGGACTCCGGATTCACCGGGTTGGTTTTGGATAATGTCCGGCTGGATCGTCCGATCAAAGACCATTGGAGTGACAACCTGATCCTCTCTTCCGGATATTACAAGAGCGTATGTTGCTACCCTAAGCTGCCCCCATTCAGGTCACAATCTTTGCTGATTCAACAAACAGTATGTGATGGGGGCAACGTACAAGGAAAACAAACGGTCCTGGACCAACGGGCCAAAGGACTATGACCGAGAACCCTCTCTCCTGGGACCATCCGTCGCGGGACTCGATGTGGCTCCTTACTTTGAACGTCCCAGGAACCAGTACGCTGACAAAACCGCAGTAGACTTTGTTCATCTCAAGGATGAAGGTGCTGCTGGCGACGGCTCGACGGACGACACGGACGCCGTTCAGAATGCCTTCAATAAATATGGCGATGGCAGCAAGATCATCTTGGTAGATGCCGGCACCTACATCATCAAACGCACCGTTACTGTTCCCAAGAATGCGAAGATCATCGGTGAGACCTGGTCGCAGTTTGCAGCATCAGGAGGTTACTTTGGCGATGCCAGCAAGCCCGCGGTCATGCTCAGGGTCGGCAACGAGGGGGAGGTCGGCAATGTAGAGCTACAAGATCTCATCTTGACAAGCAAAGGTCCGACCCCGGGAGTTATCCTGATGGAGTGGAACGTCGCCGCAGAAAGCGCAGGCTCGGCCGCGCTGTGGGATGTCCACGTACGGCTGGGGGGTGCAACGGGGACCGAGTTGACGCCGACAGAGTGTCCTCCGATCACCACTGGGACCAATCCATCTTCATGTCAAGTGGCTAGCATGCTCCTACACGTCACCAAGCGGGCTTCGGGCTATTTTGACAACATGTGGCTTTGGGTGGCAGACCACATGATTGACGATCCGTTGCTCGATGACCCATTGAACAACATGGAACAGCTCTCCGTGTACAGTGCACGGGGCATGCTGATCGAAAGCCAAAAGGCCACATGGCTGTACGGGACAGCTTCGGAGCATAGCGTCTTCTACCAGTACAACTTCAATGGCGCCCAAAACATCTTCACCACGTTCTTGCAGACCGAATCACCTTACTACCAGCCGACGCCGAAGCCCCCTGCACCATTCGACCAGGTGGTCGGCACCTTTGACAGCGATCCCAAGTACGGCTGCGATGGCAGCGATGCGGACGGCTGCGATGCCTCGTGGGCTGTCATCATGAAAAACTGCCAAAATGTCCATATCGGGTCTGCGGGCACGTACTCTTGGTTCCGCACGTACACGCAAGACTGCATCGACGTCCACGGTTGCCAGAAGGCGCTGTGGCTTCTCGGCAGCAACTACGATAACAATCGATTACAACATGTCATTGGGATCGGCGCGAAGAATATCATCGTCTCTCCGGACGGGACCACAATCACATCTGCAGCAAACCTCGCGGTCTCGAGCCACCCGAGTTGGGCGCACATCTCACTGTATGAGCTGCCATCCATTGGCGCGGCGCCCAAGCCTGGCGACGGGGGAGATGACCAGTGTTCAAATGCGGCCCGTCAATATAGCAGTGAATACGTGCCACCCGGGGAGATTGAGCTATGGTCAAACGATGGTACCGTGCTAAATCATGCCGACGACACAGACGGTCAGCAGTCTGTGACGATTGTCAATTTAACCCCCTACAAATTCATCCATACGGCGGGCCCCGAACCCTACCAGTTCTCGACCTGGCAGTTTGGCGACGTGCCCTCGGGGCGGGCGTTGAAGAACAACGTCACGTACGATCTGGGCCTCAAGGTGGGCGCTTCGTCGACACCAACGGGTACGCCTACTATCAACTCGAGAACACCGACAAGACCTTTGCCGTGCACGTTACCACGCACATCCCGGACAGCTACGAGCGCCGCGTGGTCTTTGACCTCGGCGGCATGGGCCTGGGCTGGCGCGAGCTCGGATTCCCTGGTGAGCGGGTCAGCGTGGCACTGGTCATCACCGGCAGTGAGGAGTACGGCTATGTCACCTCGCTGCAACTCAACAACGCCGACTGGATGAACCGCATGTATGCGATCATCAAGGATCGCGAACTGCGTCACGTCGTCGTCCCTGGTTCGCACGACGCCGGGATGAGCAGCATCACCGACTCGGGGTGGAACGGACTGGGCACTGCCTCGAACACCGAGACGCAGAGCCTGGACCACTACAACCAGCTGCGGGTCGGCGTTCGGTACTTTGACATGAGGATCGTCAGCATCGACGGGCTTGCCAGCTTTTGGGCAGCGCATGTCAACGACGAAACTGCCGCCGCGCCTCTGGGGGCGACGGGGGAGTCTCTGGACAGCCTGATTGCGGGGGTCAATCGATTTACCACCGACTACACCGGGGAGGTCATTGTCTGGTGGGTGAGATACATGACCAACCTGGACAATGGTGACCTCACCCAGGCGAATCGGTACTGGAGCGCCGCGCTCACCAACGCGTTTTACGATAAGCTCGAAGGGATCAACAACCGCTGCCCGGAACCGAGCGACGGCGGGAAATTCAATCGGCAACCGCTGCATACCTTTCTAGATGCAAACGACGGCCGGGGTTGCGTGCTCATTATCATCGATGGCACATTGAACGCTGGGATCCCCAAGGGCCGCGCGGAGTCCAGAATCTACAACACCACCTCCTTTGACCGCGACGACTATTGGGCCCAGGAGCAGTACACGCAGCAAAACGCCGACAAGCAGATCGCCCACATGAAGAGCATCGCCCGCGATGGGGGAACGGGCGATTCCTACTACATTATGCAGTGGCAGTGCACTCCGAGCGCCCTGGATGTCGCCATTCCGCCCCCTACGCTGCAACTGATCGCCAACCAGGAGACTAACCCGGCGCTCTATCACTACGGCCTGAATGCCATCTCCCCGGACAAGTTTCCCACGGTGATCCTGCATGACGCTGTCGGACTCTTCCACGTGAGCGATCTCAGCGCCGAGAGTTACAACCCCATGATGCAGACCTTGGCTGTTGGGCTGAACTTGTACATGGTGAGCCAGAACTGCGATGTCAACGGGGGCCAGAATCCGCTCGCCCAGCACGCCACAAACACGCGGATGATGCTTTCAGTGGGAGGGGACCGCGGGGCTGGGTTCAGCACCTTCTCGGGGGTCATCTTTGCCAATGGCACTGTACTGGAGACACCACCGCCGGACTTTTGTCGCACATGTACCTTCAACGATACCGGCAGTATTGATCATCCCCCGCCGACTTTCAATGCCACCAGCGTCAAGCTTCGATGAGGTCGGTACATTGTCTTCTGCTCAATATTGAAGCCGGGTCTGGTATTGTATACCAGCATCGCACACATTCCCACCCATGGGCGTCGAACATTTAAGAAAAGATAGCACTGTTATGAACATAGCAGTCGCCGGCGGCCATCTACGGGTTGCGGAACTATAAATTTCAAGCCGAATCTTCTATATCAAACACAACACGCTATATACATATTTAACAGCATCTGATAAGACACGAGACAACCCAAAACCAAGAGCAAGTGTAGAATCTGCGACCAAACCCATAGTCACCAATAAGCGGTAAGGTAGACAAAAAACAAGGGACGGACCCCTGAGCGCCCTCACTAAAGCGGCGGTGTCCCGAAGAGGAAGTCTACGGTTGTCCTAGAAAATCAAGTACGTATAGGTACATATATACGCACGTACTCATATAAGATGTTCTATTTTACTAGTTACTACGCATATCCTTCAAGCAGTGCCTTAGATGACGAATAGTGTGCTATGAAGCCATTGCTCAGAGGAGACGAACGATCAGGTTTCTAAAAATATTCCGCCCACGAAACACCACAATCGATGCGGAAACGGTTCAGCCAACAACCATCCATTTACCGAGTAGTACGAGCTGAGGGTACGCTGAGGCTGATGGCTATTGGGTGGGACATGGCTGGGGAAGTCGAAGAAAGCTTAGCGCCCTCAGCGCTTCCACAGTTCACAAACCATGGTGCCTGCCAAGCATTTCCGCAGCCTCAGTTAGCTGTAGAGCGCCCAATAGAGTTCTATCAATATGCGCATCTCTCATTGCCAGACTTGGCATGAGACAGCTGTTCTAGAACGTTTTCCCCCCGATGAGTCGTCTTACGTATGGGGATACATCTTGTCTGGCTCTCTCTCTCATTGGAGTCCTCACGTGCCTGATTTCCTCACAAGAGGATTCTCACAAGAGGGCATTCCTCTTGTTGAACGCCTTCTGAGCCAATCTTTCCATGTCAGATCCCTTCATAAAGGGGCATTACCATGAGCATCTAATCATGAATGACTTCCTGTGGCATACCACATAAAAAGGTCTAGATATTCCGTAGATCAATATAAGAAATGCCTCTTGGGTGGTCAACTGCTTTAAGAGGTCACGCTCATGGCGAAATAACTCATGTGTGTGCAAGCCTCTTAAGTTGAGCCACATATTCGTATATCATACCCAGAAAGGGATTTATGTTTCCTTAAGTGCCATAGAACGGTGGCGCTTGTTAGGAGACCCTGGTTCGGATTCTGCCGGGTCTAGTGCTTGGGAGACCAACGTCAGAAGCTGCCTGTCCTTATTAAGTCGCCCTTCTGCCGCAAGCCTGTCCTCTTCGTCCTCAGAGATCATAAATATTGCGTTATTGCCGTCCACAGTCGCCACACGATAACACTGGTCAGGCTTGAGGCTTTGCAGGTTCTGATCATACAGCGAATATTTCTTCCGCACATACTTCTTCGCCACTTGTTCCACCGGCGCTGGATCCGAAGGATCTACTTGGATACGATTAGTCTGCCTCCACTGCTCCCGTTCAAAGGTCTAGAAGGAAATTGTGACCTGTGCTGGTGGCGGCAACGCCAGCGCTGGTCGCGTTGACCTGTCATCATCTGCTTGAGGACTCTGACTGTTGGCGTTGCTGGCAGCTCCTCTGGGGGTGGATGCTACAAGACTGTCTACTTGGGGCAGCATTTCCCCTTCGCGGGGAAAGACTGGGAGTGGGTCATGAGTACGCCTTGAGCTTGTGCTGGTTGTCGTCTGTACTGGTTCGTTGTGAGGCGGGGTCGACGGTGAATTGTGTCTTACTCAAGACCTAGGTGAAGCTTCCGGAACAGGTTGCTCCTGGTTAGAAAGGCTAAGCTCCTCCGCAAGTTGTTTGCGTTCTAGCTCTTCTTCCAGCCTCTCTTGCTCTTCCTAGGCCTTCATCAGTTGATCAAGGTACGCAACTGAGACAACTTGTTGCCTGCTAGTGCCAAGATCTGATTTTGAGGACTCAGGCTGTGGACTATCGACCCGTATCTGGTCTTGAGCAGCGCCTTGATGCGGGCCATTTATAATTGACATCTCCTCTGACGCCCACTCGGGAGGTTCCGGTCCAACGGAAATCCTTGTATATTGGCTGTTCGTGTCCGCTTCCTCCTCGTTTGCGTGGTAATGCGTAGGTTGCAGCACACCTGAGTCAACACTTTGAGTGCCATGCGCTCCTTTGTCGGAAGTTTGATCAGAAGTAATGCGTTCTGATGATCCTATGTGTGCCGTCGCTGCCGTTGCTGAATCGATTGTGATTGACTCATCCGGCGGATCCTGACGCGGAAGAACTGGACTTGATTCAAGGGGTTCTGGGGTTACTTGATCGGACATATCCTGATCTGATTGCTCTGTACTCAGCCATTCAACCTCCATGGGGTCTTGATTTGATTCCCCCTCTTGGGGAAGCCGACGACTGCATGTCTGGAGTTTCCGTCCTCATTACTGTTTCGCGACATTCTGTCCCCTTTCTCCCCTCGGTGCTTGCTGGCTGGGTAGAGTTTGCTATTCCGCATCCCGTCCGGCATCCAGGGGCTGTGGCTGACCTTATTCCTATTGAGACAGCTCCCGTGGTAGATCAGCATACATGGTGACAACATCATGAGTGGAAAGCCCATTCCATCCGACAAACAACAGTGATAGAGGAGGAGCATCCCTATCTCTGGGAGTCTCTCTGTTATTCTCGCCCTCAGTGGCTCCAGTTTGAGGTGTCCTGAAGAAGGTGAAATAAACACAACAACGCACAAAAAAGGTAGTGATTGTGTCTGCAACCTCTACCTCAGCGTGTAGACAATCTAAGAAGAGCAAATGCATATCTTACTTATGAGTACACATTCGTGGCATGCCGCAGCGGGCCCGAGGCTTCACAGTGCTATCCGCGAGAAGTTCATGAATAATTTCAGGCTGGTCAGGAACTGCAGCAGCGAAATAATCAACAATTTGGCTGACAAGGGCATCAAATTGATCCTCATCATACCAGAGATAGTTAGGTTTCCTGGCCTGTAACAGAGCTGCCCGCGCGATCTCACAATCTGGGGAACCATCAATTATTGCCTTGATCTCTGGGGACTGAAACCCGAGCCGGCGAGCAAGCTCAGCCATCTCATAGATCGCCCTCTTGTCAGCTATGGCACGAGATGACTTTGCCAAAAGCTCATCGTCACTCTTCGGGTCGGGTGGCATCAGAGGATAATGTCGCATTGCGTACAGCCAGATCTGTAAATACCCTATATCAAGACACTCTGCATCGGTTGCAGCCTCACGCCGGAAAGTGGATTCGGAAGTTTGAATAAGTCTCTCTTCCACCTCCGAACCCGAATACGGAACGAAAATCGAGCTCATGGTTTTCCACACAGATTCGGTTGACGAGCCAAAGAGTCGCTTCACGCAATGCGCACAGCTTTCGAGATACTTGAAATCTTCAAAGAACTTGTACAAAGACAGAACTAGCCCGTCAAAATTTGCCAGCCGGTTCCATATGACCCTTCGTTCTTCGTCAGTGAATTCAGCGAATGCTTGGCCGCCTAGCACCAGCCCACGGGCCATTGTGGTGTTGATTCTGGACTTGCCCGGCGCCAGCAACTGCAGGGCATCCACAGTGTCTGGATCAATCCTCTTCATCAAATCTGGATCTAAGGCCACCAGTGAGGACCAGAAGTCTCCGATATGACCAAGATAGGTGAGGATCTCCTACGGGGCGGTAAGAATTGGTCGGCAGTGTGGGAAGTTAGCTCTAGATCACAGGACTCACCTCGACACAACCCGTAGCGATCAGTCGGTGAAGCATGCTGATTCGCATCCCATGCGGCCAAAGGCCAGGGATTGGCAATAGCCGATCGAAGGCTAGCTGGAGACGTCAGTTCCTTCTGTTGTCTAGCTGATCTAGGCATTCTTGATTGCTTCGTGATAGCCGGACAAACCACCGCTGCCGGAATGCTTCATTGCCCTCGCCTTCATATTGTTGAATCTTCCGATATATTTCTCCGTCGGTCGGCTTTTTCTGGTTTGCATATTCCTCCACCAGTGAGGTTCTCAATTCTTCGCCGATCTCTGCGTCGGTCGGTGGTCAGCACGGTACATACGAAGCGCAGGTTGCTACAAACATACCATCTAGATAGAGATCTACCGTCCACCAATGGTCAGCTGGAGGAAGCACCTTGGCTCCCACCTGCACCTGATGACGTCCATGAAGGGCCCGCAGCTGTCCAGCCGCGAACCGCAGTTGTGGAAGTTGGTGAGGATCATTGGTCAGCAATGCTTGCTGTGAAACATTCGCGTTCTATAGTGCACCAGCAAGATCTCCCTGGGACACAGTTGCAGGGACGTGATTATCCACATCGAGTCAGCGGCAGCGGTTTTTACGGAAAATCTCGCGGAGCCGGCCCAAGTTCTTTGGATCAAGATCCCGCGGCAATGGAGGATTGAATTATATTTGACTGATATTGACCTTGGCTGTTCCTATGTATTTCTGGCGGCGCTCTGCTGCCAGCCGGATTTCTTCCTCAGTGAATAGAGCCCGCTGCATTAAGATGAAGCCGAAAAGAAATGGTATGTCAGAGTTAGTTCTGTGACAAAAATATATAATAGTTGAGAGCGCCCTCTGCTGCGGTTGCACTACGCAAATTCTCCATCATGTATATAGGTTCTCCGCAGCGGCCCTCAGGCTTTCTGCAGCAGCTTTCTTCTGAGACACTATTCTACTATTAAAGTGCTCTTGCTCACAGGGAGCATGCCATTACTGATGTGTTAGACATCTACTGCATATTGTTGACCGATATCATGCGGCCTGTGGATGACAAACGGGTCACCCAAATCCTCGTGGATATGGTTCTTGCTCCCAAAAAATCCGCCTCTGATACTGAAGCTGTGGTGCTGTCACCGCCTGAGCTTAACAATAAACGCAGGGGAGCGCTCCCATCCAATGGGCGCCTGGTCAAAAGAACTGCTGCTCCATCTTCCGTAGACCCTGGTGGTAAGACTATACAGGGCCATCCATGAGCCTTGGCTCTTCTGGTGATTAGCGAGTTAGGAAACAGTGCCGGTTCAGATCTAGTTGTACGACAGGAACGTCCCTGGGATACTTTTGAGAAATACTATGAATGTGATCTGGCTGGCACTGTTGCTGTATGCGTCTGACGCTCTAGTCGCCATGCTGTTTGGGCGATCTGCTAGTATCCTAGCAAAGATGCCAACAGAATACTGGACATTTTCCGTTCAGTTCATCACAAAAATGTGGTCGCGGTTTGGGCATGTTTTCGCAGTCCTGATACTCCTGATACTATATATACTCTCAGCAAGTTCCACCCTCTTACCCTAGATCATGTCGTCGCATGCAAAGCCTTCCCAAACCAACAGCAGCTCGCCGCCATCATGTCTCAGGTCCTTCCACCTTCCCCACGGATACAACGATCACTAATTATTTTTCAGTTTGTGGAGGGGTTATCGTATCTCATTGAGCAAAATCTCTAGCACACTTCCCTTGATTATTCCAGCATCCTGATGTCTCTTGAGGGGGACGTTCAAATTGGTAATCCCGTTGCTTGAGGCCAGCTCGACAAGGTCTAACAAGAACGCGTAGCACGAATTGATTGCTGTTCCTTTTGATCACCAGGTAGGATTCAAGCGAGTAACCTGGCTCCTGTGGGCTGGGTGATGATGGAACTGATGCAGAAATACATCATGGACGATGGAGCAGTTGGAATCGACAATCTCAAATACTGGGAGAAGTACTTAGCTGCTGTTGAATTCCTCTCTGTGATGATGTCAGCTAGCTCTTTTGAGGAACTAAAATAGGTTCGTATTCAGCCTCTTTGGTTTTGGAAGCCTGCTTATTAGTTTGTAGCAGCGCCTCTTGACTGAAATCTGTTGGTCAACTGGTGACCTGGTTGGCCTTGCTTGGTTTGCACTGATCTTGGCGTGCACATTCTACTTGTACACATCACCGTCGGATGTGGTTGAATAGGGCACGAATGTCAACACCTTCTCTTTAGGGGACAGACTGTTAAAGTAGTAGATGATAATTAATAGCAATCAGATGAGTTGACAGGAGCCAAAATATAAGAGAAAGGGAGACTATCATGATAAGGAATGCTGCTGAGAGCATTAATTTAGATGAACACAACTAAATATTACTAGGATTGAAATACTTAGTCCCTAAAAAAGCGCAAGGATTCGGCAAGACTGATGTAATATTCATACAGTATTCATGTAGTTGCATAGTTGTTGAGCATTTTTAAATGGAGTGAGTGAGCATTGCTGCACTTACACACATTAATAATGCTACCCCACTCTATCTATCCTATCAAGCACAATCATGTGCATAGTCAGATGACAAACTAATGCACACTTCTGTTTGTTTCCATCTAAGCTAATAATTTAGGAATATGTACCTGACTTTGGCAATATTACATGCAGTGTACTTTTGTTGAGAGCGCTAGTTGCCAGCTTATTAAGGAAGATATTCATGTCTTGTATTAAATTAAGAGCTCTAGCACATGTCAGAGGAAAATAACAGCACAGATAAATTTAGAGAAGATATTAAAATTGAGCTCCTTAGTCTTTACCCTATATTTATTTTTTGTGACAATCACTGAGATTGGCAAGAAAAGTTATCTTGAGCTTATTCCCAAACTTTGGAGCTGGTGGGAGACCGTTGAACACCTAAAGAGACTGTTAGAGAAAGTGTAAGTGTTCTGTGAACTAGAGGGAATTGAATATATAGAGACTGGTAGGATAGAAGCAGGCACCATTGTTGTATGAATGACTCCTTGCTGATCGGACCACAGTACAGCCGTCAAAAGCTCTTCAAGGGTCTATGTTTTTATACTGTGATGAGAGACCGATGCTCCAACTCAGTCTCCTACTAAGCAAACAACCCCATCAAGAGGTTAATCTAACGCTCAGGAATCTCCTCCGTTTCTTTCAAAGCTACAATAGTCTCATGAATTGGGACACCGCAATTGGTTTTCTCCAATAGTATGAGCTCACTTGTCCAAACCTGAAGCTGAAACTCCCGTGGTACGGCGCCTTTCCATCTGTTGAAATAAAAGTAACCTCGGATGTGGGATCAAGTGCGGTCTTGCTATTCGACTGGGAATTAGCGAACAACCTAGTATACTCATTGGGTGGTTTGGCTGCGAATATAGTGAACTGAAAGAGAACTAAGGATTAAAAACTGCTTGCTGGGCTTTAGTATAAGAAGAGCTTCTCTGGACAATCCCTTTGTCTTGGTGTATCTTGCTAGCTTGCTGTGTACTTAAACAACTCCCTCACCTCCAGTACTTGTCACAAGAAGGGCTATAACCATTGAATCCACTATCACAACCCCCGACGTATATGTTTGCTCAGAGTCGAGCGCGATCCCTCCACTTAACTTAGCGGTCGTTAGTGGCGCATCCCGTATCTGTAAGGTTTAATGTTTTCTACCAAGTTTCCCACTTCCCTGAGCCCCTCTTTAGCCTTTTCAAGGATATTATTTTCTGAAAGTGACCCGACCAGGATACTGTTATCTTCAACCTCGTCCGCATCCATAGTCGTATGTACGTATCCTAGGAATATGATGTGACCAGGGTCTGAAGGAAAAGCATGAAGGCGGATTAACAGGCAGGCGGCAAGAGTCAGGAAGTTGACGCACTTATGATTGAACTTCTTCCATGTAAAATTAAAGTACGAATGCCCGTATCGTTTGATATGATGACCAGATATATCTATGTAGCTTTGATGAAGGAGGCTTGATGCCCAATGAGAAGTTTTCTGATCTGGAAATTTCCCCTCTGAACATGGGCCTCACCAGGCACATGCTTCAAAAAATGGGAAATATGGAGAATTTGGTGCAGCTCCACAGGTAATGACTAATATCTCATATGACTTTGTTTCTGATATATTTCGCAACTTTCTTTAACAGGGACACGGACCTCACATTTTGCACTTCACTCCTTATTATTCTACTTGGGGTTAGTTATTACCATGCGCAGTGCCTTTTCTCTGTTTAAGAAGCAAAGATGGATGCTATCCTATACTTCCAGTCAATCAGCAGCCAAGCCCAACCAGGCATTTCAGATGGCTCGCAATGCAAATGAAGAGTGGTTTCGCTATATGAGAGGCCGATTTTTATCCAACGAAACTCACGAGATGGCAATATGTTATGTTGAATTTAATATGGATGAATTAGTAAAGTATGCTGCTGAATCAGTCAGCTTTACTTCTCCACAATGCATGCGGATTGAGAAATTTCCTGATGGGATGTTTAATAAAACCTTCCTCTTCACAATGCAAGACGGGACTTAAGTTGTAGGTAAAGTGCCAAACCCAAACGCGGGGCGGGCCCATTACATGACCACCAGTGAAGTGGCAACAATGGATTTTGTAAGTACAAAACCATACTTATTTATTACTAACTGCTCTGCCTTTATTCTGATGCTCCATGCGTACCTAGGTTAGAAATGAGCTACGCACCCCGGTACCAAAAGTATTAGCTTAGAGTTCGAAACCAGAAGACAACTTGGTTGGCGTGGAATATATTATAATGGAGAAAGTTGCCGGCGTCCAACTCAGTAAAGTCTGGCCAGAGATGGGTATCAAGGAAAGATTTGAACCTGTAAAGACAATTTCAGGATATCAAAAAGCCTAGATATCAATGTCTTTCACTTAATACGGCAGTCTATACTACTCTTCTAATACTGTTAATACTGACGGATGTAACCTCATGAAGGGGGATGGGTCTATAACAAAGTACTAATGGTTTGCTGTTGGCCCATCAACCAGCCGAGAATTTCTGGACGATGGTAGGATAGACTTGGACTTTGATAGAGGCCCTTGTATGACTCCATATTCTGCCCTTTTTAAGGATATCTGCTTACATGCTTATTTTAGGGAGTAGTACAGAGCAGTACAAGTTGGTGGTTGGTCTTTAGGAGATTATTTGTGTGCAGAATATGACTAGATTACCTCCATCTTTCTTATCACTATATGGCCCTGGCACATACTGTCGCTCTCGTTCTAAAAAGATAGCGGCTCTTCAAAATTACCTTTGTCTTGTGAAATACCTTCTTCTAACAGATAAATCAATCACATCCGCCTTTCTATGGCACCCTGACCTTCATGCTGAGAATATCTTCATTCACCCTGAAAGGCCAGCGGAGGTACTAGGTATCATAGATTAGCAGTCAAGTGAAATATTGCCACTTTTTGACCATGCTCGCCAGCCATATTTCCTTGACTACGATGGCCCTCTATTAACAGATCTCGAGCCACCAGCATTTCCAGAGAATTTTAATAAACTTGATCCTGCCGCGCAAGCTGAAGCCCAGGATTTATATTTAAAAATGTCACTCGCAGCATTGTATCGAAGATTCACCTACAATAATAATAAAACATTGTTCAAGGCAATGGAATTTCGGCAGACTACCAGCTTTGAGATGTTGCTTTTCGCTCAAAATCTTCTTATAGATGGGGAGGCACTATATCAATCCAGATGCCTCGATCTTGAAAAGGAGTGGACAACCCTACCCTGCGTGCAAGCCTCTGGCTATCCGCTATTTCCTTTGCAGTTCTCAGCAGATGAGGTTGCTTTAATTAATGAAGATGTTTCTGGCGCAATCAGGGGTATGGAGTTAATGCAAAACCTAAGGCAATCGCTAGGCCAGCTGTGGCCAGACAAGGGGGTTATACGGCCGGAGCAATATAATAAAGTGAAAAGGCGTTTGAAGCAAGCAAAAGCAGAGCTGATAGATCGGCTGGCACATTCTGAAACAGAAAGAGTTGCGTGGGAAGAATCATGGCCATTCAATGACTGACATTGTTTCCAGATGATCTAACATGTCTCGGTTACACGCTGCAATAGACTATTGTGGGTCTTGTATCTCTATAATGCATATATAGCACCCCGTTGCGCATAAGGACGCTATAGGTTGATCTCAGATGTGCCTTTTCCTCTGTCCACCATATTGGGATCCTCTTGAGCCTTGCCACAACTGCTTCGATGCGCAACCTGATTCAGTTCGGCCAGACAATGCGGATCATATGACGTCTCACAACCTGGCGCAGACCTGTTGGCGGAGGCCAGAGGTGGCCCGGGCAGGCAACCCAGAAATCATCCAGTGCTTATAACTCGACTTGTGCAGTGGTGCCTTTGTGTCAGAAAATTCAACATGCGTCTTTTACTACCAAGAAGACCTTTTGCGCTTCGAGCATCTGGTAGACGGAGCTGTAAGCTTCAGCTTTCTCAACAAACACATCTGCAGGGATCTTATAGTCCTCTTAGCGAAGCGCAGACCGAACTCCTTCTCAATTTCCTCCCAGGCGAGCCCTCTAGCCACCAATATTTGTAGGATATCGTCTTCAGCCGCTGAATAAGGTCGAGCACTACGGGCAATTGGCAATGGACTGGATGCTTCAGATGCTTCGGATGCTTCAGCTGTTGCCCTCGCCCTTGTTTGAGGACTACTTGCTTTCTCATTAGTCTCCAAAGCAGCGCCTGCTGGCCTCTTTTGGTGGGTAGGTTTTGATCAGGCGATCTTGGGCTTGATGTACATGCTACTCCCAGTATCATGCTGGGTGGCTTAATGTTTGTATTTTTCGACCACCTGCCCACACGAGGGCTGGACCTTCGCTCCAACTCTCGCCCTTGTTCGAGGACCACTTGCTTTCTCGTCCATCTCCAAAGCGGTGCATAACAGCCCTTTTTAACTGGAAGGCTTTGATCGCTCGACTTTGATGTACAAGCTACTCAAAGTAGCATGTCGAATTACTTGACGGCTGAGCTGTGGAGGGGATGTTTCAGCCACCTGCCCTACTGAGGTCTGCACCTTTGATCGAGGTACGTCCAGCAAGCCTTTCTCGCCTTCGTGCAGCATACAATGATCCATGAGACAGTCATCATCTTTGTCGCTTACGCTAGCATCGCCAGAGCTTTTGACGGTGGATGGGGGCGCCTCAGGTACTTCTGACACTGGGTTGGCGTTGGCATGACATAGCCCATCATCGACGCACCGCGGCAAGAATGACGACTTACGCCTGAATGGGTCGTGATTTTGCGCGCGTAAGAAGGTTCCTGGGCGGGGCGGATCAATATTATTGAAGCTGAGGCTGCTCGTCATTTCGCAGTCACTTTCAAGACCTTGGATTTTATCTGAAAAAAATTACCGTTGAGCGGCGGCCCTTGATGGTAAAACTGAATGATTTGTACGCACCCTCGCTAGGTAATAAAATAATATTCTCTACTTTGGTGCTGCCAAGCACCCTAATTTAATGGTCTGAAGAAGGCGACTCGGGTTCGCTGGTAACTGGAACGCATCTGCCATGATTAATGCGTGGAGACGTGGTGCTTTCGGACGGGGTTCGAAGATCAAGTGGAGTGTATGCATGAAAGAAATACTTGGAAATGGGAGGTTTGGGAGGGAGGGGATGATTCAAGGGGCCAGATGGAAGTGAAGAAGGGAAATTGCAGGGTAGGAAAGTGCGAGGGAAAGGGACGGTGCCAAATTATGACTTTCAGACAGGGAACGACGATGTCGCTAGAGGTCCATTGTAAGAAATCTGATGATTCATACTAGATGAGGCGAGAGTTGGGAAGTGGACTGAACGCAGAACGTAGGGGATTTAATTAGTAAATTTTGCTATGTGCATAGCTGCTCAACAAGAGATAGACCAGGGTATTTATAACCTGCCCCAGCTAGGCAGACATCAATGTGCTGGGATAATCTTTTCGCTCTTCGACAACATAGCATAGTAGCATGGATTGCTTTTTTTCCTGTGTTTCAAAGAATTGCAGATCCTGCGGTCCAACCATGCCATGTAGCGCCTTGACATTGTTGTTGCATGCCTCCCAGTTCAACACTCAGCCAATTGCAAACAGCCATCCCAGTCAACCCGAGGGATTTACTTAATGTTACCCACAATTGGTAATTGCTGAATGCACTCGTCATGAGACCACAGCAACTCTTTGATAAGAAACCGCGAATGATGGTGCTTTTAGCAATGTTCATTTCGCAAGCTTGTGTCGCAGGGCGCAGAAGGCCGGAAAGTCAAGGATGGCAACTCTGATCAGTCGCGAGGACTGGGACAGTATTACTGGTGAGGCATTTATGCCATTGGTCTTGTTTCACTGAGGGCGTAATCTCATCGTTATCTAGGCAACCTAAGCGCATCACGGCTCATCGTGTGCACATGATTAGTGTAATGCAACGCTGGAACCAGTGACCACGGAAACACTAGGGAGTGGGGGCGGTGGTAAGGCGTATTCAGCCTCAGAGTTGTTGAAAGTTGCAGTATCTGTGTCTTACTGGTAAGTCGAGCAAGCAAATGATGTAGAAGGCCTTCTGTGAAACTATAGCTCTTAAGTTAACGGGTTTTGCTACACGTCGGGGTTAACCAGGCAAAACACCTCTTTTTTCCCCTGCGATCTGGCTGAGTTCACAGGAAGGAGAAATATGGGGAGACATAATTAGCTTAGCCAGCTCAACAACCGGTCAAGGCTGACAGTCGGAAAGGAAACTGCAAAGTGGAGACAAGAGGAGAGGGGGAGGCGCAGCTGCAATTTCCGACGGTGAAAAAAGAGGGCGGTTGGTAGTAGCCATCTGAGCAGATGAAACGACGGCAGCGACCGGAAGGGTGTAGAATATTTGGGCGGATTCGGGGGGAAAGAAGAAGTTGGGAGAGAGGATGTTAGAACAGCGAGGGGACGGTTCTTATATACTGGAGGTCACGATGCGGGCGGTGTTTACAAGACGGCGTATCGGCAGACCATACCCAAAAGGGCAAAACTAACCACAACAGGAAATTCACAGGTCCTCGCTTTACATTGCATAAACACGCTCCTGCGGCCAAGCCACGTGCGGCAACCGTGTCTTTTGTTTGTACTACGTGTAGACCGTGGACTCCCTGTAAGTTGTGATTGTCAGAACTATAAAGAAAAATGATATTTTATCATATGCTTGTGTCATAGCTCATGCAATTTACAATTTACCGAGTATCACATCAGAGTTCAAACTCTCTTCCGGACAATAACATTTGGCCCGTACTTGGAGCTAGTGAAATGATCCACCAGGGCCAGCTGGCCCTTCTCATCCTCGCCTTTGTGATCGGCCAGTTCAAAATCAAACAGGAACATCAACCGCGCAATGGTCAGCCGCATCTCCATGAACGCCATGCTCTTCCCGATGCACCCCCGCGGCCCGATGCTAAAGGGGCAGAAGGCCCTGCGCGCCAGTTCAACGGCCTCCTTGCTGGTCGTCCACGACTCGCTGCCTGCCTGGCACATCGCGCCCTCGATCCATCGCTCGGGGATATAGGCCTCGGGCTCGCGGTAGTACTCGGGTTGCCGGTGGATCGAGTACGTCGGGGTCCCGCAGTCCGTGCCCTCAGGCAGGAAAACTCCATCGACCATGGCGCCGCCCTCCATGACTTCGCGGGGCGGCGCGCCGGGGACAGCAGGCGCCAGACGCATGGCCTCGTCGATGCACGCCTTCAGGTAGACGAGCTCGTTGAGCTTGGGGCCAGTGACGATCTCCTCGACCGAGGAGAAGTTCTCGCGGATCTCCTTACGGAGCAGTTCCATGGCGCGGGGGTTGCGAACCAGGTAGAAGATCGTCGCGGACATCGTGGTGGATGTCGTGTCGCTGCCAGCGATCATCAGGACGTTCGCCTCGCCCCAGAGCTCGGGCGTCGTCAGGCCCTTGCCCGTTTCCGGATCCTTGGCGTTGAGCAGGTAGTAGAAGAAGTCCTTTTTGGCGTCGTGGCCGGCCTGCGTCCGTTCCTTGGCCCGCTCGTTGGCTTCGACGCGGGAGTTCATGATAAAGTTCCACCGGTCGTTGGTTAACTTGTGGATGAAGATCTGGTCCAGGTGCCAGGTGTCTAGGGGCATCCACAATCCGCACTTGACTTCGTCAGTTTCTCTCAGTATCAGGGGGGTGAAAAACGGCCATACCACGTAGTGTCGATTGGCAGCGCGATCCACAAGCTCGATCAATTTCCGCCGTCCGGTGGAAATCAGCATATCAAAGCTCTTCCCAAAGCACAGCTCCCCCATCACATCATACGTCAGATAGCTAAACCAATCCCCCATGTTGAAAACGGCCGTCGCGCTCTTCTCCCCCTTGCCCTCGAGCCCACCGGTCAGAACTCCGCAGAGCTGCCGCACATGCAGCAGCATCACATCCTCCATGCTCTTCAGCGCCTGGTCCGAGAAAGCCTGGCTGAGCACGCGCCGCTTGCGCCCGTGCATCGCCTTGTCGATTGCGTTGTGCGTGTTGTACACGCCCTTGATGGCGGGGAAGGCATTGTAAAAATTGGCCTTGCGGAGGCGCTTGCCATGGCCGTAGATGTCGTGCAGGCCGCGGTCCGTGTTGATGGAGACGAAGTTGGGTGCCGCCCGGACATGGGAGCCGTATTTCTCATGTAGACGGTGAAGCCATAGGTGTCGGTCGCCTTTCAGGCCGTGGTAGAGTTGTACCCAGGGAGTTATAGATGCGAGGAAGGGTCCAGGAATAGAGCGTAACGGGTGGAAGAATCGATTGTATGTGACATATGCTACTGTCTGTGCCCAGAATGTCAGCACTGGTGCGGGAGATGATCATAGATCCGGCGACTAAAGTAACGAACTTACCAAAACCCCAAACAGAGACAAAATCCCCTGCACCGCCCCCCAAACAGACAAATTCTCCAATAATGGTTGAACTAGCATGATTTCCAAGCAGCAGATGAAACAATGATGAATGATGATGCCGACGACTGCAAATGCCGATGCTAGCCGAGCTTAGCCGAGGCAAATCTCTCCAATAGTCTTCCCAATTTCCCCGCAAAGATGATGGAGCTAGAATAGTGATGAAATGGGGAATCGACCAAGGTAGAGGTAGTATTCCACTAAGGGCGTATGGATTTCTTTTCGAATGTCCAGCCAAAGGGTTCTTTATATCTTTATGCTGGCTCGGTTAGATGCGGTCGTACTTCCGCCGTCCATGCGGTCATCGTTTGCGGACTGCTGACAATCACAAGAGTAAGTAGTATGGAATCATTACCAACGACTAAGATATTTATAGCATGGGGATGTGCAGAAATTATGTGGTCTCTCTGTTGACTGCTGTTGTACTGTACGTCATACACCCGCAGATTTAAGCTTAAGTATGCAACGTAGAGGTGCATTCATATTTACCATGCGCATATGCTTCTATTTATCTCGTTAGGCTAATGCCGACAGTAATCTCGGTCACCACTGAATAGTGCACTATATCTCCTGCCCGAATTAACTCGGCTTGAGGAGACCGTATCCACTACTCATTCTAAAGACACCCGCTGATATCCGACCTCAGCTGGATTATAAGACCATCACCACCACTGAAGTGGGCCGCGGAGCAAATGCGGGTATTTGGTAACAATAGGCGCGGAGAACTACTCCATCAGTATACCGCTACACAGAAATCGCGCGGGGATGTCGCACTTTATACTGGGTGCGGCCAAGTCGCCGCTATCGGTTGAAGATTGGCAGGTAGTGACGGAGGATGTGTGCGCAGTCTCTACCGATGTGCAGACAATCCGAGGCATGCCCAATTTCTGCCGTGCAGACGAGGGTTTTGGTTCCACATGGTGATAGGATGATATTCAGAAGCTAAGTGGTATAGCCGTGCAAACCACCATCAAGAATCCATTGTTCATTGTCATCATTGTCGTCCTGGACACGCCGCCATGTCTGCTTGCGTTCTTTTGTAGCCGTCCCTTCTTGCTTGTCTTCCGCAGCCTTCCAAACAGGTCGTAGCAGCCCGCCAGCTGCGAGTAACGGGTTCCGACTGAAAGCTTCACCGCCACTTGGTTTCGACTCTTCATGCGACACATCCTCGACGTCCTCCTCTTTCTCCTCCGCGGCCGAGCTCGACTGCGCAGGTGCGGCAGATTGATACACTCGGGTCACGCGACCTCCTTTGATATCCAAACTCATGACAGTCTTCTTCTTCTCCCACTCTGGCCGCGCCTGTTCCTCCATCTCTCGGAGTATCCGCTGCTGTTTCTTCAGTGCCAACGCCCGCTGGGCCGGGCTCATCCACAGCGTAGACGCCACATTCGGCGTTTCGAAATCGGCAGCCTCGTCGACGACCCGCGTGCGTTTGGCGTTCTGCGCCTGGAACTGAAGTAGCTTATCACGGTGCGCCTTGGCGGCGTCAAGCTTGCTGTTTCCCACGGGAGTCGGCCCTGGCCCACCCTCCCGGTGGACACTTTCATTGTGCGCCCGCATCTTCTCCTGTCCACGCTCCGCGCGCAGCTCCCGGATCATACTCTGCACTTCTTCATTTGATAGGAGCGGCGTCCCGCAGAATGAGCATGGCTGGAGACCTTCAAGGGAACAGATGATCTTGCCGCAGTTCAGGCAGTTTGGAGCCGGTTCGAAGAGCGGATGGATTGTAGCGTAGCAATTGCATTTTTGCCGGCCACTGCCTAGAGTCGGATTCGTAGAGACTTCGAGGGCCGCAATCGCGGCCGTCAGGTCGGAGATGTTGTTCGTTGTAAGCGCTCCTTTAGATGAGCTTCCGCCTCCCTGTTGTCGGGGAGATGACTTGGCAGCTTTCGACTTGACGTTGGGCAGGAGATCTGAGAGCACTGGTCCCGACGCGGACGGTGGGTTCTTAGGAGTACCCGACGACCTCGGCGCGGGGGATTGCGTACGTGACGACGCGGCGGACGACTCAAGCGAAGACAAAGCGCTCTGCCGCTGCGGAACCTGTAGCGAAGAAGCTGAACCCTTTGGCCGTAAAGCAGCTGTATCCTGTCTCACCTGCCGAGCCGCTCCGGCTGACATGTAGTCCTCATCCTGATCCTCCTTCCTATAGCCTCCCGCCACATTCCCGAAATTCTCAGGCCGGCGTACGTTCCCCGCGCTGTGAAGAGGCGCTTTGGCCTTTTTGCCCCTTTTGGCTCCGGCCCTTGTCCCAGAAATCACATTGTCAGTGGCGTATGCATCGGCCGCTGCGGATTGCTCATCCCCGCCTCGAGCTGGCGATGGGACGGTGGATCGGGTCTGGTTTTGGTTTTGGTCTCGGGGGGCGCTGAAGGAGGCGATGAATTCGAAGGCTGCGGGCGAGTCGCCGAGGAGATTTTTGAGATGCTCGGCACCTTCTTCCTTTGGAAGGCCGGCAGAGTAAGTGATAATCTGTGTCAAGGACTCCTCGTCCAGTGGCAAGAGCTGGGCCAAGCGAGGAACTGCCCACGCGACGAGGTTTGAGTTACTCATGTTCTGCGTGCGGACTCAGAGGAGAAGCTCAAAAGAGGTTTATTGAAATAAAATGAGTGACTCGTGTGCCTTCATGCCAATAAGACTGAACGGTCAGAAATGAGGCGAGGTACAGTATGACGAGATTCGATAAGCGCATCGACGGTGGGTTTCTGCGGGTCCGACGTCTTGCGGCAATATCCGCTTCAGCTTGGGGCTGATTCTAGACTCCACACTCGGTGGTTGCACAAACGTTATGATCAAGAAGTAAAAAGCCAGTGTCTTCTATTTATGACTTGGACGAGTCAACTACTTGAAGAGGTCCCTTGATAAATCACAAGCAATGTTCCATGCGGGCGCTATCGAGGAGCTGGCTGGTGTTGCCAGGCTATTGTACATATCAGTGCTCCATCGTCTATGCCAACGACTAATTGGTCGGACAAGCAAAGAAAAACAAATATCCCAGTGTAAAAGAAGCCAACAAATGAAGAAAGCAACAGAAAGAAAGGAAAAGGGCGCCAAATATGTCCCAAACCGTTCAGCCAGGCATGTTTAAAGTATCAGAGCAGGTTCCTGTTGACGCCTTCTGATGCCCAATATTTACGTCAATATCGTTAAGGACAAGGGAAATAAAACTTCGGATGGAATCTATGTCCAGAGGATTCATCCTCAAGTAAGTCACCTTGCAGATCCAGAAAAAAGCAAGATCAAGGTGGCCAGACAGGATGATAAGCTCATGCGTTGTCTTTGGCCTCACGTTTGATGTCAACATCCCCAGAGGCCGCCGCATCCGCGGCTGCAGCCATATCAGGAGTCAGACCGTTTCTCAGTTTGCTGCTTGGAGGTAGGGGTGGTTTCTTCCCAGATAGCTTTTTGTGTGGGTTGAGCTTCTTCTTTTTCGTCAGAGTCGGTGGTGCGTCGTCGTCTGCTAGTGGACGCTTCGGGGGCCCGGTGCTTGGAGAGCCGTTGCCATTCTCCATGGGCGTTTTGTTGCGATTGGTCTGTCGACCCGACAGACCCATGCAACGGTCCAGATGCTGAGCAACTCGCGTCACCACAAAGTATCTCGGACAGTTGGGACATTTCACAGTGGGATATGACACCTTCTCCTGGGTCTTATTGAAAGAACTATCAGGAGTGGTCGGAGGGCTGGACGCGGGAGTATTGGAAGCGTTAGTCTGCTTTTTCTTCTTTGGGTTCAATTTGTCCGTAGCGAAGGGATTCCCGTGCACATCGTGTCCAGGCTTTGTGATCAGTGGCTGATTCTGACAGTATTCGCGATACGGATCTGGAGGTGGACGAGCGCCGACTCCGGTTACTGGATATAGCAGACGTGGCAAGCGACAATCAGGACAGATAATTTCCTTTGTTGTCTGGAGAGGATTGCCTTTCAGAAAGACCTTGCCGTCCTCGAACACCGCACCATCCGTTTCTACTCGGATATCCTTGAGGTCTTCTGAATCCACGGATCCCGTAGCCTTGCCCCCTGCATCTTCACGACGCCTGGCTACTTCTTCTTCGGCTTTCTGTCTGGCAACAACCACCGCGGAGCGCATGCGAGCGACTTTTTCATCGCGATGAACTTGAGCAACGATATCATGGATGATGTTGTAGAATGTCTCATTGAGAATATCGCAGGTCTGACCTGGTCAGCTAATGCGCTCCGAGGCACCATCGTCGGGAAACAGCAAGTAGCGAGAAGGAGGAGCCAGCTTACCAACTTGGCGATGGTTCCTGAAGGCGGGGAACTCCCCTGAGCTTCTGTTCCTTTCGAATCACCCATCTTGGCCAAGTGATCTTCTGTTTCAGAGTTGTTAGATGCAAGGAGGAAATCTGGGATAAGTTCTGCAGCCATGTTTGCGTAGAGATCCGGAGATGGTATAAAAGTAGGATCACAGCGATAACGGAAAACCGAAACGCAGGAACGCAGTGAAGCGAGACAGGTTGACAAAATATGGAAGTCAAGCTGTCCCAATATATAGAAAGACCAGAAGGAGACAGAGGTTCGAACGCAACTAACCTCAATAGCCTATTGTTACGACACCTCTTCCCAGCAATGTGTTGTGACCGACCCACACGTTGACGGAATAATTCCTCTGAATAGAAAGCAATTCCATGTATCGCCTATTGTGATCTCTGAGCTGTCATGCGATCGAATCGGACAATGCGCCGAATAGGATACATACCCCAAGCGGATAGAGGCCGGGTCGAGTTGGACGATTGCGAGTGGGGACTCAAGAGAGAGCAGCACAATAGAAACAACCGCTATTGTCCATTTGTATTATTGACCAGATGAGGACACTCGGAGGGAGTACTGAGGAATGGCCAACTGAACAATACTCGTGCTGTGGAGGCGGAACGCCAAAGGCAGGGAGACCGTCAGTTGACTGAACAGATCGCGCCACAAGACTCCGGACGGGGAATGACCACTTACCTCACACTCGTGAGTAGATTGACTGCATTAATAGCGGATGGATCGACAAGAGAAACACAAGAGATAACTCCACCACCAGCGAGAGCAACTCCTTCTGTAAAACCTGGAGGCTGGCTCGTCACTCTTTGGCGGACAAATCTCAGTCTCAGTGTCTCCTCTGGCTCTGGCAAGTCTCCGCCGACCGGCTAAAGTCGATCTTATCTTATCGCATCTCCGCGCGGTTCCAGTGTTACAACTCTTAACAGTTGCAAAGTTCCAGCACTGCTGTTTGCGTCTGTCTCTTTGGTCCAACTGTGCTGCCTACTCAGTTTCTGCTCCTCATGACTGCTAATTCTGCGACTTCCAGTAGACTTTGACCTTCTCAGCCATGGCATATCAGTTCTTTGCAAAGGCGCATCAGTCCACCAAAGCGCCCACTTCTCCACCCCTCTCCCCTCCCGCGTCTTCCCCCTCCCCCAGGCACAGCAGACCTCCTATGCAGCCTCCCTCACTAGTTCTTCCACAGTCCTCCAGCCCTTCTGCTACGCCAAATATAGCGTTGCGTCTCAAACCGCCAGCGGCGAGGGATCCCGCGTTCCAACCTCCCGCGTACCCTCATGCCATCTCCCCAGGCTACCAGACCCCTCATCCCCACGTTACCATCGACCCAGTCAGCACCGCGCATATCCCCTCGTTGACTCGCATCACGGGTCTCCTCCTACCCATCCGCTATCCGAACTCATTCTACACGGCGACAATCACCGACCCCGTCATCGCGTCGGTTTCGCGCGTCGCGATCTACCATGATCATCCCGTAGCCGCGGCACCGTCTACCACCCCGTCACCCGCCGCATCGAGCTTAGGAGCAAGCACAGGAACAGACAAAGTTATTGGAGGCATTAGATGCCGCCTTGAACGCCTGTCTGTAGGGAGCGAAACGAGTTCTCATTCGCAGAAGCCGGAGCCAACGAATCTCTACATCCAGACTCTCCATCTGCTCTCCCCATATCGAGGCTGTGGGGTCGCGGCCTCCCTGCTCAATTCTATACTCTTTGCTTCCCCGCCGTCGCCTTCCTCCCCATCTTCTTCCTCATCCCTTTCTTCTTACAATGTATCAGAGTTGGTGAAACATTACAACATCCGCACTGTCACGGCGCACGTCCATGAAGCCAACGAGGAGGGCCTGAGATGGTACATTGCCCGGGGATTTCAGGTAGAAGAGGGCTTGGTGGAGAACTACTACCGGCGACTGAACCCTTCTGGAGCGAAAATCGTCAGATTGGTTCTGCAGTGGAGTGACGATGATGGTAGTGACGCAGACGGTACCTCTCAGAGCGGCTCAGAGCAGGCTCGGCCGGTCCAAAATGGTGCCAAGGGCCAGGACGAAGATGATGACTGGGAGAAAGTCGAGGCCGAGGATAGCGATGACCCGGATGCCCAAGGAGTCCAGTTTACGGAGTCCAGGATCCTGGAGGGGGATGATGGCCCCCCAAGGAAAAGGAAGGCGGACGATGAGCCCCAGAGACATTGAGCCGATGCATTCCTTCTCTGCATTCTCTTCACTGCTTTCATTGCGTGATTTTTTGTCAATATTTCAGCATTTGTTTTGCCGTCTCGGATACCCTGCCTTTATGAGAACTGTTTTGACGAGCTATAGACACAGGCACAGACGTTGGTTGCGTGTAGGCTGTAGATTGACCTTTGTGCTTAGAGTACATATCTCGCATCGAGTTCCTACCCGAGCCGCTGTACAGAGCCTTATATTTCATGTTCATGAAGTGCTGTATTTACAAATGAACGCAACTAGATCAGAATGAATGTACAGGCAAGATTCGAACAGCGCGATGTCTGAGAGGTGCATCGCAAACACAAGAACAAAAAACGCGGATATCACTTTCGCTGCGTACAGCGGAGTACTTCGCTAATTACAGTCATTAACTCGTCTCGTCCCATCTCTCATATATTGTAGTTCTCGGCATGCAGGAAGATTTCATCTCGACGCGAATCCATCATCACTTGCTGCTGGAGCCGCGCCACGGTTTTCGTGACCTCGATCCGCATGCTCGGAGGCCCACAGACAAAGACGCACGTCCGGCGGCCAAATGTCTGCGAGTATTCTGTGAGCATGCGCGGGATATCTGGTCGGACATGGTCAATTCGCCAGCCGTCCCGCCTCTGCAAGGGAAGCGATGCAAATCGTGGCGTCGGTTTCTGCGGTGGAGAAGGGGCGTTTGAGAATCCAAAATCGAAAGGAACATTGCCAGGGCCGGTTTGCAAGCCGGGCAATGCCGTGAATTGCCGACTGCCGATGACGGGGGAGGTGTAGATTCGAGGCAAGGACGTGATGGCGTCTTCATTTTCGCGACGGAGCTCCTTCTCGCGCTCGAGATCGCCGGCTGCTTCTTCGCGGATGTAGGCTGAGTTCCGCTTATCCATGCCGGAAAGCATGTTGTATATCTTTTCCTGGACGATGTCATGGCCAGGCTGCTCTCCGGAGCCGTCCTTCGCCGGTCCCGTCAGGAAGAAGTGGCAGTGCACCGTGTTTGGGGGCGCGTGTTCTCTGCAAATCCTCAATTCTTCTCGGAACCACTCGATAGCCTCTGGGCTTCTCAGGGCCCAGATTACACGGACCCGCTTCGTGACAGCTTTCCCGTCACGCATCTTCTTGATCAAATCCAACAGTTGGCTCGCGATTGCCGTGATACCACTTCCGCCAGCGAAGAAGATCACGTCGTCGAAGGCGGCCATCTCCCGACGCATTCCTCCGTAGGGACCTTCAAGGAACGCTGTCCACGTCTTGTACGGCCCATACTCAAAGGCCTTCAGCAAAACCTTTCGTGTGAAGCCGCCAAAGGGACGGAAGACAAGAGCGAGGTCGCGGTAGTTTTCCCCGTACTCTGACGGAAAGTCATCACTGCACAAGGACGCAATCGTGAAAGGATGTCGGCCGAGAAGGGAAATGCCGGGCATGCGGAGATACACGTATTGGCCTGGTTTCCATCGCATCGTGGTAGCAACGGTGACCTTGATGGCATTATGAGGGAGGATGGTCACCGCTGACTCCTCTCCTATCATAAAAGACATGCGGAAAGGATTCGTCCAATTGAGATAAAAGAGTCGCACGGCATACGACATGACCCAGATGGCGATGGTGGCCCACAAATAGTTCCACGATGCCAAAAAGTTCTTGCAATGCCAGAAAAGCATGGCAACAAAGACGACCGAGACGGGCATGTGGATGAACAGGAAGAGCTCGTACATTCGTCTTCGAAGCGCGGGAAGTGAATGGATACATAGGAATACCAGCGGTACCAGCGCAGCCAGACCCGTGCCGTAGACCCAAACGTGGCGCGGAAGGTATTGTTGGTACCATATGAGAGCCCCATCCTCCCAGATCGGCGTGACGAAGAATGGAATTGTGTGTATCAAACTCAAGAACAGACACAGGTAGCCTGACCACCGATGGAGCACGTTAAGACGTTCATGACCGAAACCAGTAAGCATGCTGATGAAATTTGCCCTGGTACTGAGTGCGACAATCCACGGCACCATGGCTACGGCGATCATACCGGCGCGAATGGCCAACGGCGGAGATCCAATGGTAATGGATGAGTAGTACAGCGGCTGCGGTACGAAAGCATAGAGCGTTACGAAGACCAATGCTGTGAGCACGACAGCAGAAGCTCCCAGCGACGGGAAAACAATGCGCAGCTTTCCAATCCGCAGCACCGGGAGTGGCCGGTAGAATATCCATCGCAGGAAGGCAGCTGTATTATTCAACGGAGCAATCGTTGAGATCGACGACTGCTGTTTCTTGACCCCGGGTAGAGGGCCACCGGCTGGAAAGAATTGTGCAGTGGAGCTGTCGGTGGCGGCACTTGGAAGTTCATACTCGTCCTGGGGAGAATTGCCCTGCAATGCATCCGCCAGATCTTCCTTGTACAATGCGATTCTCATTTTATCGCTCCAAACATGGTAGAACCGGATGATGGTTGCAAGAGCAAGTAGGACAACGGAGAAGTAGACCCAACCGTGGCCATATTTGCCGGATTGAGACCATGGGTCTCGTTGACGCTCTGCGACTTCAGTAGGGGTGGTAGATGCTGTCGTAGGAATAATAATACGCTTCGCCAGTGAAGCCACTATATCCCATTTTATCTGCATGTTGCGTTTCTTGTGCGCAACGGATGACTTGAACCTGCGCTCTCAGAGAAGGGACAATGGTCCTATGACTCGATGAATGGGTCGCCGATGAGCAATTAGGGCATTCTGAATATCTTCATTGATCTGTATTAGTATAAGACAACCGCCAGTCAGGATCTGGGATTATAACTGTACAGAGAGCGATCAGGAAGATCAGCGACCAACCGGGGAAATTAAAGGCGCAGATGTACATTGATGAGAGAACTTCCACTGCAAGCGTGGAAAGAGGGGAAAGATGAGAGCTTACCACTGCACAGTTGATGGCCTTCTTGGCTCATGTGTGATCCAACCCGCTTTGCCATGTTGGTATGCACGATGTGATAAGAAAAGTTTCTTTTCAAATAATCATTATGGTTGGTTTGGTTTGTGATGAGGGGGAAACAAGCTCTTCTGTCTGAGTCAGTTAGCGAGGAGAGCATGGGAGTTCTCCGTACTCGAGTCAACAACCAACGGTAGATAGAGTACATCCGCACAGTGGCTATCGGTTGTGGCAGAGAGTCCAGAACGTGTGTATCCTGACTGTCCTATCACATTTCAAAGAAAGGATTGTGATACTGCCTTGATTTCCTTCCGCTGTTCTTCAAGCTAACTGGCGAAGAAACAACAAGTGAGATTGCTGGATTTAGCGCCAGCCATTATGGCTTTCCCCCAATCACACGTCCAAAGACTGAGAAGATGGTGACGACGCCAACAAGGCCTGCATTAGCGGGGATTTATGCATATGAATGATTCAGTGAGCAAGCAATCAAGCATAATCACTCATGAGTGGGCTAAATTCAACGCTGTCAGCTTTGAATTACACAGTGAAAAATGCGAATTGAGGCTGATAATGTTCGTAAGCATACACGCAGTGAGACGGATGTTGAATACTACTCTGTCCAGCAGTGACAATGAAGACGTTTTGGGGCCTTGGTATTCTATTCTATTTTTTCTGGTAAAGACAGTCAATCTCAAGATGGCCTGGCTGCCACCGAATCCCACAGTCCCAACACCAGTTCTGCCGACATAAGCAACCTGTCCCAGAACGACAACCGTTAGCCAACATATATACCAAAGGGGGAACTCTGCTTACATCGCATGAATTTGCATCCTCCAGCTCGCTCTGTCTGCGCCTGGCAGCTCGGACATGGCTTGGAAAGCTCATGAATCGTTCGGCTGCTCGAAAGCTCCTCATTCGTCGAATCCAGCCGGCCATGTGGCCTTCCAGAACTGCATCCGAGCCTTGCATCGCTCTCAACTCCTCTTCGGGGCGTCCTTAGTTTGCTTAATCCTGGAAATAAACGCCGAGCTTCTCTGCCGGCGTTCCTCCGTAGCTCCGGCGAGTCGGATCTCGGATTGACTAGCCGATCGTACTCCTCGCAGGTCAACCCTTCATGCCAAACTGTATCACGATGAATGAAGCAGGTTCGAGTGCCACAGGAACCGCAAACAACGATTGGGTCCTCGAGCCCACCAGCATGTAGCTGTCCATATCCGCAATCTTTTCTGACACATGGGACGAATTCAGCATCTTCTTCCAGGATTTGCCAAGTTCGCTTGGCATCATACGCCTGGAAGGTTCGTCTGCTGGACCATCGTTGTACCTCCTCGTCGGATAGCTGCTCAAGGCAAATTGGACATGACAGAAAAGTAGCGCCTGACGAAAGCTGCTTGTCAAGACTTCGACGAAGGCAGGTGAAGCAAATATGCATCCCGGGCACGAACCCATGATCGCAGCCAGCTGCAATGGGAGGCTGTGGGTAACATCCATCGTCGAGGTCGTCGAAGCAGACAACACATGTCAATCTCTGTTCATCTGAGGCATTTCTATCAAATCGAGGCTGCGCGCAAGGTGGCGGGCTGGGTGGCTCCTTGTGAAGCAGAGAAAGCACCGCACCGGCTGTGGCCGCATCGCTCCAGCAGTTGATTTCATCATCAGTGTCCCATCTAACGATAGATTGAAAAGAAGTCTGGGTACCTCCACCGGTGAGAGGAAGGCTGTCGTCTCTTTTTCTTTGCGCCAGAAAGTGATCTCGAGCATGGTCGTCCGGTGACAAGGGCGATATGACAGGCGAATCATTACTGCGGCTGAGATCGAAGGCGTTCTCTATGTATGTCGGTGAACAAGGGCTGACTAGGGCATCTCTCATTTGTCGCTCCTCAGGCGAACCGCGAGACAGACCTCCATGCTTCGGACTTGCAGTAAAGCCGAGTTCATCTCGATTTCGCTGCATTTCCCGGCTATACCACAATCTCATTATTGATAGAATACACGACAGTCATCCTTTGCCGTACTTTTCTACAACTAACCCAAGAGATCCCGTTTTATGTTAAGTCTGGCTTATAGCAGATCTCAAACGAAGGTCGGGTCGACCGTGCGCTCAACACAGACTATGTGATGGACCATAAAATTGGCTCCTCCCGCAGAATACGAGACTGCGATACATCCCCAGGGCGCCACATGTACAAAGTGTGCTCCTGATCTGAGATCTGAACCAGTTCATCATCCGCATTTCGGGCGGAGAAGTAAAAATGGAAACGATGACCAGATTTTCGTGGGGTTTCGCCTAAGAGAAAAGGGTTGAACACGAGTCATATATCGATCAACACGAGAATGTGGAAGAAGCCATGAGCTCGCAACCTTAATAGTTGTGATCCACTCCAATCAAACGACCGGAGAGCATCAAAAAGAGGGGGGTTCTTGCGTGATGACCAGCGATTGCGCAGTTCACACGCTCCTATTGACTGTCTGCGTTGCCTCTTCTCTTCGTTAGTGAAAGCAGCAAGCTCAACCGACACAGAGATATGCAGTTGGATACTCATGGTCAGTCTCCGAGTCAATCGCAGAAACCACTGGGGATCCATCTCAACCGAGTTATTCGGGAACCAATGGGATCGACGGCTTCTCGTATTTATAATTAGAAGATAAAGCGACGATCTTTTGACTTCATACTTAAAAGAGTGATATTGGCCGAACCGGTCTATCACAATGCGCTAGAAAACCGATATCGATTGCATCATGAACCATGGCCCCTGAGCTACTGTTCATTTGCAGAGCTCCGCGTGTTTAATTTCCTGTTTCATCTGTCGGCTTTTGGTTATAGGTTTAACCTTGGTGTCTCGCCTGATGCAACTGCTGATTCAATGACCTATACTGCGCAACTTCTAGAAATCCATCATAATCCGCTCTATGTGCAAGCCAGATGCGCAAGGGAAGACTCGTCAGGGTGTTCAATCATTCGAACAATCTCGAAGGGTCATGAATACCGCCTTCATTGCTCTTCATAATCCTCTTAGATCAGAGCATAAGATGGGCAAATGGACTAGTTACGTCCCGTATTCAAAGCATTGGAGTGTGAAACTCGTAGCTTCTTAACGGTTGAAAGTACCTATGGAGTACTTGATAGTTGAAGTGATACTCCTATATCACGTGTCGTGGATAAAGGTCTCTCACCGCTTCCGGAGGTGGAGACGATTCTGCCGCCTAAAACTAGGGAATTCAATGCTGCATTATTTTCTTTTCGCAGAACAAGCGACGAGTCAAAGAAGGCAACCGTCGACTGCTCATTAATCAAGCTGCGATTTGATTGTGGTCCTTTACTAGAATGGCTCCCGCTGCAGCATCGACAGCTGCACCGTCAGCTCCGCCATCCCTCTCACTGCCACCATCTCAATTTGCCCGGCTCCAACCTCACGCCTACCTTCTTGCCCATCTATCACCTCCTCCCTCAAGCAATCAGCCCTCTATTCGAGCCAATGGCCGTGCTACCTCCCAGTTCCGCGTTACTTCTGCGAACACAGGCTCTTTAACACATACGAACGGCAGTGCCGTGGTAAGAATCGGCGACACTGCGGCGGTCTGCGGGGTTCGCGCTGAGATTCTTCATACCGATGACATTGCCTCGTGGAGTGTATCGCGAGCATCGGCACCTGCCTCTATGAACAAGCGGCGGAAATTAATTGATACCTCTGAGAAGCCGACTGTGGCAGCCAGCGATGACAACGATGATGAGGACGACGAATCACATATCCAAGATCTTAATTTGCTCGTGCCGAACCTTTCACTCAGCACTGGCTGCGCACCTGGATTTATCCCTGGCGCTCCACCCTCGGCGCTGGCGCAGTCGCTGTCACATCAGATCTTATCACTCCTACATAGCACCCGCTTAGTGCGCGCAGAGGATATGCGAATCTGGTATCAGCCGCCGAACTTGGGAGCAGAGGAGCTGGAACGGCATAATGAGGATGAGCAGATGGATGTGGATGCTCAAGAGGGCGATGCGAGTGCCAAGAGCCCAGAAATCAAAGCGTTCTGGGTGCTGTACATAGATGTGATGATCATCTCGTTAGCGGGCAATCCTTTCGATGCTGCCTGGGCCGCTGTTCTGGCTGCACTTCGGGATACGAAATTGCCCAAGGCATGGTGGGACGTCGATAACGAGATGGTGGTGTGCTCGGAAGCTGTTTCTGAGGCGCACAAACTGTCTTTGCGAGGTATGCCTGTCGCTAGCTCGTTCTGCGTCTTCGAGGCAGATGCAGCTTCTGGGTGGAGAAAGGTCATTATTCCCGATGCTGAAGAAGAGAGGAAGATTGAGGAAAGTGGCAGGAAAGGCATCCAGCGAAGGTGGATCCTCGCTGACCCCGATGGATATGAGGAGAGTTTGAGCCAGGAGAGGATTTGTATCGTGGTCGACAAAGAGAACGCGGGACAAGGGAAGACAGTGATTGTGAAAATGGAGAAGAACGGCGGATGGGCAGCGGACACTAGAGAGCTGAAGCAGCTGGTTGACATCTCCGCGCAACGATGGGATGATATGAAACGGATCCTTGATAGCTGCTGATCCGGGCGGATTACCTTGTATATCTTAACTTTTAAGGACGATGACGATACCATTTGAAATCTTTGAAGGAACTTTTGAAACAGATCATTCTACCATTTTCTACCTTCCAGTGGATATGCATGCCGGGTTCGACCGTCCCAACTCCATCTATCCGAACCAAATTGCGAAACGCAAACATCCCATGCAACCCGTTCATAGAAATCATTCCCAAAAAGTAAAACTAAGAGGCACTGGCTTCGGCGATTCTAGGACTTCTTCGCTGTCTCTTGGCCGGTGGCTCGTCATCACGATTTGCTGCACTCGGGACAGACAAGCTCTTCTCGCTTGTGGGTGACTCAACCCTGTCGGCCTGGGATTTGCGTGATCTGGTCTTGCCTTTCCTGGGCAGCGAGATGGATATTGAAACTAAGTCCAATTCCTTCCCCTCGTCTGCACCTTGCGATTTGCCATCTGGTCCTCCATCAACTTGCGCTGAATCCTTGGTCTCCATACTCTCGGATTTCTTCTCCTCCTTTTTCTTCGTGGCATCTTCGGGCTCTTCAGAGTATACTGCTTTGATATCGCCTGACAGGATTCGCATAAGGAGACTCTTTGTGTTCTTAGCTGGAGCTTCATCTCCCTTCTTTTCCTCCTTCTCGTTTGTACCCTCCTCGTCGCTTTCCTCGGCATCAGAGAACTCCCACATCTCGCGAAGTTCTCCTCTGAGGAGCGCAGTTCCCCACAGGAACGCAAGAACTCCAGGAACTAGATAAAGAAGAGCGGGTTGAGCATGGTTGGAGTATTGCATGGCCGCAAGAGTCGATATCATTCCGACAATGTACCCAATCAAGCTGGTCTTGAAATAAGGTTTGGGAAAGGACTTTGCATCCCTGTACGGGGGCTCTAGCTCACGTCCACGCGGTGCCACGGGCCAAGCCCAGAAACGTTCACCCCAGCCGCCGGTCGCAGACTGGTATTGGGGCTTGATGATCTCCTGCCCCTTGGATTCGAGCCGCGCTTTTTCGATGCCCTTCTTTCTGTAGTAGAGAAACAGGTCAAATCGGAGCGCCAGTCCCACCATCATACCGGGAATGACAATGTCCCCCAGCCCCAGCATCGCCAAGGAAACAACGTCCGGAGCTTCACCGGGAGCAGGTGGCCGGGGAAACAAGAGCTTGATAGGTACATCTAGTTTTGTAGCGACTGTCACCATTAACGGGGTATAGAAAACAAAGTAGATATCATAGAGGAACAACGAGCTCAGAATAAGTGACCCAGTTTTGAATGTTGATGGCGACATGAACTGCAGCGCACCGTAACAGAAGCTGAAACCCAGAAAGTTCGTTAGCCACCATGGTTTCGCAACAAATGCGAAATACCCAACAGCGGACAGGGCCAGCAGCGCACTGATTACGTCCAGCAGGCCCACCAGACATTCGCCGGTGAAGAGGCCGCGCACGTGAGCCCGCAGCTTCAGCCTCTGATACGCGACGTTGCGACACGCCCAAAGGCCTGCGACCAAGGCAGTAGGTAATGGAATCGAGCCAAAAATTCCGGGAAGGGGAGTATGGCGGAATTGGGCCGACCCCTGCGTAGAGTCCTGCTCAGCGGCTATGAAAACTCGTTCCGACTGTTTCGCCTTCCAGATCTTGCCAGCGTATCGATATCGGCGAGGGAAAAGAAAGGATCGAAAGACCAAAAGACAGTCCTTGAGGAATGCGACTGCGAAAAAGAGGCCCATCTGAGAAAAGTAAAAGCTTAGGACCTTGTTCAATATGGCTGGATCATCCAACCATTTGATGATCAAATAGAGACCACCGAGAGTGAGACCGGCAGTCAAAGGGAACATCAGCGCATCACTGGGCTCAAGGCCCTCCATCTTCTGGACGGGACCCAGTCCTTCCTCGTCTTCTTCCTCATTGTCTGTTTCGGTGTTATTCGTGTCTTTCTTGGGAGGTTTGGCAGCAGACGAGGGTCTCGAAAGGGATGCATGGGCGCCAATGTAAATGGGAAAGAGAGCCGAAACGAGCAGATGGCCGTATGTCGGTAGGAAAGGTTTGATCTTCGTATACTGGTAGATGGCCTGCCCCAAGAGCTCCGCAAGTGGACTGACCTCGTCCATGACAACTGCGAGACTCTGGGTCACGAGTAAAGGGGTAGAGAAAGAGGGGTAATCTTCAGCTTAAGTAGAGAATATTCATCTGGTTGCTCTGTGGTTGGGAATCAGTCCATAGCTGTAGGAGGTTGTTTTAACCAAAGAGAGACAAGTGTCGAAGCTCTGTGTTTCCCAATGATAGATGCCAAGACAAGCATCTCCATCCCCGCCGCGAGATCATTAGGAAGCTCGAATACAACCTTCTGCTCTGTTGGAAGCACTATTCGAAGTCATCTAATTTCTTTCTTTGATTACTTTCAGAAAAATAATGGCGACTGACGTGGTATTTGATACGAGCATGGTAGGGACTATCCTGTGGCCACACCACAATTGGCTCTAATAACGTATTCTAGGGCTCGTTCACAGTAGAGCTTTACAACGAGCATGCGCCAAAGGTAAGCAAGGAACTTATCCTTCGACCTGGGCGCTCTTCACATGCTGATATCTTGACTAGACTTGCAGGAATTTCGCGACTCTGGCGCAACGAGGTTATTACAACAACGTGATTTTCCACCGCATTATCCCCAACTTCATGGTACAGACCGGCGATCCTACTGGTACCGGCAGGGGAGGCAGTTCAATCTACGGCGAGAAGTTTGAGGATGAGATTCATCCGGGTCTCAAGCACACAGGAGCTGGTGTGTTGAGCATGGCGAACAGTGGACCAAACACCAACGGCAGCCAGTTCTTCATCACCCTTGCGCCTACACCGTGGTTAGATGGAAAGCACACAATTTTCGGTCGAGTGAAAAGCGGAATGCGAGTAATACAGCGAATGGGACTCGTCAAGACGAATTCCGAGGATAGGCCGGTCGACGAGGTCAAGATTATTCGCGCCAAAGTCGTGGAAGAAGGCGAGGAGTGAGACGAGCTGCAATGCTTCTATCACAAACGTATTTTAGGATTCGAAGCTATATGCACATGCGTCGCTATCTTCATCACACGCCTCTCTCGACGGAGTCTGGAGAAAGCTACTCGAAGGCTAAGGCCTAACCCTCCAGTATGCGGGCTTGATGTACCGCTTGACGTCGTGGTGACAAGAAACGCGGCAGTCGAACGATGCGCCGTGTCCACCCAGGCGTTAGGAATTTGTACTAAGGTTGCTACATGTATATGCCATCTGTCTACCTTTTCCACAGCACAGAGAGCTACAATATGACGATATGTATCACTACAAACGAACCGCTTCCATCAGATGTCTCCATCCGGAGCAGCAGATACAGAGTGATATAATCCGATCTACCACTCCCTGTAAGGACAAGACCAATGAAGGCTTGTCGGTATGAGACGAATCTGCTATGGTAGAGCGCAGAATGCCGTGCAGAGCACTGGGGAGTGGTGTGCTAGGAAGAAGGGAAGATCCTTTGAGAGAGCAATTTTTAAAGGTGCTCAGGTAGCGAAGCTGTCTAACTTGATTCGGAATAGTTGAATTTTGGCATAGCTCGACTCGGTGCTCCGAAAGCCATGTAGAAGATTAATCTAGCAGATCGTCTCGATGAAAGCACGGCAGCCGCGGAATGCTAAGCTGTGGAGGAATAGCTTTCATCAGTGAAAAAGAACCAAGCGAACATGGAAAATCAACAGTCGAGCAGAATATATCTTGCTCCTTGGGTATCTCGACCGCGAAGAATATGGCCCGAGCTTCATCACGTGCCGCACTATCGATGCGGATCAGGACGGAAGTATTTCTGCGTGTCTCCGTCGCTTTCTATTTTATTTCCCTTAAAGCTCTTCCTTTCAAGGACGGATGAAAACTTCCACCGCATACATGGGCAGGAGATTCCTGCTTGCTAGGAAGTGCTCCATTGCCTGCCACCCGACGTGATGATAGCTGGGTTTGCTCATCATATAGCATCACATTGAATCTTTTTTTCTCGGCTCTGTACGCCTTGCAACTTCCATTCTCAGGATGGAGTCGTTGGCAGAAACGCCATGGGATGTAACAATCTCTGGTACAGGGCTGGCGCAGTCGCTTCTGGCATTGTGAGTCGATAATTAGCAGCTGCTTTACTCGTTCTGTTGCTGACTTTCAACTCTTTTAGGGCCCTCTCCCGGTCAGGCAAGAAGGTACTTCACGTTGACCGTAACCCATATTATGGAGGCCCTGAGGCAGCATTCAGCCTTCAGGAAGCTGAGGACTGGGTTTCCCAAGTGAATCAAGGTATTTTGCTGCCCTTTATATGTGCTACCATTATTTGCTGACTGGTGTTGATAAGCTAGAACCCAAGTCTTTCCCCTTTGAAGACGCGTCCATCTTGAGGCCTCAGCAAACAGAGGAGTGCAATGCTCAGCTAGCTTCTTCTCGAGCATACACACTTACGTTGTCACCGCAACTGATTTACTGCCGATCTGCGTTGTTGCCCACGCTAGTGTCCTCGAAGGTCTACCGCCAGCTTGAATTTCAGGCCGTTGGAAGCTGGTGGATTTACAGACCTTCGAGCAACTCGGCTTCTGGGAGCAGTAGCACGACTGTCAATGCATTCTCAGATTTGTACCGTGTGCCGAGTAGCCGCGAAGATGTTTTCGCCGATGATGTGATCAGCGTTAAATCAAAGCGAACGCTGATGAGATTTCTCCGACACATCGCCAAGCCTCAACAGGATGACGAAAGCTCGTCGGAACAGGAGGATCTGACCGGTTCGTTCCCGGACTATCTCACCTCCAGTTTTCAAGTCCCTGCCGAGCTTCACGATCCCCTTCTGTCGCTTTCATTGGCCCAAAGTTCTCCAACCCAGACATCAGCCGAATATGCGGTAACGCGCATCAAGAGGCACTTGACCTCTATCGGTGTCTTCGGTCCTGGATTTGGAAGTTTGGTTGCCAAATGGGGTGGAGGGTCCGAGATCTCTCAAGTGGGCTGCCGAGCTCTCGCTGTCGGGGGCGGAGTGTACGTCTTGGATTCTGGGATCCAGTCGGTCAGAAATGGCCCCATTGAGGCCGACGATAGCGACGTCGGACGTATAGAGGCTCAACTTGCCAATGATGAGTCGATTAAAACTCGATTCCTAGTTGGTTCAAACTGGGATCTTCCTGCAAATGTCCTGGACCCTGCTCATTATGAAAAGGTTTCGCGGTCAATCACGGTTGTCTCTTCGTCTCTGGAAAGTCTCTTTCCGGTTACTGCAGAAGGTGGCCCAATTCCTGTGTGCGCAGTTGTGGTATTCCCAGGAGCTCTTTTGGGTCAAAGAGATGACTCGCCCCCAGTATATACTCTGATTCACTCCAGCGAGACTGGCGAGTGTCCACCAGGACAAAGTAAGTTGCATTTCCTTTTCGTTCTTCTTACGCAGCACTTTCCATACGCTCATATGATGACCTTCTTGAATACTTATCTACATTGCCTGTAATTGCATTGATGAGACCTACCTCTGACAGCCTGATAATGAGCGTTTTGTTGTTATGCTTTATGTCCCGTTCATTGACAATGATTGGTACGCCGCTAACAAATACCAGGTGTCTTGTACTCTAGTGTCTCCATATCTGGACCTGATGGTCAATCGCTTCTTGAAACTGCTATACACAAACTCCTTCGGTCCAGTGCAGATCCCAACGCAAAGATCTTGTGGTCCTTGCGTTTTACACAGTTGGGGCGCCCTAGCCAGGATGTCCGTGGTATCCCTGGAATTCAAAGAAGCACACTGTCGGCGAATATACTCTCCTTCCCGCCTCCTAGCCTTGATCTTGCCTTTGACGATGCGCTCATTGACACGGTGAAGGAAGCGTGGAAGATAATCATGGGCGATCAAGCTTCAGATGACTTCATGAATTTCGAGGACCGGGAAGGTGCTTACGATGCTGAATGAGAAATCTTACCTCAGATATTATGATAGAGATTACATTTAATCTTCTTGAGCATAAGCACAAGCCTTGGATGCATGCCTACCCGAACCTTACTGAGTAGCGCTTTTTGCACCTTCGATTTGCACGAAATCTAGTCTAAAGTCTCACCCCCCTGCAACTGAGGTCGGCAGAGAGTCAATTGCCAGATGAAATGAATATTTCTGCTTGCAGACCCAACCCTTCCGTCAAGTACCATTTTGGTTACACCCTCGCTTTTGCCATTCCACAGCCAGCAGACTGGGAGCTACTGCTGCTATATGGCAAGACTGAAGAATTTTGCTTTACCGGCCATGATCGGTACCACCAGAAGACAAGGTGATGATCTACTTCAAAGCAAGTGGGTGGACGGCACACAACAGGCTGCATTAGTTAGGGTACAGACTTCTTGAAGGTGGTAACTGCCGTAAGTGGTGGCACGTCTCAAGCGGTGGTGCATCTAAAACAAGAGGCAATCTTGTCCAACGCGAGGAAGTATGTCCTTAGGTGGCACAGCCGAGGGAATGAACATATTCGTTCCTCTTGGTGAACGTCTGAAACATGACACACGGTATACATGTTATTGGATCTGCAATACTTGTCATGTTGATGAGAGTGGAGAAACTCGTGATTCAGCAGATTCCTATATTAGTGTAGAAGGATATGAGCTCTAAGATTATGTTCAGGGTCCTCAATGTTGAGATCGGAAGTTGTATTGGCCTCATCCTTTACTATGCTCACACAGGAGTCAATGATTAGGATATATATACCCATCTCCCAAGGTGCCCAAGAGGTGGCGCGACTGAACAAATATCGGGATAACTATCTCTACGACTGCTTCAGATATGAGTGGTAGGGTAGAACCTAGACAAAAATTAATGAGATTAATTCTCGTCAATCTTCATGTTAGACTAGATAGTAGTTGTGAACTGATACCTATTGTTCCTCCCGATATTTCAGCTCCTCCACTTCGGTATTGTGCGATGCCAAAGCATATTGCTTAGTCCGATAAGCAGTTAGCGAAATGGTCTCGGCTCACCCTTTTGAAACAGCTGCAAAGATTAAGAGCCAAGTTGTTGGTTAAAGGTGTGCTATCTAGAGCAACGGGGTGCGTCCGGAGTTTATTCCCTGGCCCCGACAGCGAACGATCAATTGACACAGGGGGATGAAAACATTCTACGAAGCAGAGTAGCAGATACAAATGTATAGTGGTGATAGTTGAGTAGTCTATGCCTTGAGCACTTGCTGTACAAGGTACAATTACCTTCGTAGTACTCCATAGGCTGGTCGGTGGTGAATGGTTACTCAAAGTGGTCAAACTTCAGTGGCAGATGGACCCTGAGGCTTCAGCGGATCTTGACGAACTGCGAACCACGAACCCTGAAGGCAGCACGCAAGATTGGTCGCCACAAGCACCCTGAAGTTGACCGGTTGCCTTGGCAAAAGGTAATCCAATGGAACATGGCTTGGATCGGCGCAAACCTCGAATCATGAATAGGGGGGTTGAGGCGACGACGAAATCAGAGCGTTTCCGTGGATGAACATGATCATCAGGGGCACGCAAAATTTGCACTGTCAGTACTCCGTATCTATCTAAGCGATGTCCATCATTGTGGATAATTAAATATTTTGATAGAAAAAACTTTCCATTTTTGTAACTGGCGTAATTTACATCTGGTTTGTAGGTAGGTAGTTCTGTGCAACAAATGTTGGAAACGTTTGTGCAGATTCCTATGTTTTGCAGATTCCTAAAGAATGCAAAAGGGGTGACAGCTTGCCAAGGCATATGTTCAAGCTTAAATGGCTGGTCGTATTGATAACCATGTATGGACAACGGAGTACTAGCTGGGACTGGAGATTATGCTGTGCAGAACCTTCCTCGTATTGCTGAGTCGATGCAATTAGGAAACGAGGCGGTACCTTATATTATTGACCAGGCGATACATGGCAGATGATAGTCGTGTCTTGAGTTCGTAAGCAGGTGTTGTCTTCTCAAAATCGTGGTTGTCGTACACTTCCATGGATTCTGTTGCTGGATGTACACCCGTATTTGTACACGCGTCCCCCAGCTGTGTGCGAGTGCGCATCGTTTGAAGTATATTATTGGATTGCGACAAACACACTCATGGGGTCAAGCAGGCCGATCCCGACCCACAATGTGACGGCCCACAGATACTGCGAGAAGGATTCAAGTCCCCTCCTCTCACAGATGTCCAGTCACAGGGCTCAGATTTGCCATTTCGCTTTGTTGCCACTGAGGACATGCGAATAACAGGAAATTATCCAGTATTTACCTTCAGATGAGAAGACTAGTAACAAGGTAGCGTTACTCCATACGCTGTCTGCTGAGGATAATAATGTGCAGTTGACCGGGTCGCAAGTACACGGAATATCAAGGCGCACTTGCTATGGAGCATGTTCGGGATCCCAGTCCGGCGGCAAATTTTAAAGCAACATCGTCAGTTGATTACGACTGTGTACGAAGTATCCCTGATAGCTTGGTCTCCAGGCAGATTAGCTCTTTACAATGGTACTTGACCTTGCTATGGGAGGAGAATGGAATTGAGCACATCATTATTATGAGTCTTCGGATCATCCGCCGTTACGGAGTAATTAGGATTATGGCGTGCCCATATCTAAGTATGTATCGTTGTGCAACAGGGTCAGGGCTCCGGAGTTTGCTCCGTATATAGATAGTAGTTCCTAACTTCTGGCTATCTCCGGAGTACTCCCTAGCCAGTGACAACCTGAGAGTAATACCTGTCTAATACGTAGGAGAAATAACGGTGGCAGTGGAAGACGACACGCGGCCCGTGGGGCTACGGACCCAGCAGCCCTTTTAATGGTGGTCCCTGAGTGGCTGGAGACACGGGAATGGCGCAGATCGCTGAAGGGTCTTTCTGAGTCGCAGTCGATACGCATTAATACAGCCAACAGACAAAGTCTTTTTAAGTAGTGTTTCATGTGTATTGGCAATTGACATGGCGCGTATCAGAAGTCAATCAGTAATGCAAATGCTGCAACAATTACCATGCTATCCATGTCTATTTCAAGGGAATGAAGTAGAGAAGATAATAGTTATGACATCAATCATGAGATTGAGACAAAAATGGCTGCAAACATCCACTGGAACATTCCACAGATTTAGGATATCTCTACGGAGTATATGGCGTCAAACCATTCCGGGGTTGACCACAACAGCGACGTATCAAGAGTGGAAAACAACGCCAATATCTGTGATAATAATAGTAGTAAGGTCATAAGCCTGTCCACTTCTCTTCAAAAACATGGTATCAGTGGCATCGAGTCAGATCCAAGTGAAGAGTAGCTACTGTACGGAGAATCTCACATTCCAGCAGCTTACTCTGTACAGAGTTGTATCACCTGTCTCTTGAGTCCTTCCACTTCTTTTCCTCATTGGGACAGTAATCAACAAAAGTTGATGCTTTCTCAGATATATGTGATCAGCAGGATCAAGATCAAGTCTGATCTCTCTTCTACCACTTTGTGTTGCTTCTAGCAGAGCAATCTCCTGAAAAACATGCTTGAGAAGCCGGGATCGTCCAACCAACGATGTGTCAAACAGTTACCATCTAGGGAGCACTGTCATCATATCGGCTTGGTTGCAAGGGTCTTGAAGGACGGAAGTGAAAAATACCAACCACCCACTTGGCGGAGTTGGGAAGATCCCGCAGTACGTATTCCAGAGATAAATAGTCCATACATCTGAGCGACATTCTTCTTTTCCGGTCCAGTGATCTGCAACCGTAACTTGTTACTACGCACTTGCTGCTTGGGTAGATGGCGAAATCGGAAAATAGAAAAGAAGAAATTGCGGGAGGCGTCAACAGTCAACAACCATAAATAATACACTGTTTCATGTGGATGAAAATCATGCTTGCGTAGAAGACTCTTGGATACCTTATTTTTCCTCCTCCCGGGATCCTGGGGAGATTCTGCATCAAACCTGCAATCTCTCGATCGGACCAATTCTTCCTGCTGCTCACTGTCAGATCTCAGTACAAAATCTTAGAGCGATCAGTATCGTCTCTGCCTCTTCAACCCTCCTGTTTAATCCACCTTGAAAAGTGCAAAATACGACGGTTGAGCTTAATTTGATTTTTAAACAGATTTAATTTACCAAGTGGGAGCTTTGGCCCGAACGCAAACCGTGGTCCAGTATTTCGGCATTCCCACTTGGATCGGTTCCTGTGCCTGTCTCCTGTCTTCATCTTTCCCTCATACTTTTTTCCCTTTCTCCCCCTCTTCTTCCCCTATTCCCTTCTTCTCTACTCCTCCAGGCCTCGACAACAATTATATCCTCGACCTTCCATCCCCATCCGCCTGATTCTCTTTTCTAGCCCTGGACACATAGTCCAGTTGTGCTGTTTCTTTGTCTCCTTTGTTGGACCTCTTTACGATTTTGTCGACACCCCATTCCTGAGGCGTATCTCAAACGAACAATCTTGCCGGGCCGTCTTTCAATCCGCCTGTCGCTCTTTTTTCCTTTTTGTGACCGTGTCGCAGGTCTCGACGCTGCCAGACTCTCGTTGTCAGTCTTTTTGAGCATATCGGAGAGAATTTCTCCTGATCTTGCCAATTCCACTCATTTACGCAAGAACCTCCCACTTAATCATCTCCAGCCTGTCCAGTTCTGGACGGCAGTGCGATACGCATCCGCTTTACGACTATTCGCTTTCCGTTGATGTGCTCTTAATACGGATAGACGCACCCTTATAATATTTCAATCCGGTGAATCTGCAGCATCGCGATTACTTTAATGTGGAAAAAGTCGCTTGGCCCTCATAACTCCACCAAGATGCCTGTCTTTCGGCTCAAAACCGTTTTCCCTCTTATCGCGCTCTTCTCCATAATCGGGTTCTTCTGGGGCATGCAACGCTACGATCATGCGGCCCTTCGGTTCAAGCATCCGGTCGACCGTGTAGCGCCGACAACTCAGACCCCTCAGATCCAGCTGCAACCATCGTCGCCTGACTCTACAAAGACTTGCCAGGCCGATCCAAATATCATGCCTCCCTTGCCCTTCACCGAATGGCTTCCTCGCAAGAATTATACTCGTGCCTACTTCCGTCCTCGCTTTGTGAGCCCCAGAGCGGAATTCAGTTCTCTTGAAGACATCAATGTGCCTGTTCTCCCACCTATGACTGTTATGGAACGCGGCATGGTTGTTTCGCCGGATAACAAGGATTCTTCATTGCCATGCCCCCCGATCATCGATGTCGATGTGGCTGCAGACGACGCGGTTGATGAAACGGACAAGCTCCTGTTCGGTCTTGCTACCACTGCTGACCGTCTGGATCGCCTTCTTCCTTCGCTTCTTTACTCTTATGGTAACACCAAGGCTGGTATTATCGTTCTTGTTCCAGAGTCGGACGACGATTTGGACAAGCAAATGACTTACTTCCGTAACCGTGGCTTGGACCTGACTTTGATCAAGTCTCCACTTGACTTCACCGCTCGTTATTTCGGCCTAGTCCAGGCATTTGCTGAGCACATCCGAACCAAGCGCCCTCAAACCACATGGGTCAGCTTTATCGATGATGACACCTTCTGGTTATCCCTTCCCACTGTGGCCGAGGAACTGAAGCTGTTCGATGTGAACAAAAAGCATTATATTGGTGCTTTGTCCGAAGCCAGCTGGCAGGTTGATACCTTCGGACACATTGCCTTCGGAGGTGCTGGTGTATTTGTCTCCAAACCGCTGCTCGATGTCCTCGAGCAATACTACGACGAGTGCCAGTCATGGGGTGAGCAGCCCGGAGATCAGAAACTCGGACAGTGCATTCAGAAATACGGTGAAACTCCTCTTACTCTTTGGCCTTCGCTCTACCAGATGGACATGAAGGGTGAAGTCGACGGTGTTTACGAGTCTGGGCGGAAGATCGAGTCTCTGCACCACTGGAACAGCTGGTATACCAAGGACGTGGTGAAGATGACCACAGTTGCTGCCGCTGCAGGTCGTAAATCAGTCCTTCGGCGCTGGGTTTTCGACCAGGAGGAATATGTCAACAACTCCACTGGCAAGTCCGTTCGCACGTTCTGGGTCATGACCAACGGCTATTCTCTCGTCAAGTACACTTATGATGAAAATACCCCCGATGATGCGATCAACTTCGACCACACTGAGAAGACTTGGGAGGAAGACCCCCGTGGTTATGAGGGTCGCTTGGGTCCTCTCCGTCTCAAGGATCAAGCGGGTGTCACCAAAGACCGCTGGTTGTTGAGGGAAGCTTATGTCGTTGGTGACAACGTGCACCAATGGTATGTGCGCGAAGAGGATGAGGGCCACAGTGTCATTGAGATTGTCTGGCTCGGACCTAAGGGAGGCGGTGGTGCTGGTGTACATGATTACGCTGTGAGAAAGCAGCATTAAAACATCCACACTGATCGAACGAACCTCTCAACTAATACTGAGGCTGGTCCTCGGGCTTTGTGAAGATTTTCATTTCCATTCTTGCACATGTCTTTTTCCCACTTTGCCTTGTTTCTTTCTTTCCTTTGCTTATATCCTCCTTTGGGAACCATGTTTGGCCACAGGACGGAAAACCCACAACAGAAACAGAAAAGAAATTCGAAATGATGGTGCCAGAATGGGTTCTTGCCCGAATGCCGACTTTCCACGTCCTATCCTTCCATTGTTGATTGATCCAGCGTTGTGTTGTTGACGCAGCCAAGAATGGCGCACTCAAGATCGGAATCAAGTGGTTTTCAGCGAAGAGCATTTTCCGTTCGAGGTCCTTGACTGGTTCTGGCTTTCCATCTGCCTGTTCTGGGGGACTTTCACCCTTGATGTGACATTGTGTCCCGGTCGAGTCTTTCTCCCACCCGGCTCCTCGAGAGACTTTCTCCTTTATATGTGTCTTGTAAAAATAGAATTTCAGGCTGAGCTGGTGTCGCTGCTTCTGGAGATTAGCGTTGAACATTTGTCATTATGCAGGAATATCATGACTTGAGTGTTAGATTAGATTTGGCTATTGCCACACCGTCTGTCCATAGGAACATAGATCTATCTTCATTGCATTACCTCTCAATACAACTTACTCGCAGTATTCAGAGGATTGCTTCATACTTTCGCAGTAACCGACCCTTCCACCTAAGTTTCAGGGTCGCCCTACCGGGCGACCCTGCCAGCTCAACGTAAGGAGCCCGGGCGACCCTGTAACTTAGGTGGAATGGTCGGTTAGTCACTGCTATCTGATACATAACTCGTATCAGCAATCCATCTTCCAAGTGCTCTGTATCGAGAGCCTAAAGCAGGACGCACGAGGAACCGGCTGGAGTTGTTACCGCTGAGCTCCAACAGCCAATCCTCGTGCTATCTTAGAGCCTAATCAACACTACCTAAGGTACTGTAATAACCGTAATCGAGGTACTTATATTGCACGATGCATAAGGTAGATGCATGATCGTATGATACAGCGTGCACTATTGGATTCGGCGTAAGGTGATCTCTATGGCTGGATTATTACATGAACTATTGCTAATAGTGAGACTATCTTGTCAGTTGTGGTGCGTTGATCGTCGAATGTACTGGGCTACTGAGGTTTTATCTGTAAATGCAGAGGAGACAGGCTGCTGTGTATGATAAAGGGCGAATGGGGGCCAAAGTTTGGCTTACTCGAGGGATGGAATGCAGCCGACTTGGTGGTGCTCCAAGGTTTTGTGCTTATGATCGTGACGATGAAAGACACACTGGTCAGACACTTCTTCACTAGTCTCTAGGCACTCTGTAGTAGCCTCCATAATGAAAATTAAGATAATATAGCCGAGAGTAGTCAGGGAATTGGATGTTCCATTATCGAGTCGAATCCGAATCCTGCAGCGACAAGGCACTCTCGTGAAGACGACCTGACAGTCGCTACTGGTAATATTACGATACAGCGCGAACTGTGAGTTGGCCTCCAAATCGAATCTTCTAAGGATCGTCCAATCACCAGCTCTGCCAAGTCCATCTTTTTCCACCGCTGGGTCTGGACAAAGTATAATCAATTAGCTCGTTACGTTTGCACCGAGTATTATTGTAAGGATCCGCTCATGAATGCTTCGCTCTCAGCCATAAATTCATTGGAGTTACTCTTATTACTGAGTTTAAAAACTTGAACACGGCGTACTCCGTACACAGATGTATCATTCGTCCTCCTGCTAGAAACTGTGATTGACTACTCAGGAGGCTCCTAGTCAGGCCTACACGCTGATACAGCCGGCCGAGGTACCTAAGGATTCCGGTGTAACGGTACTGTATTGACTCGTGGATACTGCCCGACCCACCTTTTCACGTGACTGACCGCCTGCCTGTCCCAACCGGCACTTTGCCTTCTTCGACTCTCCTCCCGATTTTCTTTCCTTCTCGTCCTGAACCCAAACCCTGCGAAGCAAACGCGTTACTCGATTTGGTCATCCTCCCCCCCCTCAAAAGCATCATTCCTCTTTGGGCATTCGTGTTCACAACCCCCAGGGTTCTACCATTACTTGCTTCTCAACTCGATTAATCCTTTTTCGTACCTTTTTATCACCTACTTTTGATCCATCATGGCCGACATCACCGCCGTCGGTGAGGAGAACCCTTCTCCTACCCAGGACGACCTGCAGCAGGCCGCCGGCAATGGCGCCGCTGACAACCGCGGTCCCAAGCGCTCGAGAATGAGCGCAGAAGACGATGACGATGATGATGACAAGCCCGGTCGCGAGCGCAGAAAGATTGAGATCAAGTTCATTCAAGATAAGTCGCGTCGCCACATCACCTTCTCCAAGCGGAAGGCGGGTATCATGAAGAAGGTGCGTACTTTGGCGTCTCCCTGCCCGCGGTTATCGCCTGTCTCTCGAGTCTCTCACGTTTTCTATCCGCCTGTTTTCTTGTTTAAACTTGATTGTTCTACGATTTGAGTCCCTTGTTCAATACATTTATCGTATAATCAGCTACATTGGACAGTTGCTGACGGTTCAATGCGATCGCAAAACAGGCCTATGAGCTCTCCGTCCTCACAGGTACTCAAGTATTGTTGCTTGTCGTGTCCGAGACCGGTCTCGTCTACACTTTCACCACTCCCAAGCTTCAACCACTGGTGACGAAGGCCGAGGGCAAGAATCTCATCCAGGTTAGTTGTCAGAGCACTTTCGGTCTGGGACCAGCATAACTAACCAATTCCGCATCAGGCTTGCCTCAACGCTCCCGATCCCGCCACCAACGAAAATGGCGTTGAAGCTCCGGAGGTGCCAGCAGAGACACCTGAGGATGTTAACCACGCCAACGTCAACCCTCAGCAGTCGAATATTCCCCGTCCTGCGGGCATGCACCCAGGTTACATGACGAACGAACAGCAGCAGCAGATGGCCTATTATCAGGGCTTGCAGCAGCAACAACAGGCTGGTGGGCAGTACCCCGGCATGCCTGTGGGCAATCGAATGCCCCCTCAGCATCAACCCACTGCGTAGATGGGGTCCTTATTTGCATACCTAGCATGATCTGAGGGCGGCCCGATGGTCCGTATTTTGCCTTCATTGTTGCCTGCAGCATCTGTAACCCCGCTCTGCCCTGCCCTATTTGATACCCGTCGATTCTTGATGCGCAAGAGTTGATTCTTCGAGATCTGTCGTATGTGGTCTCCCCTGTGACGGCGAGTAACAAACCACTATATCGACATCCAACCCGAGAGAATTGAAAAAGAAAGAAAAAAAAAAGTTCATCTCGCACTATAGTGGATACGAGTGCACACTCTCGCTCCAGAACAATTACTCTCCTTTCCCGTTCATCATCTCCTAATCATCTCCTAGACGACGGTGGAGGTGGCGGTGTTCCTGGTGCTTTTTCCCATTCTTTATCTCTGATTTTCCGTTGGCGAAGGGGACTCATTTATTCATTTTCTTTCATCTGCTATAATCTTCTGGTGTGCTTTGATCAATTCTCTATTGCGTTTCGTTTGATTTCCCCCTCTGCGTCCTGCGCTTTTCCTTCGCATCCTCGTCCCAATGTCGCTGGACTACTCACTTCGGGTCATGGTCAAATTTGATCCAAAAGTAGAGAGGGGTTTTTGGAGAAAGGCGCGGAACTGACTTTATCTGACTGAGTAAATGATATGATATGGATGGATGGTTTTCATCGGGTAGGAAGTACGACATGTATGGTACGGAGAAAATGGAGCTAAGCCTTTCTCTCTGTCTGCGATGTTCATTAATATGCTCGTTCCAAATTCAATTACCCAGCCCAAGTATAATCACTAGAGTTCTTAAGTGCATTACATTATGCTCTGATCATTAGCACCTGCCCTGTGGACGATAGGTTGTCATTGATCCTGTAGATCCTCATACAGCTATTACTGTGGGTACTATACCCACATGGATGATGAAGCCAAGCTCAAAGAGTGACAGCTTTGTTACCAAATAGGTATGATTGTCACATGATGCCAATGCAGACTAATTCGACTTGATACCTCCTATGAATCAAGCTAAACAAGCAGACTAAAAGCACTGCTGAGTATATATTGGGGTATTGTACAAAAGGAAAACAGCCATGGCCAAGAAATCGCTGAAATGAGATCAAATGGCCGGAATCTCTAGACAACATGCGAGAAATAGTAGCATAGGCTTTTCAGCCGTCATGTTGAAGGGGAATGCGAAGAGTCAAGTAGAGGATCGTGTGAGTCGGATCCAGTGCGTGGGCGGTGTCTTCTCCACCGCGAGAGATATTGTAGGCCATTTCTCCAGGCTTGGGCTAAGGCGTTTCTTGAGCCTGTAAGGGGGCCGTCGCTGGATGGAGTGGCGGAGAGCTGGAGCGGTTCGCGGCCGCTACTCGATGAGATGAGGTGATTCGATCCTTCATGTCCACGTTCGCGCTCGCTCTCACCCGATGTGCCGTAGCCGATGGAGCGACTTGGGTGGTTACCTGGGAAAGGGCCAAAATAGGTGCTTCGTTTTTGGAGAGATTGTCGATTGTCGGGCCCCGGGATTGAAGTTCTTCGCTGGTGGTGTCCTTCGTAGACTGAGCGAGCGTGTCTACGATTTGTCGAGGCGTATTGGCCGGCTGCGCCAATTGTTGAGTGCCGAGGGCCACGGAGTACACTCTCCCTCAGGGTGCTGCTTCGAGGACGGGGTTGCCAGAGGGGACCCGTACCGGTGTATTCATAGTCCGAGTCATCCAGCTCAGCCCAGATGGAGGCCGGGTCAATGTCAGCAGAGGGAGTTTGTTGAGGAATCGATGAAACCAAAGGTAAACTGGGTGTCCGTCGATGAGGGGATCCGTGCGGCGGGTGGGATGCCTGCAAGAGAGGCTGTCGCTCTCCGATGTGCGGTTCTTCGTCCTCCCCGCCAACTTCACGAGGAGAATGCGGGTTCTCCTCAAGAACAGCCATACCGGGACCCAATCCGGTTTGAGAAGGGCCAACAACGGTCACAGACGCATGGCTGTCGATAACGTCCAATCGCCACGAGAGACAAAGCACTCCACTTAGCAGAACGACCGTTCCGAGAGCAATCAGGCCAGCGTGGAAACCCGCCAGCTGGGACAGTTGGCGGAAGTAGATCAAACCATCCAGGATAGCGATGACGTTATAGATGCAGAACACGAAAGGATACAGAATGCTCGTGCTGCACAACTTCAAGCCACGGTGTAAGAAGTATAATTGCGTCAGTGCAAGGGAGATCATTGCGAGGAGAATCACCCATGACTGCCATCGATTAAACTGATTCACACGATCCACAATCGTTCGGACAAGAAGCTCGACAGCTGACTTCGCTAAAAGTAAGGAGTGAGCCGACAAAATGCCACTGATCAGACCATAGCATAGACCACGAATCAGCCTTACACGGCTCGGGGACATTGGTATATGCGGAGTACAGGTATGCCGAATACTTGTATGCCTTGAGCGGTGCGGAGAGGCGAGAAGCTTGAGCGATTTTGAGACGAGCAGAATGACCAGCACAATGACGGCTGTCCCCACCATCCAGAGTACGAAATTGCGTCGCTGAAGGAGCTCCAGCAACTGATCCAGACTATGCGCCGGCTCCCCTATAGCGCCAAATACAGCTATCAAGACTGCACCAATGCAGACCAGGATCGTACCGATAAAGGAATACCTGGTGAACGCTTCACCGAGGACTAAAGTGGCGAAGATCGTGTTGAAAACCAGGCCCGACTATCGCTTGGCTTAGCAAATCTCTACCGTCTGCTACAGAAGAAAAGAGGACACTAACCGCTTGGAGAGTTGAGAGCACTGGAAGCGGAAGCGTAGTGATTTGGATGGTACTCCCCACAATGTTCGAAACAACGAACATTAGCATTCCTAGCTAAAAGGGGATCAGATCTTCCGTCATTCGAGCGTCCAGAGAAAGTCCATGTGCGCACCTGCCATCTTCGACGCTTATATGGTGGTCTTCGTAGGTCATAGGGATGTTTCTCGTCCTCGAGTATATGCGATTTGCGTTGTAGTGTCAACCCGATGGCTTGGAGACTGGTCGAAATCAAGCCGACTATTACCCCGACCTGTTTGCATCCCGGTGTCAGTAGAAGAATTGAGCGATATTTCGATGGGGAGTAGGTAGTTTGAATCATACCGCGACACTACCCTGGGGCGACAGGTCACCAAGATTTCCCATGGTCGGGTATCCTGATGCATTGGTCGCCAAGCGGGGGATGAAGGAGAACAACAGGGCATGAGAGGAGCTTTCAGTAGTTATCCAAATAAAGGCGCCATGATAATTGAATAATATCCAAATCTGAGCGGACGCAGGAACTGAGAACACTTAAATTAATATTGAGCCAACACTGGGTCTGAGACGAGGTTCTGACCTCATGCGGCGGGAAGACAAAGACAAGTGACCCGATCGTCAGCAGATCCGCTTCGTGCCAGTGCCAACACCCTCTCCGTCCACCTGCCCTTCTGCAGTAGTATCGATATCGCGTCACATCTCCCCTTCCCGACGTTTCATAACATTTCCGAAAGGTAAGCGTGATCTCTTGTCTAGTCTGATCCCAATCTGCATGCAGCTTGTTCATTGTGGGACCCTATCAGTAGCATTGCTGACCTTAGCTCCTTGGTCGCCTATCCAGCAAGCACTCCGCATCAGAAAGCTCAACTCCCCACCATTGGACTTTCCGACACTTCAACCTCCTTTGTCCTTAATACCAGAACCTTGACACAAAAGGGTTTCAAAATGTCGCAAAGCCATGCTCTCTCCGATGACCAGGTATGCTATGGCACCGATCATGGATGCAGGTTCACCGAGCTCATCCAGTCTACGAACAGGTTGCGGGCGAGCTCCGCAAGATGACGGCCTTTATCCGGCAAGAAGCGCTGGAGAAGGCCCGTGAAATCCAACTCAAGGCCGACGAAGAATTCGCAATCGAGAAGTCGAAGCTTGTCCGCCAGGAGACCGCCGCCATCGACTCCCTCTACGAGAAGAAGTTCAAGCAGGCTGCCATGTCCCAACAGATCACCCGCTCCACTCTCGCCAATCGTACTCGTCTCCGTGTCCTTTCCGCTCGCCAGGAGCTCCTCAACGACCTATTCCAGCAAGCCCGCGAGAAGATCTCTAACGTTGCGTCCAAGGATGCCAAGAAATACCAGAACGTGCTCAAAGGGCTGATCCTCGAGGGCCTGTACGCTTTGAATGAGGACAAGGTATCCGTTCGGGCAAGGAAGAAGGATTTCAGCGCGGTCAAGAAGGCAATTGAAGAGGCGTTGAAGGAGTTCAAGAGCACTGTTGGCAAGGAAGCGACGGCAGAGTTGGACGAGGCCGATCCGTTGCCCGAAGGATCGTATGTTCTATCGCCCTTTCCCTTCTGGTGATTATCTATCATTCTAACTGGTCATTTCTAGCGCTGGCGGTGTATACATTATTGGCGGTCAGGGCAAGATTGAGATCAACAACACCTTCGAGGAGCGCCTGCGTTTGCTCGAGATTGACGCTCTGCCTGCCGTCAGAGAGACACTATTTGGAAAGAACGCAAACCGGAAGTTTTATGATTAGGAAGGGTGAGGTTCTCTTGCTCGCAAGTGCTGCACTGTTGTCGTTTTATTTCCCACTGTTTCTGTCCGTATAACCTGTGGTCCATCCTTCACCTTTTCTTGAACTTTGTTATTCGGAATCAGCATAGCTTTGTATACAATCTCTTTCTTCTATTTCCCTTGTTTTATCCCAGCAGGGATGGGCGATGATATATACTGCTCTTTATACAATAGATACAAGTGCAATGGCAAAGCCAGGCTGCATAAAGATCATCACGTCGTTATTCTAGGTTCTTGAAAGCCCTATTCTTCCCCACAGCTCAGTAGGGACACCGGGTGCAATTTGCACGGTATCGCCACTCTGCTTTCCATCGGGCCCATATCAGCAGCTGTTGCAATGGTCTGTAGTCTTCCCATCAGCATGGTTTTGTGCGACCTCGAAAACAGCCTTTCGAACCCGATAAGGCTTGTGATGGAGCTCATCACGACCGAGAACAGGAATGAGGGAGATCGGTGATCGACTAGGGTCTGGAATGAGGGATTGGTCGTCTCGAGATAGGGTTGAAAGATCAAGAAGGATGTTCATGACTTCGAATAGGCATCTGGGTATCTTTCTTGTCTTCCCCACTCCTCGGTCCTACCCATTGCTTCATATTAATTTTGGCGCGTCCATCTTCAGCCCCGAAATGGCCAAACAACGTTTTCTTCGGAGGCGGTTTCGACCTCACAGAATAGATAATGCGGTAGTGCAAAGTTTCGAGGGCCTCCTTCGCCAAAGTCCGTTTGAGATGAGACGCGCCTGAGTCTTGAATCGACACGAAGATCTTCTTGACCCGATCAGCAAGCCTGTCAATATCGGCATTAAACTCTTTCTCGGCCTCTCTTGTTGGAAATGTCAGTCCAGACCATCCCGAGTCAATAGCAATGTTGAGGAGTGCTGTCACTGCACTGAGTTCTCCGTAGTCATACTCAGGATTGCCTTTTCCTTTATATAGGTTAATGTTAAATCGCCGATCCTTCAGAAGGTTGATAATCATCTTCAGATCGCTCATCACGTCAGGAGCCTCAGTCAGTCGCGCTGGGTCGCTCGTTAAGAAGGCCAGTGCGAGACGGCACCTCAGCGCTGCGATTCGACTTGAGGTAGGTAAGATGTGCTTCAGAAGGCGACTCTGCAATACGGAGTCTCTGAACGTGTTGTAGGCAGTTATGCAGACACGGTGCAACTTGAAGTTCAGTTAGTGGGTGCTGCTACGCCCCAAAGCGCTATGAATCTCACCAAGCTATCAGCCGTGTCCTCGGGGACGCTCTCCATAACTGCCGTAATAGTCTTCTCTAAGTCTGAGCAAACGATAGCGTTGCTTGTAACGGAAATGTCGAGCGCGAGACGAAAGAGAATATTCAGTAGATGTTCCCTGGTATCGTCGGCAAATCTATTGCAGTGTAAGCGTGACCGTTGCAGCAAGCTAAACTCAACGTACAGTTCTGCGGCACCGCGAAGTAATTCCAAGACAGACAGCAAGCACGCCAGATGCTGAGGTGTTTCTCGCGACTGACTGTCTGCGAGTTGTTAGACTTTAAGCAATAGGAGACAATCACCGAGAATCTCACTCTGGGGTGCTGGTTCTGGGATAACCAGTTCAGAAATATCCAGCGCTTTGGGGCTGGCGCCCAGTCGCTGAAAGAGCCTATTGATATCGTCTGGTCGAAACAGGGATTTTACGCGTTCAGCGGCAGCATGCTAACAAGTCATCTAGTAAGTCATACATGATCGCAAAAATGAACGGATGGCCTACACACCTTTAGAAGCCTGCAATACGCATGCCTCAGGCTTTCCCGAGGCTCGCAAGGCACTTGAATGAAGTGAGCAATGCGGACTACTCCACCACAAATAAATACTGACCCGAATGGAAGATCCAAGAAATGAGCTCATCGGAAAGATATGCTCTGGAAAGAGCGAATTCAAGAGCGCCAGAGTGGAAGGCTCGCTCTCTCGATTCTGGTTCTACGTTTTGGTTAGGACCGCCAGAAACGGAGCCAGAAGCCGAAGACAGATGAAGTACAAACCTCGCAGTACCGCCAGATATGTTCCCGGAGCTATGGACTCTCGCGGGAATTCCAAGGCAGGAAGAGCTTTTGCCTCGTAGTTGAAAAATGACCAGAATTTCTCTATTTCAAGCGCCTCTGTTCTTCTGACGGCATCAAGTAGACGTTGTAATCCTAGCTCATCATCCTGATCACCGAGTGCTGATGTCAACATTCCTTCATTTAACTGCCTACTAGGAGGAGTGTCGGGTTTCGAAGAACTCTCATCCGCGCGCACAGCTTTCAATCTTGCAATGGTTGCCTCGGTTTCGTTATCATCTACTGCTTGAGTCACAAGATCATCGAGTGAGAATTTGTATTGCGGAACCGAGTCTTTCGAGGACTTGGCATTCGAAGCCTTATTCGTATCTTTGAGCCTTTGCGAACGCAACGCCATCTCTGAGTCGCCAACACTGTTCTCGGCTTCTCTCGTTTCGCTTGCGGCCGTTGGGTTGGGTTTCATGAACATCAACAGAGGATCTTCTAGTTGCTCGAGAGAAACTATCGAGTCTGTATCCTCTCCATCGGAGCTAATGACAACTTCCCTCCCGTTCTTGATGATTCGCTGAGATGAATTGAAACTTAGTCCTGAAGAAGGGTCGCCGACAACGGTCCCGTTACTGCTTTGGAAACTCTGGTGAGGTATCGGCTTTGGAGAGGTGTCCTGTACCGATGATTGCAAAGACTCTTTCAGCTGCGAGGCTGGTCCATCTGGTGTTTTTGGAGGGTCACTGTTTGCTAGGAATGACGATGAGGGCTCGGTGAGGGGTGAAGACTGTGGTGCCGCAGTAAGAGCTTCGCTTGGTTTGCTATCAGAGTGAATGTCTTGCTTTGTCAGCGAAAAAGCTGGCCGCTTGAAGAAATCTGTAATACTGCGCGACTGGGACATGTTTTCATCCAAAGACGTCTCTAGATTGACATCACCTCACAGCCTGCACGGGCAACTGAACATGTCCGGCTTATCTGCTCCGCATCGACGCCTGACACGCATTGAGCGCGCGCTGCCCTTCGCGAAGTCACATGACGCTGAGTCATCGATATCTATCAATCAATCAATCTTTGCGAAATTTCATGTAAAATAGTTTGGATTATTAAGACTCGTTGCTTTGTACGAGGCTATGGTTGAGAATGCTATTTTGAGGCAGCTAGCGCGACGCAACCCAGGTTTTAGATCGAGTATGTGATGCATTGCATTACAAGACAAGTCCCTATCAGACAGGGTCGAAGACAGTCTATATGAGCGCTTGTGATACTAGATGGTAAAGGGTGTGAGAGGTTCGCCTTTGTCGATGAGCCCACAAGAATAGAAGTATTGAGTACATGATCAAGTCCAGCCTTGTGTTATAGTGGCTAATATTAAAGATATCCTCGCCCTTTCGCACAGCCATGCTGCGTTTCTCCGTTGGCGATGCACACTCGATATCGACTTTAGGCCGCAATGAGTAAGCCGCGACAATGATGACTGCATATATATCATTATGAGAGAAATTTCAAGCGCCTGCCTCGCTATCATGCAGTTGGAGAGCTGGCAGGAAAGCTTGATATTTCCAATTTTAGGTTCTGCAACTACAGTGGGGTGCAAAACGTATTCGACCACCCCTACCTTACCGCCTAATATTAGCTAAACCTAATCAGGAAGAATTTTGTTTCCATTATAACTATTTTTCGTATACCAATGGCTTCGCCCGGTTATTCTTTGCCTTTACGGCCCATTTTGGTTGTTGATATCCTAGGGAAGTAATGGATATGTACGCGTTTCATGGTTTTCTGCCAGCAGAATAGTAGGTGGTAAGGCAGGAGTGGTTCGAATACTTTTTGCACCCCACTGTACCTCAGGAGTCGGGGCTGAGATTTGATGTGGGAGGATGAATGTCCAAACGCAACACTAGATACGCTCCAGTCCGTACGGAGTACTTCGTATTGACTTTAGGTTTCCTGCATTCATCCCGTTGAGTCACTTCTTATCGCAAGGGTTGCGCAGTAAATAATATCCGGAAGTTAGCCTCTATAGATGAGTGAATGAACCTCAGAAAATGATAGGTTTGAGCTGAACCACATGTTAGTGTCGATCAAAATAATAGCAACCCGAAGAAAGGTTTCGAATCAACATAAAACTCCTGAAGCAAGTTTTCATCTATCATTCCTTTACAAGCTGCAAAGAAAGTGCGAGTGCATATACTCATTTCATACAGAGCACAAAGTATGCACCTTCATGATTGAAAGGCTGATTACCTGTTAAGGGCAGATGCCCCTTCAATCAGGCATGGTACTAGGAGGATAACCACTGCCCCAAGGGGCCATGGTGTCGATCTGACTTGGCCATGCACTTTATTCTCCACAGCAGTTCACGGTTGATCTGACCGACGCGGATCCACTACTGACGCAGTGAGCCCACAGCCCACCTTTGCAAAAGTGTCAAATATCAGCATTTTTCTCCAACTCATATCTGTTGCTCTCTCTATCAGGATGTTTACGGAGTAGACTACAGTGTCCTATTCGGAGATATGGAACGTACTGTAAAATTTGCAGAGCTAGTGAGCATAAATATACACACATCTAAGCAGCGCTCCCGAAATTCAAAGGTGAGAGACCGCGTCAATGCAGCATTAGTGAGATTAGTCATATTTCATACAAATAACTAACTAGCTCACTAGTCAAAAGTCAAAACACTTGACATAATGATCACTTAAGGACTCTTCGAGAACAATATTGATGATCACCTGGGTACCTCTCGTACTTTCCCCTGAGAAAGGAAAATGATAGGACAATTGGCATGAGAGTCATGAGTCTCACGACACGCAATAGGGAGCCACAGCCAATCTGACCAAGTTAAATGAGGGCAAACCCCTTCAAAGTAGAAGCCAGGCCAGCAAGCCAAGACTCTGAAAAGGAGAGGTCCGGCCGGGTACGGAAGCAAAACAACACACCCAAGACCTTAAGGGGTATCTATCTCTATTAATTGTTCATGGAAGGATCAAAACAAACAATCTACGATATTGATCAGAAGGATCTGTCCATACATTATGCATTGTCAAGATATCTGGATAGATAAACTAGACCTACCTAGGTACTATGTATATACGCATGACTTTATGTGTTGCAGTTACAGGTGCGTAAAAATAAAAATTACTCCTGTAAATTGTAATTCTGTCCTCCGCGATGGAAATATGGATGGATAATAAATAATGTGGACCGGATGCCATAGGCATGTGCCATTTTGTGCCGTCCCGACGGCTTTAGCCTGTTTCAAACTCCCCCTCCGTAGGTGGCTCTTTGGATATTCATATTGGACGTAAGCGCTAATACTACTAGTAATATATCAATATTAATACGACAAACAACACAATATATCAATAACTGCATTGAGATTGCCCTCAAGCTCTCGTGGCCAAAATGATCGAGATGATCGAGACCACATTAGTTTGACATGCCACAGTACGGAGTACATGCATGCCGTGTCTTCCGACGACACTCCGGCCCTGCCGCAGCCTGAAATCCTTAATTGAGGTAGGGTATGGTCAGGTAGGGTAGAGACAAGGGACTAGTTACGAGTACTCCGTACTAAAGTTGCCTTTGATGACTCTGCAATCTGTCCGGATTTAAGGGCCTAAGGTACAATATCTCTCCGAAATCGTACTTCGGATTAGATTCGGTGGCATCCAACCGTCAATAAGGTCCTACATGCGTTATATCGAGTCAAGACCGATCTGTGATTATAAAGCACATTTAAACTATTCGCCATCCCGACAAGCCGGAAATCCGCACCCAGTATCTATCTTCGCCGCCACCATTAGAAAAATTTTGATGGGAACCAGATAAGTGACTCTGCAGTCTGCAGCAAGGCTGGAAAGGCCTCGAGGTTATGCACGGATGGGCCTGTACGTCAGCGCTGTAATTTACCGTACGGTAATTGTGAAGGAATAATGAAGTCGCGTAGAAACTATGCAGGAGAACTAAGATGTGGAGTACAATATCTCTAAAGCTCATGCACAGGCATTAGGAACCTGCCTCCAGTGCTCAGTACAAGATGTATGGGGAGAACATAACCTCCTGAACAATAATTACCCGAATCTCCTGCCTACGCTATCAATAAAGAAATCCGGCTTATTTTACCCTGTCTTTATGCTAGGTAGTTAGCTATTGTATGCTGACGAAGCAGCAATTATGCCCAGCCTTGCGTTCCGCCTGGTGAGCTAAGGTATGTATCGACCAGGACTCCGTATTCCGTAATACCATACCTACCTTACAATTCCCCCCGTCTCCGAGGAGAGATTGCCGGCTACCCAGACACTGGTGTCTTCCATCTTACCAATCTGATTAATCTTCCTCTTTTCTCTTGAAAGGAACAGTTCCTTTCTCTGCGATCCTTGTCGACTCATACTGTCGATATATTTCTTGTTGTTCCCTTTTCTGAATAATGGACTATCGCTTCGCTTGATTTATACCTTCCCCCTCTCCCGACCTTTCTACGTACGGCCGTATCGTCCTTGTGTTGGGGGTCTCTTTGGTTCACCTTGGAGTCCGCCGCCTCATCGTGACGTGCTTCAACAACTGGCTACCTGCGAACTCAGGCCACAATTAGCAGCATTGTCTCCGCGTCCATCTTGGATTACTGAGTCGAGGATAACAACGAAGGTTTTGTGGATTGGTGACACTCTCGAGATCCGGCTCATTGGAGCGGATGCTCTCTTTCCGCCGTCCTAATACAACACGGTCACCCCCGGTTTATGCCCTCCTCACAAGGGCTAGAAGCTGCGTAAATGGCGTCAGATTTCTTGAGTCCGGACTCCATTGACCCCGGGAATGAGGTTCGCGAAGTTAGCAGCAATGTCTCGAAGCCGACGAAACGCCAGAGATGGGCAACACAAAGAGTTGCCGGCGCCGGAGGTGTACGGAAACGTGTTTCGATCATGGATCGCTTGCATAAGCGTTCTGAAGCGAAGAATGAGAAGCGAGGCAGCATTCTACCTCCCACGGAGGATTCGAATACTCAAAGCGACCAAGATGGTCAAGGCGGTAGTAATCGAAGGGTTTACTTCAACATACCAATACCCGAATCCGAAAGAGATGAAGATGGTCAAATCAAAGCGTCGTATCCTAGAAACAAGATTCGAACTGCGAAATATACGCCGTTGACTTTCGTCCCGAAAAATATTTGGTTTCAATTTCACAACATAGCCAACATCTATTTCCTTTTCATCATTATCCTCGGTGTATGTCCTCCTTCCCGGGCCGCCGAAGCCAGCGCAGGTCAATTGCTCTTGAGGCTAACATGACTGTCTAGTTCTTTTCCATCTTCGGTGTAGATAACCCCGCGCTCAACACAGTTCCCTTGATCGTCATCGTGGTCGCGACATCCATCAAAGACGCTATCGAAGATTGGCGCCGTACCGTCCTAGACAACGAGTTGAATAATTCTCCCGTTTATCGCCTAGTCGAGTGGAACAATGTGAACTCGACTGAGGACAAAATTTCTCTCTGGCGTCGATTCAAGAAAGCGTGTACCCGCGCCACTATCTCCACATACCGATGGATCCGGCGTCTGATGAAGAAAAACAAGGATGTACCGCAAATGTTTCAAGATGAACGGCGCGCCTCAATTTTGACGACTGTAACCCCGCGAGCGTCTGTGTATTCGCAACGAGGTGACCATGGTATGGAAGAGGACGCGATTCAGATGACTCCTGTTCCATCTCCCTCCCCGGAGGCCCGCGCAGATTGGCCACTACCTGCTGGTGATTCGGATCAATTCCTTCATCCGGACAAGCGAAATCGAGACAGTGTACAAGCAGCTACATCACCCGTGACAGCGCCGCGAAAAGGTGGTAGTGTGGTGGATCCGTCGAAGCAGACAATCGGCAAGGCTAGGTTCAAGCGCGATTATTGGAAAAATATTCAGGTTGGGGATTTTGTTCGACTATACAACGGAGACCCTATTCCTGCCGATATTGTTGTTCTCTCGACTTCAGATCCCGATGGTGCTTGTTACGTGGAGACCAAAAATTTAGATGGCGAGACAAATCTCAAGGTCCGTCAAGCTCTGAATTGTGGTCGTCAGGTCAGGCATGCTAGGGATTGCGAAAAGGCCGAGTTTCTGATCGACAGCGAGGCTCCGCATCCGAACTTGTACGCCTATAATGGTGCACTTCGCTGGGATCAACGCGATCCCGACTATCCGGATGCACCTCGAAGAGAGATGGTGGAGCCTATCACCATCAGCAATATGCTTCTGCGTGGGTGTTCGCTACGCAACACTGAATGGGCGCTTGGTGTAGTCATTTTCACTGGTGACGAGACCAAGGTTATGCTCAATTCCGGTGTGACGCCGACAAAAAGAGCTAAGCTCGCCAAAGCGCTCAATTGGAATGTCATCTACAATTTTATCCTACTGTTTGCCATGTGTTTCGTCTCCGCAGTTGTCAACGGTGTTGCATGGGGCTCTGATGACAGATCTCTCAACTACTTCGATTTTGGCTCCTACGGAAGCACTCCGGTAGTCACTGCCATCATCACGTTCTGGGTGGCTTTGATTCTGTTTCAGAACTTGGTGCCCATCTCGCTCTACATCTCCCTCGAGATAGTTCGCACGTGTCAGGCTATTTTCATTCACAGCGATGTCTTCATGTATTACGAGAAACTGGGAATTTCCTGCGTGCCTAAATCCTGGAACATCTCGGATGATGTTGGACAGATCGAATACATCTTCTCCGACAAGACTGGCACTTTAACGCAGAATGTGATGGACTTCAAGAAGTGCACTATCAACGGAGTTTCATATGGCGAGGCCTTTACAGAAGCCCAGGTAGGTATGATCAGACGTGAAGGAGGCGATGCCGACACGGTGGCCGCGGAAGCACGAGAAAAAATCGCCGCCGATACTACCAAGATGCTTCAAATGCTCCGCCGAATCCACGACAACCCATATCTGCGTGACGAGAATTTGACGTTCATCGCGCCAAATTACGTCGCAGACTTGGAAGGGCAATCTGGTGAAGCTCAAAAGCAAGCCACGGAACATTTCATGCTTGCTCTTGCTTTATGCCATACAGTAATCACAGAGCAGACGCCTGGTGATCCCCCCCAAATCGAGTTCAAAGCGCAGTCCCCTGATGAGGCCGCTCTGGTGAGCACTGCTCGTGATTGCGGCTTCACTCTCCTCGGAAGATCAGGTGATGACCTCATTCTGAATGTCATGGGCGAGGAGCGAACCTATACTGTACTCAATACCCTCGAGTTCAATTCCACGAGGAAGCGAATGAGTGCAATCATCCGTATGCCGGATGGCACCATTCGTCTTTTCTGTAAGGGCGCGGATAGCATCATATACTCGCGCCTGGCTCGTGGCAAGCAACAAGAGCTTCGGAAGAAGACAGCTGAGCATCTAGAGGAATTTGCGCGTGAAGGATTGCGAACCCTGTGCGTGGCAGAGCGAATCCTCAGTGAGGAGGAGTATCGGACATGGAGCAAAGAACACGACATTGCTGCAGCTGCACTCACAGATCGTGAACAAAAGCTGGAGCAGGTTTCAAGTGAGATTGAGCAGGAGCTCATGCTTATCGGTGGAACAGCCATCGAGGATAAGCTTCAGGATGGCGTTCCCGATACTATTTCCCTGTTAGCCGATGCTGGGATCAAGCTGTGGGTTCTGACTGGTGATAAAGTTGAAACTGCCATCAATATCGGTTTCTCGTGTAACCTTCTGACGAACGACATGGAACTCCTTGTTTTCAACATCCCCGAGGATCAACCGCAGCGAGCCTCTCAAGAGATTGATGAGCAGTTGCGGAAATTCGGATTAACTGGTTCCGACGAGGAACTCATCGCTGCTCGAGAGGATCACAGGCCACCGCCTGCAACGCACGCGGTAGTTATCGATGGCGATACACTCAAGCTCATGCTCTCTGATGAGCTGAAGCAAAGATTCCTTCTGCTTTGCAAGCAGTGCAAGTCCGTGCTATGTTGTCGAGTCAGTCCCGCCCAGAAAGCGGCGGTTGTCCGCTTAGTCAAGAATGGCCTGAATATCATGGCTCTCTCGATTGGAGATGGGGCCAATGATGTCGCCATGATTCAAGAAGCCGACGTCGGGGTTGGTATCGTTGGTGAAGAAGGTAGACAGGCGGCTATGTCCTCCGACTATGCTATAGGCCAGTTCAGGTTCCTCCAACGCCTGATCCTTGTGCATGGTCGGTGGTCCTACCGCCGCATGGGCGAGACGATAGCAAACTTCTTCTACAAGGTAAGTGAGGTATCGATTGTCGCGAGCCACACATCATGCTGAACAATTACACAGAATATGGTCTGGACCATTGCTCTCTTCTGGTACTCGCTTTACAATGATTTCGACGGCTCGTACCTCTTCGACTATACATATATTGTATTGGTCAACGTTGCTTTCACATCTTTGCCCGTCATTTTGATGGGAATCTTCGATCAGGACGTTGACGACAAGGTGTCACTTGCCGTCCCTCAGCTGTATATGAGGGGCATCGAGCGAAAGGAATGGTCGCAGACCAAATTCTGGTATTTATCTCTCATTTCCCGGTGTTCCAGCTCCTTCTGACATCACTCAGGCTGTATATGCTCGATGGCTTTTACCAGTCGGTCATATGTTTCTATATGCCATACCTCCTTTTTAGCCCCGCGACTTTCGTACATTCCAACGGGTTGAATATCAACGACCGAACGCGAATGGGTGTCCTTGTGGCTTCGTGTGCCGTCATTGCTAGCAACACCTACATCCTCATGAATACCTACCGTTGGGACTGGCTGACGGTTTTGATCAATGTCATCAGCTCTCTCTTAATATTCTTCTGGACCGGGATCTACTCTTCGACAACCGCGTCGGCTCAATTCTACAAAGCTGCTGCAGAGGTTTATGGAGCTTTGTCATTCTGGGTTGTTCTCCTTATGACGGTGTTAATATGCCTTCTTCCTCGCTTTACCGTCAAAGCCGTGCAGAAGGTCTTCTTTCCTCGGGATGTGGACATCATTCGTGAACAGGTCACGCAAGGTAAATTCAAGTATTTGGACCAATACGAGGCGTTTGTTCCCCCGAAGGCCGCCGCAACTTCTGGTGGCCTGAGCAATGGATCGGCCGCCTCCTCAGATTTGGGTAAACCAATCCAGTCCAGTATGAAACAGGATCCCTTCTCAGACGATCAGCAGATCTACCCGCCGTCGGTCGCTCCCACGATTCATACTCACAATCCGCGGAGCCAGAACGGTAGCAATGGGACCAATTACAGCTTTGACACTACGCAACATCCTCGCCCTCAGTCAGTGCAGTCCGCCCAACGCACCCGTCATTCATTTGACAGAGTCCGGCCGAGTTACGAGGTAAATTCCGACTTCAATTCGGGCGCGATGCTGAGCCGCGTCGATTCTGCGACGGGCATACCGGTGCCGCAGAGTCCCCATAGCCCGCTCAAAAGTCCCCATGACCCACCATCATATCAGGTATAATAAGTACTTCTTCATCCTCGGTCCTATATTGCTGCAACGTTACCCACGACTTTCTGGTCGATTTTAGTCGATGCACCCTATCCGGCGTTGCATTCTCTTCGATGTGATTCTTGCTTGTTTATAGCCTGCTGTTTATTCCCCGATAGAAGGCGTTCGGTTATACAGAATGGGCAGGTGGCTCGGCGCACATTTCTTTCGATCTATTCCCTCTTGAGTTTTCCACACTCTCTACCTTCACAAGGGTTTTGTTGCTTTTGATTTCTCTTATACTTGCATTCCTCTGGCCCTGCGCCAGATCTAGTTGCATGCCTTCTTGTACAAAAGCATTTTCCTGGATGCAGAGCCCCAACAGCTGGTCTATCGAGTCGATCTCTCTTATGTGTTGTTTTTCTTATAATTCCCACCATCGTCTGAAGCTCTTGCCTTTGGTTTCTCTTCTTTTCTTTTCCCTTTTTCCCCGTCTCCCTTCTTTCTGCACCTTCAACGCAATGAGAACAGGACGTGGAACCGAGGCATAAGTAGGAATCAGTCATGCTTTTATGTATTTACCATATCTTCCGAATCATACCATTGAAGCAGCTCAATGAACTTTCGTACTAGTCCAAGTCTTCCTGCTCGTACATGAAAGTTTTCATGGAGTATCGTTCCGGATTTCCCAGCTCTAGTAATTTCAGCTGGGTCTTAAAGATCGTGTTCTCTATAGCTGTGACTGATTTAATCACATCGACGCTGTCTATTTTAATCAAGTATGCTCCTAAAAACGGAAACACTGCGAGAGAAGCGCGTCTCGAACTGATCGTTACAACGCGTAAAGTGGCATACAGACTACGCCCACCGCCTTTGTGTTTCGCCAATCAGAGGAAACTCAGGCTCACTTTTTGTTGTAAAAGAGGTACTTGCCTTTTCTGAGATTAAGCGGTGTTAGACTATCGTTTGCACCTTTCAAACAACCTCATTTGGCTCTTCGTTTGCTGTTCGATTTGCGAAGAGGCGCAAGTGAATGTCCTTGTTTGCGAGTTATTTGAGCAGGCGAAGGGTTCTGCCTCGGGCTGTCATTCACATTTTCTTGCTCTGCACTGATATTGGTGGATTTGAGCCCTGCCAAACCTCTCTTATCTCTTAAATGTGCTGTCGCCACGAGTAACTATGGTGTAGTAGGCAAGTGCAAATCACTCGCTGCACAGATAGTTTGCTTCAAAAAGAGGCGCTCTGCCGTCACAATACGAGGACCAAAAATATCGGTCTTTGAAGAAGTAATGCGCGGACGCCCCTCATCTGCAGCAGCAGACTTGAGTAGTCGGGCGTGAGACCATGGACTTCATGGATATTGTCGGGTGAGTATTGAGAAACCTTTCTCAATGGAAGAAAAGATTTCTGCTTTATATTCTGATGGGTTGAGGGCAATACTAAATGACCCTTGTACTTGCAGGGAGCTGCGAGCCCTTCCCGACAATGTCCATATTTTGTGCCCTCGACAACACGATGACGACCATGGTCGATACGACGACCCGAACGAGATAGACGATACGGGAAAAAGCGCAGCGGAACTTGTGGCTGAGGCCAACAGTCGGCGAGAGAAATTTCTTTCCTGCATGCGCATATTGGCATATAACCAGGAGGGCGTTGAGGAGCTGCAGACTTGGATCTGGCGCAAATTGGACGATGCGCTCGAAAAATGCGACCTCTGCATCAAACAGTACTACACGGGCAAGATCTGGCTGATGGAGCAGCTTAAGGAGAATTACGATGATGAGGATATCGAGAAATTCGCCCGCATGCTCGACGATTGGGACGTCAAGAGGATTACGAAGAATTTGGCGATGGCGACAGCGAAACTGAAAGAAGTCCCGCCTCAAGAGATTGGGCTTCATGTGTTGGATCGAGCATCGCTCTTGTCAATCTTTGAGAGTCTGAGTTGCGAGGCCATGCTTCGCAATGACGCTCTTCTGCAGGAGCACTTCGACGAGCCATTCCGGCTTATCCAAACAAAACGTAGTCTCAAAGTCTCGGATTACGTCCCTGCTGTCACCCGATTCTTATTTGATTCCAAACAGAGCCGAAGCTTCTGGGCTATTCACTCCTGGATGCGCTACTCGCGGCCCCCGACCGCCCTTGAGTTCGACTGGGCGATCAAAGAAGGGCTTCTCGACATGTTGAAGACAGCCTCTCAGCAACCGCCTCAGATAGCTGTTATCCAGCGACTTTGGCGTGGCATGCAACTTGTAGTGAAGAGATTGGATAAGGACCAGATTACGCATCATCTACGGGCGCTTGAAATAGACCCGTGCCGTCTTTCTGTGGAACACCTTGGGATTCAATCTCCAGGCCTGCGTTTCCTTCTCAACACGATTCAGATCTTCCTCGAAAAAGCCCCAGGGGACTTTTGGGATGCTATGCAAACGATCTCCCCTCAAGCAATCATCGAGCTCGTTTTCTATAACCCTCAGCTAGAGGCGTTCTTGATGCAAATCAGCGAGGGGGAGCCTTACGAGAAGTCTGCTTTGAAGGATATGCTCTCTTGGGTTGATCCTTTCATGTCGTCCTTGAAGGGCGCGCACCAACCTTCAGCCTGCAGATCTCTCGTCTATCAGCTCCTTGACCGACTCCAAAATCCGCGCTTCCCGGACTTGGCTCGGTATCATTGCTTTCATGTTGGACTGGCTAGTTTACTTCAAACACTTCGCAGCTTCACTGACAATGAATCTTCACGAGGCTCGGTGGCGCGTATCGTGTTGTCTGAGACCATGGGAGTTGTGAGCGCAAATATCGAGACAATTTTGAAGCCTCCCAAGTTCGCAGTGGAGCAAAGACGCCAAGAGGAGATATCCTCTTTATGCATGGACGTCATCCGTAATACATTGGCCCTTGAGTGCCAATCCTTGAAGAGCGATTACGAAGTTATTTTACGGCAGAATTCTCTTCAACATGGCGTAAGCACCTACTCAGCTCCTATCTGGGATGCTGTTGTCAGGAACCTTCACGAGGATAATCTTGCGCTTTCGACCTCGGCGCTGCTTGGTATACTGCCCCTGGTTGGCTTGGAAACATTTCCGACGAAGGGCGAGTCAAGTCCGGAGAAGACACATTTTAACCTGATTTACGGCCATCTAACTCGACTCTCATGTCAAATCATCGAGCGCCTTGCTGATTTCGAGCCTGAGCATCTCAATGAATTGTTCAAGAGCCAAGATACCAGTAGTGCATTGATCTCTGCTCTGTTCGCAGCGGATCTTGACACCTATCAAGCTGCCGTCGACCTCATCAAGAACATGAGCGGTCAGTCAGCTAGAAGGGATGCGATCTCTCATCTTCTACAGTCCTTTTTCATAACGACGATGTACGGACTTAGTTGGTCTTTCCGACGGATCTCAAACATGAAGACGTTTGCTTCTGCGCCGAGAATGTTACACACCGGAACCGATATCATTGATATCCTCTGTGACAGTCAGACAGGAATGCTCAGAACTCGTAAGCTTGCTGATCGGAGAGAGATCCTTTCCCTCCAGAAGCTTTGGGAGTATCTCTGGCAAGCGTTAAGCACCATCTTCGATGAAACTGAGGCATGGCATCTCAGGGGTAATGACAAAGCTGTAATGCTGGAATTCTGCAGGGACACGATTCAATTTGCGGACCTGCTTTTCGACCAGTACGGTGTTTTCCTGAGCGCTGTTGTCGATGCGGATCCCAGCCAGGAGGCTTCTGCTCGAGAGAATCTTTTGAAGTCTCCAACCACGACCATGAGTGCGATGGTCAAATGGCTCCGCCTGAAAGATGAATATTTGGCAACTACGCTGGTAGGACTGGTAGCAAAGCTGCTTCGCCGATTAGGGGAACTTAGCGTGACAACTGTTAAAGACGATGCTCTAAGTTTCATTGAAGGAGTTGCGGTCAAGTCCACCATCAAGACTATCCTAACATTGCGAGAGAAAGCAGAGCTTGTTCGAGCTCTCGAGGCATACTACAAGAAACCTGTTGTGACGGCTTCCACCGCTAGCCTCAAGAAACAGAGTATGATCACCGCGTTTGCCAAACCAGCCGAGGTCTCCGCTACACCTAGTCCAGCCAAAACAACCAGTGAAGATGAGTTCGATGAAGACAATGTACCAGACGATGTTCTGATGCAGCTATCGCGGTCTGTTGAGCTCAATAAAGAGAGGCTTGTAGCTGAAGCTAGGAGAAGAGCGGACAAGGCGGCCAAAGCCCTCCCTGCAATTCCCAAACCCTCTGCTGCACCCTTGAAACCTAATGTGACAGTTCAGTCCTTCCGTGAAAAACGCGAGAAGGAGAAGGAAGCCAAGAGAAAGCGTGACCTTGCCGAGCTTGCACGTTTGAAGAAGAATCTTCCTGCGCGTGGCGTGGGGGAACAGACTGCTGAACAAGGGTCCGGGTTGAGTGGTATCGGGGTCAAAGGCAAAGTTCATACTACTACCGAGGAAAGTATGATGGTGTCTTCTGGCTCAGAATCCGAGTCGGAAAGCGATGACGAACTCGATAAGGAGCTCTTCGGGCCGAAGGCAAGATCTAAGCCGGACGCAATCAAAGCTTATGAAGAGAGTAAAAAACTATCGCTGAAGCAACAGGGCCCTGTTAAAAAGATCAAGCAGGTGCGCTCTGCGAAAGATATGCGGGCACGGCTCGCGCCAGATCTATCTTCTTTGCATCGTACAATCCTCGCTTGGGACTTTTTTGCAAATGGTGATCTTCCGCCAAATTCTGGTCGCACTGACTACAGCCTGGTATCGAACACTTTCAGAGACCCGATCGAGTACCAGAAAACGTTCGAGCCTCTTCTGATTTTGGAAGCTTGGCAAGGGTTCAACTCGACGAAGGAGGAAGGAACATTTAGACCATTCGAAATCAAGGTTGCCACTCGTCTCTCCGTGGACTCATTTGTCGAAGTCAGCACAGTTCTACCGTCGCTTGAGGTCAAAGACCTCGGTCTCGGCGAAGCCGATATCGTCCTTCTTTCTAAGTCGAGCAGGCCGACATCCGATTCTTCTGCCCCTCACTGCTTTGCAAGGGTTGCCGGCATCAACAAGAAGAGGGGCACAGTTGAAATATCGTATCGGGTGAATCCCGGGACCTCCTTCATCAATTCCCTCGGACCTGGAGTCACAATCTGGGGTGCGAAGATAACCTCATTGACTCCTCTTGAACGAGAGTATGGTGCTCTCATGGCTCTGCAGTATTATGATTTGTGCGAGGAAGTCATCAAGGCCAAACCGTCGCCGATTCTCCACTACTCCGATGCTAGCCTGAAACCGATTGCGGACAACTACAATGTCAATCCAGCCCAGGCGAAGGCAATCAAATCTGCTCTAGACAACGATGCCTTTACCCTAATCCAAGGGCCCCCCGGTTCCGGAAAAACGAAGACGATAGTCGCCCTTGTGGGTGCCCTTCTCAGCAATGTTCTCGGTGACCAGGGCGTAACAATTTCAAGGCCGATGGGAGTGGCAAATCCGAGGGTCCCTGTAAGAACTACAACGTCGAAAAAGCTACTAGTCTGTGCTCCGAGTAACGCTGCTGTCGACGAGTTGGTGATGCGATTCAAGGAGGGTGTCAAAACTATCCACGGACGTCACGAAAAACTAAACGTCATTCGTCTGGGCAGAAGTGATGCTATCAACACGAATGTTCTCGATGTGACCTTAGATGAGCTCGTCAACGCTCGGTTGAGCCAAAATCCACGTAAAGACTCGGGCCAAAGGGACTTACAGACGATTTATATGGAACACAAAGCTGCGGATACCGCGTTCAAGGAGACTCGCGCAAAGATCGATCAATGCAGAGCTCAGGGCTTACCTGTGCCAGAAGAATTGGAACGAGAGTTCGATCTGCTCAAGAAGAAGAAGACGCAGCTTAGCCAAGAGATCGACACTGCGAGGGACAAGAATCACTCGGCAGCACGCGATGCAGATTTGAATAGGCGACGCATTCAACAGGAAATCATTAACGGCGCCCATGTCATCTGCGCCACTCTCAGCGGTAGCGGCCACGAGATGTTCCAGAACTTGAGTATTGAATTTGAAACCGTTGTTATTGATGAAGCTGCTCAGTCGATCGAACTCAGTGCCCTTATTCCCCTGAAGTACGGGTGCTCCAAATGTATTCTCGTTGGAGACCCGAAGCAACTGCCGCCCACTGTTTTATCGAAAGTTGCTTCTAAGTTCCAATACGAGCAGAGTTTGTTCGTCAGAATGCAGGCCAACCACCCAAGGGATGTACATCTGCTCGATACTCAATACCGTATGCATCCAGAAATCAGCGTTTACCCCAGCGCTGCGTTCTATGACGGGAAGCTAAAGGACGGGCCGAACATGGCCAAACTTCGTGCTCGTCCATGGCATCAGAGCGAGCTTCTTGGCCCATATCGTTTCTTCGATGTGCAGGGGCTCCATCAAAATACAACGAAGGGTCACTCTCTGATCAACTTGGCGGAGTTGCGGGTGGCTATGCAACTTTACGAACGACTGATCTCCGATTTCCGCGATTATGACTTCAGTGGGAAAATAGGTATCATTACTCCGTACAAGGGTCAGTTGAGGGAGTTGAAGACACAATTTGCCGCAAGGTACGGAAACTCTATCTTCAACATGGTCGACTTTAATACAACGGATGCCTTCCAAGGTCGGGAGAGTGAAGTTATCATCTTCTCTTGTGTCAGAGCATCCAACAAAGGAATTGGTTTCTTGGCGGACATTCGCCGTATGAATGTCGGTCTGACGCGTGCCAAATCATCGCTATGGGTTCTTGGTAATTCGCAGTCTTTGATGCAAGGCGAATTCTGGAATGGGTTGATTAAGGATGCGCGTCGAAGAAATGTATATACCGACGGTGACATTCTGGACATTCTTCAGCGGCCACAGTTTACGGGCTACAAGGACATCGATATGATGGACGCCGACTCTCCAAATCCTACAGTCTCACTCAAGGCTGCTGGTTCCGAACCCGTCTCGAGACCGACCTCAGCTTCCCTTGAGCGGCCAACTTCAGAGTCCTCCATCTCTGCATCAGTCTCTAGGAGGGGCACTCCCATTGAACCTCCGCCAGACCTGCCGTCAGGCGGTCCCAACGGTTTGGATGATACCCGAACATGCGGTTACTGTGGCAGCTTTGCTCATATGACCCACAATTGTGACAATATCGATGCGAAGGAGGCGTCGCGTGGCACCTGCTACAGATGTGGGCGCTCAGGGCATACACGCATGGTTTGTACGGCAGAACGCTGTCTGCAATGTGGTGAGTTCGGACACGATGCACAGCGCTGTCAATCTGCGAGGGAGCTGCCAAAGAAAGAGAAAATTCGTATTGCACGAGAGGAGCATCAACATGCTCAGATGAAGAAACAGAGGACCGAGCGTCAGCGCCAGAAACAGCTTGGAGGACATGATCCCAAAGTACCGGTTCTACAGGTCTCTTCCGATCCGCCGCCGCGCGAGGATAAGAAGCCTGAGAAACGTAGGCCCGACCAGAGCAACGCACCGGGCAAGCGCAAGCGTACGGGTTCAGAATCGCCCGATACTTCTAAGGTTTCTAAACCTCGGAGCTCGGACTCAGTTCCCAATCCACCCAAAGGTTCCCGACGCAAGATTGATGCTAATGTGCCTACCAACGCCGCTGTAAGTTTGGATTAGTACAACTTGATCAACCATTGAGACCACAACTAAGACATATCGCAGGGCTTGGTCAAACCGTCACGGGACGGGCCAGCATTCGCTCCTCTTGGCAATAACAAGTCCTCAGACGGTCCATCGTCAGGTTCAGGGTCAGCAAATGTATGTAATCCCTGCAGTGCCATGAAGGCATGAAGGACTGACCAGTCTCTGCAGCTCCCTCCTCGTCCTCCGCAAAGACCCGGCAATGGAGTCAGACCACCTCCTCCGATGCGCAAAAAGAAAGAGGTCGATCCATTCATTAGACCAAAAAGAAGGTAGCAGGCGCATCATCTGCTGCATAAACTTCATCCACGCAACGCATAGACCGCATCCATGCACTTTTTATTCACAGAAAAAATAGCATCCTTGAAGATTTGTGGGACAGACATGCTTCCTTCCTTGACACCTGCTGTATGATACGTGGGATTTCCATCTTGCATGCATCCGAGCGGCTGCGCATTATTGGCATCTCTTTTTGTTTTGCATGATTATTTCAAATTCGTCCTTCATGGCGGCTATTATCTTTGAAACTTACATACATTGTGACCATACGGCGGCGATTTACGACTCGTGATGCCTCAGTTCGAGAATCTTCGATTTTGTGATGGTGAAGGGATGCATTGAAACGGAGCATTGTTGGCATTTATCCTTTTTTCGTCTCTTCCTTGCTTCTTCTGCACTGCATGTCCACTGTCAGGGGCAAAGCTTGAAATATCTTCACATTGTCTATATACCCGTGGATATAGGCGGTAGGATGAAATTTTGATGACTTGACGATGACTATCGTCGCCCATAATACGGAGTAGATGATTCTTATATGGTAACCTTCTGTACTCGATGTCGTGAAGATCTTATTGGGTGTTCATCAGCTATGATCAGGATTTACAATGCCGTACAGTGCAGTTATCAACATGCATGCTCTGCCCTGTCACTTTACTTGAGCCTTTAGCAGATAAAATAGCATTACTACAGTAAGCTCGCCAGTCGATATCCATGAATCAACAAACGAGTGACACAGAACACTGATGCTGGGCGACCGCATGCAGCCTGGATCAGGAAGAGTAGAGTCTTACCCTGAACATAGTTCAGATATGCCAAATACATATGGCATAAGTAGTCAGGATAGAAATTGTGATTGAGCTAATTCGTACATGAGAGTAATGCAGGAAGTAATGCAGGATGGAATGCATACTCTGGACATGAGCTTGGTGTTACGTATGTAGGTACAGGGTGGTTGGGAACATAAGCTGCTCATGATGTAGTCAATGAGTTCATTAACTCATTCAAGAAAACCTATGCTTCCACATCTACAGTACACTGTATCAGGATTGATAATAGAGTGGCTTGGTTCGGAGATTATTTGAGCCTTGTAGTCGAGGCCATGTAGCGATGGAGTAGATAGTGGATTATGGCTGGCTCATCTGGCTATTCCGTCATCTATCTATTGACATACAGTGTCTGATCTGCAAGGGGCAGAATATAGTAACCCAGCAAGTAGGCACATTATTGCTTTTCTTCCGTCGATGACAGGACCCATATTCGATTCTCTGCTTACCTTTTCCCGTGTGTGCATATTTAGGGTGAGAGTCTCAGACTGACATTTCGATAGGCGGACATGGACCTCATTATCTCATATTTGAGAATGTTTTCTTTCAGGCTGAGTTTCGCGGATTGAGAGGTAGTGTTGGTAACACAGTTCTCATAGTTCGTCGATGCAGCCTGGCAGTATTGATGTTATTTTGGTCTGTCTTTATCCCAGGGTCGATCATTAAGAAGATATTATGGCGATCATCTGTGTAGGTTCTTTATTCCCTCATCTCCCATCTCAATATTTCTCAAAGTTTGTATCTTGTCCTGAAGATCCCTCCAGAATCCCTTGTGGCCAAGTTGTGATCAGTCACCTGTGCTACACTTCCCACAGACTCCAACTCTTCCATGTCAACATGTCTTTGATCTCTCTACCCCATCATAGACTATCTAGAGTATGTATCGCATCTAATCTAAACCGATGGTCCACTTTACTGGCCCTAACACTGCTTTAATCGTCATTTTGACCGTGTGATTTACTGCGAGTCAGTCGAATTCCCATTTCTCTACATCGCCCTTTCATCCCGAATACGACCCACAGAGATGATACATCACAGTCCGAAGTCATGGATCGATAGACCTGCATTTGTAGGGATCGGCGATCCATCCCACTTGTCACCCTTCCAGGAAAAGAAGAGTTTGAGTGGCAGGGTTATCTCTTGCGATGAATACTCCCCTTGCGTGCAACGGTTCCTAGAGAAATTCCATCGACCGCTTCCCTCTCTTATTGCTTTTTAACTCCCCTTCGAAGGAGAGCGCTTAGACTACAGATGAAGGGCAAATGGGCCCAAGATCCGAGAAAGGGGACGACACTGATTTGCCGATTGCTACCGTGCTTATGTCCCTTGGAGTGCAGAGACTCGCAAATGTCCTTTTCCTTTGTCTTGCCGTGGCTGCTGATTGGCCACAGCTAACTCTCGATTGATTAATATGCCTGAACATTGCCAGTCAAGGAAGAAAATAGGCTCGATCGGACGTGAGAAGATCCACACCATCCACACCTGCCATTCTCCTTGGTCGAGTAAAAACTGCGAACTGCAACTATCACTACAGCAGTCACTCCCGAAGCAGATAGTCTGACCAAAGAAAAGAGAAGGTCTCGATTACCGACAACGACCTGTCATTGAGGCGCCAAATAGAGAAATCAATTGCTCATCGGCCTGGACCCAGCACGGACGGGGACGCTCGCAAGGGAAGATCCCCCCTGTCAGTGCTACTTCCTTCTTTGTGTTCTTTTTCCTTTTCTTGCTTGATTGCTTCACATTCTTTCTCCGTGCCGTTTCCCATTCGGTCCATCACCGCATTAGGGCTCCGCTAGCAGACTATGTAGCTATCCTTGCTAGTTGCTGCCGCCATTTTCAAGACCCTCCCCCTCTCTTGGGCCTGAACATCCTGGCTTGTTGCCAATATGGGTCGCCTAGATTCAACTCTATCGCTCGAGCTATCAAGAACGAGCCATTGGGCAATGAACCGGCCCTGCATACCGTCGGTTAGTCACACCTTAAGAAGGATCCCCGGCGAGGTAAGGGTATGACAGCTCGAATCTCAACCGGACCTCTTAAACGCGAGATATCCTCTCGCAGATATCCCTCCCCCTTGGGTCAATCTTGCATTTGTCCATTAATTCTCGTACCGGCTACTTTCCCGCAGACAATCTGGCACTGAATCTTTGCATACGTCATTTTGTCAATGCTACCTAACCCATATCAGACCCAAGTGCGGCTCGCATCTTCGCTTTCATGCCTTCATCGGCCGCTAAACACACCAAACAAGCATTGAAAATTAAGAGAAAAATTGCGAACGCGTCTAGGGCTAGAGTAAGTCTCAACACCGCTTGGGTGAATATATCCTTGTACGACAGGTTCGCGAAGCTTTTCACCGCTATTCATGTTGACCTCTTTCTGCTTATCCCAGTCGATTTTTGAACCCAACTGGACCATTGAGATCCGGCAAGCTTCCCTATGCATCAGTGGACCGAACCGCGTGAAGGCACAGTCGCGCCTAGTCCAGTCGTGCCAACTTGTCGGCACAGCTCGTCCTTATCAAGGGACAAATCCCACATGTCAACTCTTCCATCCCAAACACAATATTTGGCTACTGCTGAAAACGATCGACCGCGACAAGGTCCAGAGGTGCAGATGACGAACGAGGATATCACTGAGCTCGATCGCTTCCTTCAATCACCTTCGACAACTCCCGCTTCGCAAGTTACGGGAGCGCGCGAACTCCTAAAGGCCGGCCAGCGGCGTCTTCGGCAGCTGGCGCAGCTTCAGTGGAAACCAATGGACCCCAAGATCAAAGCCGAAGAGGCTTCCCGTCATCTCCTTGTCCTCCAGCAAGAGGGGTTTCTCAGTTTGCCAGCTTCAGCTGCAAAGAAAAGCCTTGACTCGGCGATGTCGGGCTCGAGATCCGCGTCAAACTTTAGCTTCCGATCCAGCTCTCAGCGAGACATTGAAAAGATTGGCCAGCCATGGCTTGAAAATCCGCTCGAAGTGTCCGTTACGCAACACATCAAAAGCCCCGAGCCGTCGCCACTAGATCTCGGCAATTTAACGTCCATGGTTGAGGCGGCAGTGTCTTTTCCATTTCACTTTGATGACGCTTACCCACCGCCATACCAGCCGCCGGAGAACACCAACAGCGACCAGCGGATCGAAGGCCAGGATTCTCGTCACCTCCACAGTGCAGCTTGTCAGCTTAAGCCCAAGGAACGGCGTATGGAAGATCAAGGTGCTCCATCAGCAGTGAACACTAGACAGGTTCCCACGGACGGGAAAGGTCATATCCCTCCCACCGTAATTCCGAGAAACGGGGTAGCGTGTGATGACTCAAAAGATGGCAAATCCCAGGTAAGTGCATTGAGCAGACTTATATGCATATAGAAGCTCTCGTGGTAGATGCTGACAAATGCATGGGTAGGCTCTGGATTCCGATGAAGCTCAGAACAACTCTGCACAATTACTGAAACCCCCGGCGTCAAGAGCAAAAGCTGGTCCTAGAGATCCGCCAAATCCTGTCGCTCAGTCGTTGAAGCTCTTCCCTGACACAATGCCTCCTCGTGTTCCAAGCAAGGGAGCTTGGCGCATCCCCAACAATCGAATAGCAGGCAAAGATGCGCCAATTTCTGCCAAATCCTCCGACAGGCAGCAGATTCCTGCTCCTGTCGCTTCGAAAAGAAAGACTGACAACGTCAGAAACTCGGCCAAAGGTTCTTCGGAATGTCAGGGCGAGCCTCGAAGATCATACCACTCAGGCAAGGCGTCGACAACACGGCCGGGGAAACCCTGTAGCGAACCGGCAATAAGTCCAATACATCCAGGATTTCCACAGTTGAAGAATACACGTCGCCCTGCATCGTTACCAACGGGCACCATAGACTCATTCCCTCTGCCAGCTCCCATGAGACCTCTACCATCACTGCCCGAACGGCCTCCTGCTCTCAGCACTGTTCGCCACCATAGCACCCCGGTCAGCAAAGCAGCAACTCGGATGAATCGCGACCACTCGGACGCCTTTCCAACCACCACATCTAAGAACCGCTTAGACGCCGAACACTGTCGCTCGGATACACAATCTGCGCTCCCTCAGTTGAGCTTGGTTTGGGAAGACTCGCCCGCCAGCGAGCAGGGTAAGTCTGTCGAGGAGACACCGCCCAATTATCCGGAATCTTCTGGGAAAGTGGAACAAAATCGGGCGGAGAGGGTGCGTTCACTCAAGTTCAGAGACATGATGGCAAGCCGTATCAGCCTCGACGCGCCAGAAACTCCTCGTGAGGCGAGAAAGGGCGATGGAATCAATACGCCAGCATCTCTAATGAGCTCCGGGTCCAGCCATGAATTGCGAACTGGCGACGAAAACGGACCTCGAGTAAGCACATCAGTCCGAAAGGAAGCAACTCCATCCGCTCCTTTGTCGCCTCCTCTTTCCCCACCTCCCGCTCCACCACTTGTGAAGTCTGCTGAACAACTGCCGTTCAGCAGGCGGCACGGCAGCTCGGCCACAGCTATCATGAGAGCATCGACAGAGAGGAGAGAGCCATCTCTTCCCGCTTCCGACCGAAGCGCTACGTTGCTCCAAAATAAGAGGACGCGGAGCATTGATGTCCTTCAGGAATTGGTGGCTAGAGAACAGAACACTTCGAACCGAGCCGGGTCTCCGCTCCCTTCTTCGGATGATGAGTGCATGGATAAGGGTACATTCATGTATGAGCTACGCCGAGACTCCAGCCGATATCAACGAACGAAGGTAGCCTCAAGAAAGTCGAGCAATCTTTGTCTGAGCCGACAGCGTGGTCCGAGGAAGACCGGATTCTCAGATCATGCCGGGCCCTTGACGCCGCGAAGGCAAAGAAGCCGCCTTTCGGAGGAGACGTCTTCATCATCGCTAGGCTCATCGAATCCGTACCATTCTCACGACCCTCGCGATAGGCGTGACAAAGCTTCCCACGCTCTCGATTCTCTTGAAGGGCGCATTGAACAGCTGGAGCGCCAGAACCGGATCCTTCAGGCGGCCCTTTTCGCAGCTTTGGATGTGGGTGTCAAGCCCAATGCGGAAGCCCTGTTTGGGGGTTCAACGACATCGCTGTCCGCCTCCGCAAATTCTTCAAGTGCGGAAACGTCTTCTCCATCCTCGACGGATCGATCTTCCAAACTGCGTGGTCGCACAGTAGCAGATGGAAGACGATCACGCATGAAGAAATCCCTTCGTCGCCCGGAAAGCTGGATTGACAGCCCTGGCTCCAGTCTGCGGAGCGATTATCAAAGTGATGACGGGGTCAGTGTCCGAGACCTTGAGGACATGATCGAAGACCTTGAATTCACTTGCTCATCGGACAAGCCAGGTTCCAATAGGGTGCGGAATGGCCGCATTTAAGCATTTCATTTAGCTTTTGTTTTTTCGTCTGCCCAGAAGGTTTCCTTTTAGTTGCACAGTCACTTGCATGCGTTTCCTTTGTTACTTGGTGGTTCAACTCGGGCCTTCGCCTCAACTAACTTGATATGCAGTCCAGAAATTGCGCTTGTTTCAGACTCCCCTAGACTGCCTTTTGAATTCTTACTTGCCTTGCCACTTTATTCCTCCTTGCTTGTTACTATTGCACCGCAGTGATACCATTTTGTTTTGTCTTGACGCGTCCATAAGTCACTTTGCTTTCAATTGCCATTAAATTCCCAAATTGAATATGACTTGGATATTTTCTTGGCAGTTCGCAATCGTAATATTAATCAAGCTATCGTAATGACAATCGAGCACCAGATAAACCCCCTTGGGGCATATATAATGTAGAAACGTTAGATTGTTCTGCCCAATCCTGCTTAGTCATCCGAGACCTATTTTGATGCCGATGGTATTGACCAGACTGCGAGTCGAGTAGCTTCAAGTCTCAACAACAAACACGAATTGGCAGTCCTTAATCAATTGACGACCTCTGAGCTGGCAGGTTGCTATCAAGGTCAGGTGGAAGCAAGAAACCGCACGGATCCAACGCAACCACCATCGCCTTTCTTTTCCTCCCCCACCCAAACAAACCCGATTCATTCCTATCCCCTCGTCATTCATTCGAAAATGGCACACGCACCAGCAGTAGGATACTCCCTGTCTATGATCAAGCCACATACTCAACGTTCTAAAACTGATTAACGGTTACTTAGACCACCCAAATCCCACAACATGTCACAGCTCTCCTTTCACATCTTACATCACGCCCCGGCGTACAATCCACCTTCATCCTTTCCCGCAAAGACGGATCCATAATCCAAAGCACCGGACTCCTCGCCTCACCACCGCCGAGAAATAGCACGACAAGCGCAACACAGACACCGCCAGCAACGGACGACGCGAACAGTACTACTACCCCTCCTACGGAGTCATTGGATCCTTCTTCGCCCGCTGGCGCAAGCACAGTCCGAACCCCTACCGCACAGAAACCATACCAGCCGTCTCAGGCGGAAGCTCTCGCGGCGCGGATCTTTGCTTTCGTGTCGAGTGCGTCGGAGCTGGGGATGACGCTGTCGTGTCCGCGCGCGGAGGATAGGGATAGCTATCAAACTGGGTTGAACGGAGATGGCGCGGGGAGAGACGATGCGAGGTCGGAGGGTGTGGACAGGGAGGAGGACGATGAGGTTAAGCTGCTCCGGCTGAGGACTAAGAAGCATGAGATCGTGGTCGTGCCGGATAGGAAGTATCTTCTGTGTGTGGTGCATGATGCTGCGCATGCGTCAGGGGGTTCGGGGGTTGCGGGGGGGCGCTCTAGGTGATGGTTTGCTAGCAGGGGATCTGGCGTTGATGGCTTTGATTCTTTGGTCTTGTCTTACAGGTCGGTTATAATTTCATTGCCGGTGTTTCTTGCAGTTCGTTGGTTCCCGGGCTCTTGTTTTGTTGCATAACTATACCCCTGTTGGAAGCAATGCATTTTACTTGCATATTTAGATCTTTTTGTCGAAGATTGAGGATCTTGCACTGAGTGGACTAGGTGCTACGGCAGTACCGCGCTATGGACTTACTATGATCTGGTTATTTGGTGCCATCGGCTATGCGGCGGGGTGTTACCCCTCTCGCAGAAGCTACTGACGGAGTTTCATCAGCTTATCAACGGTGACTGGATCTGATTCTGCTTGTATCCAGTTTCGTCTATCGATTGGCCTTCAGAAATTAGCAGAAATGGCTTCAGAATTTGATATTGCACAGGTTAGGACTCGTTTTCCCGCTTTGAATGCAGAGCAGGTGTTCCTCGACAATGCAGGTTTGTTTTGACTCGATCTTGTCTTGTGAGCGAGCGAGTGGCTGATCAGAATGCCGTTGACAGGAGGCAGTCAGGTTTTGGACACTGTGATCGAATCGTGAGTCATCTGGAATTTCGCTTGAAGCCGGTCTGATGCCCAGGGAAGGATTACATCCTACCTCTCTACCACCAATGTTCAATTGGGAGCGACGTATGGCATATCTCGGGCAGCCACCACTGCATTTTCTAAGGGCTACGAGGCGGCGGCAGAGTTTATCAATGCGAGTCCTGATGAGGTGTGGTCTTTGACCCTGGTAGCGCCGGCTTGCTCTGACCCCATTACTTCAGATCTGCCTGGGTATATCAACGACTCAGCTCTTGCACAACCTTTCGACCGGGCTCAAGTTCGAACCTGGCGATGAGCTGGTGCTCTCGAAGCTGAACCACGAAGCCAATACGGCCCCCTGGGTCCGGATCGCCGGACGACTGGGCTTGCAGGTGAAGTGGTGGTCGGCATCGGATCCCAGAAACCCTGTTTGTGATCTGGATGAGCTGGGCCAATTGCTCTCGGAGAAGACGAGGCTCGTTGCTTGCCCACATGCTTCGAATATCACGGGAACAATCACGAAGGTCAAGGAGATTGCGAAGCTCGTTCATCAGTATCCACGTGTGAGTGTTTTGGTGGCTTTTTCTTGCCATTGCTGATATGCTTCTTTCGTTAGGCTCTCCTCTGTGTGGATGGGGTTGCGCTTGCGCCGCATCGTCAGGTAGATGTGAAGGATCTTGATGTCGATATTTATGTAAGTTGTTGGTGAAGGTAGCTCCAGCGGAAGATTGCTCAGTCCTTTCCACCAGGCGTTCTCATGGTACAAAGTCTACGGGCCGCACATTGCTCAACTATACGCCTCATCCCGGATTCAGGATCAGATTAACAGTCTTGGCCATTTCTTCAAAGGCACAGACACGTTGGACCTGAAGCTCAATCTAGCATCCGCGAGCTACGAAGCGACACAGAGTATTCCTGCGGTGCCTGAATACCTTGGATTCAATCCCGCAGCTACATGGGACAAGATCGCCTCTCATGAAGAGAAACTACAAGCGATACTGCTGGACTATCTCAGAAGCCAGGATCAGATTACGATCTGTGGAGAACCGTCATCAAGCAAAGAGCTTCGCGTTCCGGTAATCAGTTTCACGGTGCAAGGCATCAAGAGCCAAAAGGTTGTCGAAGAAGTCGAGCGGCGGACGCAGTTTTGTTTTCGCCATGGACATATGTACAGCCACCGACTGTTGAACGATGTCGTGGGTTTGGAGGATGTCGAAGATGGCGTCGTACGGATCAGCATGTTGCATTACAATACTGGTGAGTCTGCACCTGGAAGTCTGTGGGGGGCTTGCTGACGGACATCAGAGGAAGAAATTACCCTCCTGGTCGAGAGCTTGAAAGAAATCATTGGCGCTCTGGTATGCGCTAGATCATAATCGAGTAATAATCTCCATGCACCATATGAACGTTTATGGTCTGCTCACATGCTGCATAGTGGACAATAGAAATATGGCTCCCGTGTACCTTCTATGTCCGCGTAGGTGGACGACGATCAAACTCAATAGATGCCGATTCCTTGCTCCTACTGTATTTTGTGGCCTGTAGCATTTTGGTCGAACAAGAGATGTCAAGCTGCATGACAGTTGGTCCAATGAAGCTGTGTGCCTAAAGTACCGACCTTTCATTCAAGGTTCTCATCCGGAGTAGCAATCAACAAGTACATACACGTGCATGCGTCTCTATGCATGAGTCCCAATCAGTGCTGTACCTACTGTACTTCCTTCCCCTCGAACAAATCTAGGCCATCTGATTGAGCGAAATTCGGCCGTGAGTTTAGGTTTCTTGCCGGCTACTAGATAGATACAGGCTTTTGGAGTTCTCGCTTCGGGACTTTGTTGTTCTGCTACGGATATATCTGGCGTGGTGGACTTGATTGTGAATATATATTCGTTGTATCGAGGACTGTAGCGCGGACCTTGTGAATGTTGAGGGATTATTAAGCTTTCTCCCTTCTGAAGTTGATTTACCTGTTTATGATACATTCACCGAGGAGCTTGAGCTATCTATTATTTGAATTTAGTAGTAAGATCCGCACTGGATACCCCAGAGTAATCCTCCATACTCATTGTGTCGTCCAGGCCATTGACGCGAATCTCTCGCAGTCTCGCCATCTACACTGGAGACCAACTCAGAAACGCAGTCTAACCGCTCCTGGCAGGTACGCCCGTTCTCCACCAACCAATCGAGGCAAAATGAATTCGTCGCCAGAAAATGCTCCGAGTGGGATTGGATGCTGCCTCAGGCTTCCAGCCCCCTCCCCGATGGGCTCTGTTTTCGGGGCGGCGCTAAGCCATACTGGGGATAAGGTGTGGGAGACGGTGGCGAAGACGATGACGGTATGAGTCACGACGCAGCGGATTGAGGCACAGTACTTGATCTCTAGACTATTTTGAGATTTGCGAGGTGGGCTTAGGATGAGGAGATGCTATTATTATTGCATCTATTGAACCTCTATCACTATTATGCTCAGCCTTGCGCAGCATGACATATCTGGTTGTCTAAGTATTGATCTGGATCTGGGACTGGAGATCGCGCGGAGGATTGTTAGTTTGATGGGTACAGTGTCTACCTTACTCTTGTTTTGGATCTGCATGATCGGGTGGTGAATCTTTAGCCAGATTTCTGTCATTAATTAATTTTAACCTGTTGTGTCAGTTGTTGTGGTACAACAGCCTCTTGCACTACTCATGTACCTCCCCGTGACTTATCCACTCTGTGTTGCCCACTTTGCGATAGTCGAGTAATCGAGGATAGAATGGCGAACAACAGGCAGAGATGAGCTGCCTATTTCGAAACAGATAATATTGTGGTTGTCAGCTCAGGTGATCAATCCTTAAGCGCGACAAGGTCATAATATTCGTTACTCATGATGGTGGAGAGGAAGAATTCTTGTGCTCCAGTGGTGGTTTTCTGCTGCCTGGAGTATTTATCCATGATGGTTCCACAAGTACAGTTGGCATGTCATCTCTGCTCCATACTACTCTGTTATCTAACAAATCCAACAAGCATACAATATTCCATCCGTAGAGAGGCACGAGTAGGAAGGCAGGAGTGCTCATGATCATCGTGGCTCAAGACGAAGGGAGACAAAGAAGTATCATTCTTGCCTTCTGCCTCGTTATTTTTCGCCGAGAGACAAACCATGGACCTATGCAGGATGTGTCACTGCCTTTGGGAGCAGCACCAGATTCTGAGCGAAAGGTGGCGTGGGCTGGGAGCAAATACCGCCCGGGTGGTTGGTTGGCTGACCACCAACAACTCTGGACCCGTTGTTGAAGGAGCAGCGGAATCAACCCGGATAGGAAATCTTATTACCCTTACTCCTGAGTCCGTACTCGCCGGCCCGTCAGAGGAGCCAGTCATGCAGTTTGTGGCACACCGGGTTTAGTTAGCAGCGAGGTTTATCCCATGGTGGCCTATAGTGATGATTCATTTCGCCTTAATGTTGCATGGTTAGAAAGAAACGTGGAGGAACTTATTCGAATCCTGTCATTCACCTAGCCGATATCGCGAATTCGTGATATCCTGACGACACTCTTGCCAGCAAACGACTCCATAGACTAGTGGTAGTTGAAATCGTAAGTTCATATTAATGTTCATTATAATGGTCATAAGGATATTCATTATAGATCCACTGTACGGACTAGATTTAGCCCCTACAGAGTAAGTATCTAGATGATCATCTATCGCTGCTAGTCTTTGATAGAAAATAATATGATTTCAAGCGATCAAGGTGTTGAAAATGAACAGTCTTTATCTATTTATATAATTCTAGAGAGGTTATATAATTATAGAGAGGTATACAAGCTGGACACTACCTTGAAGAAGCGCCGAGTGAACTTGAGGGCCTTGTGAGGGGAACTAGTCGTGTCTTAGGTAGAATCCTAGAGTATTCATCTATTTCAGAGTACGGAGTATAGAACATTAAATTCTCAACTTCGTTAAGATATATCAAAAGATACCAGAGCATATTAGGATATTTGACAGTAGAGTTGTCGAGTATCTCCTATTCTCCGTAACGGTGGACCAAATACCACAGAGCATCCCCTATCTCGGAAGCTGGCTGAGGAGTCATACATACATCCGCATCCGTCCAGCCCAGTCCCGATCGCGCCCTGATTACCTTAACAACTGTCAAGTCGCCCGCTTTCTGTCTATCTGCTCCTACTACTACTGACTACTCTCTCGCAAGACGGAGTGAAGACGTCCCTTCCTCCTTCTGTTAGAGTTCTGCTGTTCTGCTCCTTTTGAGCTATTCTTCTGTTACTCATCTTTTTATTGCTTGTATCAGTACTATCTACTTACTCTCCGCTCATTTCTCGTTTTTCGCCTTCGTTGGCAAAAAAAGAAGCGTGGTCCCTGCGTCTGCTCTTTGACTCCCTCCACCCCCGAAATTCCGCCACCTGAGTGTCTTGCCACAGGTACAGACTGAGGTGAGTAACCAAAATCTTCTGATTCCTTTTCGCCATTATTTTTCCCATCTTCCTTCCAATATCTCCTTTCCTTGTCCCACGGGCCCTTCTAAAACGTGTACTGGAAGTCGCCGCATTTCCCTCTCTTTCACCCGATCCATCTTTTTCCCTTGGACTGGCCGCCCCCCAGGTTAGTTAGTCACTGCTCTGCCTACTCTTAGTATTTGCTCCGCCCTCCACAAGAATAGGTAGTCATCAGGCAGCGTTCCCTCGGTTCCCGCCTGCTGGGTTTTACTTCTTGGGAGGAAAGAGTCATACTTCGGATCGCACCATTTTTATTCAGAAATAAAGAGATCCTCTCCTGACTTACGATCGGGTTGCTGACTGTTCTTTTGTCGCCTCAGCCTAGTCGAGCCTCACGACTCATCCCGCCGAACCCTCGTCCTTTTTTAGCCACCCGATAAACAGCTGACTGCCTGGACAAGCATCAGTCCTCCACTGGTACTGCCTGCTTGTTGGTCAGTTCGCCGTTCTATCGGCACCTTCATATAACCTCTTTCATATCCCTTTGATGATCAAGATGTACCCTGTTTACTCGATCTCTTCTGTTCCGATCACCAGCTTTGCAGACTCCTCAGCCCCAGATCTTCAAGCCTCCGACAAGACTGTCATGTTTGTTTAAACAACAGACCTATACAGTACTTATCACTTTTGAAATAAGCTTATGTCGGTATACCGCGGCCTACGCATACTTCTCAAAACGTGATCTCGGCTTTTGATCTACTACGGACTCTACGAACGGTGATCGGACTCGTGGACGTTGAACACCTTCCATCCATCCCGATACAGTTACACCTTTGACCTCTTTCGATTCCTACTTCGACGTCCATACCTACTTTGACTCCCTAACCTCGTCTCCTCCCTCGTCGCCACCTTTTCTTTGACAAGCTGGCGATCTCTCATAACTAAGGCACGCCGTCGCCTGTGAACAAAAAGACGGTATCTGTCTCACTGGTACCTCGTTAACGGTTATTTGCGCAACGGTTTTTTGACAATATCACGGTTCAAAATCGCCCATCTCTTATTTATAATATTCGGTTCGGAGGATTGTATAACCAACCAAAACTACTTCTGATTTCGGACAGTGGTGGGTAGGTTGTACGGTTTTGACTATCCCGAATATGACAGGGATGGACGTCTTGGGTTTGAGGGACTCATACCCGAGCATTCAGTACAAAGCGCCCTATGCGCATCCTTATGCTTCCTCGATCTCCTCCTCGGCGTCTTCCTCATCTTCTTCCGTCTTTTCCCTGGATTGTGTATCAAACCAGAGTTCCATCTCGTCGACTTCCACGAACCCGGTGGATGTAATCTGGGAAAATGAAGGCGAATACCAGGTGGCTGGAAGAATCTTGACTTCGGCGACTAGTTCGCGTGGCGGTGTGAGGGGTGTGTTGCCCAAAGCTACCGATGCGGCGGTCGCGCCCGAGTTGCGGAGGCATCCTCGGCGCACCAACAGCTGCATGGCTCAGTCCAGCGGCGTCAGTTGTGCCCGACCTCCGCCATGCCTCTTGCGACAGTCGGATCGGAAGGTCAACTTTGTTGACAATCTCGTCGGTAAGTGAATGTTTCCTCTTGATTTCCATCTTTTCTAAAGCTAAATGCTCTTGCCCTACGAAGACACCGCCTCGCAGATTGTAGAGATAATCTGGCCCTTGTCAGCAGTGGCATCTCGCAGCGACTCTGCCACAGGCTGCAAAGGTGTTTTACCCCTTCGTACTTTCATTCAGGAGACTCTCCGTCGGTCGCGCACCAGCTACAGCACTCTGCAGGTTGCCCTGTATTATTTGATCAAGATCAAGGAGCACGTGCCTCGCTACGATGCGGAACAGGAACAACCGCCCCGGAGCAAACCGGTCTGCCGTGCCATGCAATGTGGCCGTCGCATGTTCCTTGCCGCTTTGATCCTTGCATCAAAGTACCTTCAGGACCGCAACTACTCTGCCCGTGCGTGGAGCAAGATCTCCGGCTTGAATACCGCGGAAATCAACCAGAACGAGTTGATGTTTCTTGAAGCGATTGGCTGGAGACTACACGTTACCGAAGCCACCTTTCAGCGTTGGACGGACATCGTCCTGAAGTACACCCCGGGAGCTGGTGGGCCTTTTGCTGGAGAAGGCCAGTGCTGGCGAACGGTCATCCCCAAGCTCACTCCTGAACTGGACACAGTGGACGTGGAGCCTTCATCTTCTTGTATGGTAGGATTTGAATCGGGCCTTGTATCGGATTCACCTTCTCCTCGTTCCCCGTCGACGGGTGAGCACCCCAGCCCGTCATCCATCTACAATCAGGGATCGGCGTATCAGCGGTACTCGCCCATGTCTGCTGGAGCATCGTCTCTTCCGTCCATGCCACGACCACCTATGCTGCCAACACCTCAGTTGACGCCTCAGACGGTCATTGCTACCACTCCTGCTGCGAGTGGTAGCGCCTTCTGTGCCCGCCGGGCTTCCATCTGCGCTGCTATGTCACAAGTGCAAAATGTGTGCATGGCGCGATCGACTCTCGATCAGCGGCCGTCGCTGGCGTTTTGCCAAAAGGCTAACACGTTTGATGGATACCCGACCGTGGTTCGCAGATCGTCTCTGGCTCGATCGACGTCTTCGGCGTCATCCCCTGAATCGATGATTTCCGATGTCTCGACGCTGTCGTCGTCGAGTTTGTCATCTTGCTCTTCCGGGTCGGCCCCTATCTCCATCCTGGGCACTAGCGCCTCTGCCAAGCCTCGCTTGGCTGTGAAGGCAACGCTCCGATGCACCAGCAACTCACTCAAGGAAGGTCGGAAGGCTTTGGCCATCGCGTCTCCTATCGATGAGGGCCCGCTTGGTGAGATCTACAGCTCGCCTGAGACCTACTTGGGCGCAGCTGGCCAGGTCCCAGATCTATCCAATATCTCGCTGGGCACTCCTGTTGATCACGAGGCAGCTCAAAGCCTTTGTGAACTGTCGGGGGCTATTTCCCGCTCTGCACAGACGCTCGAGCAAGGAACGACTGCTCAGCGGCAATGCCGGAAACGTGGCCGCACAGGCTCCGAGGATATTCTGTGGCAGAACCATGTCCGCCACCTGATGAACCTCAATGCGCGGAACGAGGGCAAGGCTTCGGATCGTTCCATGGGCGATACTCGTTCTGGTCCGAAACATTCTCAGTCTCTCTCCGCTGCTCAACTCAGTCTCCTGGCTGTTAGCGCTCCTTTGTCTGGACCAGCTGGCATGAAGCGTGCTTGCTGTGGCAGCGAAGCGAGGAAGATTGCGCTGAACCCAAGTGTGCGATCGGAGTACTTGGGCTAGCTTTGTCGATGAAACATTCAGCTGCCAGGCTCTTTTCTCTCTTGTCTTTTTCTTTTCTGTAGAAAGGAAAAGTGGCTTTTTAGCGTGTGGCTTAGTCCATCATATCTCTCTTTTATTTCATATATGATCTCGTCGATCGAGTGACGTTCTTTTCAGGCTTCTCCAACGGCGCAGAGGTGAACAACGCAGACAACTGGTGGGAAAAGTTCTTTGATGCAGCGAACTTTATCTCGAGTTTTTCTTTTCTGCATTTGGAGAAAACGATTTTGAGTTGTCATGTGTATATACCCTGCTGTTGCTGGGAGTTTGAGACGGTTGTCTGCGTTGAACTCTACGTCTTCGACCTGTTGTTTATAGTGGCTCTGTTACCAGCAGATCTACTGATGTACGATGTATGCCGGGGTGGGTTCTTGTCCCTGGGAGCTACCGCTTAGTCCATCTTTCTTATCATTTATTCCTACATTTCTCTGCATCTATTGTCGGTCTTATTACACGAACGGAGTGTGGCGGGATGGGAAGGGTGTTGTCATGGTTTTATCTATATCTTTTTGTCCTCGCTTTCTTTTACTTTGTTGGATGGAGCGGCGGTTGGGAATGGTCCAGCTTCCTGGCAAGGCAAGGAATGCATATCTATCTATCATAAGTGACGACTTTGTCCTACTTAACTTACCCAGAGTTCTTGCAAGTTCCCTATGTTTGTTAGCCGTCAGCAGCATCCAGCGATGCACTGGACGTACCCAGGATAGCCAATCACAATGTAATCACCTAAGTACTCTATAATTCTTGGCTGACTTGTCGCGGCGTGACCTGATCTCTTCGGCGAGAGGCGACTGCCTGATCTCGGAAGATTCAAGGACCAGCCGGTCCTGGTGTCACTCAGTGACTCACCGCATCTTGTAGCGAGCTGAAAGGTTGGACTCCGGATTTGAGGCTTGACCGGTGAGTCAATGCGGGTTGCAGCCTGAGGCAGCAATGAGTCAACGGGTGAAATCGGAAGGCGTTGAATTTACCTAGGCACCTATACAACCAACCACCGGGTACGGAGTACGGCTACGAGTTGATGCTTTGAAGAGCAAAGAAAGAGGAAGTCAGGCTTAAATTGATTTGAGATCAGAATATACAACAGCTGTGATTCACTGGTTCACCCCATCCAACCTAGCGCTAAAAGCCACTGGCCCCAGTGCTGCCCTCGACATCCTCCTCCGTTCTCCTGAAAACTCCTTCAAGCATGTCAGGCATCAGGCACGGACATGGCTGGACCAGCGGTCGCGTTAGCCATCCGTCACCTCACCATAGATAGATGGTTGACGAGCAGTGAGTGAACTTAATTCACCTGGGCTGCTGAACTCAATCTAGTCAATCCCATTATGACCTGGTAACTGTGCTGGCCCAGAAGATCCCGTCGTCGGATCCAAAGGCACTGGCTTTTGGTAGTGGGAGGACGCTGGAATATAGTCTGCACAAGGTCAGATAGTGAGCATGTGAAACATTAAGCGAATATCTTGACATACCTCGCTTTGTTGCAGTGTGGGCATACCATTCCTGTCTCGGACGAAGAGCTCAGTAGTCCCCGAGACGGGAGCTCCTGATAGCTTTGTCCCTTTGACAATAACTTGAGGATGTATGCGACATATGAAATCGGTAGACGGTTCTGCCATGCGGCATTAGCTGAACGGAGAAGTACTGGTTGCGTCACAGTTAATCACTGGGCTGTAGAAGTAATCCTTGGCTCTTTTCCTTCGTTATACTTTGCTTTCGCAAACAATACGTGTTTGCCCCCAAATGGGACCGGGTAATAATGTGCGGGGGCAAACGCCGTCATAGCAATCTGACAAATTCAGTTTGGGGATTGGGATTATTCGCCCGACGATCGGATGTGATCTTTCGTCCCTCCTTTGAGATTAGGGGAAAGTTCGCGTGAAAGGGATCTGCCGTGCTGTTGGCCGCGCTCCATCGACGTCGTCCATATCCATCTCGGATTCTTGTACCTGGCTGTATAGTTGCAGGCGTCGGAGATTATCACTGCCATGCGCCGCTGTTGTGGAGTATTCCAGAAGTGGTCGTCCTTGTCCAGCTTCATTTTCTGTTCGAGGTCGTCCATATAATTGACTCCCAGGACTGGCTCGCTGGCCAAGCATGTGTCAGAGGGTATCCTCCGCATGCCGCTGGATAAACTCATCCTCCGCATCGTTGCCATCCGACTTTTCCCCACACTCGATCGTGTCTCCCGTATCCGCAGGGCGGTTTGCCGCCGGCAACAAAGGTTTCGAGCAGGTCATGAAGCTGGGCGGTTAACTGCGGCAGCGCCCCGACGACGCTGTTGCACTTGATCCATCGTGAGATGGACCTTTCCTGGAAGAGCGTCCACGCCTTCTGTGGGTCTCGCTGGCCGAGGCAGTGAACCCGCCTGGGAGGTTGAAAGACCGTTGTAAGGATGAGAGAGGGTTCCAGCAGGACGACGCGACTGCATTGACCGTGCAGGTTGAGACCGTGGGCTCCACACCGGTACGAAGCCAGGAGGACTGGAGACTCCGACCTCTAGCACCACAGTTGGCCATTTTCGAGAACGGCCCGCTGGTGGCCTTCGCCGTACCCTGGCTTAACCTTCTTATTCTGCGGGGTTTTCGGTGGTTCCTAGTGGAGAAAAACTCCCAACGATGTGACCTTTTGACCCAGCTCGAGTCCCTAGTATTCTGTTCTTAAACCTTAGGATGTACCTTCCACACCGTCACAATATGCTCTAAGTCCTCAGTATTGAATTCGATCTCCCCTTTTCGGGCCCACGGGTCGAAGGGAGACCCTTTGAAAGGGATTTACTAGAGAGACCCCAGAGATGCGAATCGGGTGCTGGGCTGTCGCATTTGTCAAGATTACCCCAATTTCGGAGCTTCGCCCATGGCGAGGTCCCCTTACCGTGGTCGACCGAAAGGGATCTGACCGATGGAGATAGAGCTCAATTGAAAGTTAGACGGAGACGATCCAGGTCCTCGAAGTCGACCATCGACACAGGCCAGGGAAGAACTTCCCCGTCTAGGGGGTTACGACGACGCTTCTTTGACGGAGTTGAACCGAAAGACGGGGTTTCGCGGGGGCGTTTCGATAGGAACCCTTCTCCTTTATCAATCATGGACGAAGAACCTTTGATAACGGAGGGCTTAACAGCGGAAGAGCGACGGCTGATGCGACCTGCCCCAGCTTCGACTGATGGGGTATGTGCAGTGACGCTGGCAGAAGGAGGTGTGGTGGACTTGTGGGGGGTATGTGAAGCTCTGGATACGTTCGACTGTTCTTCGATGGGATCGTTGACAACCTCTTCTACTTGAGGGGGAATATCTCGCAAAGTGGGACTGCTACCAAGAGCCTGCAGTAGTCCACCAGCCTGAAGAATTGTGCTACACGAATAAGTCAAGAGAAAGGAGAATCGATGGGGTAGAAACTTACACGCTGTCGTCGGAATTCCATCCTTGTGTATGACTCAAGTAATAATTGCATTTTGCTGACTTGCCATTCCAGAGGCAATTGGCGCACGACCCCTGAAAAAACGCACGAGTGGTACCCGCTGAATCATACTCAGGCCCCATGATGCACTTCTTAAACATACCTGACTTAACACAATGGTTGCAAGTAGTCTCCACTTTAATGCCGCGCTGATAAAGGATGACAGCAGACTGTTAGATCGAATTTGCAATAGGTTTGGTCTTTGGTTCTCTGTCTCTGCCGAAAGACTATTTGAGATTGCGAACGACATCTAGTAGGGTCACACACGATTTCTCCTGAGCGGTCAAAGTGAGATGGTGCTTCGCGGCGACTTCGGCGACGACACCTCGTCGGTCAGGGATATGCATTATGTCCTCTGGGAGCGAATCAAAAATGGAATGATAGTGGATCAATTGGCACAAGCGAATACGCGAAGCAGATGATAATGGTTCTAACAACCCTATAACTTGCACGAAGAGTAATTTGAAAAGCTGTTGTTCCATCGAACTGGTTGGTACGAAACCTCGCACTCGACGAAGTACGAAAAAGTTGGGAGTATTTATACTCGGGCTGCACGCGCTAGCAGCGAACGCTCGCTTTGCCTGTTGTATGGTCTGGAGGCGATGGAGGGGTTTCACCCACATGGAACCCATGAATGTCATTGTGCCGCCCTTTTCTACACAACTAGCTCGGGCCCGTTAGATGGGATGGGTATAGAAGTAATCAGAGGATTGATCTTACCTGCCTCCTTCGCTGGACCGGGAGCATTAGGCCAGTCCGTTAACGCCTAAAGGGAGCTCAGATTTGATGCCAGCAGACTCCCCATCTAAGGTCTGCGTTGACCAGGGATGAATGCGAAGAAGATCATGTGAACAAGAGAACGAAAAGAGAGTAGGTAGTACGGTGAATGGTGACATTCACAGTTTCACTATAGTACTTTGCTAGAGCAAGAGATCAGTGAATTTGAAGAGGTATACTCCAGTGGTGGACTGGTTGTGAATATAATGGTCAGCCAGATGCAGCAGTGCTCTCTGGCATATACTGTATCGTGTTTCCTGCTTCTTCATCTAGGCTACAGAGGTAGACATGATATTTAAGCCATTCTGTATAGCCGAGGTTGAGATGGAGCCTAGCTGCCTGAGGACTAGCTCCATCAGATAAGATTAGATATCTGGTTGGCTGTCGTTCCTTCTTCCCCTCACGCGCCTTCTGCTTTTGGTCATCTGCACAAAGCCGTGTGATACTGACACCACCAGGGCTATTAAAAGGGCGATCTCTTCCCTTCTACAGAGTGCTTTCATCCGCATCTCCACGTCTCCGCAGACAGAATACTTTCATAGCATCTCGCCAACCAGCCAGTTGTTCAAGTTGTTCCTCTCGAAAACATGGATCGTGCCACCCTTTTCTCCGCACTTGCTTTTCTTATCGGTCATGTCCTGCAAGCGACCGCTATCCCATCGGCTTTTCCGCAAGACAATGCCGTCAACCAGGTGCTTCTTAGCGATTCATATCAAGACCAATCTGTTCCGTCAATACCGGCAGAAGACAACGTCCAACACAGTGATGTCATCCACATCGGGGAACCCGAGACCATGCGAGCACCATCCTGGTTCACCTCAACACTCATGGCTCGTCGTCTCCTAGCCCTGTCAACAACGGGCACCGTCTCGACCATCTTCCCCGACCCGCTCCCCGGCAACTCCCACGCGCCCACCTCCGTGGCCGGCCTCCCCATCAGCCTCCCAGAGTACATCGCCGACTGCGACGAATACCTCCCTGCAGACGTCAGCAACGGCGGCGACGGCAACCCGACCTTCCTCGCCCTCCACGTCTCAACAACCTTTCGCAACACCGCTGCCGGCTCAAACATCAGCCTCGCAATCGACTGGTGGGACCACTTGAACCAGACCCAGCCCGTCGCGCCGGGGTTTCCTCCGAGCGAAGCAGGTCTCCCGCGCGTCACGCTGATCGGGTACGTGGAGCCGTTTGATACGCCTCTGCACGGGGATACAGAGGCAGCGCTGGAGGAGTGCTATCTGCGCGCGCATCCGGATGCGAGTGCCTGGTTGCCGGGAAAGCCTGGGGCGCCGCATTCGAGCTACTGGGCGAAGATGGTAGTGGAGCAAGTCTATTGGATCGGCGGGTTTGGGGGCTTGCAGCAGATTGGGTGGATAAATGTCACTGAGTGGAAGGGGATCCGGCGTGTGGGAAGTCTGCCTGGTGTTGGTGATGGGAGGGGATGGGAAGATGTGAGACTTCCTGGGGAGAAGGAGTAATCCGTGATCTCTACGTATTTCAATATGCCATATGAAGCGACCAGTGCTAGTGGACAAGAATAGAAAGATCGAAGATTAAGATGAACAGTTTATACCGTTAACGACACTAGTATCAGGTCAATGGTTGGCCACTATACTCAGGTGTTCATAGTATCCTCTTTTCATATGCTGGTAGCATTCAGCAATTTGATCCTTTCAATCCTGAGCCACTATTTGGTGAGTTAGCCTGGCACGAAGTACTCGAGTTAAATGATCCTCTCATTGCCTTTCCTGAAACTCTCTTCGAAGGGCTAATTCTCTTCTAATGAAGACAACGACAATCTAATCATGGGCCCGATTATCCTGCCATCAACACTGCGGAATGATGGCTTCTGCTACTTATGAACCACGGGGGCGCGAAATGATCTGCACGAATCGCCACACACGGTTCTCTTTAGAGATCAGACAGGATTCTTATCAGACTTTTAATGGCGTTACACTGAAGGAGAATTTCGCCAATGAGATGGTGAACTGATAAGTCGACGGTGCGCTTGGCCTACAGGGATTCAGCTGGCTTATCAGCAGGGCGAGTTGGCTTATCTTGGGGAGTAAGTCATGGTCTTAGTGATGGGGATAGATATATAGGTAGGCTTCTCTGTTCAAAAACCTGGGCAATAGTGTATCGATGACATTGGCTTTGTTTACCTGATAGACAGCGGCAGAATATATCTACTGAGGGTGTATGGGTGGTGACGCAGAGCACTTTCGACATTGCATCATCCCTCCCTTGATAAGCCATCTGCATGCAAACATAATTACTTTTTCTCTTCTCTGTTCTCCATAATTTATCTTTGCTCCACATGGTCTCTTGTTGCAATTGCCTAGTCTCACAGTAATACTCCATCGTCCTACGATGGTATTCAGACGACCCCGTCTGCGCGTCACCCAGCCCAAGTCGGCTTTTGCAGAGGGAAATGCCCGCTGGACCAACCTCGATCTCGATCCTGTCCCTCGTCACCGTCGAAAATGGGGTCCATTGAGTTTTGTCGGTGAGATATCACCGATCCAATTTCTGGGTTTTGCATTGCTGACTCCGACCAAAGCGTACTGGATCTCCGACGCATTCAACGCCGCAACATGGCAGTTCGCCAGTGGCATCATCGCTGTCGGGCTGAGCTGGCGCGAGTCCCTCGCCATCGTGGCCATCTCCTTCTTTATCATTTCCTTCGTCATTGCCGCCAATGGTGCCGTGGGGGCCATCTACCACATCCCGTTTCCCGTCATCGCCCGCGCGAGCTGGGGCTTCTGGGGCTCCTACGTCGCCATCATTTCTCGCGTGATCCTGGCGATCTTCTGGTTTGCGATACAGAATGTCAACGGGGGCAATGCCGTCCGGTGCATGATCGGCGCCATCTGGCCGAGTTTCCTGACGTTGAAGAATGACATCCCCGAGGACGAGGGCATCACGACTGCCGGGATGGTGGGATACCTAATCTTCTTTATTGTGCAGTTCCCATTCCTGTGTATTCATCCAAACAAAGTCCGGTGGCTGTTTGTCGCCAAATCCATCATCGTGCCCATTGCGTGGCTGGCGATTCTCGTCTGGGCGTTCGTGGCCGAGGGCGGCGGAGCGATTTTTGACCAGAAGCCCACGGTTTCCGGGTCCAAGTATAGCTGGCTGTTCCTGGCGAATATGACGTCTGTACTGGGGAACTATGCCACGCTCAGCGTGAACCAGGTATGTGATGCATTTCAGAGGTAACACCGATATGCTGACCGACAAAGTCCGACTTCTCTCGATACTCCCGCGTCAGCCCTAGATGGCAGCTCCTCTACATCCCCATGCTCCCCATCGTCTTCACTTTCATCTCCTTCATCGGCATCGCCGCCTCCTCCGCCGGCCAGTCGCGCTACGGCGGCGATATCCCATGGGACCCGATCGTGCTGATCAGCCACTGGACCAGCCGCGCCTGCCGCTTCTTTGCCGCGTTTTCCTTCGCCCTCGCCTCCCTGGGCGTCAACATCTCCGCCAACTCCATCTCCGCCGCTAACGACCTGACCGCGCTCGCACCGCAGTACATCAACCTGCGCCGCGGGCAGATCATCTGCGCGATCCTGTCGTGGTGTCTCGTCCCCTGGAAGATCCTCGCGTCCGCGGGAAGCTTCCTGAACTTCATGTCCGCGTACGCAATCTTCCTCGGCCCCATCGGCGCAATCATGCTCTGGGACTTTTGGCTCGTCAAGCGGAGGAAGTACGATACCCTGGCGCTGTATCAGCCGTCAAACCCGACGTATCGGTATTCCGCGTGGGGGACGAACTGGCGCGCCCTTGTCGCGTTCCTGGTTGGCGTGGCGCCGAATCTACCGGGTTTGATCGCGTCTGTGAACAGTAGCATTGATGTCGGGGTTGGGATCCATCCGTACCAGTTTGGGTGGCTGTTAGGGTTCGTGGGGACGAGTATCGTGTATGTGGGTCTGTCGGTCTGGTTCCCGGCGCGCGAGAGCTTGATTGAGCGGGCTGTGCTGGCGGATGAGATTTACGATAGCAGGGGCACGGTGGAGGGGGTTGATGCGGGTTCGGAGGAGGTTTTGGGGGAGGGCGGGGGTCGGGAAGAGAAGATGCTCGGTGTGAAGGACGGGATACTAGAGAAACGAATCTGATGTAGTTCAATTCGCTTATCTATGTAGTAACAGGCCTGATATGATGTGTTCCTTGATCCTGATCTTCAGTCGCTGTTGGTCACCGAAGGAGTAGTATTCTATCGTATCCGCCTGCGCGCTCTGTTCTGAGGCGTGTCCTATCTGGAGACACTGGTCCAATCTGATAGTCATTCGCATTAATGACTGTACTGTCCATCGGGTTGAAAGTGATCATCGAAGCAGATTGTAGCGGCTTCGGATGATCCAACCGATCGTCGGTGTCAGACCTCAGACCTTTCCGACCCTGGTTGATGGGGCGAGATGCCATAAACGTATCCACCGCTTCTAGGGCCTGGAGGAATCTCACGCCCCCGGCCCATACGCAATCGCCTCCTTAAGCACCTTACTCACACCCGCCGAAGCCCTTCCCACCTCCCCGCCCTCACTGCGCGCACCCTCCAAACCGCGCTGCACAGCCCTCAAAAACCGATTCTCAAACACGCGATACCGATCCTCGCGCGTCTCGTACATCTCCCCTTCCTCATCGCGAGGCTGCCCAAACAGATTCAAATGCACAAACGGCGCCGTCGCCTGCGGAACCATATGCTGCGCCGCATGACACAACGGGAACTCCCACCCCGACACCCCCATCGCACTATCCTCGTCGGAAGAATCACCCATCCCATCATCCGGCCGCCCGATCCCCGCCTGCAGGAACACCGCCAGCGCGGCCAACACCTTAACCATCGGCTGGCCCTTAGCGCCCGACTTGCCGAACGAAGCCCGATTCCCCGACCACTTGGACGACTCCTCCGTGTGCCAGCCCAGCACAGACAGGAAGCAGTTCAGCGTCTTGATCCAACCCCCGGCGCAGGAGACGACCTCCGCGCCTGCGACGTACACCAGCCAGGACAGCACCTCGACGGCCGAGACGCGGATGTCGGCTGCAAGATGGGTCATGCCTGCGCGGATGTAGGGCAGGAGCTGGGGGACGTGATCCTGGATGTCGTTGGCTGGCAGCGCGCGCAGGAGCTTGAGAAGCTGGGTGCGAACGCTGGAGCTTGCGTCTAGGATCAGGGGGAGGAGAGTAGGCAGGAGGACGCTTACGGGCTGGGGGAGGGGGGAGTCTACTGGCCTTGAGACGAATGAGGTGGTCAGGTGCGCGAGCGAGTCGCGGCGCTGGGTGTCGGATTTGGAAGAAAGCAAAGAGACGTGGTGGGTGAATTGGGCGTCTGATGATGGGGCGGTGATGTGAAGGGATTGTTGGTTGAGGGTGATGGCTGTGACGGCCTATTAGCACTTCATATGCATGTACATGGTAGAGCAGGCTGCGTACTTTTTGCGCGAAAACTTGTGTCGGTGAAGTTGTCAGGCTTTGCCTTGGTTTTGCCGACTTTCAGTTTCGTTTTCTGGGCTGAGTTAGTAATGCTCTGGTGCAGGGCTGATGCAGGACTTACCTGGAAGTCCTTCTTCTTTTCCTTCTTCTTTTTCGTGCTGGAGCCCATGATGACAGGACTCGGAAATAGAGTCTCTGAATGCTAAGATATGAATGCTTCGATGGGGAGATGTTCCAGAATCAAAGGCCGAGATACCCCAATTTTACTCTCCGCTTGAACCACGCACAAAGTCTCGGTTTCGAGTTTACTATGCGATGGGTATCCCTCTCTGAGCGTAGAAGGATGCCAAGGCTTGTTCCAGAAAATAAATATGCTGATGGGGACGTCAACGTCCATGAACATTTCGGGATATCTTCATCCCCAATCTGAATTTTTGAAGATCACGTGTAGCACGTGACATATGTCCAGCCTGAGGCAGCATTTCACGGCACGGAAAAGGCAGATAGAACAATAATAGACAATTATATGCCCTACAGTAGAAATCATATTGTCATATCTGTCGCCCTGAAGATTCCAGAACTGAGATAATGATTCGATACTTTACACTCCGTAGACTATGGCGCATTGAGCTACCAGCCAAGAACTACAGTAGCAACTCACATGCGGCAGGCCACTCTTTCCCCTGAAAGTCATGTTGACCTGTCATTCTCTCCAATCAGAGTTTGGACATTGCAGCGGTTGCTTTGCTTGTTCTCCTTGTGATCTCCCAATCACATTGGCCGGCGTAACCTCATGGTTCGCTATGAGTGGACCTTGGTTGATCCAAGAATGGGAGGATGCGAGGGAGATACTGATGATCATCATTATTTTTACCTCAAGGCTTAAGCCATTATTTCTACTCCTATATCAATACTCTATCCTTTCTCAGCATGGTCTATGTGGTCAGTATGTCCCCTGACAGCTTCTTCCAGGGACAAACAACAGCAAAATGGTCTTCAATGGGCTCCTCCGCTTCCGGATCATCCGCTCTAAAGAGGTCATGGAGATCGCCCTGAGCGGAGGACATGATCAATCGCAGCTTGTCAAGAAACAGACTCTCCTCACCATCAAGCAGCTTCCACCATGGTACGATCCCAACCCGTTCATCCTTTCAGGATACCGTCCCGAGAGCCGATCCTACTATCGCTGCTTCGCCAGTTGGCTGTACTGCCACAACGAAACTGGAAACATCTACTCGCATCTGATTCCAGGCGTGTTGTTGCTTTCGTCCCAGGGCATCCTGTACGAGTACATCCGCACAACGCATGGGAACCTCTCCAACTTCGACTGGTCCATCGTCTCACTGCAACTTCTCACGGCCTCAATATGTCTCCTGACATCGACGACGTACCACACCCTGCTGAACCACTCTGCAGCCGTCGCGCACCGCTGGCTCCAGCTCGACTATATCGGGATCATCGTGCTCATTCTGGGCGATTTCATCAGCGGACTGCATTTCGGGTTCTATTGTAACCCGCAGCTGAAATACTTCTACTGGTCGCTTGTCAGTGCCCTGCTCATAGTATAATCACAGTCACGGACTCAATGCTGATATGGATGCCTGCAGATCCTGGCCTTCAGTTCCGCAACCGCCGTGGCCCTCCTCAGTCCGCAGTTCAGGGGTCCCGAGTGGCGCTCGTTCCGACTGGCCAGTTTCATCTGCACCGGTCTCTCGGCGCTTGCGCCAATCGGCCATGCGTGCGTGCTTTGGGGCGTGCCGTATCTCTGGAAGATAGGCGTGCAATATTACCTGCTCGAAGGGTTGTTTCTGATCATCGGTTGCTACTTTTGGGAGGTAGGTTTCCTTCGATTATATCCAGAAGGGAAGATTGCTGACGCACCGCAGAGGAGAGTTCCTGAGAGCCTGTACCCGGGTGCATTCGATATATGGGGCCATTCGCATACGATATGGCATGTCTTTGTGGCGTTTTCCATTGGTGCTCATGTCATGGGACTGCTGCAAGGGCTGGAGTACAGTTATAGCCAGGCACAGTGTCGGTGATTCCCTTCAAGATACTTAAACAAGAATGACATTGCGTATGCGCACTTTTATCAAAGTCCCAGATACCCGTACTCAAGCCCAGTCATCTCAACTAGCCCCTAAAATACACACATTAGCAACCTCACCCAACCTCACCTCCCACGAGGAAGAAACATACCCCGCGACCCACCTCCCAACGCCCTCGCAACAGCCTCCTGCGCAGCCTGCAACATCCCCTTCCCCTCTTCCTCCTTCTCCCGATCCCGTCGTCCACCCCCGTCTCCAAAGGAAGCCTCCCACTCCCCAGCCCGCATTCCCGTCGGCGTATCCGACAACAACCTCGTCGTGCTCTTGTTATCCCCTGCAGCCCATCAATATCAACGCGCCATCCGCAAAGCTTCCCCCCGGGATAGGGAGTACAAACCCGGCTGCATCGCCTCGGCGATTTTCTCCGCGACACTACTGCCTGATTCCTTGGTGTGGTCGGCGTAGGACTGGGATGGGTTGTGTAGGGTGGGCGTGATGGGGTCGGTGGCTTCTTCTGTCCGTGTCATACCACCGAGTTAGATATGCCTGAGGGGATAAAGGGGACAGGACTGTTACCCTCGTAGGAAGAGCGATTGTCGCCCTGGTTTTGGTGTTGGTGTCGGTATTTGTCAATGGGTGGGTGTTCTCGGGGTGGGGAGGACGTACTGCCATTCCGGACATGGTGAGTTCAGTTCCTTCGACTCGTTGATCTGATGAATTGGATTTGGCTGGATGGTCTTGATGCTTGTTTGATATCTAAGTGAGCATGCAATATATGATTGCAGAGGTATATATGTGCTCAAGTTAGTGATGTCATGGCCACGCAGGGGTACAGTGACTTCATAGTCGGGCATGCATTCCATGGAGAGGCTACTTTTCTGCGAGGTGAGTGAGAAATCGCTTATATTGACCGATACAAAGCTCGGCATAGTCTATCTAATTAAGAATAATCTCACGAACCATCAGACAGAAAAGTGAAACAATCAAACAGAGATGCGCACTTCTGCCCGGCCCCAAGTCTCGAGAACATGCAACGAAACCGAAAAACAGAACAAAAGACGCAAGACACAAAAGGAAGACTGGGGTCCGGACAGACGCGATTGTATCAAGCAACTGAAATCATCAAATCAACATAAAAACGTAGACAACCTTGGTGTATCCAATCTCCCGGTCCCACACCTCCGAGGAGAGGCTGATCTGGCATGAGCAGAGTCGAATCATTATCGGCGTGCCACTGAGATCGAGGCGTGGAGGATGCATCGTATTGAAGATGTATCGCGCCTGCCCACAGAGGCCACATCAACCAAAGGAGAGAGGCATCGCATCACTCATATCAACCATTAAGATACCAGCCACTATGCCTGACGAACCAGGTTGCTGCACCCTCTGTCGTAAGATGGTCGTAAATCTGAATCGTGAGGTGCATTTGATCAGTCAGGCCGCGGTCAACACTCCCAAACACCTTGTTCGTCTAGCGAGCAACTTCCCCCACAATCTTGTTGATCTCAGATTTGAGCGTAATTCATCACGTCTATTAATCATGGTGTAAAGGAACATATCTCAACGCGCAAAAAAAGAAAGAAGTAAATGGTGATGAAGTTTGAAAGTGCTAGCTCACAAACTCATGGTCAACCACTCCCATTCCTGGCTTGCACCCTGACCACCAGCAATGCTATGATTGGCCGGGTTCACCGCTGCCGGAGGCATGGCAGGTGCTAATGGAACCACCTTCGACCGGCCACCAGACGAAGTGCTGGGCTTGTTGCTGTCGTCGGCTGCGTCCGTCTCACTGGCTTTCTCCAGACGCCGTTGGCGCTTGGGGGCCACCTGAACGGTGCTACGGCTTTGTCCAGCGCTCGTAGAAGGAGTAGCCTTGGGTGGTGCTGCCGCGATGGGGACCACACCAGATTTGCCCGTCGCAGCTGCGGTCCTGCCAGCGGCTGAGGCCGCGCCTCCAGGAATGGCCGGCGGGGACTCGGATGTAGTGCCACTCTGTGCGCGGCTCGATGTAGGTGTCGTCATGATGGAGACCTGCGCAACTGAGTTCTTGCGAGAGGACTTCTTGGACGAACGAGACGCGCCCACAGCAATACTGTTGGCGCTACTGCGGTTTCGCTTCTTGATGACGTCTGTCTTCAGCGACAGCGGACGAACCACTCCATGCAGTTTGAGGAACAGACCGCAGGCGTTACAGAGGGGTTGACCCTCGGGATTACGGCGCCACAGTGGGGTGGTCTGAGTGAAGCAGTTGGTACAGGTGGTTGGCCCATTGCTCTGATCGCCGTTCTTGGAGCCACCAGGGCTCGCCGGTCGGGACGGAACAGCACTGCTGAGTCCCGATTCCGGAGGGGTGTTCGGCGATGTGTGGGAAGTATTGTTCATGCTCTGGCGCAGCAGTTGGTTGGTGTTAGGCGTCGACGTGGTACGAGCAATCTTCTGACGACGAGGGTCCTGCTCGCGGTTGCGCACTTCACTGACCGAGGCTGCGGATCCGTGCGTGCGGCCAAGACTGCCGCCTTGGTTCCACTCACTGGGAGTGTCCATCATGTCTGCCGAGCCGATCGTGACATGTTTCCGGTGCTGCACGCTGAATCCAGACAGTGAGTGGAAAGATCCAGGGAACTGACCGTCCCAGTGCAAGCCGTTCATGTCGCCGGCGTTGTCATCACCAAAGTCGGCGGGCATAGCCAGGCCAGCGCGCTCGGTGTAGTTGTTCGCATCATCATCCTCGTTGTCAGAATCCGCACCGAACGAGAATATGCCGGCATGAGAGTTGGAAGTAGGGAAATCGCTGGGGTTTAACACCTGAGTCGGATCGACATGCTGCGACTGAGGGATAGTATAATTCGGAGAATGAACAGCAGAGGACGAGTTGCTGGCGTGGGTCATCCCGTGCTGCTGCTCGCTACCGGTATTGTTGTTAAACATGTACCGCGGCTGCAGCGAAGCGGACAAGTTCGAACGGTGGGTAATGTAGTTGGGAATACGCCGTTGAGTCCGAGCGTCAATCGAAGGCATATCGAAATACAAGGAGTGATCCCCATCGTATGTGGGCTGAGGCGTTGATACGGTGGACTGGTACCCCGACGGAGGAGGAGAAAAGAATTCAGTCGAATTAAGCGACGAGGCAATCGGGGTCTGCGCATATACGTTCGCAAACGGGTTGGCCGACGTCATAGGAGAGTCGCTGGGAGAGAAAGTAAAGTGCGCCTGGTAAGGACCGGCCGACGATAGAATCGGATCTTCTCCCAAGCTGAAAGTGTCCAATCCAAAGGGGACGCCAGGGGACGTAAGGTTATTGTTGTGGTGGTGGTTTTGAGTATTATGGTGGAGAGCAAATCCAGAGGACGCATTATCAAGGGTGTAATCAGGAACACCGGCCGAGAAATGGGGATCCTGAGCCAGCATGGCGTTCGACACGGGCGGCACCTGGGGAGAGGACTCGGCTGGCCGCTTGCGAGTGGGAATCTGGAGATTGAAGAATTGGCGCTCATCGATGCTTGTCTTGCGCACGCGGCGGGGTACATAGCCAAACTCGTTGTTTCTGCGCTGGTCCTGAGGTGGGTGAGGGAAGGAGGCTGGCACGGGAGTGGCATCGGCCGATTGGTCCTTGCGAGACTTGATGGGGATCGCCACGGATGAAGTCGCCGCTGTATCTGTTGTGGGTGACCGAGGGTGATCGGCGGGCGACTCGATAGGAACTATAAAGTCGTCGATGTTCATGGGGTCGGAGGCAAGATCGGTGGACGTTGATGGCCGTGCAAAGGAAGGGCGGTCGGACTGACGGAGTTGGGCAATACCGCTCGGTCCCGAGCTGCCACTGTTCTTCATCGAAGGACTATATCGTAAAAGAGAATAAGATGAGTTCACCATGACTTCAAAAAAGCGCGATTGTCCAAGCACTCCGAATCATCATAGACATACCGATTCTGCTGAAGCCTTTCGCGTTCCTTACGTTTCAAACTCATAGCCATCATGCGCCACGTGAGATTTTCCATGCGCTCCTGGTTGGGTAACTGAGCTTTTGTTCTAGAATAGAGCTTCCATATCTGAGTAGCCAGTGGATCCTTCCGTTGCATCTCATCTGGGCTTTCTACCCCGTGTCGGGGAGCAGCGTTCCTCCACTCGGGAAAGAGAGAGTCCTGGAGCAAACCGTCCTGGACATGAGCGGAGTCAGGTGGACTGAGGGGAGAACCAAGGGAGAAATCGTCGGACAACTGGGAGGTGTGGTGGAAATGGGAAGAGGATGATCGGTCAGCATCGGCGATGTCGTAACCAGAGGAGGCGGAGACAGCGGATGGAGTCGGTCGCGCTGCTTTAGGCGCTTCTCCATGGCTCATCCCCGACATTATCCCGTCGTGGCAGGGTTAAATGCACCCTGTCGTCTCCTTATTGGTATAAGGAATGCAAACCGAAGGAAAGATAAGCAGACAGAGTAGGGAAATAGATCGCACGGTGGACGAAAGAGCGCGACAGATAAGAGAGAGAGCTGCGAGAATCCAAGGGAAGCAATCGGAGGAGGACAGAGCGAACGCACGGAGGGGAGGGGAAATAATTGTGCGTGTTGTCGATTGGAGGAAGCACGAGGAATTCCACTCTACCCGCCGTAAACGACAAAACCCGAGACCCTGGTCGAAGGTATTGATTTTTCGATCGGCTGCTAGATATTCTAGGTGCAGAAAGCCGATTAGTGCTTTATTTGGCTAGGGTCTGGTCGAGTATGAGGGTTGTTCGTTGGAACAACCAACGGCGGCGGCCTGTGAAGATGGATCGGCTGGACTAGTCGCAGTACCTAGTAATATGAGTAAGACGAGATACGCCATTGGGAATGAAGGATCAAAAGTCCTGAAGTCCGAACGATGCATGGGTTTGAAAAAGAAAAAGCAAGAAAGAAAAAGCAACAGCAAGGAAAATGTCAGTGCTCAATAAGCAGCTTACCTTGATCGATCGCAAGTGCAAGTACTTTTGCTCTCTTTTGTCTATGTATGATTCTTCTTTCTTCTTGGTCAACTGTGTCCGATTGGTTTATGAAGAACAGATGATCTGTTCTCTTGTGATTCTTGCTTGTAATCGCCTAGAGGCAGGAGGCTAGACTCTTCAGACACACATGGCCAAGGCAGAATTAAGGTATGCGGATAAAAATGGAGGAGGGTAAGCAGGATCGATGCACAGAGCAAGACACAAAGAAAAAAGCAAGGAATGAGTCAAAAAAAAAAAAGAGGACGAGAAGAAACCCCGGACAGCCAGTCCAAGCGCCCGATGAGTTAGGAGGAGGAAGGAAGTATTCAAGGCTAAATAAAAAGCAAGATTGGAAGAGGATGATGCGAAGGGGAAGAAGGATGGATGGTAGACGGAAGAGGAGGGGGGGACAATGAAGATGGATGACGAGGGTGGAGGAACTTACGGTGGACTTGGGGTCTTGGACTTGGTTTGCTACACAGGCACTCTCCAGATCTTGGGGACTGAGGTAAATGATCTGTCCTGAGATTTTCCTACTTTCCGCCGTAAGAAAGAAGAAATCAAAAGGGAATTCAACCCCGGGCGGTGCAGAAGCATAATACCTTCTTATTATGCATCTGGTAATCCATCATTCTTTTATAGATCATACCATGTTGCTAAGACCATTTACACCATGCATATCCATGTGCTTCAAGTGGGTTTGGTTTGGCTATTAAAGGTATTTTCATGAATCTGTCGCTCCAATCCTGGCAACCTTGAATCTCCCCACCTACACCACACATAATCTATAATTGAATTCCAGCTACATCTCTCTACTTCTCAAAACTGCCTTCAACCTTCTCCTCACTGAGAGAGTATGCGTTATTTGACTCTAATTATTCCATTTTTTCCGGTTCGAATAGCACTAAACAAGCAGCGGAACTTCACGATCGCTTTCTATGATGAACCGCAGGCTTACAGTGGTATTACCAGTACCAGTAATTCCGGGTCTAAGCCGGAGTTAGCTTTTTCATTTTCCTTTTTAAACTTTGGCCAAGGATGTTCTCGAAGGAAGCCTTCCTGCAACGCAGCCAATTGATGCGATCTTGAAGTACCTTAGCCTACGGAGTACACAGTACCTTAAAAATCACTGCTGAGGCATTAACTTTATAGTCGTCTTGCATCGTCCTGGGACATACAAAGACGAATGTGTCTCACAGTAGGAGTAAATATGACCATCGCAGAGAACGAAGGTAAAGAGTAATCTCTTAAAACGGAAATAATCCGTTCCATTAGCTACCAACGGCTAAAAGATATTAACCAGCCTCTCCGCCCCTCAATTGATCCAATCACAAAACTCTCCCACTCATTTTCTCCAAGCCACTAGGGATCTAATCATCTAACATGCTTCCGAGGCTGATCCTACCAGAGCGCTGAAAAGTAATCTGATTCGTGCGTGGATAATTCCGGTCTTGCACCCCTGTAAGTATCATTACAAGTACTCCTTCTGCACTTGGAGTAGATACGCCGTAATCGTACATAATAACATCCAAACAAGCTCCCTATCAGTCTAAACTTGCTACTGCAAGTCGAGTCAAGATCTAGGTCAATGCGGGCCGGCATTTCGTCCAGCTCTAGATCTGTATTTCCTCCAATGAGATTCTACGCGAATCACTGATCAGGTCCAGAATATAATGCCAGTGTCTATTCAGTTGTAGGGCTAGATGTAGGGTTAGAACAACCGATCCCTTTGGCTTCAGCCTAATGATGCATGCTATGGCTCGCTGACGAGCAGGTACCGATCAGCAAAATTTGCCATTCATGTCATTGCATCGCTGTTGGTGATCCAGCATACTATGAACTGTACGCATAAGCAAGAATGAGGATGTTCGGCCGAGAACGGAGCATCTGAGACTCTCGGACTATCTAAAGAATAGCAAGAATGGGATGTATTTGTTACTATACAGCGACACGTCAAGCTGTCGAGCTAAGAAGAGACCATCAGAAATCAGCATCAAAGCTTCTACGGAGTACTACGGAGTGCTCCGTAGTCAATGCGCCCTCTGGTTTGCATGAGAGGAGACGCCATCCGCATTTCGCACCTCGTCCCTTGCTTAGCGCCGCAGAGGCTTGACTGAGAGACCCATTCGGGCCGATTTGGGCCTCGTTGGGTACCGTGTCCTTTCTCGAGTCCCGGAAAGCACCAAGTGAGAACTACAAAAAAGTAGACTCATAAGCTGGTTGCTCCGCTCATCGGCCAGGAACACCGCACCATGAGCCACCATCAAACCAAAAATCCACATTTCTTCGCATATAGGAGTGAGTTCCTCGATGGGGCGGGACTCGAGGTCGAACACTCGGGCAACCCGTCTGGACCGGACACGTCCCGAAATTAAATAGCACACTAAGCACGATTTAGATGGCTTGAGACCGGAACAAATCGTTCACTCCGATCTCCAGAGTCTGAGACCTCGGAGGCTCAGACAAGACCATTGCCGACATGGCTGAGCGACATCTCTAAGCTTGTTTGCCGTTCTCGCCTGAGTCTCGGCTGCTATCAGTTCGAAGGGGGAATCCCGGGATTCCTTCCATCTGGAGAAATGCTAAGAGGATGGTTAATTGGAGGATACTACTCCGGCTCTTGCACCCAGACGATAGAAAGCAGAAGCAATAGTAGAGGATCTAGAGGCGCATTGGGAATCGAACCTCACCGGGATTACCAGAATTCCTATTTTACCCGAGGTTTGGTATAGATCCGGTAATGAAGCGGCGTATGGTAAGGCTCGTCACCACATTTCAAAAGACAGGGACTGGCGAATCACGGATCCAGCTGGATCATCTACAGACGTGTGCCTTCTTGCCAGAGTTAGTATGTACCAGCAGTAGAAGCCACAACCCAATCCATCAGTGATTCAAACATTCAGATTGATTGGTGCTGAAACCCCACCGTTGAACCGATTCTCTTATTGCGGGGTCTCGGCCACTTCTCCATTTCGCGTTGAATGGCTACACATCGTCATTGAATGAATACGATCGGTGCTCGATTTGTTCATCTTTTTGAAACGCGATGCAATGTCCCTCAGCTGGAAAGTATGGATCAGGCAATGGTCGATCGCGTGGATGCGATCATCGGGGAGGAGGGAAAGGCAGGGCAGTGATGTGCAAATTTCCTCCTCGAGCAGTGGTCCATTCCTGTCGCTGCATTAGTAAAGCATAGGTTAGTAGTTCTTATGCAGTCACCGGCAAAATGATAGCAAGCACGGTACAAAGTACGGCTCCAGCTCTTGCCATTGAGCGCTGGAAAAAGAAGCTGTCAAACTGGGACCCGGGCGCAAATTGTCAGGGCGGCATATGCCTCGCGCATATCGACAAGCCGAGCCTAGGTGTAGCTGATTCGATTTGCAGGTAATAGCAAACCCGCCAGTCATCCCATATACGGCCAGTAACAAGAAGAATGTTAACAGGCAGATATGCAGTGTCGTCGTGTGGGTACAATATCCTGTTCTCGGCCCCACGCGATGGACAACGAGGGCAGGACTCCACCGGCACTAGCGTCTGATAAAGATGGAGATATGGTGTATCCCACGCCGGAATCGAGATAAGCCAAGATAATGCTGATAAGAGCAGAACAAAGTAATTAGCCTTGGTCATTCCGTGACCAATGGGACCACGAGATATCGCCGATCGGGACGAATCGCAGACGACGCAATTACTATGTCAGTTTCTTCTGGCTGTCAGACTGCCTTGGTCTTCGAGAACTTACATCACCTCTTAAAATGGTAACTGGCCTCACTCATAAACCGTGGCGAAAAACGCGCGACAACTTGCCAGGCCAAGAGGGGTTTGTCAGGGACAGCTAAATGAAAGTGGGTGCGTGGCGCATGAGCAGCCACTGAGAGACTGTGGCCGACACTAGTCACTGCTTCTCAATGCTGACGAACCGAGGTGATGCTTGCTGATCACCAATGATCCATTTGTATGAGGATTATTGCTTTCTGGCAGGGGCCCTTGGTTGACCGATAGCAATTTATCATGGTTGAATGCATTTTGAGAGTTTCCGAGGAATACGGAGAAAAACGATGGGGAAAGCAAATGGTCAAAGCAATATAGCCGACGGACCAAGGTATTGTCGCGTGCTTTGCAACTTGATGAGGGCTGATAGGCCGACAGTAACGATGATCCCGTTTGAGTTCCGGACCAGGGGGCGGAGAATAGCAGGAGATTCCTGGAGAAATCAAACCAAACAGTTGTGGCAATAGCAGATCAGCTGTGTATGCAGCGATGGCCATATCACTTGGATTGTACGTCTGTACTCCGTAGTACGGAGTTGAGTACCATAAACAGCGCGGAGCACAAGAAGCGATGTAAGACAACTGACGTACGCAGTGGTCCTGCTCAAACACTCGGCCCGTTTGGCAAGCAAAAGAGAGCCCGAATCCTAGCCCCTCGGGTGTGTTAGTCTCAGCTAAGGCAAGCATATTTTGCGCTACGTACCACTCTGCTGTTGAGAGTCGAAACTAGTAATGGATCTGATTGGAACCATACGGAGTCGAGAGTGAGCCGTTAGTATGGTCCAATGAGCGAGACCAGATGGACAGTTACCAACGGTACTTTTGGTCTCAGGTATCTTCTTGGAGGAATAATGCTGATGAGATGAAAAGGCTGAAGCTCAAGCTCTCCCCCACACTGCATGGGGAGAAGCAGTGCCCAGCGACCAGTCATGGTTGTCCGCTGGGCATTTCTGGCGGCTGCGGCGGGAAAGCAGAAAATAAACCGAACTCCTTTCCCCGCTTCTCCTGGCTGCATCTTGATATATCAGTACAGCGACTGTGGCAATTGGAGAATGTCGAAAAGATCGCCTTATTTCTCGGAGACAGTCATGAATTTGTGATGCTGAGGAATGAGTTGTTGGTGGGCATAAGGATGATCCACATCTGTTGATGCTATTGCTGGATGCGTGGCTGGCTGCCAAGGAGAGGGCCATTTTGAGGCGTGAATGTTCAGAAGGAGGACAAGGGAAGACTGCCAGTTTATAGAAAGAGTCATCATATGCAGTCGACACTTGAGTCGACGCCTGACTTGTCAGAATCGGAGGGCGTGGCTGCAAGCCCGAAACCTAAGGCTCCCCAGCGCACATCATGATGAGGAGCAGGAAAAAGAAACAGGACACAAGTGCACGGCTCCTACGAGTATATAAGATTGGCTCGCAGACTGAGACGCGCGCAAAAGTAATCCGGAGTTTATCATCACTCCACAGCCTCATGATAAGGCGTCACGGATAGTCAAATTGCTGCTCTCACCGACGCAGAAGAACCAAACCATTCATCTCAGCCCCAATAGGATCCGGGTCTGGTTTTGTATGCTCGCCCTTTGTTTCAGACCGAAAGAATCAAGCCGATTACAGGAAAAGGAGAGTTGCTCCGCGATAACTTTGCATCTTAGACTCCTGGGCGTTGTAGATAAGACCATGATTTGCACCCGACACGTCACGATACCCTGCCATCCACAGGAGCAATAGGGATGCGCCGCTGGCAATTCAGCATCCTCAATGGCTATCAGGCGATGTCGTTATCAGGCCAATGCCAATGGTAGTATCAACATGGCCTGAGGCTGTTTTGCGTATCTCTCTCCTTTCTCCGGATCTTCTCCACATGGACCCCAGATACTCCTATTCGGTTTCCATGCGATTGGAGCTTAATATATGCTAGAATGCTCTCTTCTATTACATTTAAACCCCATGGATCAATTGACTCATTTTGATTGCACACAGGAGAAAGCATTTATGAGCCGTTATCATATCTCTGAGCGGCTCATCCACTGAGCTCGCCGAGATCCTAGCACAGATACAATCCCTGCTCTTCTACGAGATCCCCTGATAAGGAGCATGCTTCATTTTCATTGGCATCTCATCATCATACACTTGACTGACAACCAGCATCTCATCGCCGCCCCGTCTCCTGCCTATGGCGTATACCTCAGATCTTTATGGTTCTACTCAAGGAACATCAACGATTTCTACGTAGAACGTAGACTAGAAATGCAAAAAGGCATTGTAGAGTACCGAGGACTCAACTGTCATGCACCCGAAACACAGTAGCTCGCCACAGCACTAGACTAGACCTTACAAGGCCAAGTCGTGATGGTGATCGATGAGCTTTCTCCGCGGAGGATGTCGGGCCCAGTATATTGGTCCATCGTCCGTACTGCGAGCCCTAATGCAATGTAACGTTATTTGGGAGAAGATAAAGGCCGACAATGCTATTGATCAGATCTAGTCCTTGATAGTATACGTATCTAACTCAGGTACATATGAGCAGTGATTGATATATCTACTCCGTAGGCTCCTCTGATCTGTTCTGTGGCCTACGTTCTCACCTGTCGGCTATGCATTACGAGCTTCGATTTAAAGATCCTAACTTGACCAGCCTTTCGACGCTGTCCAATCTCATACTCGTCTGAGTCGAGCTGGGCCGTATATAAGCTGTTGGGGCTGGGTGAGTCATATATTATGGCTGGATTTGTACAGCGCGAACAGGTCAAGGCTTCAACAGGATTCATACCTACAGGGAGGACAGCAACGACCCCTGAACGAACTGATCGACACCTGTCTGATCCTATCGGGTAGCTGCTGGACTAGATGATGTGTAGCAGATTCGTCACCCGTTCATTTATTCTAGCTTGTAATCTAGCGATGTATGCAATGCAGCTTGGTATCATATAACATGGCAATGGAATTCTCGGAAGGGGTAAGAAAGTCTATACAGTTAAATCAAACATGAGGTAAATGGGAACGGTTGTAGTCAATGTCGTGAAACAGGGATATTATGATAATGACGATGCTGGACAGGCATATCGGAGGGAGGGTCGACAGGCCGTGAAAGAGGTATGGCAAACAGAAGGACCTAAGCGGGCTTTAACGGGCCAGTCTTTGCTTGAGCCCCCCTCGTTGATAGTAAGAACTCGAGCGAACTGGTGCATGCCTCATGTCAAGTTGAAGAATGAAATGATGAAATGAGAAGTAGATCGTGAGCGAAGGCTGGAACGATAGTGAAAAATGAAAATGCGAGCTGAAGACGTCGCCAAGTCTAAATGATATCGCACGAAAAGGTATCGCAATGGAAGAAACGAATGACCAGAAAATGCCGCCCAAAAGATCCTTTTTGCGCCCGCTAATGACCAGTGTGCAAGGTGAAAAGCCATGACGAGAAATTCGTATGAACGGAGAAGCGAATAAACGAATGCATGCGTGCCACTGGGTATTATTCTAAAACAATATAATTCTTTTTTTGTCGAATATCTTTCCTCCGGGGTCGGTTGTAAAGCAGCCGGCTCATGAAGTCGGCGGCGGGCCCTGCCCGGGATGACCCATATGTGCCGGGGGAGTTCCAAATGCTGCCTGCTGTGTCGGGTCCGCCGTATACATAGGATATTGCACTACGTTCATCGTCGGCATACCGTTCATATCATGCCATCCGGGGTAGCCCATGCCCGCTGGCTGCCCGGGGTATGACATGGACACCGTTGTCGCCTGTAACTCGGCAGGCGGGGGGCTCTGAGGATTGACAGGCGTCCCCGGGTATCCCTGAGCGGGACTCGTCATTCTGCGTTTGAGATCCGTGTGCATTTGCTGACTGAATTGGCTCGGATTCGGATACGAAGCCATCTCCGGTTGTGCCGGAAAGGTCATTGAGCGTGTCGGTTGGGGCACCGGCCAAACTGAGCCGTCCGGTTGCATGGCATACGCCTGTACGGGGCTGATCGGCTGCGACTGGGACGGGACCGTTGGCGTTGTTGCCATTGCGGGGTTGGGAGGCATAGGCACCATATTGTTCGGTCCCGGACTCCATGCGTTAGGAGGCATGTTCATCATCTGGTGCTTCCCTGCAGCCATTGCGCTCAGTATCTGGGGGTCAGAAATCGTCGTGTATTCGTCCCACGGAACTGACGGGTCTAATGTTGGTGCTGCTGCGAAATCTGTGGACCCTTCGATACGAGGTTCAGTCAGCAAAGCTGTTGTTAACATATGCGAGTGCGTCCGCCGCCTACCTGGTACGAATGATGACATGGGATTGCCGGGAAAAGAAGTGGCATGGAACCCCGACGCATCCTGGCTCGCGTCTAAGGGCATGGGTTGGTAAGGAAAGAATGACTCGGAGTGGTCAGCACCTCCGCCCATCGTGGGAGGTGATGAAGAGGTAGTCGAAGGATCTGTTGATGCGCTTTCTAGTCTAGAGTTTGGCCGGGACTTCTTCTCCACGGGAGGCTGCTGGTCAACCGGGAAGAACTGGCATTCCTTGCGCAGTCGGATACAGTTTTCGCATCGACCCTGGGGGTCGTCGGCTGCCACCAGACATCGAATCTTCCGCCGTCGGCAGTGTACTATTGCGCCAGAGCATGAGCACCACTTGATTGGCCGGTAAGGATAAAAAAGAACGTGCGTGCTTAACAAGAAGGGAGAATGGGATGTGACTCACCACATGCGACTGATGTGCGATGGTATCCCAGCTTGTTGCGCTTCTTGTCAGCGGTGGGGTTTTCCATGATGGGAGCTTGTGTATTCGGTAAAGATGTCATATTCTGGACCAGGACTGCGGGCATAGCTCCAAAACGGCGAGAGATGGCGCAAAGATGCCACTGGGCCGAGGGTGCATCAATCGCACTAAGACGGAGGAGGGGAGAGGGTGGACTGTGGAGGGTAGATGCAGGGAACCACGGGCTGAGGCCATGCACAACGGACCAGAACAGAACAGAGAGATTGTCTAGGGCCTATCTAAACGAGACGAGGAATGCGGCTGTTAGGTCGAGCTGGAGAATTGGTGAATGATGTGATGCGTTGTTTCGAGGATTAAGCGAATAATTGATGGCCTCGCGACAGTCGCCCCTCCACGTTTCAGCGATGTATTTCTCCACACTCTGTGGTTGGTATTTTCCCACAGCAGAGACGGACAATCCACGGATATTAATAGATATTAAATCGTAATAAAGGACGTGTTTCAGAGATGATTAGGCTGATCGAGATTCGACACTAGAGATCGCTCTTCTGCAGGAGTAGTTGTCGAACGTCGTTGTTCGCTTGTCCTCGTCCAGTTTACAGAACGAGACAGACGAAGTCGTACGGTAGTAGGATGTCGCAGTCGACGTATGCACGAGCATAGAGCGAAGAGAAGCGTCTGAGGTTCCTCGGCCTACCGAAAAGGGTGCGTCCACGGGGCGGATGAAGGAGAATAAGGAGAGAAAGTGGATAAAGAGAAAGTAAAAACAGCAGTATTCAAATGATAGAAAGGTAGAAGGTTGAAGAGAAAAGGGATAGAAGAGAAGAAAAAAGGATAATAATAAAAAAAGGCAAGATAGTCCGTCCAGAGTAGCAGAAAGAGTAGGAGAAAGAGGATGTATCTAGTAGGTGAAAAGAGTGAAGTTTCGTGGTCTGAAGGTCCCGACAGTAATGTTCCTTTTTTTATTTTTTCCACTTCAATTGATGATGGAGAGAATAATTATAATTATTATTATGAGGTCTCTTCTTCTAGAAAACGCAGATAGCTTTGAAAGGTTATGATTTGCGCAACTCTATGAAGATTAGAGTGTTGGGTATGTCCCCAGTTGAGAAGAATAATAGGTACCTAAGGAAGGGGGAGAAATTAGTTTTTTTTTACTTTTTCTTTTTCTACAAAAATTTAAAATAAAAAAAAGAGGATGAAGTGTGAAAGTAGTTGGATAAAAAAAGAGCAAAATAAGAATCAATAATAATAATAGAAGAGGAAGAACAAGCAATAAGATGATAGAGAGGCGATGACGATGATGAAACCAGCATTCGGCAGTCTCCTTTTACTGTACTGAATCGATTCACAGGGCAATTCGAAGAGATGCTGAATAAAGTCCCTGTAGCTAAGGCGATGTCGATATCAGACTAATCACAACATGAAACGCCGAGTCTAAACAGTAAGAGTGCCTAATATTATTTTTTAGTTTAGTGCCATACTTTGCTGTCAGTGTCCAGTGGTCCACTGCTATCATCTTCTTCACGGCATTCTCGCTTCAGAATGGGGCAATGGAATTATCTTCTGAAGATGCATGACTGAGTGACGTCTATGGAGTCGTAGGAAGTCAATCAATGCAACGAAATGCATGATTGATGGCTTATCTACTGCGGTTTCTGTTGTTAGAGAGAGAAACTGCAATGGATGAGCCTCAGTGACAAGCTTCAATCCTTTTCTCTTTCGGCATCGCACCATGCCGAATACATGTCAAGGAAGAAACCCCTGATACCACAGGGCCATCGCACGCTCAGGACTGGTTGAGTCTGAGGGTGCGAACCATGGTCCCCCAAATGGGTGACAGACCTTTAAACTATCGCAAGTGGGGTGGGGGAAAGCAGCAAGACCATGCTTCTTAAGAGAAATGGTCTACGAACGCTATTTACGATAGTTATGTAAAAAGGCTGAATGCTGTCAATCATCTTGAGGTGGAAAAGTTGGCTCCAATTCAGGAATCATAATAGCCTAGATCCCTACACAGCATCTCTCTAGCCATCCTGAAGATTTTTACCTAGACATCTGAGAAGGTTTGAAATCATGCTTGAGGGAGGAATTTCACCCCCATGTCCAAGAGTATGATTGCTGTGAGCTCATTGGCTCAGCGCATGGCCAACGTCGGGGACTCGGGAATCTTAGCGAATCAGGATTAGGCTCATGGTGAGAGAGTTGATCGTTCATTGGGTTGGATGATTTGATGAGTCTGAGGAACTTCCAGAAAAAGACTAGTGACACAAGACAGCAACATGGATCCTCGAACACTGTCGAGCTTCGAGAAGCCCCTTCGTCGTCAGCCTTTGGGCTGGGGAATCTGGAAATCGTCCATGATTGGTGATCCAGAGCAAGGTATGGGCCATGGGTAATGAGGCTGCTACCGACGTGCATTGTCAGGTGTCCCAGGCGTTACCTGGTCATCTGTTCCTGGATCTGGTCAAAATTAGGTACTCGTCATTTCATACATCTCTTGACTTTGGAATAGTGCACACTATCACTAAGATAGCTACCATTGCGCTAGAGCGGATGAATGTATGTAGTACTCCGTAGTCATTATTCATAAGATATGAAATAATTGGAATGAAAGATGAAACAGAGTACCGATCTGTTAGAAAGGGGTGGGCCCCCAAGTCGGTGTTTGATTAAGGGTCAAATCTGCATCCTAGCGTCTCCGGTGGGTTCTTGGCCAGCAAACCTCAACTGCATGTAACTATCTGTAAGGGGTAATGACTAAGACATAACTAATGTTGACTGTCACTCAGTCCACAGTGCGCAAACTTCAATCTATCCAGGAACTGAAGACACAACACTGCTACTCGATGTCATGTCCCAGGGGAATGGTCTGGGTTCTCGATCCACATTTATCGACATAGTATAGAGGTAGTTGAGCCGACATTACTGAGTAAGCAAAGGCACGGTCTGAACCTCGAAGACCTCGTTTAAAGAAGAGCAAAGATAAAATGAGATAATAAGACATCTTTTCATTGTAGCATTGAAACTGGACACTATGACCAGGGTCCCGATGTAACCCTCATGAGATCCTCCATAGAAAACAGTCTAAGCAGTTCATAAATCATAACACTGACACCATGTCAAACCATTATATTATGTTCAAGATCGCAACCTTTACTATAAATATCGTACCCACAGAACCAATGAGCACATTACCAAGTCCCAGTCCAAAATCCTGGACTCAAATACGTATCCACAATACGCGCAACCATATTGCTTGGCTCTTCTCTTCCAGACTCAGGGTCCTGTTTCGTACCACCTTGGCCTCATACGTTTGTAGTTTAAACTTGATTCTCGACTCAAGTGGGTTAGTGCCTGCACATATCTGAAACAAAGTATCTTTGCAACGATTGCAGGAATGCGCAGGCGAATTCCAGATTACGTCAGCAGATGTCTGGATGTCCATTTCCAATTGCATAGGGATGAATTGGATTCATTTCCAGAGTATCTCGTCTGCAGAATAATAATAACGCTACAGTTTGATGGCAGAAGAGGGTCGCGTGGATGTTGCTCTTTTCGTCACTCGCTGCTCGTGCTAGTTAGTGGGATCGGAGACTGATATACGTAAGCGAGATCGTCTCAGAAATTGCGATGAACACGCCTGGTCGGTGCGCCAGTCACTGTCCATTTTCTGGAATTGCGACTCACTTTCTATCAATTCAAGTAACAGCCACTATCTCCTATATCATATCCAGGTTCTGTTCACTCGCTTGTATGGAAACTGTAGACTGAACTGGGGACACATTCCAACAGAAGCTAATGCCACACCATTTCGAACTCTACGCAATGATCCTTCCCTGTCCATAAGACCCAATGATGATGACCGCATTATCCCAGTCTACCGGGCTAAATCGCTCTCTTTCGGCTGATTGCACAATTCGGTCCCTTCTCCGACTGCAGGTACATAGGAAACCGCGCTACACAGCACAAGCGAGCATGCAGCTCGCATTCCTCAGCTTCATGTCTCAGGAGGCAGGGTAGTTGAAGGCTATCTATCCAGGACTGGACTGGCTTCGCTCATATCGCCTGATTATCGAGGAGCACCACATGGCATGTAGGCAGGCCCACTATGTAGTATGCATTCATTTCTGTAGATAAACGAGTCCTGGGCTACTTTCATGAGAGAAGGAGAATAGTGTCAAGAAGACTCAGACTCGTAGCCTGCAGTGCACTTTGCCAGTAGAGTCCACTTAGACGAGGATTGGCCGGTCATGGAGTGATGGACAATGGCACTGGCACGATGGTCTTATCTTTGGTGCCCACGTGCGCAGTCAATTTCCGTTGGGTAGCCATTTCCCCCAAACGAGACCCTGAAAGGTTGGGAAAAAACAAAGTCAAGGCTTCTGGGAATACGATTGCGCCGGAAATTACTCCATGGTCTACTTACTGGCTACGGAGTACCGGCCTTCTCTCCCTTGACACTGAGACTGGCGCATGCTTGTATGCTGTATGCTGTCCTGACCCTTTTTTATTACCAAGGGACTATGGATGCCGTTCAAGCTGCTTTCAAGCTGCTTTCCTATTTCTTTCTCTCTGTTTCTGAAATCATATTTCAGATGGAACTACTCCGGTTTCCTGCTTCAGCTCGTGGATTGCAGTGACTGGCTCGGCGAACTTTGCGTCTTGACTTTGAAGTTTCTCCGAAATAGGTCCTGAACTAGACACACAGTGTACGCGACGGAGAATTTCGAAGCCAAAGTGCTTGATTCTAAGTATCCTGGATATAGTAAAGCTAGGCAAGTTCATAGAAGCTTGACTTGCCATTGGTGTGCATTTCGTCATTGTAACTACGTATGACTAAATACTCCGAACTGTTTCCTCGTGTTAGAGAACAGTCGACCGCCCCAAGCGCAAAATGTCATTCATTCCCAGGTTTCCAGGATTCCTTGCGAGCCGATGACATGCAGACCGGAAGATATCTGCGAGAGCAGCCTCTTGGCGGCCTCATAGGCTCGATTGGTGCGTCTGTCTGAGGCGCACGCCGGCCTGTTTCACCGTCTCCGGGCACTTAACTGCATACAGACATGCTTTGATCCGCTTGACTGCTCCTCCTCCACCCTTACGTGTCTTCTCACAATGATCCCTAAAGCGTCATGAACGTGGCAGCTGACTCGGTCCAATCGCATGTCTTGCTTTGATGTCCGAAGAGGAAGGTTGCATTTTGGCTTTGGGACCGCCGTTGGTCATGGGCCTTGCTGCCCAATCTTGTTCGCTCATATACACCACACTCGTCGGATTCTCCGCAACCCTATGGTTGCATTGGCAATACCCTCTAGCTTGCCCGTTTAAACGCTTTGCCGGTTAAAGGGGCTGCCTTGGTCAAGGCACTTCCAGCTTCCCATGTTCTCTGATTGTGGTCCCATCAGACATGAATGACATGACCTAACAGGCTACCATAGATAATAAAAGATCTTGTCTTGTAGAAGCTGCAGATACCATAGCGACTCTCACAGAGTCAAAAAAAGATGATGATATTTCGTCTAAATGAGCCAGTTCTTCCAGCCGGCAATTTCCTAATCACCCACGCGAATGACCACCTTGACCGCAAGAGCCCTAGCTTCTCTAATACAGCACCCTAGACATGTCCGCCCAGTTCTACCGATGATGGCATCGTAGCCAACAGAAGCACACCATGATCTTGCCAATGCTTCTTTCTCAGCAGATCGTCGAGCATCGACAATGAACACTTCGTCAACCGTCAGATCAAAGCCTGCATGCTCAAAAACCTTCGCTATGGATGATCCCTCAGGACCTGGCAAGTCATCTAGTGCAAGATATTTGTATCTGTATGAGCTAGGCAATGGGTGGCCTGGAAGCCGTCCGTACTTGAGAGAGAAGGCTTCAGCGGGAGACAGTGACCGCGATCTATCGCCCTTGTCGTCTTCTCTATCGAGCGGCGCATTGTGCTGGTATGATGCTAACCCTGGAGGCAAACGGCACGCATGCGACGTCACATAATTGACGTTATACGTCAGTGGGAAGGAAACGTCTGCTGTGGCCGTGCTTGCGCCCGTCCTCAGCGAGAAACTCATGGTTGCCTTGCGGGCCACCATTGCATGCTGGTTTGAATTTCGTCGCTCTTCCTTTGTAGAAAAAGTCAAAGCATTGAACTTGACATCCACCGGTGACTTTGCATCAGGTACATCGTCCACCGGCAAGGTAAACTCGCCACTGACCAATGACCCCAGTCCTAGCGGTGTGGACTCCACGGAGATCTTGTTTCCTTGCTTGATACGGGGTTTCCCTAGACCGGTCGGCGGCTCACTGACGATCACCTCAAACCAGGCATCATCAAGGGGCTCTTGGGTTTGATATTCTTTGGGAATGTTCGTGCTGCTGATCCAACCCATGCAAGCCTTGGTTTCCTCCAGAGCGGAAAGGACTCGACCAACAATGCATTCTTGACTCCACCAGCTCTTCCCATTGAGAGCGAATCCTCCATATAGATTGGCTACCGATCCAAGTCTTGCAATGACTTCCTGATCATTCTCTAGTACTGTAGCCATGAGCAAGTGGTTGATCGCCTTGCCAGGAATCACAAAGCCAGAAAGCCAGCATCTCGTGATCCAACCACCCATCGTCGACTTAGAATCGTCGCTGGAAGGACCGCTGAGGGCTACTAGCCGGCGACTAGCAGGTCTTTTGAATGTGTCGTCTTTGGTGGTTCCTTCCATATGGCCCTCCACTGAAGCACCACGCGCAGGGCGGTTGAACATGTCCTTGATATTTTGGTTTGAATCACCGTGGTGTAATTTCGATGCGAAAGTTTCTCTGAGCGAGTCAACACGAGGCCAACCGATGTTTTCGGCAAATGCCAAAAGTCCTTCAACTTGCTGTTCGACATGAGTGGGTGTAAGTCTGAATATCCCGTGAACATCGGAGTGAGGAGAAGAGGCTACAGAATGCCTGCGTGTTATGCTGTCAAAGAATGAAAAGCGACGAGCCTTTTGAGTCGACTTCTCCTGGGTTGACGGCTGCGACGGAGCATTCGACACTGCAGCGGATTGGCAGTCGCCCCAGGAGATCTTGAAGCTGTCGAAGAAGCGACGCACCACCACCAAGTCCCAGTCAACTTTAGGATTGCGTAGCTTATCGAAATGGTTGACATCTTGAGCCGAGACACTGACGTCCTTCGAGCTCTCAAGCAGCCCAACTTTGACAATGGCGTCTAGGCGAAGAAGTAACTCCGCAGCTAGCAGCATCTGGATCAGAAACCATTTCTGTTCCAACCCCGGATGAGCCCAGGGTTTGTGAATGATACTTGGATCAAAGAAGTCGCCGTCCACATGGGGAGGAACTTCCCAGAGAAGCTGTCCGATGCGGAAACGCCAGTCGACGAGACTGAAGTCGAACCATGCTCCTGGTGTCGCTAAAACCATGGTCAACGCTTTGATCTCGGCCTTGAGGCCGTGCGTGCTATCGAGATCCGTGAGCATGAATCGGGGCGGGGGATGGAGAAACTTGGAAAATAAATCGCTGTAGAGGTCGTGCGCAGTTTCTACGTCGAGTATCGTTTTCTGCGTGTTTTCATATAGTAACTCGTGACGCAGGTTTCGCAAGGTCTCAAGACGGTCGACCAAGGCTTTGAAATTGATATCTCGCAGACCAATTCTTTTCCAGGCGGTCGGACCGTCACCAAGAAGTATTTTTCGATCATGTATAGTACCGTCGAGACACTGCGAGTAGGGCTCATGGTAATGTTCCAGAAGTTCGTCAGCCTGAAGGGCCGGTAGGGTATGAATGTGCAGTAGATTAGTATGCAGGTGAGGCGTTCCAGTATGAACGAATCGAACGGAATCAGCCACTGGAAGCTCTAGAAAATGACGAAAGCCCACAGTCCCCGGCTCTATCCCGCTCATAGCAAGCATATTTGGGACTTCGAATATACCAATATCGAAAGTAGCTCTCTTTGGCGCACCGGTTCTTTTCCAGCTGTCCAACAGGAGGGGAGCGTCGCCTTCAAGGAAGCCTTCGGGGACGGGGAGATGGGCATGAAGGGTGCACAGGGAATATGAAGGATGAGGAAGAAGTTTTCTGTCCCATAGGTGCTGAATCGTAGGGTCGTGGTCATCCCATGGGAAGATCACTTGTGGATACCAGAGTCCATGCTTGCCCTTTTCTAGAAGGAAGTATGGTGCCCCGGAAAATATGGCATGAATATCATCTCTGCTGAGATGAGTCTCAGATGGAGGTTTGTCGTGAACATCTGCCTTCTGAGATCTAGCAAGAGTGTCAGTGGTAGAATTCGACGCATCCTGCCGTTCGCCGTGCTCGTCTGAATAATGTGTATGTTTCGTCCTAGAAGAGCCCAAAGAGTGATCTTGTCGGCCTGGGTTCTTTACCGACTGCGCATTCGGAGTCGTGGTAGATTTAGCCTTGATAGATTATTTAGTATACACTGTTAGCCAGAAGTGTAAAGTAAGCCTTACATTACCGTGCTCCTCGATTGACGCGTGAGGTACATCCGTTGCCGAGACATCTTCCGTTACTGGCGCAGCGCCATGTTTCTGGAAAAGGTTACGCAACGGGTTCCTTCCAGATGCGCTGTAATCGCGACTATTTTCCAGCGAGAAGGAAGCTCTCCTAGGCGAGCTCTCTGATGCTTTGCTCGCGCCGGTATTAGAAGGCGCCGCAGTCGAAACAGAACGACGCCTGCCAGATAATACACGCATGTTGATCTAGATGAATTTTCAGTATTGGTACCAGGAGTACTTGCGAACGGATGGATCTTGAGAGCTTGATGAGAGAAGGAGCATGTGATTGCAGATTACTTACGCTAATTCTTGGAGAGTGGCGGTGTATGTCGTTCAATCCATCATAGCATCAGCACAATCATGTAGAGATAAAAGAAACCTTATATAGTCCCAATGGTCCATAAGATATTGATAAGGAGTTTAAAGCCTGATGTCATGAAAATTTCGACCAAACATGAACATGTTGAATCAAATCGTACGATCAGATGCAGGTATAGCCACCTGATCGGCTAAGAACAGTGCAATGCTTCAAACAAGCCTAGAAAAACTGGTGACCATCCATCACTGTTTGAAAAGAAGAATGTCGCACAAAAAGAGCCAAGAAGAGACAAGACGAATATCAATCGATGATTTGATGGCTTAATTGTTGCAAGAAAGTTGAAGATGAGCGGGGGAGAGAGAGCCGCGGATAAACGATGACGTTCATTCTTGGGACCGAGTGGAGTATTCGGGGTCTCTTTCCGGATCTGGAAGTGCCAGCTCGATGACAGGTCTGGTTTACTGGCCACGCGATGGAATTATTGAACTTTGGCTACTGTGGACAGTATGATAGAAAAACACTCATGTTTATGATTCATCATTTTGGCTCGTCATTCATATATATTAGAGATAATAGCATTACGTCCTTCATCACAGCCCTGGTTTTTAAGCATGCTTCTGAAGGAAGCTCAAAGCAGTCTTGTAACCTCTCTCATACTCCTTGCGGACTTCCTCATCCTCAAGGTTCGATCGAGCCGCCATCCAGCCGTGGATCTGGGTAGGGAAGGTCTCCACATAATGGTCAACCTTAAGGTTGGCACCGAAAGCCTCGACGTCCTTGGGATTCTCGTCCTTGGAAGCCAACATGGCCATGGGAATAGTGACATTCTTAGCATCATTGGGATCAACCATGGCGGGATGACATTGCACCGCGGCCTTGAACTTAGTGTCCTTGGCAGAGGACAAGCATGCGATCTTTCCACCCCAGCAGTATCCGAGGATAGACCAGGACTCGAAGGCCTTGCCGTTGGGGGCGAGCTTGTTCGCTTCGTCGACGAAAGGTGGAATCTTGGGCAGATTTGCAGGAGGAGCAGCCTTGGTTTGGAAGAAATTGCCCAGCTTCTGCTTGTGTTCTTCGGTCTGAGGAGGGAACCAGGTGATGTCCGCGGGTTGGCCCTCAAAGAAGTCGGGCATGAAGACACGGTATTTCTGCTCGCTCGAGGTAGCGAGGATATCGGCGCCTTGGATTGTCTGAGGGAAAAAGCCGAAGATGTCTATTTTTTCCAAGTCACTCTTAGCTGTTTTTCTGCGGGCAGAGACGGATGAACGATTGGACGACTACCCACCGTAGACGATGAAGATGGCCTTGGAGGCAGAGTCGGGGCCAGTAACATCTGAACATATGTCAGTAACTCTTTTGATCCAGATGCAGGTTCGCAATTGACCTACATGTCTTCATTCCATTGATTGTCTTGTATTCACCCTTGCCCTGGTAGCCTTGGGCGACAATGGGAGGGATCCTGAATGTGTCAGACTGATATCACTCTGCTATAACAACGCCAATTGCAAGATCACGTACGAGCAGCAGGCCTTGCTAACGCCGGACATGTCGACTGATGAACAATGGAGCGGTCTGAATGCGGAAAGGGGGCGAGGTTTCACAGATCCGAGGAGAGACCTTCGGAGAGGGGTAGTTAGAAGCTGTCCGTAAAACATGAAGGAATGGAGAAGAGAGCAAACGCACAAAGATATCGCTTGGAACGGTTCGCAATTGATGAAAGCAGCCGAGCACCGCGTTCAATGATCCGATAGAGAGGTAGAAGGTTGGTTAGGAGAGAGGATGATGATCTGGGTTGCTTTGTGTTCCCATCGACCCCGCCGAATCGACGTCATCGGAACGACACCCGGCAATTCCACCGTTTACCCGGCTGCTCCTTTTGTTGTCTTCCGACCGCGGCTACCCCTATACACATTGATTGGATTTCTTCATCAAGGAAATGACCAACAGGAAGTCAGAAGACACATGCCAGTCGGTCACAGAGATGTCAATGAATGGCTCCTTTCTCGTAGACATGTCGTCCAGTTTTCTGCTTCCTTTTCATCTCGATGGTGTCTTTCCATCATCCGACCGAAGGTAGATCGTTTGAACGAACATGGTCCTGGAAACACTCATCAACGCCCAGGTCAATTGGACAAATGTTGGATATGAGAGCTCTGAGCTTCGAGATTGAAATGCTTCATGTTGTCTTTACTCGATCTCTCCCGCTCTGAGTAGTGCCAATACCAGTCGCATTTGATAGACGCTGTCCTTTTAGGGATAGCGCTTCTCCTCATTCTCCGAGGATCTGCCTAGACGCTATCTTTGGCCTAGAAGTTCGCTCGGGGTCGCGATGTCTCGCTGCTCTCTGTGAACCACTTGGAGAATACGAACCCGGTCGTCTGTCGTCTGTCCATGTTCGATTTCATTGGCAGCGTGGGTATGACCGTATCAGTATCTGAATTGCTCTTTATTCTGGTCATTCGGCTCCATGAGGAATTATGAAGCGACAATTGGGAGCAAGAAGATGCACCATCGTCGGCCGAGATTCCTGCGCGAGCGCTGGGGCGACGTATTCTCAGTCAACAAGTACAATCATCGATGATGAAGAGTCAACTTGAGGGATCATAAGGCTGAGCCAGTGGCGAGAAAGCGAAACGAGCAGTATGCGCTTTGATATCGCATACATAGGCTAGACAAGCACGTCTTATCTCCACCTTCTAACACGATTCTTGGCTCTCCAGTTTGTACACAGGACGTTCATCCACTAAGTCGCACTCAACTTTGTGCGTCAGAGCTCTGGAGATAGGAGGAAACTTTCACGTCGCGCCGAGCATGATGCGTAGGTCGTCACGTCATTACTATCGGTAGTGGCATCTTAATGGAGTCGATATATTATCCCTTCAGGGGCTGCCAGTCAGGCCTATCATACCCCATAGAACTATCCTTCTCGATCATCAGACAACCGATAATCGCCGGAGAATTCCACTGGCGGAAAATTCCTGCAATGGCTTCAGTACAACGCAGAAAATGGTATCAGATCAAGTGGTTTGCGGACGATGACACGAAAGAGGAACGGCAGCTCATCATGAAGCTGGATCTTCTGATTGTTCCATATGCCTTTCTTGCGTACTGGACCAAATATATAGACCAATCCAACATAAGTAGGTCATCAATGAGCCCTACTCGAACTAGACTAATCCTACTCTCAGACAACGCATATGTTTCGGGTCTTTCAGATGATTTGAACCTGCGCGGTAATGCGCTCGTCCATCTGCAGACAATGTACACCGTCGGCGCGGTTCTAGGACAAATCCCTTTCGCGTATCTCTTCACCAAATTTCCAATGTCCTGGGTCATTCCAGCTCTGGATATTTCATGGGGTGTGTTTACATTACTGCAGTATCGAGTGACCTCGTACGGGGAGTTGATGGCTTACCGATTTCTCGTTGGGTGGTTTGAGGTTTGAAATCTTTCTATAATTTCCCTAAGATCTCGACTGAGCAAGCCAGGCTGCATTCTTCCCGGGCATGCATTACATTTTCGGTAGGTAAAACCTGCAAGTCTTGAAATACGGAACAAACTCACATTTGCCATTCAGGATCTTGGTATCGCGGTGATGAAATCGGCCGGAGAGGCGGCTGCTTTTACGTTGGTCTCACTCTGGGAACGTTGACATCGAGCTTAATCCAAGCTGGCACATCGGCAAGGCTTGACGGCGTCCATGGCTTGGCAGGGTGGCGATGGATGTACATTATCTGCGCCATCATCACCATTCCCATTGGCTTGCTGGGATATTTGATCTTACCCGGGACTCCTGACAAGCCGAATAGATTAGTCCTCAAACAGGCAGACATCGAGCTGGCCAAAAGGCGGCTTCAACGAGCAGGACACGGTGTACAGGAACATTTCCGATGGAAGGTGGTCGTGAGCATTGCTGGCAATTGGAGATTTTGGGCTTTACTCCTGCTGGATATTTTCTTCTGGAACGGAAGCGTCAACACCACTACCGGAGGTTATCTGCTCTGGCTGAAAAGCCTCAAGAAATTCTCAACCAGTCGCATCAACGAGCTCAACGCGATATCTCCAGCATTGGGGATCTTCTACACACTCTTCATCTGTTTTTCATCGGATCTTTTGTTCGGTCCTGCCTGGGCTATTACCATTGCACACACTTGGAACATTATTGGGCTGGTGATACTCGTCGTGTGGGATGTTCCCCAGTCGGCGCTCTGGTTTGCATTTGCCACAACCTATTCTGCAGTCGCTATGTCCAGTGTGCTCTACGGCTGGGTTAACAGTCAACTGCGATACTCCCCTGTTGAACGAGCGGTGGCACTGATCATTTTGAATGCCGTCTCTCAATCAACGACCGCGTGGACGCCTTTGCTAGTCTTCAAGACCGTTGAGGCTCCTCGATTCACTAAAGGGTACTCGTTCGTACTCGGCAACGCCATATGCTTGATTATACTGGCGCATGTCATTCAGTTCTTCGCGAAACGAGAGGAGTATGCACTCTGTCACATTTTCCTTGATACGTCTAACAGCCTACAGGAGAATCTCGAAAAGAGCAGAAGGCAACTCCGACATCAGCGACTCAGATGAAACGAGGGATATTGAGCCTGGTGATAGAGCAATCTTGCAGGTGTATCCAGAGAAGTAGCTGCCCACGTCGCAGTATGATAGACTTAGCAGATATGCAGCCTGGAAGTATCTATGAAGGGCAGTGTGTAGACGAATGATGGAACTCTACTGAATGCAGGGAAATTATCGGGCAATCGCTTGCATTCAGGATTCAGAAGCTATCCTGGGAACGTGGCACACGCTATGAAACGAGATATCCTCGAATCAATGATCTTTTTCCGGCGATGGTCAAAATCCTATCCAGGGTGACTCCACAAACCATGTCGCAATATCAGCACATATGATGGAATCGTCACCACCGCACACGCAATCTATATCCACCCACATGCTGCGAAAGAAACCGTCCATGCAGTCAGGCACAGAAGTAGTCATTAAGCAGGTCGTGAATGTTGTGGAGATAATGACGAATCACTTCGTGGAAATATCTCATAGCGGCCCTTCTCCGCGTGCATCTTGCGTGATGATAACACGCAATGGCGAATGAATGCGGGGTCATGACGAGCTACGTCCTTCCCATTGAAGAGGTTGAACGAGAGAGGGAGTATAACTACTGTCCACAGAATTGGATCAGCGAGCTCAGAGTTGACAGGAACGCTCCAGATCTACAGTCACAATGGGAGATAGCGCGGGCAGTGCTTCCACTGACCGGAATGGCCAAAAACACATTCTGCTGAATGCATTTGATATGAGCACCGTGGGACACTTGTCCCCCGGCCAATGGAAAGTAAGAACGGAGCTGATTTCTTCTTGGACCTGACTGACCTAAGTGTGCACAGAACCCCAGCGATAAATCCGCCACTAAGCGCAGCCTGGAGTACTGGGTTGAGCTGGCGAAACTTCTCGAGCGGGGCGGAATCAACGCGCTGTTCCTGGCTGATACCTTTGGAGGACACGACACGTACCAGGGGAAGCTGGACGAGTGCATTCGCCGGGCGGCGCAATGGCCTGTGACTGATCCATCGATTGTATGTCTTTGCCAACCCTGGAGCACGGCGCACTGCTGATTCGACTGCGCAGCCCATTTCGGCCATGGCAGCAGTGACGAAGCATCTGACCTTCGCCATCACCTCGTCAACCTCCTCCGAGGCGCCGTTCCTGCTGGCCAAGCGGTTTTCGACACTAGACCATATGACACAGGGCCGGTTCGGATGGAACATCGTGACCTCGTACAAGAAGGCGGCGTTCAAGGCCATCGGGCTGGACAGTCCCATCGAGCATGATGAGCGGTACCAGCAGGCGGACGAATACCTGCGCGTGCTGTACAAGTATATCAATTGTGCTTTTTCCTTTATTTGCCGCTGACGAGCACAGACTATGGGAAGGCTCCTGGGCCTCGGACGCCGTCTCCCCGGATCCGACGACCGACTCGTACATCGACCCGGCCAAAGTGCGCACGATCAAGCACAAGGGGAGATACTACGCGCTCGAGACACCCCACATTGTCGACCCATCTCCGCAGCGGACGCCCTTTCTCTTCCAGGCGGGCACGTCACCAGCAGGCTCGGCGTTTGCCGCCACGCACGCCGAGGCGATCTTCGTCTCGAGCCACTCGCCAGCGGTGCTGCGGCCCAAAGTCGACGGGATTCGCCAGCTGGCAGCGGAGAAGGGGCGGGATCCGCGGTCGATCAAGGTCTTTGCGACGTTCACGCCCATCCTGGGCCGGACGGACGAGGAGGCCCGGGCCAAATACGACGAGCTGAAGAAGTACGCGTCCGTGGTTGGGGGGCTCGTCCTCTTCAGCGGATGGACAGGCATCGATATCTCGCGGATCCCGCTGGACCAAGAGATCACGGCGGCAGACTCGGCAGAGGCGGGCCGGATCGCGAGTATCCTGGATGCGTTCACGACCACGAGCAAGGACATCCCGCGGTGGACGCCGCGGGTGGTGGCGGAGAAGGCGTCGATCGGCGGGCTGGGCCCCGTGGCGATTGGTAGCGCGGCGACGGTCGCGGACGAGATGGAGCGGTGGATCGTGGAGGCGGATCTGGACGGGTTCAACATCGGCCATGTGTCGACGCCGGGGACTTTTGAGGATGTGGTCGAGCTGCTGGTTCCGGAACTGAGGAGACGAGGGCTGTACCCGGAGCAGCCGGCGCAGGAGGCAGAGGCCCTGACGGCACGGGAGAGGGTGTACGGGAAGGGACAGAGGGAGCTGCGAGAGGATCATCCGGGCAGTCGATACAAGTACGATGTATATGTAGATGATGCATGAGATAGTACTCTAGGTGACGAGGTAGATTGCTCTTGTGGCAATATCAGGATGTTCTGCGCCCCAATACCAGTCTGATATCTGCATAACGTCCCAGGAATGCAAACTACTCGAGACATACTTGAGCAGATGTAGTGATTGTCCCTGTTGATCCGAGGGCGAGTCTAGACTGGTCTCGCCCATCCAGACTCAACAAATCGCAGGTTGACTGGTATTTACAGCCTTGACTATCTCCCTTCCATCCTTCTGCAGTACCTTGCCCTGTCCTCGTTCATTCTACTCAAGATGAATGATCTCTCAATTTATCCCTCTATCTGCAGGACGATCACTACGCTCCAGACCCAGCAAATGCAAAGACCAGTCCAGCCGTCTTCCGCGCTGAACGCTGTCACATTGCAACACTTCCCCCCGCTGCATCCTTGCATGATGCAGGAGTCCTAGCTGGCCAGTCCGCGTCCTGTCCACTGACACTGCACAGTGGACGAACACCGGTTCGATAGGTTCTTAGAATACCATCTATATTCTACGAAGCATACAAAAGTATGGACGATGATGAAGTCTTGTGTATTATCTATCCCGTAAGATGATATTCCATTTATCCTCTATACGACATCGCTTGAGTAGGAGGAAATATATATAAATACATATATAACCAGAATCAACAGACAGTGACGGACCGTTGAACCCTGCATAATAAATACCAACTAACGGTCGGAAAAGAGCTAAGTCTACTGTAGAACAGAGTACGCAGCGTACGGAGTCCATTTCCATGAATTCCCTGTTGCGCCTCGGAGCAGCCATAGTCATCTTCATTGGTTGTATGGAGTTAGTGTCTTTGACAATAGATGGTAGGTGTATGTAGCTGTATCCGTAACCAGCCATAGCTTAAACCACCACCACTAAAGTAAAGCATAAACTGCACTCCGTACCCTTTAGTCTTAGCTTTAGTCCTCTGATGTGGTTCTCCTAGAGCTTGCTCCGTGTCTGCCTCGATTGTCAAGGGCTGTGATAGGTCCAAACCGCGTGTTATGGGTTGGTGTGTTTGTACGTGCATAGGACTACTGTTGGTAGCGTCGGTGGTCTTGACTGGCCGGCAGGATTAGGCATTTTCCACGAGTACTTAGATTGGGTAGGTGATTGGTTATGGGGTCTGTAGGAAGAAACAGATCAGGATGTATGAGATGACCTAGTATCGGTTACTCTGAAGAAGTGAGGACATGTGTATATACAGGGTATAGATAGTCTGGAGAGACACAAGGAAGGGCGGTCGGTTAAAAAAAGAATATGAGAGGGTACGCGTACTCCGTACCTTGGGACCACGGAGCACTTCCCATCTGGGAGTAAGGTAAGGTAGAGCTGCAATCCTCCGGCCGAGACGACAGTCATTGCAGTAGCCTGATAATAAGCCAGGGTCTAAGGTCAAGGGTCAAGGGTTAAGAGCAGGTCAAGGCCAGGTCAAGGCCAGAGACAAAGCAGTCTAAACAGTCAGCACTATTGCCGAATACCAGGATGGATGTGGCGTTGCACAGTGCACTGCACATACATTGTTAAAAGCCAAAACAGCCTCAAGGCGTCAAAGGGCTCAAGGCACTGGGACTGTCACACTGACCGTGGCAGCCACCCCGATCTCCCTCGACAACGCCGCCCGACTCCGACAGATTGGTGCTCCCGGCAGTTACTCATGGGGCTTAGCCTCATGGGCCACCCGTATTCCTGTCTACTAGATAGTAGTACCTAGTCTGTACAAGAAAATGTAAAGTTACGATTTAGGTTCAGCTGAACTCTAATGTGTTTGCTCCCATCCCCAGAACAGTCCGCATCTCAAGTACAGAATTGATGAAATAATAAATAAGGACTCTGTCAAGTTATCGGTGGCCGTTCAGGCTAACTGCATTAATCCTAGGCACCGGACAAAGAGGCTAAGAGGCTAGTCTAGAGCTCGAGCCAAGAGGCCCGAGACCAGACTCTCAAACTCTGATTCGCTCAGTTCTCGGCTGCGTCTGTGTGAACCATGGATTCTTCGCCTGTGGTCACCGGGACGAAGGCTGGGGCTAATCATGTGACTGTATCCCTCTTTTCTTTTGTTTCCTTCTGTGTCTCTGGTTCGACCAGCAACCGTTATCCAGACTATCTGCATGAGATCAATACTCTCTGGTTGGATACTTTATTTCCCATCTACTATGTACATACGGGGTAATGAAGAGAAAAGAAAGTCATATTCAATAATGTGGGTGTCAAAACTTAGCGAAAGCAAGCGAGTGGACAGACCACTGGTGCAGACTGCAGGCTGCAGGCCGACAGGCAGAGTAAGTCTGTGGATCCCTGAGAGCTAGTTTTGGATGCACTAGCCTTGTAATGGAATAGTCCGCACTCTAGGAACGGGTAGTGAGAATTGGCTGAAAGGGCCCAGGCAGTCTGTCTGGCAGAGAAAAATCCGTTTCTCTGGTGCGCTCGCTTCAGGCTACCCAGATTGTCACGAAGCCAGTCGGGTTGTTTGGCATCTCGTATTGCTGGTCCTCTCGCTACTAGTACGGAGTAAGTCTGCATTGATTATTGTTGGTGACTTCTGGTAATCCGTCCAGTAGTTGTTATCTCAGGTGACCACCTAACCTCGGGTGATGCCGCGTGGACAACAAGTAACCAATCAGACGGGACAATCCCTCATGCATGGGTAGGCGAACCAGACTCGGAGATTCGTTTGCCTTGGGCATTTGCCCTCCATGATCTGGTTGAAGAAGATGAAGATGAAAATGATGATTATGGTGATGCACGAGACTTCGCAATCTTAGCAGAATCCTTGGTCGTGCAATGTGCAGGAATTATCGACCGCAATCCAGAGCATTCTTCCAGTGGGCTAATCAAACATGGTCGATATGATGGTATTCCACTGGGCCATACATACGACTCCTCCACTTAGACGAGCAGGATGACATTGTGCCTCAGCTTACGGATCGTATGAACGAGACAATGATGCTTTTCTTTTGATCCTAATGACACTGATGACTCGATTCCATGATGAAGCAATTGATCTGGCTCACTTCCATGTCCTCAAGAACTGTCAATCTGGACTCTTGACGCAAGGAGCCTTGCCCCTTTTCACCGTCTGTATCTTACCGTACATAGGTACCCGTGTGGTAATCTCATACTGTCAGGTCTGTCGCTGTCAGTGCCCGCATCGTTGCTTTTTCCCTCCTGAAGGCTTAGAGAATCCAGTAGCTTCAGAGCTGAATTTTAAAGAATCGTACCTTTATTGTAGATCAAAGTACAGTCTTGCAATCGATCGTCCATCGCTGCTAAGCTTATTCTCTGCTCCACCATACAGGAGACTTGAGCAACATCCCCTGCTGGTCCTGGTCCGGTGGCCATCCGATCGTCGACAGCTACTCCACATATCTGGTACTTTGACTTGGGCTTACAGCTTACAGCTTACAGATTACAGTACGGAGTACGGAGGACTCTGGGTTGTTTTCTCCCATACAACTGAGAATGCGATCCTCTACTCGTAGTGATTGATTCTCCTGCGATTGATGCTTATCGGCCAATCATCGTTAAGCTGGTCTTTTCGATCGATGGGGTCGTCCCCCATGAGAATAATACCAGATCACCCAGATACCAGATACCGTACGGACACTCCGTAGAACCGTGGAATGCTCAGAACAATGGGGCAAATTGAGTGGTAGTCTCCAGTCTAGTCCACCTACGGATAGATACTGTTAACCCGGTTCTTGGTTCGTTTGTGGCCTTCTCCTTGGACTTGCTTGGAGAGCCCTGTCAACCACGTTGTTGATGATCGGTCCCAGTCCCCTCTTTGACAGAGGTCGATTATTATTAGCCAGGAGATAGATATCTCCCTTCGACCTATCTATCTCTGTGTCTATTCTTATTCCTTGTGAGATGATAGTGCCTACTTTCTTTTTCTACAATCACCATCTTCTTCCCCTATTCTCTTGTTAGAGATGCATCATCCTCAGCTGAGATACACTGAAATAATCAATCTGGGCTCCTTACCAGACCCCTTAGGCTAGCTTTTACAGGTAAACCTCATTCTTCGTTTTGTCGCCTCTTTTTAGTTTTTCTTTTTTTCTTCCCTTATTTTGTGGTCTCTTTTTTTTTTTTTTTTTTTTTTTTTTTTTCCTTTTTCATTACCCTTTCCTTTTACCCTCCCCCGAATTACGGAGGAATTATTATTATCATTATTATTATTATTATTTTTTCGCACTTGACCCTTTCCAGAGCAGCACCCAAAATTTCCCGCCCGAAATTCCTCCCCCGCGCTGGCCAGACCCAGGTCCGTGGAGTGGTCTGGATACTCGCGCTCTCTGGGTTTGGTTTTGGTTTTGTTGTGCTGCTTGTTCTTGTTCATTTTATTATTTGGTCTGTCTGGTTTGGTCTTGTATTTTATTTTACTTTATTTTATTCCCCATTGCTGGCTGTTATTATCCTCTACTCCGTACCTTATATTACTTCTGTTATTATTATTACTGGCGCTGGCTCTGCCTCTTCGTTTCTTCCTCTCCTCTCTTCCACTCTGACTGTTCGATCTATCAGTGCCATCATTGTCCTCCTAATAATACTACGATCCGATCACTTTCATCGATTGTCATCACCACCACAATCTCAGCACGACAGTGTCATCACCAGCATACCTTCATCCTACTAATTCGCTGACTCTACTCTGATTCATCCTCATCAGAACCAAGTCCATTCGCGCATCCTGGATCGCTAATTATTACCGGAGATAGACTCGGCCACCGTCGTATTCCTCTGATCGCGCGGTCGGCTTTGGCAAGACAATGCATGTCTCTGACGCCTGGTGAATTTTAAAATACCATCAGCTCCATTACCTCTACATCCGATATCTGCTCTGCGCATTTTCAGGCTTGCGCTGTACAGTCTTAACTTGATACAAGAGGTCAGAGTATGTCCTCGGTATAAGTGTTGGGTGACCCTGAACATCAGTCGGGTACACTATTACATCAGACCAACCGCTCAAGATCAGGAACGAGAGAGCGAACGGGATTTTCGAATCTCCTAGACGGGACGTCAATATAAGAATCGGTATCTATTGGACGCCAAACCTCGATTCTAAAGCGATCGCTCTCGCGCGATCCGCTCGCCCCTCCTGGATCCTCCAGACATCGTCTCTGGTGCCCTGTCTGGCAGTCGATTCTGGGCTGTTGGGGACGACAACGGGTTGTCCTCCACTTTGTCCCATCCTCCGTCCGAGCTGTACCAACCCATCGCCTTTTCTCGAGACAACTCCGCCAATCTGGCTGCCCTCGCGATTCCTCCGCCGGGCATGGGGACGGCGTTGGGGGACTTGAATGCCCCGCCGCCGTTGAACGCACGGCGGCCGGCGGCGCCCACACTCCCCAGCTTTGAGCTGCCCCCGCCGAACTTTCAGATCAACGTCGGGACCCCCAAGTATCCGCTTCAGTCGAATGCGCACCCTCCAGCCCATCCCAGTGTGAACAGTCTGTTGACACCACCGGCGTCGACGCAGGCCGGCGAGGTGACCGCTCCCAGCTCGGCCGCGCCGACGACCACCGTGTCTGCGACCCCGGACGTGGCTCCCTCGTATGGGACGGCGTATTGGCAGGGACACAGTGGCTATGGAAGTACTCCCGGGCCGCGACAACCGTGGAGTGCGGGGAGCAACCAGTCATATCCGACGCGGGACTCGTTTTCGCCATCGACATTGAACCCATTGAGCCGAAATCAACCGACATCTCCTCCCGTGACCGAAGGCATGGCGCAGCCTTACGACATGCACCACCTCCCTCCATTCCAGCAATCGCTTTCCGTTCCCCCGTCAGGTCTCCCGACTGGAACACCGCAGCATCCCGCCATGACGCACGCCATGATGGCCAGTCCCACGGGACTACCCAACCCAGGGCCATCTCCGCACCTCCTCCCATCGAATGACCCCTACGGACCCAAATCGCAGTCGGCACCCGTCTACGGTGCAGCACAGCAGATCCCCAGCCCGCACCAGACCAGTTTCCCACCGTACGGACAGCCGGGGCTCGGCATCCATCCGCCGGGTCGCGTTTCGTCCACTCCGACCCTCTCGGCCACAGGGCCACCACCTCACCTGAACTACTCGCGCCAGCCCTGGCCGTCGTACTCACTCCCGGCGATGAACGGGCCGGTGATGACGAACATACACAGTCCAAACAGCCAAATGTCGTTGCTCGGTAGCATGCAACCAGGCATTCTCCCCGGGTTCAACAGTGGCCACGTGGCCAGCATGCAGCAAATGTACGGCGGGCATCCGCCACACCCTATCCACCAGCCGGGGCCGACCAACGACCGGCCGTTCAAGTGTGATCAGTGCCCGCAAAGCTTCAACCGGAACCACGACCTGAAGCGACATAAGCGCATTCATTTGTCGGTGAAGCCGTTTCCATGTACGCATTGCGATAAAAGTTTTTCCCGCAAGGATGCATTGAAGGTACCTCCCTCTATCTCTTCTTATCTCTGCTCTGGTGCTGACTTGTCAGCGACATATTCTGGTCAAAGGATGCGGCAAGGACGGGTCGGACGGGTCGAAGACGAGCACGGCGAGTATCAAGGAGGAGGACAAGGAGAGCGTTGATACCAATGGGCACAGCTGATCAGTTTTCTACGAGCATCGTTCTCAAGGCGTTGAGTAGGGACTAGCGATGATTTCGAGTTTGTCTTCCATCTCTATCTATCCATTTCTATCCATCTATTTGTTGTTGTTGAACGAGGCTATGGCGAATGTTGATATTATCGCGTATGGAGCGGCTGCTTGCACCTATCTCCCTGGTATGGGTTTGGATGATTCTAGCGTTGCAGTGTAGATTACTTATTCACTATTCACTTATTCAAATCACTGAGACAATTGCTATTGGTCTGAGTCAATGGCACACCACTGTGTCAGGCAGACAAGACTAGCGCCTCAACAGATGATAAATATCTGCCAATACCAAGATACTATCTCTCATCAATCTCACAATGTTCCTCCTGCTGATTTTCCTCTCTCTGGCTCTAGCTCAACTTCCCCCAGAGTCTTTCTACAACATCACCATCCCTAGTACCCCATCCCCCAATCTCAGCCTCGCAACCTTCACCACCCCGTCGACCCTCTTGTCCACCCTCTCCAAACCAAAGGTCCACCCCATCAACACCACCGTCTTCGACTGGTGGTACTTTGACGCCGTCTCTTCCTCGAATCCGAATGTCTCTGTTGTGATCACCCTCTTCACCAGCACACCTACCGCATTCCCCTTCCTCCCAAGCAATAGCAATACCGACTCCGACTCCGTCCTCCTGGCTTACCTTTGGATCTCGTTTCCAAATGGGACCACCTACGCACGCTACGCGGACGCATCCCTAGCAACAGTCGACGCAGCCTGCGGTGTTACCCGAGGAATATGGCACGGGAGCGGCGTTTCCTTTACTGGCTCCGAGAGCGGGGAGTATCTTGTTACTATTGACGGAGGGGCAGGGGTAGGAGTAACAGGGTCTGTGAGACTATCGTCTGTTCGTCATCCCATCTACTAGAAGCTGAAGCTAAGTTGGCTAATGGGCCAGGTATCGAACCCGCATACACCCTGTGGTGACGACCGGCTGCGCTTGGGTGATACAAGCACGGTTGGGATCGGATGGGCGAGTCTCCTCCCCGACGCGGAGGCGAGTGTTGATGTTTTGGTGGGCGGGGAGGGAGTCCGCTTTACGGGGGTTGGGTATCATGATAAGGTATGTTTCACTCGACTTTTGAGTGTAGGGTGTGAATGCGAGGGGGGCTACGGCTGATATGTATGGGCTTGCGCAGAACTGGTCGGATGGACCGTTTGAGGCGGCGGTGCGGACGTGGTACTGGGGACGGGGCCGGGTTGGCCCGTTCTCCGTCGTCTGGTTTGATATGCTTCCTGTTGGGAACGAAACAGAGGTGGTGAGTGGGTATGTGGCTGTTGGGCGGGAGGTTGTGGTGTCTAGCTGTGAGGAGGGGGTTGTGTCTGTGCGGCCATGGAAGGACGGGATGGCAGCTGCTTATCCACCGGTGCGTGGGGACGTGCCGGATGGGTTCAGGGTGGTTTATAGTATTCAGATGGAGGTGGATGTTACCCTTGGGGCTATGGTCGCTGGTGACGGGAAGTACTATGCGCGGTGGACGGGGAGGATGACGGCCAAAGTGGCCGGGGAGGTCTACGAGGGAGTGGGCATGTTCGAGCAGTTTGTTATGCAGTAATCAACTATCAACAAAAGACAAAAGTTAAGAAAGTAGGGTATATGATATATCAGTTACTGGCGGGCAGCCATCCACTCCTCCACCAACCCCCGGTAATCCTCCGTCCCATACGGACTCAACACGCTCCCTAAGATACCACTCTTCCTCACACTCCTCACCCCCAGATCATTCAACAGCAAATCCACATACGGAATCGCATCAAACACAAAGTCCGGGTTCCGCTTCCCAAATCCCCCGGGATACCGCCACTTGCCAAACTGGCTATGCAGCGCCGTCTCCCACACCAGATCCATTTCCTCGCGCTTTTCGTCCAGCTTATCTGCATCTGCGTCTCCGCTCCCTTCGACAGCCCGCAGCGCAGACGGACACCTCTCCGTCACCCGCAACACGGGGCTCCCTCCAAAGAACGCAGTAATCCACAGCGCCTGCGCCTGCGCAAGCAGCGTCGTGTTGATCGTCATCGCAATCCCCATAAACGCCAGGGAGCGTTCCCTCGCCAACGAGCACGGCACCATGAACCGGGCCAGGCGGAAGGGATGCGCGGCTGTAGCGGGGGCATCCGGCGCGAGCGGCGCGTAGTCCTTGGGCGGGGCGGGCTGGTTGCGCAGCCGGGGGAACCGACGGAGGATTTCTTCGTCGGCGGCGGCGAGGAGGTCCTCTGGGATGGGGTCTGCGGCCCAGGGGAAGCCGCAGTCGGTATCCAAACCTCGCGGGAGGAAGTCGAGGTTTGGGGTTGCTTTCCAGCCGGTGGAGCAGATGAGGGCGGAGGAGGGGAGGTCCGTGCCGGAGGAGAGGTGGACGGTTCCCTGGGAGAGACGGGTGATGTTGGCGACGTGGACGCGCACGGCGCCGGAGCGGACAAGCTCAAAAAAGTCGGTTGGGTAGTTGAGGATGCTGAGGCTGGAGGCGATCCAGAAGGGGCTGATCCAGGGCTTGAGCTTGGCGGTCTCCGGGTGGGCGTCGTAGCGGTTCAGCTGGATGACGTCGTTGGCGAGGATGCTCCAAAAAGCGTCGACGATCTTGCGGCCGAGCCAGGTGCCGTGCAGGAAGCGGCGGATGCGCGGGTAGCCGTCGGCGTGGCCCCAGATGCAGGGGCTGAAGAAGGTCAGGAGGCGCGTGGTGACCAGCTTCTCGAGCCACTTCTTCAGCGGGGTGACGTACGGCGGCGCCATCCAGACGGGGCCGTGGCCATTCTCGCGGATGACCCAATCGACCTGCGCGCCAGACGTGGCGGCCGCGTAGACGGCGTCCCAGGCGGATTTGGTGCCGCCGAAGACGGTGATGCGCCGGCCTTCCTGGAGGATCTCGGCTTCGTACTGGAGAAGATCGCGGCAGTGGAAGAGCGGCGCGTCGAAGGTCTCCTGGCCGGGGAAGTCGGGCAGGTAGGCCTGCGAGGTGATGCCGGTCGCGACGATGAGTTTGCGCGTCACGACCTCCCTGACTTCGCCGTGGTGCTCTGTAGTCAGCAGCCAGGTGCCATCTGGACGATGTTCGGCCGATCGCACACGCGTGTTGAGCCGGATGCGATCGCGGAACTGGAAATGCTCAGCGAATTTCTCCATGTACTGCTGGATGACATGGCCGGGGATATGCTGGCCCGGCTGGACGCCAAAAGTGTCTGGGTCCATGGGAAAGTCGCTGAATTCGTAGGTGCCCAGCATGTTATTGGACTTGAGGCCTTTGTACAGCCGGTGTTTGGCCCACACACCCCCAATGGACGAGGCAGCGTCCAGAAGGATCACAGTGCTGGACGGGTTGACCTGGAGATAGGTCTTGATGGCCGCGAGGCCACTCCAGCCTGATTTGTTAGTGTCTGATCATGAAGTGAAGAGAAAGGCATACCGGCACCGATGACTGTCAAATCGACCGTCTCCATGATGGGACACTCAATTGACAGTTCACAAATCAATCAATCAGGATCAATTGCTGCGTCAATTGCTGCAAGTAAGAAAAGGCAAGAAGGCAGAAAGTGATGTGTAGACGACAAGTCAGGCAACGAGACAGGGAAGGTGGATTAAAGAACGACAGGTGGACACAGGAGGGTCTGGACTTTAGTATTATTATTATTATTATCTCTTATAACCATGGATTATGTATGGTTTGTGCACAAAGACTGCGGAGTTCAAGAGTTTCTGGTTCGATCACTACTGAGATAGTCGCATATTGAAAGGTAACGGTCAGCGGGGAATTATCCCTAGCCGCCGTAGAGCCGACTAGTGATGACAGTAGACTAGGGATAGGGAGATTAAATGTGGAGAGACTAGAGAACGAGAAGTGGACCTTGCAGGTCAAGTATTGTAGTACAGCATGCCCGAAGAATCAGTCGATTTGTCCATGTCAGCATGGGGGGCTTCCACAACTGCGAGTACGGAGTATCAAGGGAAGAAAGGGATAAGCAAGTGAAAGGGATAAGCAAAGTACCAGTGCACAGATGGACATCTCTGTAGATAGTCTGTCTGTACTTATGTCCTTGAGAATGCCAAAAGACAATCCTTACTGGACTGGAAATTAGTGTGCTCTTAGTGTTTTTAGCTGCAGCACTGGTCCTGTTAGTGTCTGTCAATCAACAGATAACCTACGGAGTCAGTGAAGAAAGTATCTCAAATTGTGATCATCAGGAAGAAGGTTCTGTTCTCTCAATTGCAGCCATCGCAATTGTTGTTTAGTTACGGAGTATATGTGGAGTAGTTGCAATACGGTTGTTATCAGACGTTACCTGTATGCAAGCAAGACTATGGAGTATAGACCCAGCATGGTTGTTTCTGACTCGACAGGAATTGTTGACTGATTTTTATGACAATTGCTAAAGCTGACAAAAAGCAGTTCTTCTTCTTTGTCCTCCAAAATGACCTGTCACTTTTTTTGTCAAACATCATGGAATATGACACCTCACTTGATACTTCCATTCAATGATGCAAGTGATGCTATCAGATCAGAGTTGCAAAGTCTATCTTTTCAAATCTTCGCAAGCAGTTCCTCGTCTGTTCTGGTTTGACTCTCCTCCCCGAGGAATGGTCTCTTTCTAGCGTGCTCCTATTCTCCGTCATGTCAGTTCGGCAGTCTAGTCATATTATAAGTGCTGTCACTTCGCCGATGATCCATATTACCGCCGATCCTCAACAGGAAATACCACATATCGTTCGCTGCACGCATGGGTCTTGATGGCTGAAGAACAGCTGCGTCTCCACATGGCCTCTGACCAGGATCCTAGCCTGTCACAAGTGGACAAAGAATCAGACAACCGTTCTCGACCTCGTCCTGAACAGTGCATAAGCATGCGGACGCCAGTAATAATGGCAAGAAGTTGGTTCCCCCTCCCCCGAATCATTGCTCGCCGTTCTGTCAGGGATTGCTATGACCCGAAGTCTATCAATCAAGGAGTTGTTCAGCCTTGCAAGTAGTCTTTCTACACATCGTCTGCGGCGGGACCGTCGGGATTTGAATGTGCTGTACTCCATCTATATCTTCCATGTTTCTTCCCCTGAGGGGCTATCGATCCCAGTCATTCATTTACTGTCCCTTGACGAACATTCATTCCTCTTGTCAGAAGGAGACAGCTGAGAAGCTCATGCGCCATCATGGGCGACAGCTTCACCACCGAGGCCTTTACCCTCCTTTCCCTCGCCATCGTTGTCATTATCCTTCGTATTTTCGCTCGCATCTTCACCGTGGGATTCCACAATTTCCAACTCGATGATTACCTGATGCCTCTGGCCGGGGTACGTTCTGTCACTCTTTACTACATCTATTGACATCTACTGATACGGCTACATGCAGGTGGTCTACGGTCTCGAAACAGGCGCAGCCTACTGCGTCGGTGCCTGGTGGAAAGGATTGGCCAACAACTACATGACCGATGCCCAGCGCGCCGCCCTCTCGCCCGACTCGGAGGAATTCAGACTGCGAGTAGGCGGATCCAAGACGCAGGTACTGGGGTGGTCGTTGTACACGACCCTGCTGTGGTTGTTGAAGGCGTGCATGGCCATCTTCTACTCGCGCTTGACGTATGTCTCGCCTCATTTGATGGAGATAGACACTGACGCTGACGCTGACGGGCAGGGCCGGTCTGATCAACATGCATATCCGCGTGCGGGTGGCCTACGTTGCCATCGGGGTGACCTATCTGATCGTGATTCTGTCGATTCTGTTTGGCTGCCATCCGATGCACAAGAATTGGCAGATCTATCCCGATCCTGGCGGTACGTGCCACTCTCTTGAAGGCTGCTTATACTGACGTGTTAGTACGCTGCCAACCCGCCATCGCGCCGATCGATGTCTACATGACCGTCACGCTGAATGTCGCGACTGATGTCTATCTCATTACCATTCCCACACCGGTACGTTCCCGTTTCCACAAATCGAACCGTCTAACATCCATAGATGCTCTTCAAAGCGCGGCTCCCCTGGCGCGAGAAACTCGAACTCTTCATCCTCTTCTCCGGCGGAATCTTCGTCATGGCGGCCGGGATCCTCCGCTGCGTTTTGATCGTCACAGTAAGTCTTTTCCCGCAATACTATGGCTTGGCTGACAGGCTAGGCCGGCGCAAACGGCGCGTCCCAAGCCGGCAGCTGGGCCTGCCGCGAGACGTTCGTCGCCGTGGTCATCGGCAACGCCCCAATGATCTATCCTCTGTTCCGCCGCGCCGCCCGGCGCGCAGGCTGGTATATCAGTTCCCGCGGCCAGTCGCAGAGCTACCCGGCGTACCCGCTGTCCGAAGGCGAGCGCGGCGAGAACTCGACGCACCACAGCAAGAAGCGCCGCTTCCGGCACCCGCTCAGCATCCCGGACACGCATTGGTATACTATCAACGACGAGGCGATGATCCTGCCGACGTCGCGGCAGCAGCCGCCGACCTGTACGGCCAGCCCGCCCCTTGACTGGGACGAGTCGAGCCAGCCCAGTACGGACGGAATCAAGGTGGTTCACGAGACGATAATTGAACGGAATGAACGATGATGTTTAGTGCTTGTTATGTATACCCTATGTTTATCATTTGTACGCTGTAGAATATAATCACGAAGTCAAATCATATTTCCTCCGATAATAATCCTTCCTCCTCATCTCGACCTCCTGCTCCACCTGCGGAACCAACACCTCATCCCTCACCAACGACGCCTTCACCGGATTCCTCGACTGAAAGATAGCAGTCAACTCCTCGAGCGTGCGCCTTGACGTCTCCACAAACACAAACCAAATCACCACCAGCTCCAGCACATCCCAGAAGATAAACAGCAGGTAATACCGCCACCCGGCTCTGGTGAACGCAATCCCCGTCACAAACGTATTGTAGAAGTTCGCAATGTTGATGAAAAAATTGCTCATCCCCATCCCTTTCGCCCGCGACTCGTACCGCAGACACTCGACGGGGTACATCGCCTGGTTGGGCGTCCAGCCGGCAGAGTACACGAACCCAAAGATGAAGATCATGGCGATTTGGGCGCGCGCCACGACTGCGCTCTTGGCGATGACGACCCCGGTATCCTCGGGCGTCTCGACGTTGGTGGCGTTCAGCGCCGTTATGATGCTGAAGATGAGGACCATTAGTGCGGTGGAGGTGAGGAGCTGCGCGCGCCGTCCGATCCGGTCGGTTAGGAGCGCGCCGAAGATGGCGCCTACGAACTGGCAGACGTTTTGCAGGCCTTGGAGGAGTAGTCGGGTTGAGTTGGAGGTTATCCCTGCGCCTGCCAGCATCTGTGGGTAGTAGTATGAGACGGGGCCGTTGCCGGACCATTGTCCGAAGAAGGCTACCATTGTCAGTTTGTCTGATTGACGTGGATGGGGAAGGATGAGGTACCCATAAGCATAACCAGCATAGAGCGGTAGCGCGTCTCGCGCGAGTTGAACAGCTCGCGGTAATCCCACCAGCGCTTGTCAGCCCCCGTGTTGGAGATATCCTCGACCATCTCGCGGTACTCGAGCTGCACGAGCGGGGCGTTGCGGTCGCCGTCGCCGTGGTACGTGGCCAGCACGCGGATTGCCTCCTCGTGCTTGTCGCGGGATACAAGCCACCGGGGGCTCTGCATCACATCACCATCTGACCTTTGTCTACAGACAGAAAGAGAAGGGAAATACCTCCGGAATAGTCCAGCATAACCCCAGCACCAACCCCGCAAACACCATCTGCACCCAGATGGGAATCCGCCAGCTCATCGTCCCCTCGATCTTGCTCGTGCGCCAGGGGATAAACGTCCCCGGGATGCCGCCGGCGAACCACAGCACGTTGTACAATCCCGTCAAGGAGCCGCGCCAGGAGGGGTGCGCGATCTCCGAGACGTAGGCTGGGCCGGCGGTGGCGGAGGTCGCGACCCCGAAGCCGAGGATGAAGCGGCCCGCCATGAAGCCGGCGAGGTTGGTGCAGGTTGCCTGGACGATGGTGCCGAGGATGATGAAGGAGGCGCCGAGCGCCATGCCCACTCGTCGTCCTACGCCTGTTAGCTTCGTTTGATCGAGTCAGAATGAGGGTAATACCCCGGAAATCGGTGAATGGGCCGGCGCAGAACGACCCCACGATGTTCCCGATGGTGTAGATGGCGTAGACGATCCCCGTCGAGGGCGTGCCGGCTTCCGGGTCGAAGCCAAAGTACTCCCGGTACTGTCTGTAGCTGTTGATGGAGCCCATGAGCGACCCGTCGTACCCGTTGATGCACGAGTTGAGCGTGGCGACCGCAATGGCCCAGTATAACTACTCCTTAGTCTTCATTTTCTGCGTGAGGCAACAGAAGAGGGCTACCTTGAACATGTTTCTGCTCCATAGTCTCGGCTTCTGCTGGAAGGTTGCCATGGCCAGGGCGGCATTGTTGATGCCCCGGATGTGGGCATCATCCGGGTAGTACAGCACCCGCGGTGAGTCGTAGCTATTGAGTCGCTCCATGGTTACGCCTTAGACGACCAGAGGTCGTAGGGGCAGGAGATGGCCAGAGGGTGTGCTCACTTAATATAGCCTGTACTCGATCTAGATTGTGGACGGGGATTCTGGCTATAGCCCGAGCCAGGCCAGTCTAGGTGACAACCGACAACCGACAAGTGCCATCAGACTGAGTTCTGTGCCTGACATGGTGGAAATTAAGACTAATATAGAGACAGTCTGACCGAGTCTTGAACGAATTGCATATTGGCAGCTGTCATATACGAGCATGAGACATTATCACTCTTGGAGTGTTTGATCTAGACGCAGCTCCGGGGACCCCGCATTCAGTGTCAGTCTCTTACAACGGATTCAGGCTGTGGATGAATTTAATTCATCCGTCTCCAATTGGGAAACATTAGTGGTTTGGTCGGACTTAGCACGGTCATGCATGGACTGGCCACTGTGCCGCATCGTGGGAAGGGACGCACTAGAATCGAGTTCAATCTATTACTCATTAATCGTACTTGGGAATCTCGTGGAAACAGGTATTAACTACAACGCCACATAACAAGCGAACGCTTGGGGAGACGCTTGGATCCTGTCTATTACAGATGAATGCCTTCATTCGCTTGACCTAACTCCAACCAACACGGGCATCGGTCCGAACACCCGTTTGCCTCAGCCTGATCACTTATTCTTTTCAAATGGTGTCAATTTTTATCGTTTTTGTAGAGGATTCAGCGTTGTCAATACCTCTTGCAATTGCTACTCACACATATCTGCTCCTTGACAATCTGGCCAAAATTGCAGGCTACTCCGCACAGGTTCCCATCGTGTTTCAGCAAGCCGTGAGCTGAGAAAGATCGACTGCTGGGCATCCTGAACGGGCAGATTATCCACCAATATCGACCGGGACTCGTCCGTTTCCTTGATTCTACGGGCTATCCCGGTGAGATGGCCAGAAGGATGAGTCTGAGACCGAGACTAATGCACATCAGCCGCCACATACGACTCGGTTGGAGTAGGCCATCTTTCAATTGCCGTCTGGATAATGCAGGTACAATGCCCAGTTACTACCAGGTTAGACAGTACAGAAACTGGTATCATTCGTCTACATAATATACATAGTATGCTACAATACGTACAGTCATCAACAAGCCATCGCATCAAAAATCTCCCTCCTCTCCTGCGGCGTAATCGACAAACTCAACGTATAATACCTCCCCTGAATCAACTCCGACTCCCCACTGGGACTCCCCGCAAGCACCAACCTCGTCCCCCCAGCATACGGCACCGCAAACCAAACCGGCTCCCCGCGCCGATCCGCCCCCTCCCAATACTCCATGTTACACGACATGCTACTCCCATACAGCAACGGATTGAACCCATTACACACCGCCTCGGGGATATGCAGCACGTCCTCCAGCACGAGCACATGCGAGCTGGCGCCCCCGTCCCGCACTGTCCGGCACACGCGTAGCTCGACTGTCCCCACACCGGCTACCTCCAGCTCCTCGTGCGGATTGAAGATGTTGTTCTTGACGAGGGTTCGGCGCGGCATCGCCCGGTAGTGTGTGAAGGAGGCGCGGTCGCGCGCGTAGTGGCAGTTCCCCGAGACGACCATCCAGTCGTAGCAGATGCGGGATGCGGCGTGCGTCGTTTTGGTCCGTTTGCGCCGGTCGTCGTCGATCGCGTCGGCGGTAGCGGCGTCGGCGGTAGCGGCGTCGGCGTCGGCGTCGAGGGTGAACTCGTCGTGGCTGCGCATGGTTCTCATGGTGTTGTGCTCTGCTGCGACGGTGGTTAGCATGCGGGATGTGAGTTGGGGTAACGGACGTCTTCCGTACTGGGTTAATTAATTTAGGGTAGTGGACGGCGCGGGTTGACAAGTATGCGCAATCTGGACTCTGTCAATTGCAACAGATCAGCGGAAGAGATTGAGCTGAAACAACCATCGCGGCGGATGAGGCCTCTTGCCGGAAGCGGAAGACGGGCAGTATCTCTTGACAGGAAGGCGGTAGAGATGCTGGCCAATCATGGATAAGCGGTGTGCGGCGTCGGGTAAACTCCGGCAATGGTGCTAACTGTTTCGGGTAAATGACCTTGTGCTGATATACAATTTGTGCATGTATAAGGTAGGCATATGACGTGAGGATGGATCTGAGCCATTGTCTGTGTCCAAGGAGCAGAGAGGATTATTCAGAATCTGCTTCAGATCAGATGCCAGTTAATATGCTGGTATACCTACAAGGAACGAGCCCCGGCGTTATACTATGTCTCTAGACCAGGTGATAGGTAATTCGTTGCGACTCAAGCAAGAGCCTCGAATACGCAGGATATATTTGTAATGGAGGTAACTTGGATATGACCTTCCTCGAGATATCAGTATGGATTAGTTGTGATCGCAGATACGCTAATGGACCTTTTCAATGTCCGTCCTTAGAAGTTGTCAACTGACCGCTACTGGAGTTTAAGGTCGCCATGACGGCATCAACGCTCTCCTTCAGCAGTTGAGACCCGAGAGAATTCGCTCAATGATTTGTGTCCAGCACGAGGGTGCGGTAGAATTCAAGATTATCGCAATTGTGGTATGGTGTCCAGTCTGCATGTTGAACAGTGGTGGTAGCCTCTCATACAGGAAACGCATCCCGTTCTGCTCCACCGAAGAGTGAAAAGGTATCGAAGGCTCGCCGGAGATGAGGTACGGCGTTACCCCAGATCCTGGCTCACGACACAGCAAACCTTTCAGCACGCCATATTCGTCCTTAAAGCTGCTTCTCTTGCCCTGTCTCCCATACTCTCATCCTCTCATTGTACTTCTTTACCACTCTGTCCGAAGTAAACGGGCAAAGGGAACCGCGAAATCCAAGTACTGACTTTCGTTCCTGGTGATCGGAGCCACTTGCCCCGGTCGAACTATTGTGATGTGGATGCTCGGCCGGGGAGGAGTGCATCGATAGTTCCCGATCACTGGGACGTCATTCGTGGACGGAAATGATGGAGGCATTTGTAGATTCACCCACGACTCAGATTCTCTGTGATAACCGATTGTCAACTCGCATGCAACCATGCATCCCTCCTGCTAACCATGTATGCAGCGAGTATTTTGCGATCACAGGGTGGTGCGCTTCTGCCGCTGCCGGGACCATGTTGATCATGTTCAACGTCTTGAATTAGGTCAGGAAACGCTCTCCTGCCTTGGATTTGGTTGTGATATCCCTGCTGTCAAGTCTGGTGAAGGCATACTCTAGTGTTTGGAGGCATAAATGGCAAGCAGCAAGGGATACATGATTCGTATGGCCTGTGAAGCAGGGAAAGTCATGTGCGAGGAGTCCGGACGACAGTGCCCATGTGGATGTTTGGAATCCTGCAGCAGGGACAAATCCCCCGCGGAGAATGTAGCCTGGCGGTGTTATGTGGGGGCCGGAAAACCTCCCTTGAAGGAAGGTCCAAACCTTGAGGGAGCGACATGATGTCAAGCTGCAGATCTTGGCCTGATCACTGGTAGTGATTGTCCTCTGTTCTCTGCTAGTGTGTTGTTGCTCGCATTGAGGCATCCAACGATGGATTCTTATGTGGATACAGAGTAGTCGAAAAGGAGTAACATGCTCAATTTCTTGACTCTACATAGTATAAGAAGAGCACTAACCAGATTGGAACTAGTGGTAGACCTGCCTCCTTCCTAATCCGGAATGTCCGACGCTACGATGAACATACGCCGCTTTAAACGTTAGAACGAGTAGATCCTTATCTACATGACTATGTACATGACTACCTTGTACATGACTACAGTCTTAGAGTGGCGGAAACAAATTCCTTGAGACATTCAGAGTTAACCGAGGTAGTAGTGCAGATGGTCATCCTTGACAAATCCAGTAGGACGAACCGACTAACCTTCTGATTGACCGAAATCGATGATCGTCAAGCTAGTAAATGTCGTGTGAGCAAGGGGCCAGTCGCCGGCGATTGCGCGTACAAGAAGCACACACTCGCATTGTTGCTCAATCAGTAAGTATTGATTACTTCCAGGTGGGATCCACATAATCCAGAGTACAGAGTAGACACAATGCCACGGCCTCGGATTTGATCCTAGAGCCCCACAGTTCATCATCTACTCCTTTGAGATACCGACGGTTTGGTTTTGGATGGATCACGTCAGTCGATCATGGTCACAGCAAAGTTCAAGACTGCCGGATCCTGTACTCTGTAGATCTGTGCAACTGCTATAGCTAGGTAGATAGCAGACAGCTATCCTATTAAACGCATACCATCGTGCCAGGCTTTCTTGATATTGCTCGAGTTAGATAGCGCGTGACTCCTCGGTAGTTCTCCGTAATGCCGTCCATTATCCATTTGAGGTTCAACATAAGGTTTAAATAGTCGGTTATAGGCTTCTACGAGCAACCTTCTCCGTACAGAGTAAGACTACAGGGCTTACTCCGTAGACACCAGTGGCTGGGAATAATTTCCAGCTGTCCCCAATCGGCGCAGAGGAGAAGCAGCAAGAGAAGACTGACTCATTCCTTTTCCGGCTAGATTCGGGTTCCTCAGCTGTATCGGACAGAACAGGGACCAATAAGACCTCATCAAAACAGCCCAGCTGAGCCGGGAAAGCCGAACTCTGACCGAAGAGCTGCACCCGCGGAAGCAAACAAGCGCCCTGATTGTTGGAAATATCTGCCGGAGAATCTGAAGCAGCTGATTGGACGTAACATAAGACTGGACGGACCAGGTCTGGAACGCCCCAAAAACAACCAGAAAAGAATACAGTCCATGCTCCATAGGTATCCATACGTACCCATATTCTCCGTGATCCCTTGGATATCAGTATGTTCTTGTGCTGTTTCATTGGCTCTCGAGCATGCATGTTTGAGGTCAGATCTAAAACATGAGGGCATACCCAACTTTCCTATAAAACCCCCAGAAGTACCCTCTCCCCCAATACCCGCCGGCCGTTTGCCGTCTCTCGACCGGTTCTCTTACCTGGCCCCTTGTTTTGACGCGAGATTTATGTCCGACTCGCATTATCAGTCATCCTCTCGTCCTCTTGCCCCTGCTCCAGGTCGCCTTCTGAAACGGAATGCCTCATCCGAAGAGTTGGTGCCCGCGCGAAAGCACAAAACCACCGCTTGCAAGGCGTGTAAACGAAAGAAATTAAAAGTCGGTCACTTTTCTCATTCTGCATATTCATTATTTCCAGGTGGAAACTCTCAAGCTTACCGTAACAGTGTCGTGGAGATCCTCCGTGTCAGCATTGCGTCACCCATGGCATCAAATGCGAGGTTGACGCAATGTCCGATATGCGCCGGAAAAATGCCATGGACCGCAAGGTGGCGAAGCTGGAGAAAGTAGCCGACACGTTGACTCGGTTGGTCAACGCCCTGCGCGACAGCGAGAGCAGACGCGTTTCGCAACTGTTGAATCTGATCCGAAGTAACGCCTCGTTCGACGAACTCCAGTTGTTCCTGGAGCAGCAGTTTTCCCACTACGAGTTGGAATCGACGCCTGAATTACGCGATATCCAAAGCCAACTCTCGCAGACAACGGACATTGCGCCCCTGGGATGGCGGTACCTACGAGTCGATCGGCTGGCCGACGACCCGGTGTACAAGGTCCCCGCGAAGCCTTGGACGGCGGTGACGGACGACAGCGAGCTGGTCTCGCATCTGGTCTCGCTTTGGTTAACATGGACGTATCCCTGGTTTAACTGGCTGGATGCCGACTGTTTGATCAAGCATATGCAGGAAGGAAAGCTGAATTCCCGGTTCTGCTCACCTTTCCTGGTCAATGCCATTCTCGCGGAAGCATGTGTATGTGTACTCGCACGGATGACGGTTTTTGTTTTCGTTACTGATTCGTGTATAGTATTACTCCGACTACGAAGAAGTATTTACAGTTCCCGGCGACATGTTCACTCGAGGCGACCAATTCTTCGACGAGGCCCGTCGTCTGTTCGAGGCTGGAGAAGACGAAGGCGACTCTCCCAGCCTGCCCACTATCCAGGGGCTCATGATCCTATTCGTTCGGTAAGCCGCTCGTCGGATGCGAAACGTTGACTCTCGCGTTCTGACATTTATCAGAACATCGTTGATGGGCAAAGATCGAATGGGATGGGTCTATCTAGATCTGGCCGCCCGGGGAGCCCAAGAGTATGCTGCGTCTCATCCCCCTCACGCGATGGAAGACGCGGAAGAAAGAAGGGCGATTGACAGGACCCTTTGGGGCATTTTCAGCATGGCTTCGTATGCTTACCGACTCTTGTGGCTATTCAAGAGGCTGACTGTTCAGAACGGCGTCCGTATCTCTGATGAAGCATTTCGATATCCACCCTCCTCAGCAGTCCCCCATTACTCGGATCATCCATCAACGACATAAAGACGATGTCTGGCAACCGTACCCGCGCTCGACCGACGTCGGTGTCCCCAGTCATACCTCCTGCGTGTTCAACCGGTGGTGCGCGATCGCCTGCATCACTGTTGAGATTTCCCGCGCGTTTTATCAAGAGGAGGACCGGATCCCTCGAGCCGAGATGCTCCCTTTCATCAATGACATCTACCAAAAATTGCAGAACTGGTACGCAGACATGCCCGAGTGTCTTTTGGTTGAGAACGTCACCGTTCCTCATGCCCTCAGTCTCCAGTAAGCCGTCCCCAAATCGTGCCGAAGATTACACTCACTGACCATTTGCAGCCTCTTCTACCACACAACCGTAATGCAAATCTTCGGCCTACTGAAAGCCAACAACGAACACCTCGATCCCGAAACCATCCAGCGCGCCCGCAACATCTGCATCGAGAACGCCCTTCGCATCGCCTGCCTCATCGGCGTCCACCGCGACAAATGGGGCATCGGCCGCATGGCCCCCTCCACCATCCAGTGGCTCAGCATCGGCATGTTCACCCTCCTCGAGGCGCTGGACTCGCCCGACGCTCGCAACCGCGCCGCCTTCATCGAGCTGTGCATCGTCGCGCGGGCGTTTGCGCGCCGCTTCCCGCTGGCCAAGGGCATCCTGCGCATGATCCAACTCTCGGCGAACCAGATGCAGGTCGTCTTGCCTGCCGAGACGGATGCCCTGTTTACGGACTTTGAGACGCGCAGCTGGGAGGGCAAGGATCGGCATACGTTTAGTACCTTCTATCCGAACTTTGCGACGGTGGTGCGGCAGGGGGCCGCGCGCGAGGGGGACGTGTCGATGGATCGGTTCTTGGAGAAGTGGGATAGTTTGGCGATCTCGGACTCTAAGGAGGAGACGCCGCCAGAAGAAGATGGTTCATGATTAGATAAATACCCTTGGAGTAATGCTCTTGACGAATATGCATGTTTGACAACTGCCGTCCTCTCTACATATACTAGATGATTTGGACAAAAATCTTGCGAAACTTACTGCCTCTCCACCTCAAATGATATATAGACACTGCACTGGATTTATTCTTGACCAACTTTGTCAAATCCCACATCATCCTCTTCAAGTACAGCTCACATGGAGCAAGCTCGAGGACATATTTCGACGTTTTCATCTCCCGTTACTTTTGTCCTCGATGCACACCCAATCTACCATAGGAAGTCATGGAAGACAAGATCATTGTCCGCACGATGCTCTCGGGCAGAGGCAGACGATGTTGCCTGGGAAGTCGGCATGGGTAGATCAATTAGGAGGAGCTGCATAGAAGCTTAGAAGTAATGAGAACGAAACTGGGCAGTCATTGCGATCTCATTAACAGTGCCTGCATCTCCATCATACACATGTCATGATGACCACCCCTCAGCCATAATAAATACTTCAATCCTCATCTCATCCAGCTAGCAATGTCAACACCTTCAGAATGAACCTCATCAAGCTGCTAGCCACTTTTGCCCTGGTGCCTTTGGCCGCCAGCCTCTCCCCGGATGCACTATCAAACGGCTTGAGCCATCACAGACACCACGACGGGAGTCATCATGGAGGTGGCCACCATGGCTGTCCGGATGATCCGCAAGAGTGTAACCATCATGTTTGTGCTAATGTCCGTGTACTATGTGGATGAGGCTGATGTATATAGTGCCAGCAACGGCGGTTCGATCGCGGAGTGTGCATTGCGCCTAAGAAGACTAATGGCAGGGGGACTTATTGCTCGTGTGTTGATGATCGAATGTGGTGATCATCATTCTTGATTCTGGATTGCCGCTGCAAAGCGATCATCTACCAGCATGGTATCGATTCAAGGCACTATTCCAGACTAAATGAGATTACCCGCATCCAAAGTCTTCTACTCTTCCTTTGATTGCAGTAGAGGTCGATGAATACGAGAGCACGTAGCAACAATGTGGAGACCGTCTTACTCTTCGTATCCCCATGTATCCTCCTGCATTAGTTAGTCTATCCACAATGACTCACTCACTTCCTTGTACTCTGTATATAAATACAATCAGTTAGATAACTCAATCGATCTCATCACTCCATATCATTCCATTCCACCGCTGAATAACATCAGATCAATCAAAATGTCCAACCCCCTCCAATCCCACCCTCCTCACATCCTCTCCCTCCTAAACCGCCTTCACGCAGAATCAACCACCCAGGAATCCTCCATCCCGCGAACAACCTACACCACCCCGTCCACAGACACCTTCCACACCCTCATGCGCGATAAATTCATCGCCCTCGAGCAAGACAAGTGCCACTTCATCTACCAGCTCGCCCGCACCCTCAACGCAACCTCCATCGTCGAAGCAGGCACCTCCTACGGCGTGAGTACCATCTACCTCGCTCTTGCTGTGGCGGATAACCTTGCCTCCGCCTCTGGCCCCAGTAAAGGGACTGTTATCGCGACGGAATACGAGCCCGCCAAGGCAGAGCAGGCGCGCAAGCATTGGGCCGAGTGTGGAGAGGCAGTCAGTAGCGTGATCGATCTCCGTGAGGGTGACCTGCGGGAGACTCTGAAGACAAACCTCCCTGATCGGGTTGATATGCTTCTGCTTGATAGTGAGTCTTTTGACCTAGGTGACAAGCGGCTGTGACTGATGATGTAGTCTGGACGCCGATGGCGCTCCCCACGCTGAAGCTGGTCCAGCCCAAGCTGCGGTATGGCGCTGTTGTGGTGACGGATAACACGGTGAGTTCGGCGGAGGGATACAAAGACCTGCTAGAGTATCTGCGTGCCCCTGGAAGCGGGTTTAGTACTTTGACGCTGCCGTATAAGGGGGGTGTGGAGATGAGTGTCTACCTCCCTCCTCAGTAGCTTCATTCTTGTGTCGCAGCATAATGGACATGATGTTACAAAACATATCTAAAGAACGGATTCTCCTTATCCGTCAAATCATTAAACGCCATCTTATCCCGCTGGCTCTCGTCCAGCTCCATCGCCTCCCTCCGCCGATTCTCCCTCCACAGCACCGCGTACAGCACCCCCGCCGCCACAATCGTAACACAGTAGCAGATAATCAGCCCCGTCCATAGCTCAGGATAATGTTGCCGGACAGTCTGCGTCTTGACCAGCTGCGGCCCGATAATATTCCCAACGGTATACGCCACAAACACCGTCGCCGCCATGACGGTCTTCTTGGTCGCGCCCGCGACATTACTCGCCCCCAGCGTGATGATCAGACTGACCACCGGCCCGAAGAACCCCGTCAGCGCGTACCCGACTACCGGCGCGGCGGGCTGATACCCCCACGTGGACTTCCAGATGAGCGCGCACCCGGCGATGACGGGCAGGCAGCAGGCGATGAGCATGGGGATGCGGGTGTTGGGCACGCGCGAGGCGATGTACCCGCACAACGGGATGAAAATGACGCAGATCCCGCCGACGGGGAATTGAAATAGAATCGAGTCGAGGGTGTCGTAGCCGAAGGTGGAGACGATGAGGGGGCCGAAGCCGGAGATTGCGCCGTTGATTGTGTAGCTGCGATTATCAGCTTTCATTGCAGAGGGGAATGTAGGGGAAGGGGCCTACGCAGCAGCCATCATGATGGCGATTAGGTACATCTTGACATCAAGCGCAGCCTCCTTGATCTGCGAGAACTTGATCTTCTGACAGCGCACGCCTGTCTGGCCCTTGCGGAGGCGCTCGACGGCGACAACGCGCTCTTCCTGTGTAAGAAACCAGGCCGAGACAGGCGAGTTGGGCATCGCGCAGCACCAGATCCCAAAGAGGAAGGTCAGCACTCCGGCAAAGATGTAGATGTACTGCCAGCGCTTCAGCGAGCCGGAGGTGATCTGTCCGAAGCCGTAGTTCATTGCGCCGCCGATGATGGTGAACCATCCTGTGCCGGAGAACCACCATGCCTGGCGCAGGGACTGCTCTTTTTGCGTGTAGTACCCGCTGACGATGGTCATGAAGCCGGTGGGGACCACGCTTTCCACGAAGCCTGCTTTGTTAGACCCTGTCACTTCTTTGGCTAGAGTGAACTTACCTAAGAAGAAACGCTGAGCGAACAGTCCCTGCCAGGTTGTGACCCCCGCGGTAGCAGCACAGGTGACAGCCCACAGCATGACAATCGGCCCAAAGACATGCTGGATTTTGAAGCGCTGCACAAAAAAGGTCATCGGGTAGAGACCGGCCAGCATACCGAAATAGAAAATGGACGTCGCCCAGCTGAGCCGGGACGTGTCTTTTGACGGGGGCGTCGTGCTCTGGTCGATGACCACTAAATGCAGGTCGGTCGTCATGCCGAACAATGTCGCGCTGCCGAGAATCGCCTTGTCCCAGTATACTAGGCCATACCCGATCAGCATGGCCGGCATGAAGAAGAGATCGATCTTGCGCAGGACGCGCTTCTCCACTTCTGGGTCGATCTCCATTGCTACATCGCTGACGACCGCCAGTGCGGCATCTTTGTCGAATAGCTCGCCGTCGGCGCGAAGCCGTTCAGGGTCGCCCGTTGCGCTGGGAACTTGAATCATCTTCTGTCAGTTGAGACTGAAACAGAAAGACAAGTGCCAGGGGAAAAAAAAATTGAAGAAAAGTACGTCCGGGGTTATGAGCTCCGACTGCACGGACTGCAGACAAATTGATCAGTTTATATCAAGTTAGACCAGACTGTCCGCGGGCAACTTTAATTGATTTTTGACCTCTTCTGATTGGTCCAACGGGAATAGATGGGCCCTCGGTGAAAATGTTGGGATGTGGAGTTGGCCCGCTTGGTTCTATACTCCTATATTACCCGATGCGAGTATGGCTGTCTATAAAGCTGTCCAACAGGTTCAACTATGCCATGCAGAAGTAAATGATGATCAATCAATTACAATCACCTCTCTTTTCTCCCCATTACCCTGCTCCTCTACCCAACCCCCAGGAAATTCCTTTCTGAGAAACTCCCTAACCGCAACAACCGGCACCCCATGCCTCATAGCCGTAGTGTCATCCCACGACGAATGCAACCCCAGTAACACACCATCAGTCCGCCGTAACAAAGGCGCCCCGGAATGACCCCAGTACGTCCAGGCATCGTGCCTCAGCGCCCCAATCTCCTCGTTGTCATGCGGGTCAGCACCGGGCATCAACCTGCGCAATCGACCTTCAGAAATCTCAATAAGATCGTAGCCTGTTTTTCGCGGACCGGATGATTCCAGGTCATCAGAACCCGGCTGTCCGATGCAGAGGATCTCGGATTTGAGAGAAGTGGATGGTGGTGCGAGTGGTACGCACGTGAAGCTTGGGATTGAATTCTGGGAGCCAGGCAGGGGCAGGCATTCAAGCGCAGTAATTCTAGCGAGAGCGAGGTCGCACCTCGCGTCCCAGGCTATACACTCGACGAGCACGGCTTCGCCCGTGTAATACAAGAGCCATTTCCGGCTGTTGGAGCGCCACTCGGCCTCCGTCTCCCCGAAGCAGTGTGCGCAGGTGAGGAGCCAGCCATCTGGGTGGATGCAAACTGCTGTGCCTGCTTCATGCTGTGCGAAGATGAGGGTTGAGGAGAGAGCTTGCAAGGCGGGTAGACCGTAGTTTGCTGCGGTTGTTTTCGTGGTTGATGCTGATGCACGTAGGCGGGATTGCTTTTTGCGGAGGAGGGTCGTTTCTTTTGTGTTTAGATGCGGAAGACGGATTTGCCCTGGGGGGATGAGGGTGATGTTTTGCTGTAGGTGATCTGAGCTGGTTTGCGTGATGAAGCGGACTGGTTGAATTGGAGACGCAGCATTTGTTTCTGTGGTGTGTACGGATTCTACGCGACGCCTGCTTGATCGTCGAGTCCGGGCCATCTTGTTGACTGGTCCTATTGTACAGAGAATCACTGGAGTACCCCTTATTGGATGATAATATCAAGAATGGCTGCTGTGATATGAACTGGATCAGAATTCAGGAAGCAGCGCAAGATTTAGACGGCATCACATGCGAGCGCTAGCCTCTTTGGGAATATATTCGATTGTCATGAATGATCCATGCTGCTAGGATGCTGTCATGTTAACGATGGCTCATTACAGTCCACTACCCGATGATCAGTCCGTACTTCCCCTTGCCCTCTGTCACACGGAACGCCCATTCAACCCCTTCATACTCCTTTCTGGCCGTAGCAATAACCTTGAATTCTTCCGCAGGAGGCCTTGTCGAAGATGTAACTGCTGATTTGTTGGTCCTGGGCTCTTTCCAGACGCCGCCGAGAGGGACAATGTCATATCGAAGCACAAGCATGGCAATCAGAGCCAGGATCTCCCCCGTGGCAAAGTGTCTGCCCGGACAAACGTGCGGGGATGTTCCAAAGGACAGAAACCCGTTGGCTTTCTTGCGGCTGTCAGACTGGTTGATTTTGACAAACCGGCGAGGGTCGTATTCGTCCGCGTCGCTGCCCCAGATTTTCCGGTCGCGGTTGACCGCGTGTGCGGGCATCTGCAGGATTCCACCTTTTTTCAGAAGATACCGGTCATCCAGGATCGTGTCCTCAAAGATAATCCGTATAGGAACGGTATTAGAACGTAGCCGTAGCGTCTCCTGGAACGCCGACATCAGCAGAGGGCACTTCTCCTTGATCTCCGCGAGGTCAACGGTATGCACGCCCTGCGCATCGACCTGAACTGCACGCTGAGCAACTTCGTCCCGCACTTCCTCCAGCAACTCCGGACGCGAGAAGATGTCAAACATGAACCAGAACATCGCCGGAACTGTGTTCGACAAGGTCCCCAATGCAGCAGCCGTCTCCAGGCGGGCAATATCCTCCAGCGTGGCACCACCTTTCTGCTGCGTCTCCCACCGCGCATACGTCAACTGCGACGAGTCGAGATGCCCGCCAGCACGGTAATAGTCGAGAAACGCCGCGACGAGCCGCTGCCGTGCCTTCCATGCCTTGCGCGCCGTGACCTTCTGCACGACGTCCATCAGCAGCAGCGCGAGATTCTCCTCAAAGTCCCTACCCAGTTAGCTTTAGTCACAAATCAGCCTGAAAACATACCAAAACGCATCCTGCAGCTCCTTGGACCGGTACGGGTTCAGCGGCCCATACACCGCATCCGTACTGGAGACGGTGAGTGCCGAGCGACACCATGCATGGAAGTCAAACGGCGCAGCGGTCGGCAAGTCGTCAACACTCCGGAGCAAGTAACCAATCACCTTTTCGTTCATCCCGTCCAGTCCCGCTCCCTCGAGAGCCGGCCGCATCGCGTTCACGACCTCCCCGTGCAGGTTCTCGCCCCCGGAGCGCTTCTCGCTGAGGAGCTCAAACCCGCGTCCTTTCAGGCCGGTCACGCGCCGCGCCGCGCCGGTAATGGCTGGCTCAAAGGACATGGTGCGGTGATGGCGCCGGGCAGCAATGACTAGATTGGGAGTGGTGATGACATAGATTTTGGTGAAGAGCACGTCCATGGTGAAGGCTTCGAGGCCGTGTTTTGCGCTGGTCTGTTAGATGGGGCTTGTAGTACGGGGGACGCCGCATACCTCTGCAACGCGTAGTAGTCGATTCCATGGCGAATGAAGCCGATCATATGGCCGATGAATGGGATGCCGTTGTGGACTACAGGGGGTTCGCGCGGGTCATGTCTGATGCGGAGAATGAGAGCAGATCCTGCGATGAGGATGAGGGTCACCACAGCCAAGGACAGGTTGTCCATGGTGAGTGTAGATAAGTAATCAGTGCAGTGGATGATGCCTTTGGGATCTGTAGATGGGAGAGTTGTAAATGGACAGTGTTGTGTTGTGTTGTTAGTGTTACTGGAACAAAATTATGCCCAACTAGCTTAGGTAAGCATGTGCACTGCAGACAGTGCATATCTATACCTTCAATAACGTAACCCACGGCCGAGCCGCGAATACGACCGAACCGCGAATTTTTGCCGCAAATCATCCTATCTTTGAAGCTTTTCAACCACCAACGTCATTAATTAGACTATCTACTAGCTGAATATATGGCTATTTATTAGGGCAACTTCTTCTAGTATGTCCAATAGTCCAACATCCACTACAGGTTGGCGGAGCGCGCTGACGAGATATAGGTATAGGCTCATCAACCTGCTCATCAACCTGCTGAATACGGTCACGACCTTCCTGCACAGATATAAAGAGGTTATTCCCTAGATTAATACGCTTCCTTGCCTTCTTCTTCATTTTCCGCTCATTCTCAGCCCGTAGAACCTTGATTTCTTGTTGTAGAAGAAGGTTTGCATTCATTGCCATCTGCGCAGCCTTTTCAAGATGCTGAATATGTGATATTAGACTGCTAGAAAGTGTCCTTTTCTTCTGAAGACTTTTCTGTAGACTGCGGACCTTTTTATCAAGCTGGCGAGCATTCTGGGGTGTCTGAAAAGCAGAAGATATTGACCCTTCAATATCAATAAGAGGTGGTGTTGGCGTACGGAGTTGAAAGGTAATCTTAGCAAGGACCTGGTCTATATCAAGTGGATTAAGACCAGCTCCTGCGAAGCCATTGCATATATTCTGTTGAGTAAAGACTGCTTCACGTGCAGGAGGGTATAGATATAAGAAATCCTCTTTATCAATATGGTTGTTTCCAGCCATCATCATCTCCTCAACTACTTTCCCATATGCGCGCTTAAGAGGCCCAAAAACCCCAACATCTAGGGGTTGGAGAAGATGAGATGTATGCGCAGGCATACAGAGACAGATAATTGCATTCCCTTTGCAAAAATCATCAAATTCAGCAGATAGATGGCTTGAATGGCCATCCAGAATAAGTAGCCTTTTTGCACCAGTTGAATATCGTCTTGAAAAGGGGTCGAATATGTGCTTCAGCCACTTAAGGCCAATCTCATCTGTTGTCCAGCCATTGGTGCTATTGGTAAGCCTCCAGTCTGGAGGAAGATTAAGTTCTTGATACCAAGCAGCTGGGTGTTCCTTCCCTTTTAGGATAACTGCTGGTGGGATAGAGATCCCTTTTGAGCCCACACATTCAATGATTGTAACCCATTCGCGGTTTCCCTGGATAACTCTGCGAGGTCTCTCACTGCGTTCCACTGATGTAATAACCTTTGAAGTAGTACTGAGCCCCATTGCAAAGCCAGTCTCATCAAAGTTCCAGATATCATCTTTATGTATGCCATGCTCCTGGATAACTTCACGGACAGTCTCAAACCACTGTTTTATGACCTTAGGATCCTCCTGCTTTGCACGCTGGTATGTAATCCTCCGATTATATCTTGTATGTAGTTCAGGGCGTCTTCTAGTGAAGGAATAAGACCAGTTGATACCAAGGACTGCAGTAGGGTCCTGTGTGCGCTTGCGAAGTAGAATCTGCGCCATTCCACGCAGGAACTCTGGGCGAATTGAAAAGCCTCGTTTATCTGCATCTAGCAGTATCTTAACAAGGGATTCTTCTTCAATAGTAGTTAATTTATGGCCGTTAGCACGTGTTTCTGATCGTGGTTTGATGCCAGCAAGCCGTTCGCGAAGGGTAGTTTCAGGTACACCATATATCTGGGCAGCTTTCAATTTTGATTTAACTTTCTTCTCTTTCCAAGCAGTAATTGCCATTTGTAGACGGGCTTCCTTAGATAAAGGCATTTTGTATGGAGATAATAAAAAAATGACGCGTTGAGAATGTTGATTTGGGAGAGCAGCGGGGGCAATAAAAAATTCGCGGTTCGGTCGTATTCGCGGCTCGGCCGTGGGTTACGTTAATAATGATAGAACACCATCAATTCGCGGATATTGAGCTGTAAGTGAGTTGAATGAGATAATTAAGTGCTACTATGATCTAAAGTGAGTCATCCAATGTTATACTTGAGCCGTGGTTCTTCCCACTGACTATATACTATGAGCAGGCGTCGAGTGACCGTCAGTCTCGATTCATGTATATTTAGTCTTCTTACTCATAAGAAAAGACTAGATGTGAACGCCTACTGAATAAATTCTATGCATGGTTAACTCATGCTTAAGTATTGCCTTTTATAACAGGGTCATAGCCGATGAGACCTAGGTGAACTTAGTGTGGAAGGGAACTGATGTTGGCGAACCGGGCTATTTCTATCATGACCAGAAAGGAACAATCGACCATTAAGTGAATCCAGAGTCATCCTGGCGCAAGTGGCTGTGTTATTTCCTTCCCTTTGCAACGGAGGATTCGACAATTGGATGAAGTTGGTCGGAAACTAACCTTTAGTTAGCGCAGGGCTTCTCCTTGGGAGCCTGGGCCCGTTTCGCAACATTTGACTGGCCAGTATTGAATAAATCTGATTGATCTACCTATCAAATACCATCTCTAGCCGGCTGCGCATAAGGCTAGAGGGGGATGTGCACCCTTCTGCTGGGTGCATTTGCATTATGTGGTTAGTCAATATTGAAATCTGCCTATTAAATGTCATTTCTGGCAGGCTGTGTATAAGGCTAGAGAGACGTGCAGGAGACCCTTGCAAAAGCACTGCCAACGTAGCATTAGTCCTTTAACTGGTTACTGTCCAATGTACATAGTGAGATTCTATTTATAAAGATAGTCGCTCGGGGCGGAGAGGAATAGGTCAGTTTCTTCATTACGCCAGGCAAGCACTGATTATCCAGAATGCCATCACAAGAAGAACAATCATGGCAGCAAATTCGTACGCAATATGGGAAAACTTGGTCGTGTTCCAGTTTACGTTCATACGAACAACTGGACGCGGATGCACGGTCACAGCGAAGTCACGGGACTGGAAGAGATCCCAGTCCATCCCCTGCGGTACAAGACGAGAAGGAACAGCCTCAAAAGACCGTAGAGACATTAATCTCGGACTGGTATGTCTGGGAGGTGCTGGCAGTGCTGGTCTCAGCAGGTACCCTCGGTGCTATGGTCGCCATGCTCATCCATTTTGATCACAAGCCCCAGCCTGCCTGGAGACTGCTGTCACTCAACTCGGTCATTTCCTGGTTGAGTACCATTTCGAAAGCCTGTGTTTTGTTCTCGATCAATGAATGCATCGGACAGCTGAAGTGGGTGTGGTTCGGACAAAGGCAGCAGCGCATGGTGGATCTCCAGTCGTTTGACACGGCCAGTCGCGGTTTCTACGGGAGCGCCGTGCTCATTTGGATACTAAAAGCCAGGTAAATAGAATCTGCGGTTGTGCTCGCCCCTTGCTAACCATTATCAGGCATTTTGCCGTCTGGGGTAGTCTGGCTATCATCCTGGCACTCGCCTTCGATCCCTTCGTCCAGAATCTGGTTCATTACTACCCAAACTTGGTGGCGGATCCCTCGCAAAAGGCCTTCCTGGCAAACAGCACCAGATATGACACTGCCGGCTTGCTTGGTCGCGGTGGTGAGGCAATCGGTCCCTTGTCAATATCCATAGCTGACAGTACGCAGCTAGCAGAGTCGATCCCGTACTCAAAGCAAATGTGTACAGCTCGCTCTTCAATGCGGATCAGAGCAAGCCATGGACCATTCCTCAGTACCTCTGTAGCTCGAGTAACTGCACCTGGGACCCAGTGGCATCGTTGGGAGCTCGTGCGGTCTGCGCCAATGTTACTGACCATCTCATTTCCTCATGCCAAAATGTCACACATGGTTATCGTGGGACATGGAACTGCTCATTAACGCTTGCAAATAGCAGCACAACGGTATGGTTTGTTCCGAACACAGTGATGCGTCGTCCACTCGCAGTAAACCCGGCCGTGACTTCAGCTCTGGTATACAAAAATGCCACATTTAGTCCGATCCAGTTCATCGCAGCGAGAGGCATCACAAGCGAAAGAGGAGGAACAATACCGAAGATTGACCTCGACACTAAATGGGAAGCAATCGAGTGTTCCATCGAGCCAATAGTGCAGAGCATCCGGGCTCGCGTGGAGGACAATATCTACAGCGAGGATGTCCTCGCTACCTGGGCACAAAGCAATCTCACAGACGGGCGCATTTTCAAGCCCAACTGGGGCCCAGAGTTGGGAGCCTCCCCGACCCAGAACTTTTCGATTGATGTCATAGCCGGCGCCGCGATTGACGACTTTTTGAAAAGTACCTTCAACGGCGCTTTTATTCAAGACCTCTTCGCGTCCTATTACGCGCCTTCCAGAATGGATTATGCAGGATCGGATGTCATTGAAGCCCTGGCAACGGGCAACGTCAGCGGCTGCAGTCTCGACGCCGTAGACAAGTTCAACTGCAGCATGCACAACGTGGCAGCTGCCATCTCGAAGAGTTTCCGTGATTCGGCGTACATCAGTGCGGGTTCGGATCCCAGCAAGGCGCAAATGGCTGCTGGACGTGTGATGAGAAGCATGACCTATGTCGCTGTTCAATGGCAGTGGATTGTCTTGCCGGTTCTGGTGTGGTTGCTTGGAGTGATAACGCTGGTTGGTACCGTATGGAAGACGCGGAGGGCCGGAGCTCCCAAGTGGCGGAATGACCCTTTGCCTTTGCTGTTTCTGTACCGCGAAGAGAGGAACGAAGGAGTCTCGGACAGGGATATCAACCAAAGGGCGGACAGTTTGAAGGTCAAAATGTACGAGAGTGATCAAAAGAGGCTTCTGGGGAGCTTATATAAGATTTGAGTTGCTGGTTATACTAACACTCCTTACTTGATGCACCTAAGTAACCATGAGAGTTAGAGAATTCAGGCTACCTAGCTAGAACATAGAACACTTAAGCAGGGCTCAGTCCTAATGATAACCTGCAAGCAATGACAATAAGCCATTTGTCATTGCAGGTCAAGCCACATATAGGCCTTCAGCTAGTACCTAGTTCATCGTCCACGATCCTAAGCTTTGGATCATCATTGGTTCATGATTACTCCGTAGTCCAATGACAAAGAGAAGTTGTTGCTAGCAACGGTGTATGATAGGGGCATTATTGGTATTGTGTCCAACTTGGCAATGCTTCTCTCGAATAAGCTTTTGTTACGCAGTGTCCACCAAAAGCAAAACCATGGGCTTGTACGGAGTATAGATCAGATCAACGGCAGATCTAGGGTGATGTCGAGTTAAGGTTGACCCAAGATCTCGAGTCATAGAGGTTTGCCAGTCTATGGGTTTGAGTCCTCAGAGTCCTCTTGTTGATAATGTACGGCTACCCATAGGTGATTCGCTTTGACCTTCCTTTCTCTCCTTTCTCATTCCACCTATTTTCCGCCCCGCTATCTGGGCTAGTAGGTGGAGCCCCTGAGGCCCGAGGCCCTGAACCCTGAGATCTGAAACCTGCCGTCTGATCTGCCAATGCAACCATGAGATGCCTCATGTTTACCCCATACGGTAGTAGTATATAAGACCATAGATACATCATACAGCCAATTAGTTAAGGAGAATCAGAACCCCTTTGACTTTCTAAGTTGTATATGTTTACCAAGTGACTTTGAAATCTCTCCTAGCAGACCATTGTTCGGTAGGCATAAGCCCCATCCGGCTGCACTAGCCGCTGATCAATTGCCAACTGCAGTAAGCTGTAGGTTTTCCTATCATCCCGATGGGGGACCGATGCAGCGTCCAGTCGGAGTCGGACTCGGACAAGGGCTGATCTCGTTGCCGGCCAATCCAGAAATCTGAAATTCTGGGTCGTGGTGGATCACGGCTCGTTAGTAGGGGCCGCAGGTGGAGGAAGTTTGTGTAGCTTAGCCTGCTTAAGCATACTGTCTTACTTTACTACAGACTAACTAAGGATGCCAGATAATGCTTCCAGACCCATATTTCGAATTCCGATGCCGATCTGAGATAAGAAACAGGGGCATGCATATATCAACCATCCCTTTCCTTTTTTTCCCTCGTCGTCAGGCTAACAAACCACGAATTCAAGAACCAGAAGCGGTCTGGGTAAATAGAATTGCGTCAAGGCAGGCTGTACCATCATGTCGACTGTCAGCATGGACGCCTACGCTCCAGTCGATGTTGCGCAGCTCGTGGCCCGTGCCGGAGTAGCCAAGGGCAATATGCGCCTTGACAAGGTCTTTTTCAGTGCCTTTTTTGCCGGCTGTCTGCTTGCCTTTGCGTGTGGAACGCTCCTGATTACAAGTACAACTGCATCGTTCCAAGAGAATGCGCCCGGCTTGATTCGCATGATATCCTCCCTGGTCTTCCCTTATGGGTTGTCTATGATCATCTTGACAGGAGCGGACCTCTGTACTGGTTCTTTCCTGGTATGCTTGTCCACACTGGTACTCTGCAACATACCTAACCTGTGTAGTACACCACCGTCGCTGCCCTCCAACACCAACTCCCCTGGTACAAGATGCTGCTCCACTGGTTTGTGACCTTCTGGGGCAACCTCGCTGGATCCCTCTTCATGGTTGCCATCATCTTCGGCTGTAAGCATTTCATTTCCATCCTTGACTCCTATCTCTGAGTCTGACAACCTCTGCGCAGATGGCAACGTCTTCGCCGCGGACCCCTACAAATCCGAAGTCATCGCCTTCGCTACCAAGAAACAAGTCACCCCGGACTTCCACCATATCTTCCTCCGCGGCATCAGCTGCAACTGGCTAGTCAGTCTGGCCTGCTTCCTAGCCATGCAGGGGCGGGATCTCGCCTCCAAGCTCGTGGGCATCTGGTTCCCAATCTTTGGCTTTGTCTCGCTGGGTTTCGACCACGTCGTCGCCAATATGACTTTTATCCCGATGGGGATCTGGCTGGGTGCGCCTGAGATCACGGTGGGGCTGTATATCTGGAAGGGGGTCATTCCCACCCTGCTGGGGAATATTGTTGGGGGCGGATTGTTTGCTGGTAGGTCCATATCTCATCTCCCATGGGGGTGCACAGCGACTGACGGATGCAGGCACGTACTACTGGTATATGTACCTCTTGAATGGAGAGGGGGGTACTCTGGCTTGGATGCGCGAGTCGGGAATGATAACGCCCGGTCAGAGGATTTGGAGGCCGTGGCTGCTGATAAGCAGAACTGATTGATTGCTTTATAGTGGTTATGACCTATAGAGTTATTGATGAATGATTAAATCAAGATGTTGATCTGAGCGTTTCATACAGTAGCTGTCTGCGAACTGTCCAGTAAGGGTAGTGTTTCCATCGCTATTATACGGTCTTTATTATTATTATACGGTCCAACAAAACGATGAAAGGAAAACAAAAAAGAAAAAAAGAAAGAAAAAAACATCAATATTGAAGTTGATATAAGATGTTGGACGAAAAGAAAAAGAGGTCCCATCGGGAATTGAACCCGAGTTGCCGGAAAACTGAGACGCGTCAAAATCCGGAGTCATAACCACTAGACCATGGAACCAGTTGATGTCCATCTCCGCAGATTTAGAGATAGATCAGTCAGCTATATTTTCCTCAGTTGAATATGACATTCGTGTTGTTATGCTGGAATTGCACAAGATAAAATCAGATGTGAAGTTTTGAATTCCTCTGCTGATTTAGTCATGTTTCCAAAGAATAACTACAGTAAGATTATGTTGTCACCTTGCCCATGCCACGTTTAAATTCAGTGCTTTTGCACCGATGCCATGCGGAAAAATATATATTTAGTAGCGTATCCTTTAAAGCTTCTACGAAACGCACAATTTGCAGGAATTCACTAATCTTCTTGATTGCTAACTATAATATAGGTGGCAATCTGCAACTACCTAACGACTACAGACACTGTGAGTACCACTGATTCTGAGCCTTGCAAGTGTAGGGCGATGCACAAGCCGTGGGTCCAGTCCAGCCCTGTCCACCGCACTGTCCATAGTGAGTTTGCGTCGCCCCGGGCGCAGTGCTAGTGGTAGTCTTGGTTGACGTGGTGGACGTGGACGTCTTGGTAGTTGTGGTCTTAGTGGTCGTCGTACCCGAGTCATCAGAACCCTTGAAAGTCGATCCGATATCTCCCCAGCGGATATTAGAGAAGACCACGTGGGTCGTGGGATTCTGCGCCTTGATCAGGTCCGGGTTCCCCTCGGTGCTGCTGCAAGGGCCTGAATTGCCGCTGTCGAGCCAGTTCATGAAGCCGCTGGCATCGTTCCAGATGCTGAAGATGAGGACCATCCCGCGGCCCAGCGCCTTGCCCATGGTGGTCAGTCCGCCAAAGGTGGCGGCCGAGCTGTCGACGGACGTGCACCAGTCCTCGGTAATGGAGCTGACGCCAGCGGAGGAAACGGCGTTGGCGATCACCTTGCCGTTCTGGATGTACTGTCTGCGGATTTCGGACAAAGTGCCGGTGGTGGTGCCGTCGTTGGTGATGAACTGCGTGGTGATGGTGAAGGGCTTAGAAGTGTCGACGGTGCCGCCGGGCCCCCAGTAGCTCTTCTGGCCTAGAGCGTATGGGTTGAAGCCGCATCCGCCCTTGTCACAGTCCGTTGCGCTGCAGGGGTGCGGGGTGTACGAGTTGGCGCGGGAGTTGGCCTCGAGGATGTCCATCTCGTTGCAGCAGTAGCTTGCGCCGCTCGTGTTGAGGGTGCCGTTCTTCCAGGCAATCACGGGGCATTGCGCGTCACAGTAGCCAGAGCCGTACTCGGCGCCTCCGGTGTTGTATTCGTTGCGACCACCGCTGGCGCTCATTTCGGAGAGATACAGGGCACCGTTTTCGCCGCAGGGGAGTGTGGACAGGTCCACGTCGAAGGAGAGCTCCTGGCCTAGCAGCTTCAGCATGACATAGTCCTTGTCTGGGCCGAGGAGGTAGAGGCGAGGCGAGGCGTTGGTGTAGACGCCGTTGTTCTGAACATATTGGTACATAGTCAGAGAGTCACCCGAGGTGGCCACACCGGCGCTGGTGTAGTTGGCCGGCTCGATCACACAGTTCTTCGCGCAGGTGGCCTCATCAGGACACAGGGTACTGTCGACTCCGGACGATGTGGTGCATGATGTATACCCATTGACCGTGTGGATCCAGTGGGAGCCCCAATCAAGAACAACAGATGTATCTTGCGCAACACAGCCGCCGGCAGTGGTACATTTGTATGTTGTAAGCTTGGGGTTACCAGCAGAACTTGTGGCGGGTTGTTGCGCAGAAACGACAGAAAGCAAGGCCAGCACAGCGGCCACAATGCCTCTTTTGGAGTCCATGTTGGTTTGAGAAGTCTGAAGGCTAGATATGGGGAGATCGATTGTTCTTCAAGCCGTATTTATACCCTGAGCCAGGAGAATCACCGACTAGACGGAGAAATTCTCCTAAAGGGATGCTGGAGAAGCGCCATTCGCAGGGTGAATCTCCGAATGGGAGTATTCACAACGCGGCCATTGTGAATGCGTTCATGAATTGTAGATTAAGGTATGTGATAGGCGCCTCCATGTTTCATCTTGATGGCTAGGAACCATCAGTAATTAGACTGGCTTGACTTGGTCAAGCTCCTACGGCCCGCCGATCCGACTCTTGTCCCTCTTCTTTTGTCAGTTCGTCAATTTGATCATTATACCCCGCATCTCCATGCCGGATTGACTTCTTTAGACCTGCAACATGCAACAAGCTCCCTGATCCTGATTGGTAGCTGCTCGCTAAGGACTCTTTTTGTTCGGCTTTTCACCTCGCAGCCGCCAGGCACCGGCATGCTTCCCCGCAGACATTATGCAGAAAAAACCACGGTGATTTCGGCTGTTTTGGATTAGGCTAAGACTTTGATTTAGGGGTTTCAACCAAAGTCAGTGAACCATGGAGAAACCCCACCTGCTGTTCCTGATACGGAAATTGAACTCCGAATAGCTTCATCACGGATGAATACGGAAACTTTCTTTAATTAACCATGATGGTGGAAGGTGGCAATCATAGGAATATATTGGATGTTGAATAATAAATTAAAGTAATTGAATTATTGACATTGGCACAATACAGTCACTATAGTGGAGGCAGCCAAGGTGCATTATTAAGGCTGCTAGCTAGAAGGAATACATGCTGCAGAACATAATTAATTTCCGTCGTTATACCCCTTTGATCTTTTTCTTCTAGGTATATCTCTGGGAATTAGAATAAGCTGTAATATAATCTACGCAAAGGAACTGCCCAGGTTTTATGCATCTATTGTCGAGTCTTAAAGGGAGAAACCTTTACACCTTCTCCTACACTAACATGACCATAATAGAACCCACACTACCCTAAATGGCAGTAACTAATGAGCGTATATTTCCTCTGCAATGTCGGTACAAATTATGGCGTCCCTGTAATGCCTTAATCTTGAAACAAGAAGCGAGACTGAGCGTTCAGCACATTATGCCTGACTTTCAAGTATCTTCAGCGGCCGTCAGAGTATTTGTACGGAAAAGCTCCGAATAACAGTTCATCATGATGGATAGTGCGACTCGAGAGGCTTGGCAGTTCCCAGCTTCGTGACAGAAGATCCCGCTTGTTTCAATCGTTCCAACTCCTTCTGGCGCATGTCTTCCTGTATCTGCAACACTGTCAGATTTAAAACCGAAGCAAGACATGGAAATGGACTAACCTGCACCCGCGCGGGAGTAAGCATCTCCCTATCCCTTGTGATCTTCCACTCCGGCAAGCCCTCGGGCCGCCCGAGGTCCTTCAGAGTCTTCTGCTCTACAAGACTGTATTTGCCGTCGGGTCGGTTATAGTTGAAGGGCTCCTTAAGCGACACGGGTGGGTTGGTAATGATGCGGACTTCACGCAGGAGATTGCGCGAGGCAGAATGCAACATGAACGGGTGGAGGAGGTAGACGTCGCCTGCTTGTCCGGTGGCTTCGTGGAAGGACTCAGCCCGTGTGAGTTGAGGATCTCGCACCCAGTCTCTCCACTGCTTGCCTCCCTCTGGAGGTGGAGGGTTTGGACCCGAGCGGGATGCGAGTGATGGCCATGTGCCTTCGGGGTGGTTATACTGATATTGTCAGTCTAATTCCTTTTCACGAGGAATGAAACTTACCAGATGCTTAGCTACAAGACCAATTCCATCAGTGCATAGAACAGTTCCGCCTCCCCTGGGCCTGATATCGCTGAATAAGGGGATCACCAAGAGCGCTTGCTCGCCGCTATCCAGGAAATGCGTGAACCAGTCTCCATCATTATGCCAGTTGTCTAACGTGCGGAAGTCCAACGGATCATCAGGCTTGTATTCTGGTCTCCCGAGGTTGATGATCCACGAGTCTCGCCAGCCCTTGCACCAATCCGTTACCCGCTCTTCCCCGCCGACGAGCTCACAGATCGCATCCCATGCCTTGGGTGCAAAGTCCTTCACGTCGACAACTGTGTGACCGGGCATGTTGACTCTTTCACTATTCCAAGTGGACTTGTCCGTCGGTGAGATGCCCAGGCGAGCCCAGATGGAGGCTGTCCAGTTGTCGGCATCTTGCTTGGTGAAACACTGAGGGATCTTGATGAAGCCGTGTTCCAGCCAGTGCTGCTTTTGCTCTTCAGTGAGAGGCATGACTTCTTCAATATCTCGGTCAGGTTATAGTCAAAGGTCTTGATGTTGATGAAGATTGTCTGTATAGCATCACTCATTGCCAGCCACGTAGTGTCTTTAAAGATGGATGATACCCGGGATTACCCCACTCGAATCAACCACGGTCGACCAGTCAGATACAACTGGATAATCGGCGGTGGATTACCCGCACTTTTTAGCCGGCTTGACTCATTGATTCGATGGATTTGTCACCATTGAAGCTGTTGAGGGGTTATGCGTCTGCGTTTAGGTCTACACAGTGACTACATTCACAAATCACCTTCCGTTTTGGTCTTGAGGACTGGACTGCAGAGACGCATTGCACTTCATGTTTATCAAATTCATGATAAATTACGCGCTGGACATTGAATCTATATGATTTCCCCCGTCGTTATTATTCACAGAATGGAGACAAAGGAATAGCAAGCCTTGGAATAAGGCTGTATTTCCTGCTTGTGAAGGACTGGTGACCTGATTTCAGCCCTAGACACTAACCTACGGGTTTATATTCTTCATATAGTGTCTTCATATTCTCTGTAGTTGTTTTAATGGATTGAATGGAATGTCAATTGCAATGTTTAGCCTGTATGTATAGCTTATAGATTAGCCTGCTGCATATGGCATTCCTGCCCTTAGCTGGTGATAGCGTGCATCCATGGTCTATAAGTCTATTAAGATTACAAGAGTTTGTTGACCGTGTGTGTAGAACGAAATCAGTTCCGGTCTCACTCAGGCATGATGCCCTATCTATGACTACATATAAAACTGATCGCTATCTGTCCATCGACAGAGCTATTTAGTATATAAGCCAAATAACATGCCTTAGTAGGTATCGTGTATAATGTGCAAGATACGATACGGATATTCTATGGTTTGGTGTTCATGTAATGTTAAAGTAATGTGCTGGTGAAGCATAGGTTATATGGTACTCACCACCATGTCATAATGACCGGCATATCACAGCTGTCTATGACTATCCCTTCTCACTAATCTTTTCATCTCTTTATCTTCGTATATATCAAATTCCTTCAGTACAGGAGAAGAGCTGTCTACGAAGTACGACTACTAATTTCCAACCAGAAAATCGCGAAAAGCGTCATGGAGCGTCGATCCACATCCCCCAAATCTCGTAAACCGTTAAGCAGATCGAAGTGGGACTCAGAAAGCGGCACAGGCACAGAGAATTGGACTCCCGATTGTTCTGATTCTTCGAATGGTGATAACAGCAATGAGTTGGCCGGTATGTACATTCATCATATAACTACCAAGCACACACTAACACTACAGCTGACTCGCTGGCTGAAGAAAATACCGAATTTACCAAGAACTGTACGCAGGAGTCCCAGATCAACACTCATACTTCACAAGCAACACGCACGCCTTCCAGTAGCGACCCCTACCAAACAGACAAGAGGTGGAGAGCGCTCATGTACCTTAGTGTGGAACAATTCTTGAAGCTAGACATTATCCAAAAAATGATCGAGAAGCTAAACAACCACGAGCTGGTCCACGTCATGGAACAAGCTCTGAACGTCGAAGATCTCGATTTCACTATACGGAGGCGGGTCCAGTTCGAGGTCCTCTGCACGTCCCAGAAGCAATGCATCGATCTTCTCAACCACTACCTGCGCGATGAGGGTGTCGAGACCCTCGATATCGAGGCAAATCCAAGACTCGAGCTGCACAATTTACTCAATCACTTCTGTGTAGAAAACCCGGAAAAGAAGAGAGGAATGGTCCTCGACCAACTGCGTCAGATATCGACGCTGAAGGCATTTAATGCGCTTGCTCGGCAGATCTGGTGTCTCTCTGCAGAGGAGAGGGACAAGCTGGGAGATGAAGCGCTTCAATACCATGAGTGGCGACATGAAGTCGATCCAAAGTACTGGATTCCGTGGCAGTGGTGTTGATTGCTTGTGATTATGGTGGGATACCTAGCTTCTGATTTGTTGTCATATTTTGCTTTGGACGTTGTTTGATCTAACGTCGGCTGTTCCTTGTGATTCTAAATGAGATATCTGGCTTGGTTTTGGTGTTGGTGTATCAAGCGTTGAATACCTTGGTTGATCAGGGAGAAATAGTTCTCAAGAATATGATGACACTTGCCTATCACTCTTGATAGACCACTAGTGCTTCTAGCGGTGGTCAAACTCTTCGATAGCCGAGTAGAACACCGAGAAATTGATAACCAGGCATTGAATGCTGCTGTCGCCCTGGCCGGCACATCATCGATGACTGATGTCGTATCTCAGGTGTTGACTGTCTATTGACTCGTGCGGAAACAGCGCTTTGGAAAGTTTCAGAATAGCACAGCTATGACCCATGTGGCTCTGCACCTTCCTGATGGCGAGACGCAGCGGCAAACGGATGGATACCGCAGGGATATTGGGCGAGGGACAGAGATGCCAGGCCGCCTTCTGTTATCGAGGTCATACATTCATTGTAGTCACGAACAATTTAGCCTAGGGATTGGCGCGATGCTTCTACTCGGGTATGAAGGGAAGTACCAGCTTGTGTTCTATTGGCAACTACCAAGGATAAACACCCGTATCATGCAACAACTGACCAACTTCCTCATCCCGCTTCCCCTCTAGCACATCAATCAACGGCCGCACCGCCTCAGCAGCGGGTTTAGCCCCATTCTCCGCCGTGTTTCTCTCGCTGAGATTCGACTGTGTGAAGCCAGGGTCATACGCAAAGACCTTGATAGCAGGGCCGTACTCTACCCACTGACACGCAGTTATCATATTCAGCGCCGACTTGCTCACGCGATACTGCAGGCCTGGCACCTTGTACAACACCGAGGACGGATCCAAGCGACGGGAGATCGAGCCTGCGCCGCTGGAGATGTTGATGATTCGCGGGGAGGCCGTGGACTTTCGCAGCAGCGGGGCAAAGGACTCCGTAACGACAGCCGGGCCAGTCGCGTTGGTATTGAATTCGTCTTGTAACTTCCGCCGAAGGGTTGGAGCTGTAGATACTATGGCGGCGTTGTTGACGAGGATGTCGATTCTCCCGTGTTTTGTTCAACCGTCTCTGCGGCGCGGTGGATAGTCTCATTGTCGGTGACATCCAGATGGAGCAGTTCCGGGGTGCCTGGTAGATGTAGATTGTGGGATTGTAGCTGGGCCAGAGCTGCGTTGCCTTTTTGCATGGAACGGACTCCCATGAGGACATGGTAGGAGTCTTTGGCTGTTAGCTGGGCGGCAAGTTCGAAACCGATCCCGCTGTTTGCTGGTGGTGGTTAGCTGATTCGCCTTCTCGTCCAAGTTGATGAACATACCGCCAGTAATGAGGACTATAGTTTTCGTTGCTGCCATTGTGCCTAGCTATACGTGGTTGAAAAGGACGTTCTCCTGGACTTGCTGGCTTTATAGACATCCTTTCGATGGAGATAGACCCTAAGTGCGTTAAGTCCGATGCGTTCTATCGTGCTTAGAAATGCTTATTGCGATAATCAACCAGTCTGATGCTGTCTCATATACGGCCTGCGTAACCGTTTGTGATTGGTGCGCTCGTGTAACTTTTAGGCTTGCTTATGATAGCTGGTATGAAGACAGAAAAACAGCTATTATAGCCCAGTGTCCTTGGAGGCTTCGCATTCTTTGCAGAGACTTACGTTGACAAAGAACTATTGCTCTCAAGGACCTGTATATCGCTTGGGAGCCTCCTGTATATGAATTTCTCATAGATTTTGGGTTATCGTGGCTTGTGGGATAGCAGAAGAACTGATAATTGTGCTCCACCTCTCTGATTCTATGTTTAGGAGAGACGATATTGTTAATAGAATCCCATCAAGGATAGAATATTGACTCTTGTACGAAGATTCAAGGACATTGCCAAATTCTGAGTGCCATCCTTCCTGTCGCTCTACATACTCGGCCCTATCTTGAGCAAGTCTTCAACACCTGGTACAACTACAAGCGATATATGACACGAGCGATCTCTCTGCCGAAGACGGGGGTTTCATCACTGTCGTACTTCCCCTGACATAGGATATTCGTGTCGGATTGGGCAACTCGATAGCTTACGCGTCAGGGGCATGTCCAGTGGACAGGCTCCAGACTGGAATGAAACCGATAGGGGCCGAGTTCAGGTACGATGCACGCGGTGCAGAGGAGATATGCTTAATGTGTGAAGAATGATGACACATGATGAATCTATAGAAACATATGCGGACTCCGACATCTGTATTTGTAGCGGTATATATCAACCCATGGCGGAAGAACAGGATTATGAGGCTATGAGCCACTGGACCGATAACCGTCAATTTCTTATTAGAATGGCTCTAACTACATATGACCTTCATATCCGAACGACAGTCAGCAGATTCCTATGTGCTGGAGTACCAAGAAGATCATTCAGCTTCCCCGCATTTCCTCCTGCACTATGAGTTGGCATGTGCTCATACCAAAAAGGAATTATGCCATCGGCTAATAGGCGATGATATCACTCGAAATAAGCCGTTAAAGAAGATCACAAGGCTTATCTCCCAAGACTAAAGGCCAATATTGATGACTGTTACCCCGCATTTCCGTCTTGGGCGCTCTTACCGCAGAAAGTACATAAAACGATCCTCGAGGTATTCCAATATCATAGACTGTATTACAATGAACAAAAGTGCGAGTAGTAGAGGTTGAGAGTACAATGTGATCCACGGATCTTCGCTGTCAACCGGATCCTGGCGGGGGGGCCCCAGAAAGACTCGATCGATGCGATCGATGGACCAGGATGGAATCCTTGTCTTTGTCGATCAATCTGAGTCAGAGTGACGGAAGACAAGGACAGTAGCGTGCAGACGACAACACAACATCTTTACCGGCTACTTGATGAACGAGTCAGGCAGACATCTGCTGACACATGGCTATAACAGGATTGCTATACATCATATTCGGCTCATAGATGTCTATTTCCTGAGGATGAGTGCCATGGAGCCTCTTGAAGAAGATTTACAGCATTGTCCTAACGGAGTAATCTGATCGCATGGACCATGGTAAGACTCTGGCGGGACAAACCTACAAGCTGCTAAGAACGACGGATGGCTGAAGCCACCATAAGAGGCCGAAGAGGATGCCGCGGAGTTAATCTTTATCCAATGATATTTGCCAGTTGCAGAGGAGATATGTCATCTACTCATCTTGACTTCAATTTGCGCGATCCCCATGGCCCACTTGGTCCCGCTATGATGCAAATGAACCATGACTCGCGAGACTGTTTGATCTATCTACGGACAGTATTCTAATGATCCTCATGATTCGGAAATGGCCGATTGGGAAGATTTATCCACTCGGACAACGCACTCGACTGGATGCATGTAGCAAGCAAGGGATGCATTACTAGTTCTGTAAACGCCCCGACAGGTAAAGGAACAAAAAATGGCGGTCTGAGGTCACACGAATCAACAACTAAATATTCAATATCAGTACTGTAGGCCAAAAGTCTCCCTAGTCCTTAGGTTTGGCCAGATCGCGATCGGCGGTCACCAGGCAAGGCTCAAAGAATTATTGCACTTAGTTCCAACTTTTCCTTCCAACGCCTCGACTTTCATTCGATTACTATCAGCCATGCCAGTACTTGATGCATTTCTCCACTCCCGCGTTGGCGTTGCGACTGCAGGCTCATCATTGGGCTGAATCGCGACATTGCCCGCCGTAGGATACGCTTTGGGCCACTGTGCATGGCCAGCTCCAATCTTTCCGACTTTGCGCCCAGTCATCTGCGGCACAAAGGGGTCGCCTGGATGAGGGAAATCTTGGCTTGCGGGAGGTTGCCGTGAGGGCTGCAATGGCTGCATTCAGTCCAAAGGCTGGCAATATGGGGTAATTTCCGAGAGATTCCTCTGGCACCGAGTGGGCCAGGAATGACATAAATAGAGCTGTTCGCTCCTGTGCAACCATTTGAATTCAATAATCATACAGTATCGAGTAGAGGCTCCAAACCAAGGTTCGCCATGTATCTATATACTCTCATCCTCCTCTTCCTGGCGTCCGTCAACGTCAACGCCTACGCAGATCCCGGTGCCTGCTCGGGCAACTGCTGGACCCATGATCCTGGTCTGTACCAGCGTAAATCCGACGGGAAATACTTTCGCTTCGCAACGGGCGGAGGCATCCATATAGCCTCGGCGGACAGTCTCGAGGGCCCGTGGACGGACGACGGCTATGTTCTACCCAACGGCTCCATCATCGACCTAAACGGGAAGAACAACCTCTGGGTATGCTCCCTTTTCCTTTACCTCTGTCATGTCTCCTAACATCCCAGGCCCCCGACCTGCACTACCGAGATGGGACATACTACCTCTACTACGCGGTTTCCTCGCTCGGCTCGCAAAACTCAGCCATTGGAGTTGCGACCTCCAAGACCATGGAAGCGGGCAGCTGGACCGACCACGGCACCACCGGCATCGAGTCCACGCCCGCTAGCCCGTACAACGCCATCGACGCCAACTGGATCGCCGTCGGCGGCACCCAGTACGCTAATTTCGGCTCCTACTGGAACAACCTGTTCCAGGTGGAGATGACCAACGGCCTCAAAGTGAAGAGCGGCGCCACGCCGCACCAGATCGCCTACAATGCCAGCGGGATCCATCGCCAGGAGGCGGCCTTTATGTTTGAGCGCAACGATTACTTCTACTTGACTTTCTCCGGGGGGATTGCGCTGGGATACAATGATACATGGCCGGCTCCGGGTGAGGAGTACTTCATCTCGGTTTGTCGGTCGACTTCGGCAACGGGAGGATTCGTAAGTCGCAGCACCCCACATTCGTCTTTTATATCAGAGGCTGATAATGAGTAGGTCGACAAGAACGGTGTTTCGTGCCTGAACAGCGGAGGAACCCTTTTGCTTGCCAGCCATGGTTTTGTCTACGGTCCCGGCGGACAGTAAGTCACCCTTAATGAAAGGTAAAGAATGAACTAACGTCTGGGCGCAGGGGCATCCTCAAGGACTCAAGCAAGGGGTTTGTCTTGTACTATCACTATGCGGACACGCGCATCGGCAAGGCCGTCGAGGACTACCAGTTTGGATGGAACCAGTTGAAGTGGGAGAACGACTGGCCTAGTGTTTGACCTTGACTCATTTTTCCTTTCTGATTATACATATGCTTTTTTCATATATATTGATCTATTTGTTAATATTGTTTGATTATTCAAGCGTTCAGCCACCGCCCCCACCCGGGAGTGTGGAATTCGATAGTTATGCAAGGGGTGAATCTATACATTCGCTCTATTGGTCTTAGTCAGGAACAGGAATGCCCTATGATGTAGGGGAATAAATGCAGGTCCGGATTTTCTAGTATTTTTCGATGAACTTTAGTCCGTAGATCTGCTGAGAGAAATTGGGAGAGGTCAATCACTATTCCCTGCCATTCTCTTGAGTCACCAACAACAGATATCGGAATACTAATCTTCATAACAACCTCTATAGCATATCATAAGGTCTGTATTGAGTGCTAAATAGAGCGAAGGATCCGCTGCAGTCTCGTCTCATGGACAATATCAACACATTTTAATCTCAGGGAGTAGTTCTAGGCAACTTTCCGAGCAGGGTATCCAGCAACAACTGATGACGCACCTAAAGATCCCTATGTCATTTGCAAAGACACTGCTTAGTGACATTCGAATTTCTGTACGCTCCGGCTATGACTGGCGGTGGTGAGTTAACCAGCATCGCTAAGTCGACTTTCCTAGAGCAGTGCCGTGCTCCTGCTATGACAGAGGACAAATCGATATAACCTACTGCGAGGAGAAGACACCATCTAAAAATGGTTCAACATGATAATTAATGTCTCTACAAGGTACTAGGCGGTCGGGATAACGAGGCAGTGCAGGGACATAATACGAGGTACAGCGCACAACCGCCGCCAGATGGACTTGAGAGATACGGGTAGCTCCATGCTGGGCTTGCAACAACATACGAATCCAAAATAACATCCCACGGCCCAAATTATATATCGAAGGGCTACTGTGAACTTCCATAATGCCCCTGCAACGACTTGACGCACTCCCGACAGAGATCATATTGTCAATCACCACTCATCTCACCAGTCACAAAGATCGCTTCGTTTTCCCAAATGCTCTCGCCGTCTGTTTGATATCGTATACCCATGTACATTCCGTTTGATCGAACTGCCCGAGTACTGCACATTAGACCTCAGCTGACTGATTCATTTCCTTTTGCACCATCGACAGGCTTGCCTCAGCGTGGAGAGCCTTATTCTAGGGCGACCAGTGTCCTGTTCTAAAAAAACATGTCCACTCAAAGGAACTCCCAACAATAGATGACAAGCTTGCCGCAGAAATCCACGAATTGGTCAATTATTATAACGGATGGGCCACCTGGAAGAAAGAACTCCGGCATAGGGACAACTACGATGCGTGGGTAGCCCTCCTTCTCTACATCTTGCCTAACCTGCGCACTATGGAATGGCTTTGGGTATCCAGGACCCGGTACGCAGCAAAGTTAGTAGACGAGGTGATCCTGCGCCCGGACCAGTTCGAGGGAAGTGGTCCGCTCGGCAAACTGGAAAAAGTGCTTCTCAAGGGCACCGGCTGAAGAGTTGGTATGATCGGGTTGAAGAAAATCCTGCTATTCGTCTACCTGCCTTCGCTGCGCGTGTTCTTGGCCCAGATGGCCAAAGATTTTGATCGGTTTGCTCCTGATATAAACGAAAGGCACGTCGAGGGTAACGCATCTCGAGCTGCGGCAGAGTACTACCCGCATGGGATTGAGTGTTTGATAACACTCTGCACCGGGCTGCAGTCGTTCAAGTACTACTATGAGCCCGGTCCATTCATGTTCAAAAGAATGGCTACGATAATAGCCCACCTGCAGACGAGAAGGGATACCCTCGAGACACTGTGTCTAGACTCAGATTCATACTCTCTGCTGCAAGGGTTTGAGAGACAGCACCAGTGGGTTGGATCGCTGCGAGGGTTTCGCAAATTGAAAAATCTGCAATTGCAAATGGTTCACTTTTTCATCACGATCAGCAGCTCCCTCCAACGAGGTTTGTAGATCTTCTTCCGCCGTCTCTGGAGACTTTGTGCATTTCTGGATGGTGGCGCGAGAATGAGGCGGTCATGTTGGCTGAAATGATGGATCTGGTGCATGCGAGAGATGAATGCCCTCATTTGTCAGAGATGACTATCCAGGGGAAATTCCTGATGAAGCGATTATCGCCTGGTGAAATAATGAACTATCAATCATGGCCACGGCTCCTGCCAGTAACTGACGGGGGGACTTTGGAAGACAGCATCTTCGAGTTACCCCGCCATTGCGTTCCAGCTGCGAGAAAATAGGTGTCTCGTATTCTATCAAGGATTACGAGGTCGAGGCCAGAGCCCAAGGACATAAGGATCCACATCCCCAGGATCTGCTTCCCTTATTCCGACAAAGAAGTTCAATCTGGGTTTGATTTAATGCTCAGTAGGGCTAGATTCGCCGTTGCTATAATGCTACGGTCCCTGCAGGATCTATCCGATGGATCGAAGGATCGGAGGATCAGAAACAGGCGCCTAGACAAATTGATAACAATCCCATAAGCAGTCCATAAGCCACCCAACCGGGAGTCGGAATAATTCCGTAGGCTACCTACGGCGGACTATTTATAGTTCCTTTTGTACAATAGTCCGCCGTACTACCCCTGCTTGTTATTCATGCCCAAATCTGCCCCGCTTGGAAGTGGCATTCACTATAAAGACGCAGTCTGGCCTTAGTTGTCAACGTTTCGATTTCAACCCCACTCTTCAAATCATCAATCTTCTAATAAAATACACTCAACTTCAGACACAATGGTCCTCAAGCTCCACGGATCCCCCTGGTCGACCTGCACGTCCCGCGTGCGCCTCGCGCTCATTGAGAAGGGCGTCGATGCCGAAATAGTCAACGTCGACCTGGCCAAGGGAGAACACCTGGCAGAGTCTTACTTGGAAATGCAGCCCTTTGGCAAAGTGCCTGTCCTGCAGGACACCGAGACAGGCGTCCAGGTCTTTGGTGCGTTCCCAGCCAGAGATCGTGATAGTTATGCTGATTCATGTCCAGAAAGCAGAGCTATTGCTCAATACATCATCGCCAAATACCGCGGCCAGGGAGCAGAGCTCGCGCCCCCAGAGTCTGATCTGAAAGCCTATGCTCTGTACCAGCAGGTATGTCCCACATCCAACATTTTGGGGACTGTACTGACAAGCCAGGCCATCTCCATCGAACAATCCTACTTTGATCCCCCGGTTGCACAGCTCGCCTACGAAAAGGTCTGGAAGTCCATGAAGGGCGAGGGCGAAACCGACGAAGAGCGCGTCAAGGCGCTCCTTGCGCAGCTGGACCAGACTCTCCAGGGTTACGAGCGCGTGCTTTCCAAGCAGAAGTACCTTGCTGGTGACGAGGTCACATTTGCGGATCTGTCGCATCTGCCATATGGTGTGTTTGTGGAGCAGTTTGGGTTCGCTGACTTGATTGCAAAGTACCCCCGTTTCCAAAAGTACTGGGAGGACTTGAAGTCCAGAGAGAGCTGGAAGAAGGTTTCTGCTTCGTCTTAGTCGTGGCTTTATTTTCTTCTCCGTCAGGCTCTTCTTGCCTAGAGGAAACAAAATGAGAAACATACCATTACGGCCTCCAAACGAAGCACACTCCGGAGAAATTGTAAATAGCGCCGAATCGCCGTACTGGGAGCGGTCCAAATAGCTGTAGACATGGACGGCGGCAAGAACGCAATTGCAATAGTGCTCTGCTGGTGTTAGCTCATGTCAAGTGTAATTCCTTGACCATGCCAGCCACCGCAGCTGTGCCCAAGTCTGCCCGGTCGATTAGGGCAACAGTGTTATGAAAGCCGAGCATGACAATCAGCCGGCGGTCGATGCGCCAGATGATCTTTCGCTGTTCTTGGGGGTGAACCGAGGGTGTTTTCGAGTTGGTTTTTCCTGTTAGGCTTCTGGAGGTCAAGGGACTGCACATGGGTAGTGGAGGATTTGTCCACGCTTGTGATCCTGGTTTTACGTGCGAGAGAGCGTTTGCTTGATTATACGTGAGTGCCCAGGTCCAGAAGCGGTTGATATATCTGCTGCCAAGATAGAGAACGCGTTCCGATAATACCATCATGGTAAACCGTGAGAAGGACAGCCCAGTAGTATCAATAACTGATTTTATGGGGTACATTGCTTCAATGCGAGCCATCTGCTCGATACACTCTATGGCTCTCCCTGCATTTCGGCGTTAAGAAGAGGGGATGCCAAGCTAGCATCCTATCGCCGACAAACAGCCTACATCATCGACAGAGGGGAACAGGCAGAAGCATGAATTAAGTTACCAGTCTATTGGCTAGCTTATTTCTTCGCATTGTCCCTCGCAATCTGCACATTGAGCAAATTCATCAACACATCCGGCGCGTCAAACTTGTCCATAAACACCTCCACCATCCGCAGTCCTTTGCCATTCACCAGCTGTTCATCCTTCAGCACGGCGTCACAATCCGCCCATGTGCGAATCTCCCATGTCCGCGACGCGTACTCGCCCTCTTGATCCGCGCCGAATAGTTCTGGGGCCTTGAGGTACCGCCACCGGGCGACGTCGTTGTACGCCTGGTTCCGGCCATGGATGCACCGCTCGATTGTATAGCCATCATTATTGATCAAGAAGACAATGACGTCGAGTTTGTGGTGGATGATAGTGCTCAGCTCTTGGACGGTCATTTGGAAGCTGCCGTCGCCGATGAAGAGGATTGTCCGGGCGGCGGAGATGTTGTGATACTCGTTTCGCGCAATCAGATCACGCTGCGCGTAGCTCGCTCCCAGGGTAGCCGGAAGCATGTATCCGATGGACAACCAGGTGACTGGCTTGAAGAGACGGGTCTGCGGGGGAAGGAGAAAGTCATTGGCGCCGTAGCCTGGCGTTCCTGTTTCACCGAGGACGATATCGCCAGAGCGGAAGAAGGGTGACAGTCGTCTCCAGAAGCCTGCAGTCTGTGTGACGAGGTCGGTTGGAGGCACTTCTGGGAGTACCTGGGCCGAGGGGTGAACCAGGTTATGCTTGTGCGCGGGGATCTTAGATGTGTCCAGCCGCTGTGTGAGCTGCTGAATGAAATACTTGACTGGAAGATCGCGGTAAATGTCTTTATTGACTTGAATGGAGGTTGGGTTGAGTAGAACACTCGTCTCGTCCTGCGGCCTCACCAAGAAGATGTAGGTGTTGGTGTTGCTAAAGTGTGGTCCGAAAGCCAGGACCAGGTCACACGAGTCGACAAACCCTTTGTGAGCAGGCCTATACACTCCATAGACATTTGGTAGAGTCTCGTCAACCAACCCTTTGCCGAAGCCGGACGTAAATGTAGGCCAGCCCGTCGTCTTGACAAAATGATTCACTTCATTAACCGTACCAAAAGCTCTTGTCTCCCCGTCAACCAGAATCATGGGCTTCTTCGCGTTGTAGATCCTCTCCAATACAGCCGTCAGGGCAGCCTCCTCCACCTGGGGCTGGCGCACGGGAGGCGGGATCTCGATCTTCGACGCCAACCCCGCAGTGGGGACAAGGACGGGCACCATGTCAACGGGGATAGTAATGCGCACCGGTCGACTATGCAGCAGACACTGCAGCAGAATTCTGTCGATCTCGGCAGGCGCCGTGCGGTGATCACTGAGACTGACTTGCGCTACGGTCACATGTTCCTGCATGCGGTCGAACCGCTGATATTCGCCATCAATAAAGGTATGATGGATCATTGCACGCGACTCCTGCGAGGCGCGCATGGGAGTCCCGACAATGTGCACGACTGGAGCCCTCTCTGCATAGGCCCCTGCGATGGCATTGACGGCGGATAGTTCGCCTACTCCAAAGGTGGTCACCAGCGCACCGATACCTAAGTAATCAGCGTCCGTCAAGGCAGTATGAGGAAGCATAGAAAGTACCTTTGATCCGGGAGTATCCATCCGCAGCATACCCTGCATTAAGTTCATTGCAATTACCAACCCAGTTGAGTCCCGAGGGTACAACGTGATCCAGAAGGGTCAGGTTGTAGTCACCAGGTACACCAAATATAGAGTCTACACCCAATTGACGCAGACGTTTGAAGAGGTATTGCGCGAGGGGTAGAGTGTCGGGGTCCATGTTGAGTCGTATTGTCTGACCGTGTGTTATGTGCCTTTAACACCTTGGAACGACACTTTTGCCCCGTTCCTGGATATATGACAGAAGGAAGATCAACAATGGGGAAACTGCGACATCAAAAGATGCGGGGGGTGATACACGCTATTCCTCTTTGGGGCATCCTCGGCTGGCCATTACTTAATTAGATCTCAGGTTCTCGAGCTGTGATTGGCTGCTGCTCGCCGACATCCGATAAGGCGCCGTCGGCGATACCAAAATCAGGCTAGAAAGTGATGCCTCAGGATTGTATCCGATGCTAAGCGGGGGATCGCCATATGCAGGTACTGTCGATGGAGACTCTCCAGCTCATTCCAATGTAGACATCGGTTTGACTAGGGTTGTGTGTACTTCTGCGAGAGTACATAGTCGCCTTGAGCACATCTAACACGTCATTCATCTCGCTTGTCATTTGTCCGCTCGGTTTACTAGGAGTCAGAGAATGATACGCCTTTGTATTTCCGGGTATCTGCGCTAATAGGATAAGGACATGCATAGGACATGACATCGTGAGGTTCGCAGATGTCGAGATCATTAGGTCTTCAGGAAGAGTATAAGGGGTAATAGGCCAGGGAATGGCCAGAGCCGTATTGAAGACAGGAAGCCTTCATTTCGCGTTCATATGGCTCCTCCGTTGAGCCTGCCACTCCTTCTCTGCTGCTGCCCGACGCGCAGCCACCAGATCCCACCGCGTGCCAAAATAGGTATCGCAGATCCCCGGGCTGCCAAATCCATCGGAGAATGAAACATTCGCACGAGAATGATGCTCTCCATGAGCGCGATTATCGACAAAGTCCCGGATCAAGACGGCAACCTTTGGAGTCCAGCTCGGTAACTGTCCTTTCCCTCCCATGAAGTTCTCTGGTGAGAACATTGCAGAAAAATCGTACCCCGAGTGCTCATAAACACCACCTAGAGCCCCAGACCCGGCAACAAGCGAATGGAAGAGGAGATCTGCGCCGCCGCCTCCCACCAGCGCAAGAGGGACGAGATACGGCAGAACAATCTCGAGGAAGAAGTCCGGGGCGGACATGTAACATGCGCTGATTCCACGACTGGCTCCAGTCGAATGATGCAGCGAGTGCTGCAGCAGGCGCATAAGTCGCAGGTTCGGATTATGGAGCAGATATCGATGAGTAAGGTATTGCACCACGTCATGACCGACGGCCATGGCCGGAAGTGACAGGAGGAAGTGTAGGGGGTGCAGGTGCGTTGGTCCAACAAAACAGTAGCCCATTGCTTGTACGAGCATCATGCTCGGAAGCAGAATGAAACACTGATTGAACAACACGCGCGGGAGCATCTGTATGTATGGCTTGCGGTCGATATCGCGGACCTTCAAATGGGGATCCTATTGGTGCGGTCGCACCATTCGAAGATGAGTCCGACGGCATGAAAGACGACCTCTTGAACAAACCAAGCGTAGATTGATAGGGGGAGCCAGATAGGTGGGTTCACATCCATGGTGGTTTTCTGATGTGGTGTTCTTGTTCTTCTTCTTCTCGGAGTGGGACAGCCTGAGCGGGCTGGAGGGGAATGCAAATGCAGCTATCCAGCGCGCATTTATTCACACTCTGAGGCATATTTGCGCTTCCGACATTTCCGGCATTTCCGGCCCCAAGACTCATGACTCGGCCCGTTGTGTTGTATGATCATTGTTAGTACTACAATATTTCTAGTACTGCAAGCATCTACAGGGTGGAGCATGACATCATCCGCATGCAGTCTTAGTCACAATTTGCTCGAATGCGCGCTTATGTACCTAATTTACTTTGAATATTTCCTCGGTCGCAGCAATGGCATTGTTTATAAATGAGGTGATGTCCTTGATTCCAGATATAATGGTCATTACCTTACACTAACATAGGTATTCTTCTGTGGTCAACCTCCCTATTCCGCTCTTGGCAAATGAGTTAAGTGTTAGAACAGTTGGATTGTGTCAACATTCACCTTCGCTTATCCCAAGGCTAAAGCTAAGGGCTGTAGTCCTTTTCGGCTAGTCAACCCTGTTTTGAGTAATGATTGGTTGACCGCGGAACCAGTCTGGCATCACAACAAAGGACTTTGAGATACCCGCAAGGCTGAGCCCAACTGAGCAGCTGAATTCTTCTATTATACCTCTCGAGAGGTACTGCTAGAAATAATGCGAGCAAGCTAATACAACCCCCATTCAACCTGCTGCCCCTTGACTGTTCCATCGCAAGACTTCATCCCTTAGTACCAACCTTCCCAGACCCCCCAGACGTCTGACCGAATCAGTAATGATATCAACAATGTCCTAAGCACCGATGTGGAAGTCAACGTTGCCGTTCTTCCCCTGGCCCTGAGCCCCAAAGGCGCACGAGCCAAACTGATGAACGCGTACGTACCTGAAACGGTCCAGATGGACGGGATGGCGAATCCGAAGAAGGCTTTGCTGATGCTGGCTCGGCGGGCAAGTACAGAACTCAGCCGTGGTGCCACACTATGGTTAAGGTTAGTGATAGACTTTGGAGGTAAGCAGCTGAACAAACCTGGCCCCAAATGTTGCAGCACGCATTCAGCGGGCAGGGATTCAGCCCAGCGAGATCAGTTGTATCAGATGGCGTCTTCGTGCCTGGCTTTTACGGCCCGCAGACAGCGTTGGCCAGGGGTCCCCTTGCTCAGGCAGATAATGCTACCGGCCTAGATATTTAAGCATCCGTTCCAGAACCAGGTATTTTTGTTAAATTCTTCCAGATCCTGTGGTGTTATACTGTATGCTGCAGCAAGGTCTGCACTTTGTCATCTGTGTGAATCATGTAGGTGGCACACGATCTGTCCGGAAAGGGCTTGGGTGAAAAGTCAGGGAGAGTCCCAGCTGAGCAACAGACATGCTAACCTGGTTTGAGAGTTGACCAGAAGTTCGGATCGGAATTGTACTTGGTGAAGTCTTCTGGGGCAATACCACACCTGGTCCTCCGGTTCCTGGCGGCCTTAATCTGTGCGCTAGTCGATTAGTTGTATTCGAAATGAAGTTGCCGTCTGCTTCATCCCCTACAGAGGACTCCTGCATGTAGAACTAGGACATTATTCTACTCCAATAGTAAGACCGGCACTTGGTCCGGATCCTCCGGTAGTGTCCGTTTGGCTGCAGTAGGCGGCGGTAGGCCGAGACTGTAAGGCCTCCACAGCCGCTTCGCTAGTACAATAGGCCAATGGAACCAGTTCCTGACCCTTAGGGCACGGATATCCGGCATCAACAGACCTGGACCACCTGGTACATTACCACAATAAGCACTAGGGTGATAGGGTCCTAGTGTAGCCCATTTCTCTCCGCTAGTGCTGACGCTCCAACATCGCGAAGTATACGAAATGTTGGACTCGAATAGTCGGTGGTTTGATCAATCGGTTACGTGACTGAAAGACACCTACAGGAACACGTGGAGGTATACGTAGCTATAAAAGGAGGCCAGTGACTACATACTGCTGGTCAGATCAACATCCCAACTTCCCCTTTCTCTCTCTACATCCTGACAACATGGGTTTCAAGAGCGCTGTCCTCCTGGGCTTGCTCCCCCAGCTGCTGTCTGCCAGCGTTGTCTGCAACTTCTCCGTAGCAGCCAACAATGGTGCCACTTGCCAGTCCTTCGCTTCGACCTGGGGTCAGACCGTCGAAGGCTTGAAGCGCTGAACCCTGGTGTCCAGTGTCCCAATCTGATGCCCGGTCAGAGCTACTGTGTCATTGGTACCGTCTCGGACGACCCAGAGCCCACGACCACGACGCCCTCGACAACGCTGACGACCACAACGTCCACAACCACCACGCCCTCGTCCCCATACCAGCCCACCCAACCGGGCCTGGCAGCCAACTGTGACAAGTTCCATCTCGTCGCGTCCGGTGACCAGTGCGATACCATCGAGGCCAAGTATGGCATCACCGATGCCCAATTCAAGGCCTGGAATCCTAGTATTAACGCCCGTATGTGTGATCCAGTCCCTCTTGCCTGCATAACTCTCCTAATCTTGATGACCACAGAATGCACCAACCTCTGGCTGGACTACTACGTGTGCGTGCACGTCCCAGGCGCCACGATGATTTCACCTCCCCAGCCCACACCCACTGGTCCGGAGCCCCAGATGCCCGGCATCGTGAGCAACTGCGCCAAGTTCTACCAGGTCAAGTCGGGCGATAGCTGTTGGTCGATTGACAATGCTGCGGGTATCACTCTTGCTCAGTTCCGCTCGTGGAACACGCAGATTGATGAAAACTGCACCAATCTGTGGGTGGACTATTACGTTTGCATTGGGGTCTAATCATTCTGCGGAACCTGTCAGATACTATGGGAGACAGAGCTAGTTAGATGATATAAGTGAGTGTTAGAAATAAATGCTGGATTTGGTAGTCCAGAGTCTCTAGTACCTCATGCGCGGAATACAGGTTGTCTATTATCTACAGTATGTTATTAACAAAACTGCGCTTGCACCGAGCACCTTTTTTCGAGGACCGGTAAAACCGCTGTAATCTAGACAGCAGGCTGCAGTTTGACTACACTGGCCTGATATACAAGAGAACCTTCTTTCCAGGCCCCACTGCACTAATAAGTATACTTATACCTCGGGTGTCTATCCCCAAGCTTCGCAAACTGCTCCTCATACGGCAGATCCTCGGTCCCCTGGAGCAACCCCAACGGATCCCTCTCCTTCCGCCGATTCAAAAACCGCAATAACAGCACCTGCACCACGACAAGCACCATCGCAATCACCAGCAACGCTAGATTAAAGCGGATCCCCAGGTTGAAGTACGGCGCCGACTCCTTGGGATAGATCCACGTACTCATGATACCCCCCATATTCGTCGCGATGAACGCCATCGCCACGGCAGTGGCGCGCCGCAGGTGGCCCGCCGTGTTATTCGGAACCCAACTAATCAGGCAAGGCGCACAGGCATACACGCCCGTCACGAGAAGCATGAGCGCAGCGTAGCGGATGCCTACACTGCGTCCGTTGATAGCCAGCGCGGCGCCAATGAGCGCGATGCCGCTTGTGACGAAGGCCCCGGCGCCGCGCTGCTGTCGGCGGTCGGAAAAGTACGCTGTTAGCATTGTCACGAAGAACCCGGCGGCGTAGGGTGGGACGGTCATCAGTTGGGTTTTTGTAGGGCTGTATCCAAGTGCTTGGACGATGGAGGGCGAGAAATATGCGAGTCCGAAGAGGCAGGCCCCGTTGCAGAAGAGAATGAGACATGCGATCCAGACGTGGAGATCTTTTAGAACGGAGATGACGCCCTTGAATGTGACTTTGGACTCGGTTTCAAACTTGTTGCTGTCCTGCTGCAGACGGGCGATGCAGCGCTGGGAGTGCTGCGGGCGAAAGGTAATGACTTTCTCCGGACCGTTGGGAAGCACGAAAAAGGAGAAAATACCGAAGCAGACGGTGAATAAGCCCTCGAGGAGAAAGATCCACTGCCAGCCCTTCATACCGCGGAGGCCGCTCATCTGCTGGATGGCTGCTGCGAGGAGGCCCGAGAAGGCGCCGCTCAGGGAAGCGGCGGAGAAGAAGAGGGCGATGCGAACCTGGAGTTCGTGGCGGCGGTAGAAGTTCGACAAGAAGAGAACAATGCCCGGAAAGAGACCTCCTTCTAGCAAGCCAAGGAAGAACCGACATGCGAGGAAGCCGGAGTAGTTATCCACTTGGGACTGGAGCGTTGTCACGAGCCCCCAGAGTGTGCATAGAGTCGGCAGGAGGATACGGGGGCCGATGATCTTCAGCAGGAGGTTGGAGGGAAGTTCAGACAGGACATAGGGGACATAGGTGACGGTAATCGCTGAGCAGTCAGTACTAGCAATTGAGGACGGTCAACACAACGTACCTGTCTTGTATTGCAAATCGGTCAAATGGAGGTCCTTTTCCAGACCGGCCTATGCTCTGCTTAGCAACAGATCTGGGGGTGATGGTAGATGACTTACCACTCGTGCGTTTCCAACATTTGCACGGTCTAACCAAGCCAGCAGGTACAGCATGAGGGTCATGGGCATAAGCAAAAGGTCCAGCCTGAGAAGAGTCTGGCGGTCGAGCTTCAATGTCTCCTCGTCCAAAGCAACCTCCTCGTCGGCGACCTCCTTCTTGGCCTCAGGATCTCCAACATGATCGCGAAATGACTTTTGATCGGTCATTGTGGAGATACGGCAACTGGCCAATGCTCTCAGATACGAAAAGATTTTACACGTCTTGGCCATCGCGGATACGAGACGTCGCCTTTTTGTAAATATAGCCAAGAAGATCGTCGGTAATGGTCGCTTTAGACTCTCCACTCACGCGGAGCATTTCCGAGGTCTAGTTCCTAAGGAGTCCCCGCGAGATGACTACGCTTGCAGCAACTTGCTGACCGGAAAACTCATCTATACGAAGCATTGGCCCGCGGGATGGACATGAATGCGGGGGCGGGGCAAGAGGCGAAAAAAGTATATAGTATCGGGAATCCCTAGCGATAGGCCGCGGCTCTCACTTTCTGGCTGTGGGATCTTTGCCGCTGTCACGAACCGATGTTAAGCCAAGACATGGCATAGGATTGGGGATGACATTGCGAGGCTCTTCAGCATGGAATATGAACTAGGGACGCCGCTGTCAGTCTGATTTACCTTAGAATAATTATAATTATTAGGCAAAGGCAAATATATAAAGAATGGACAAGGATGAAGGTCTAATTCTTCTACTAGCATATATATATAGCAATGATATGGGAAACTAGCAGTAAGGCTGCAGAACCTTAATGAATTATTACTCGTTTAGTAGATTAAGTCATAGTAGCCATCTAGAATTCTGGTAGGTGAGGTTAGAATTATAGAGTTCAGTTTGACCGCAACCGGCCAGATGGTTGACATCTTCCCAGGATGAATCATTCCGCCCCTGACGTCGGTGACGTTAGGAAAAAGTACATGCTAGTTTCCCAAGTTGCGATGGTTTTAGAACTCAGAGATCACTGTCAATTATGGCGTGTCACTATCAGCTATGGAGGTAACCGGTCAGTCGCTGGTCCATGGCATCAAATCCCGGACGGCTAACATGCATAGACAAAGAATCTGCCTCGAATGGCGACAAGAGATCGACCGGGTCGTCTCCGAAAACCATCAACGAGCGAAAGTTGATGGCCAAGATCGACTGGCATATCCTTCCATGTTTGTGTGTCATGTTTGTGCTGGCATTCCTGGATCGGTATGGTTAGACTCCCATGTCGCGATAACTGATGCTCACCACTTTGCAGTATTAACATCGGTAATGCAGCGATTCTGGGGTTGAAGGAAGACTTGCATATTCAAACAGGAACGGAATACAACACCGCACTGACCATTTTCTTCGTGCCTTATATCGTCTTTGAAATCCCGTCGAATATCCTGCTGAAGAAATTGAAGCCGCATGTATGGTGTATGCTTTATTGGCTTCCGCAAATAGGAACAACCTATTGACTACAGATTCAGTGCCATTATGCATGATCGGCTTTGGTCTGGTCACAGTCTGTCAAGGTCTCGTATCAAATTGGGGCGGACTAATGACCACTCGCTGGTTTCTCGGCATGTTCGAGAGTGGCTTGTCTCCTGGATGTGAGAACTCCTCCGCCTGTTCCGAACGTACTAATCCGGACAGGTCTCTATCTTATTGGTATGTGGTACAAGCGCAGCGAAGCTCAGAAGCGATTCAGCTTGTTCTTGAGCTCGGCAATTATCGCTGGTGCATTCGGCGGGTTGCTTGCCAGCGGGATTGGGAAAATGGACGGGCTGCGTGGCTACGGCGGCTGGCGCTGGGTGTTTATCTTTGAGGGTGTGATCACCTGCCTGGTTGCAATGATCTGCTTTTTCATCGTCCCGGGGTTTCCTGAGGATGCAAAGTGGCTTAGTGAGGAGGAGCGAGAGTTCGTCCGTTCCAAGCTGGCGGATGATGTGGGAAACGCCGCCAGCCACGCGAGCATTGGATGGCGCGATGTTCTGGCTGTTTTCAGAGATTGCAAGCATACTTCCTCCGCCAGGATGGATGATCGCTAACACCGAGCAGACAAGGTCTTTATAGGCGGATTTATGTACCTTGGACAGGGCGTCACAGCTTACGGTATGTATGTATACTTTTGGTTCTTAGCGAGATACTGACGACAGCAGGATATGCCTATTTTGCTCCTACGATTATCAAAACCTACGGCCACGACGGTACGATCATATCTCCTATCAGTTGCACACAACTGACCTTTCAGCCATCAAATCGCAGCTCTATTCCATCCCACCATGGGCCACAGCCTTTGGCCTCTCCATGCTCATCGCCTTTTTATCTGACAAACTCCGCCACCGGTTCATCTTCGCCATTATACCGATGCTCATCGCCATGGCCGGGTTTGGCATCCTCCTTAACGTCCACGACCATCATAGCGTACAATACGGCGCTTTGTTCCTTGTCACGAGTGGCTGCTATAGTGCCATGCCCGTACTGGTCTGTTGGTTCTCGATGAACCTGGGGGGTCATCGTCGACGAAGCGTAGGGACAGCATGGCAAATTGGATTTGGAAATAGTACGTCCTCATTCACAGGCCGGGGTCATGCTAACCTTTGCAGTCGGTGGGATCATTTCCACTTACTCCTTCCTCACTAAAGACGCTCCTCGCTACCGTAAGGGGTACATTATCAGCCTGTCCCTCCTCTGTTTCTCCGCCGCCATGGCTATCCTCTACTTATTGGCAACACTGTACGATAACAAGAAACGTAATCGGGCCATTCAAGAAGGGAACATTGACATGCAGGAATTGTCGGAAGACGAGCTGGAGTATATGGGGGATTTGGCACCGACATTTCGCTATGTTTATTGATGATCAGACACAAAAGTAGTTGAGAAAAAGTGAGCAACACGGGAGAGCATACGATTCTAACATTGCCTTTGTAAACTGTTGGTCTCTAAATGGTTGATTCTTAATACAGATAATGCCTTTCGGCCAGACGCTATCGCCCGAATAAACTCCTGTAGATCAATTACCGAGACTTGGTCAAGCTTTCCACCTCGAAGTTTAAATACAAGCAGATCTAAAGGACAACCAATTGCTTCGACTCTTCGAATAGCTCAAAATTGCCATGAATTGTAAACTGCCCTTCGTGTGGTTGCTGAACTAACATGACGAGTTTCTGTTACCCCTATGCCTTCACTCTTAAGTACAAGAGGAATATGTATGCGAAGTCTCAAATGCTCATTGTGTGCTAATTTGGAATCTTTCACGCCGGTGCCTTAGCTGACCAGAGCGACCTGGCTGAGAGTGATCCCGGCGTCGGAAGCAGGATCAATGCATCCGAAATGAGTTGAGCTCAGTCGTGCATTTGAGGTGACATCTGTGTGGCTCCCTACATATATATGCAAGGAGCATTGCTGTGATTGTATCACAAGCCATACGCCACCCTGGCCTCTATGCCCCTGCTCAAGGCTCATCTGTCAATCTATGTATTCATGGACAATAATGTCTTTTATTTCAGGAGATCTAATGTCTGCAAATCGAGCAGATCAATCCTTTCTAATGGATGGCAGCACGTTGGCCTCCTCTACCGTCGTCGATGTACATTGCTATGCAAGGATCTTCCTACTCCTTACAGGGTACATAGTAGAAGTACCGGTTATAATGAAAGTTTAAGACTCGCGTATGTTATGATTCATTTCATCTAGACAAGACATTAGGAATTAAGGAGTGTGTAAACATGATCATCATCATTGCAAATTGCGTAGAGCTTTGCTCGATATGCCACAGATATTCCACGTCGGCACCATCCGTCGGACCGTTTCTTGAACTGCAATGCGTCAGGATGGGCGATCCGATTTATGGCAAAGAGAACTTACGACTTTCTGCTCAGCGACCCTAGTAGTTCTCGTAGGTGCCGTAATTGCCATAGTCACCATAGTCACCATAGTCGGCGGGAGTGGGAGAGGGAGTCGGGGTCTCTGTGGGGGTCGTGCAAGGCTCATCGTCTCTCTTCACCTTGTACTCTCCGTAGTCCCCATACTTGCCGTAGTTGCCGTAGTCTCCGTAGTCTCCATAGTTCGCTGGAGTGGGAGTTGGGGTCTCAGTGGTGGTTGTGGTGGGCTCTTCGTCACGCTTGTAGTGACCATAGTCCCCATATTGACCATAGTTTCCGTAATCGCCGTAGTTGCTGTATCCTGGAACAGGAGTTTCTGTTTTGGTGCATGTGGTCGTGGGGCTGGGCTCCTCGTCGCGCTTGTAGTGGCCGTAGTCACCGTACTTGCCGTAGGAGCCATAGTCCTTGTAGTCTCCATAACCGGCGGGCGCCGTTGTCTCGGCATGAGCCTCCTCGATGGGTCTGGCGCTGACGCTCAGTGCCAGGAGGAGGACAGCAGCTTTGCTAAGTAAATGCATTGTGCTGGATGATAGGTAAAAGTTGAGGGTGAAGGAAGAGTTTGCTATGTGACAAGGAATGAAGAAGATCTTGGGGACGGACAAGGGTAGCAGGCTTTATAGACAGTGCACAGCTCTATTTCCTTGCTGTGGCTCGCACTTAAGCCCGAGAGCAGAAAATGACTCCCCAGCCTCCAAGTCGTGGACCAATGCTTATTGGCCAAGTCTCTGATGACTGCAGCGGTGTGGGATGCTCTGAATACAAGCCGTCATGGTGTTCCAATCAGGAATACTGCAGAATACAAGGCAGGAAGCTATATCGACGCGGTGTTACATTGTTCAAGCCTTTGTCGCCACAGGTAACGCAAACATTAGCCATCTGAGCAGTTCGTCCACTGTACATTCAGCCATGGAACTGCAAAGTCAATCTGACCAGTTTCTATCTATGTTCACCACCGCCGATTCCCATTGGAACTCCGACCGTCACCCAGGGAGATCAAAACTCAACACACGAATATCCGGAATAGGCATCTGTCTGTCTTCTGCATGTCTCAAGCTTGCAGGTTCTGGATTCTCGGCAGAGTCGGGATTGGTTGTTCTCCGCACACTCGTGACTCTCGTCTGCAAGCCAAGCCTCGTCGATCAGTCTATTGCATCATGGGATCACTATTAATATCAATCTAGTGAGACAAAGACACCGCCAAGCGTTGCGGGTGGCACGGAGCCGAAGGGGATCTGCCAGCCCGGGCTTGCCCGTGTCTTACAACTCATCAAATAACAGATTGCATCCGCGGGGGGCCTGTTACTCCACAATTCGCCATTGGTGGGAGGTGAGACATGCACGGTAGGTACTTGGAAGTAGTCACACTGCTACCCATCCGACTGTTGTTGCGGTCAAGATTCCCTCGGTCACGTTGCTTACTTGGATTATATCTTCTATCATCTGAGCTTCTGTAATGTGATGGTCAACTGCTACGTACTCAAAAAACAAGATGGCGCGCTCCGAGTCAGATAAGGATATCGATGCCAACTATGGCCTACTCAACAATGAGGAAGCCCAGAATTGGAGTCATGATGAGAAGCCGCGAACTAGATCGCATGGGAACTGGCTCAAGGCCTTGCTCTATGTCACGATAGCGGTTGTTTCGTGCTTGGTTGGACTCTTCATCGGACATCAACTACAAGACCTCGATAGGGTCTGTACTCGTCATGTCTCACATTATTGTACGTACCTCATTTTTCGAATTGCTGAGAACTCCATAATTAACAAGAACAGCACCTGTTACCTCGAACGTCGACATAACATTTCAACCTCAGCGGTTTAATGGTTCGCTGCTCAAGGAGAACATTTACCGTCAAGATGCCAGCCCGGAGGTCGATGCAGCATGGGAGGCATTAGGTGTAAATTGTAAGACAGATTACCCTGAGATAAACGAAATACTAACCATGAGCAGATAGAAGTTTGCGTGTTCCTGCCGAAGTAGCAGAAAAGTCCGGACTGGCGCGAGACCAGGTCAAAATCAACCAGAAGTATGGAGGAGGCTATCCAGCGAATGTAGAGGGCTTCCATCATCTACATTGTCTAGTATGTCTTCATTCTTCATATCAAGATGAAAGCTGACCAGTGTAGAATCTACTGCGCCAAACGCTCTACTACAACTACGATTACTACCACAAGCTCGGTCAAGGGGCTTTCAAGAACGACGATTTTATCGTCCGACGGCACGTTTGTACGTATTTCAAATCGCAGTTCCTGCTCAGACTAAGGCTGACAATTCACTAGCCCACTGTCTGGATATCCTACGACAGCAACTCATGTGCACCATTGATACTGGAGTCCTCGGCCAAGTCTGGATCCATCCCGATCACCCAGAGGCGTATGTGGACTTCAACACAGAGCATCAGTGCAAAAACTTTGAAGCTATCCGCCAGTACGCCGAGAAGAATCAGCTGCCGGCACAGATTCCAAAGGATTTCTTGGAGCCACCTAAGCCAGGTGATAGAGTCTATGATGAGATTCCATAGAGAGTCTCGAACGCGAAGGTCATGAAATTGTGTACTATTTACATTAACTAATGAAGAAAGCGCTATTGTACCTACTGAGCCAATACCCATGATGCTTTTCTGACTTTATCACGGCTGAAGATACCACAATGGGGAATACAAAAACGCCAGAACAGGTGAAGAATACAAGAGGCAAACTATATAAAGAATAAGAGACATCACCTCCATCCGTAGTACATCCCTCCTGGCGTCCCACCGACAACACTCCTAGCCTCCAACTCACTCGGTTGACGGATCTCTTCCGGCGGCGGTGGCTGCTTCGTTGCAGGCTCCCAGTTCCAATATCCAACATTTTGCAGAGGAGGCGAGACAGCAGGCGGAGAGGCGCCCGAGCTCAACGACAATGTACCATGACCTCCGACTGAAGACGATGCAGTGAATCCCTGTTCACTCTTTCCCTCACCATGACCACCAAAGAGAGCCCAGTGAGCCGTCCGCTCCATCCGTCCGACCTGCGAGGATGATCCCTGTTTATACCTATTCCGACACAGCGTGATCACAACAACGAGGAGAATGCCAATAAAGGCAACCCCGCCGATCACAGTACCGGCTATGGCGCCACCGCCGAAAGAGCTCTTCTTGTGGGTGGTGGTAGCCGAGGACGAGTAGCCTGTTCCTTCGGCGGGAGGTAACTGTCCCGGGACAAGCATGTAAGGGTATCGCCTTGCTTGGGCGTATTGTGCTTCCCAGGTCATTGTTTCGTTCTACAGCTATGAGCATCGGTTTTGGATCGTGGGAATAGACTTACTGGGTTGATTACGCCGATCATTCCATTGACGAGACAGGAGTCGACGGCCGTGCAGTAGAAGAATGTGGGCTGTAGTTGCAGTCAGTCAACTATTCCGGGTCTTGTAGCTAGACATACCTCGGTATCGTTCACAACTAGGGACCAGGTGGGAGGCTAAACAGTTAGCCTTTGATCTCGACATAGGCGATACACTAACCTCTCCTTCCAGCTGCCCATGGCTATTTTCCTTGAAGGTATTAAATTGTCCGGAATAGAAGATCTCCCCAGCAGCAGGCACACACGGTGCCATAAAGTCCGCCTTGACGACGGAGTGGTTGCGCGGGTAGAACTCGAAGACGATGACATCGCCAACGGCGGCGGTGATGTTGTACGGCGAGTATTGATGAGGGTTTTCCTTTGGGCCTACTTTGACGGTATGCGTAGCGTGAGGAGCCGTCGAGGATGGAGTCATCGCTGTCTGAACCGTGCCTGTTGCGTGTGTCGTTCTGGACTGGAAGAACAGTAGCACAGTCAGGGAGATGATCGATAACTTCAGCATCGTGGCATCGAGAAGGAAACGACCCGCAGATGAATGCAACTTTCTGGGGTCTGATAATAAATATTCTGTTTCATGGTTGTCGCGCGCTGCCTCAATGTCTCATTGTCTCAATGACAACAAAGGAAGTAAATGCGGAAATCATTAGTCCACGCCACATTTTATTTTGGTAGCATCTCGAAGTCTACGACGGTTCTCTTTGTTCATGGGCCTGCTCCTTGGTTTGGAACCTGATTCTATTAAGGTTGGAGTTCTACGGAAGGATAGACGGCTCACCTGGATGTGCTGAGTACCGGCGGTGTAGTTCTGTGGCTGTCATGTCAGTCTTTTCGAAAGATAACTATGCTAAAAGGAAGCTACAAGCTAATTAAGTGTCACCTGTCGCAAGTAACCCGAGTGTGCCTGTGGTCATGTTGATATTTCACTCGTAGTGCTCGACGTCCTTGGGATCCATGACTTGAACGAAGAGGTCGAGAGGGATACCAAGTCACATCTTGACTTTTGACTTGCATTATTCGTCAATATTGTAGAATAGATTAGGTCGCTTATAGCATTTAGCAGTAAAAGCGAGGCTTCAATGACCCTGTTACTGCTGTCATAGCACAAGCCGTCACAGAACGCAATGCTAGATTACAGCTCGAGAACAGATATCGTCGTTTTGTTGATAATCCACCATCGATCGCTAGTTCCCAATAGCCTGACGACGGTAATATCGAGCGAGGCTTCATATCCTCACAGTTCTGTCACTTGCTATCCAGTACTCTCTTTGCCACGAGCGGGCTCCCATTCAAGATCCTTGGGTAATCGTGCGCATCGAGGCAGGCCTGTCGCGAGTTTAGAACACTCACCTCCGCCCGTCTAAAAACATCGTTCTCGTATTCTTGGATAGACCGACGTAGGGAATCATATGATAGTGACCTACACATAGTCAGAATTATCAGTTTCAGACGATGGGGGTACAGGACGCACTCCGACGAGGCGAAATCGATTCGCCGGACGAGATCACGGACATCAGCGATGGCGCTGTTGGCTCCTTCACCGCGGACTAGATGGTCATATTAGCGGAATGGCATTTTAGGTTTAACGTGCCATCTTACACATGGTCATTGTATGCGCAGAATCGCCCATCATCACCACGCGGGGATGAGGCCTCTTTCCAGGGGTAAAGATCCAGTCCTGGATGCGGATTGCGCGTGCCTCTGAATCATCAGGGAGATTGTGGACCAGCGATCGGAACGGTTCGACCCAGTTGGCTGTCAGCTCTTTCATCAATGCAATCCGGCCAGCATTATCGGGCGGGAGTGGGATGTTTTTCTTGTCGGCCCATGAGACGATGATCTGACAGACGTAGGCATCTGTGCTGTCGTCAAAGTTGTTCGGGGTGTCAAGGACTGTAGAGTATTAGCGGCAAGAAACAAAGGTAGAAGACGTGCGTACAGCTGAAGAATAAGAAGACGTTCGAATCTTGATGGGCTCCCTGGAATATATACGGATCCATCGCCCGGAAACAGGCGGCCTGCTCGGGCGAATAGCGGACTGTCACTCCGAGAAGCTGGACGGGCAGTGGATTCATCTGATACGAGTCGGGATATGCCAGTTTACGGATGCGAGAATTGGCGCCATCACAGGCAATGAGTAGACTCCCAGTGTAGGAAGTACCATCTTCAAAGTGCGCTGTGACGCTCTCCTCTGTCGATGTGACATCTACCACTGTTTTGGACCACTACTTCGATTAGTTTTTAGAAAACCACAGACCTCAAAGACAGACCTTGACATCAATCCCCGTCGTCAACAACTCCCTCAATCTGCCCCTGTTCACCCGCACCCTGTCCGCAGCGGGGACCTCGAACAGCGCCGATCCGGAACTCAGGTCAAAGAACGGGAACCGACCGACATCGCCACTCTCGGAAGCTTCCTTGTTCACAGAGCATTCGGGTAACCGTGCGACGATATGCTCGGGCAGCATTTCCCGCAGGATCGGCAGTCCCCAATGCAACGTCAGTCCCCATCCCCCGCTTCGGATATCGATAGAGGAATCCCGCTCAAAAATGAGGAATGGGACCCCTGATTTTTGCAGATACTGGGCGAGGGTCAGGCCGCTGATCCCTGCACCGATGATGAGGATGGGTAGACCAGACATGCTGTTGAATTAGCAGTTGCCTATTGATCTGCCGTGCTTTTGGTAAGTAGATAGTCAAAAAGAATGGATATCAGGCCGGAAGAATAAGTGTCAGCCGTAAGAAACGTTACATCAGGGATGTGGACAGCTGCCAACTAATCACGTGATAGTATGACCACATTAACTCCCAGAACGACGCCTAGTTAGCTATTGAATTATCAACGTTTCGTCATCTCCACTTTACCTTCAGAAGACCATCATATTCCCCAATAGGGTCCTACCCTTCGACCTGCATTGAACATAGATGATCCAAAGATGGAGCAACAGCGCCCGAAAGAGACACCATCGCTACAACCTCATGCCCCCATTATAAGAATAGCTGCGAAAGCTCTAGCTAACAGGAATATTCCTGTGGTGGAATACGGGCAGCAGGTACAGTGGCGCCATGGCGAACCTGTGGTCCTTCTAGTAAGCAACAAAAAGATATTCGGCAGTCTAGCTGTTGGGCACTACTAACCTCCGAGTCCCAGCTTGTCGAATGGGCAGTCCCTGATGCACTGCTCTCACTCTCATCGCAGATCCTATCAGACTGTGGATTCTCGTGTGTTGCCCCATCCACCAACGTCACCGACAGATACGGGCAATGGGAGCGAGCGGCCCTCATTCACGAGCTAAATGGGAGAAGTCCAGTATATCTCTACCCATTATCGTTTGTCGGCTTTACGCTCCGGGACACAGTCGAAGTCACATCTACCTTTGATCGTACACTAAGGATCCTGACGCCCAAACCTCGGATGTATATGCAGTCGTTGATTTGTCATCTCCTCGATCACCCGGTTGGCGATACATTCAGACTTCGAGTGCAAGATGATCTACTGTCTTTTATATCCTTTTACGTTTTAGGCGACAAGCCACTGAATACGAAGACTGGTGAATGCGACGACGACGAGAGTGAGGAAGACTTCCAGAAGAGAGTTGGAAATGCTGTGAAGAGGATGAAAACTTGGGATTGGGGCGCTGATGAAAACAACTATCTTTGTATTGCTGAATCTGTCGTTCGCAACTGTCGGTCCATTTACCAGCTATCTAATTGTTGATGAGTGCAAAGTTCTCCGCGTCCAACGTAGTCTCAAGCAAAGGCCGAATTGCAGCATGCATTTGGTACAGCTTGCGAACCCCCGAGAGCAGCTCCTCCTTTGGTTTTTCCGGGTAACCCTCAAAATCCATGTGAAGTTCGTTTCCAGCAAGCCACTTCAAAAGCACCTCAACGTGAACATCACTCCATCACTCTCGGCCTTCCTGATGCTCTGAGGACGGGTGGATTCAGCCAAGAACGACCATCTCTTGATCTTCGTGAGGACGAGGACGGAGGGTGCAACGATAGGGACTGAAAGTGGATAGTTAGCGCACAGTTCACTCTAATAGAAATAGAAATGAAAAAGGGCACTGACTAGGGGTATTGCCAATCCTCTCTGGTCGGTCGTTGGCAGTAAGAGAGACAATGGAGACTGCATTTGCGTCTGGTAGTTTCAACTGCCGATCTCTGCCACCACGAAGAAGCTCAATCACCACGCTCTCTTCCCCGCCTGTGAAGATAAGTTTGCTACTCTGGGACAGTCTGAATCCGGAATGTGCTTGAAGGAGCAGGTTTCGGGCGTCACTTGGGTCTGCATCAACGATGATATCAAGGTCCTGAGTCAAATTAGCTGTAAGTCTCATTCAAGGGTTGACAAGACATAGGAAAGACGTGCACTGGTCACCCTCATTCCACCGATAAGGGAAACCGCATATCCGCCGATAAAACCATGGCGAATATTAGCGCGAGCGAGAGCAGTTGTTGTTTCCTTTGCTGCTACGTCGAGGGACTGGAAGGGGCTCTGGAGCACCTGCTCATTGATCTGTTCCATGACTGAGGTAGAGCAAGCTCGTAGGTTAGCGCCAGCGAGAGGGGAAGAAGGGCTGGGTCAAAAGATACTGGGTCGGAGGTATCAAGGAGTGAATGTGAAAGAGAAGACTGGAGAGACGGGCTCAAGGAGCTGCGGAAATGCAGTCAACGTGATCCAGTTGATAAAGAAAGCTTGGAAGGGAAAACGTAGATGAAAGATTCCATCGTAGTCATAGGTTTTGAGAGTAAACAGACGATGACTGAGCTTACCTAAAGGGAAGGGACGGCTGGTGAATAGATCCGAAGATACGGACACGAAAAGCCAGGGACAAGGGGGAGAGATCTGGACAAGGATTGAATATAGTCAGAATCATCTGTGATTATTCACATTATGCGCCGACTCTTGATGCCGGGTTAGGTCCTCCCGGTACCGGCTCCCTGATACTCGCAACCGGATACAACGCATCTGAAAGGGACGTTTGTGAGTTGACTTTCTGTGCTTGCTATGAACATTCTTCCGGTAGCTTCTCCATCGGCCACACTTCTCAAAAGGAGATTTACTTTAGCTCATAAGGCTTGAAATACACCCGGGAGCATTTATCACAGCGATACTGTGGATGAAGAGAGTAGCCGTCTAGCTCAGCTGCTTGAAGTTGTCCTTGCGTCTGTGCATTCCCTCTTGAACCCACAAAAACGTAGCGTCTCAGTTGATGAAGCTGGTCCCATTCAAGAGTATGCATGTCCGCAACCACTTTTCAATAGAATCCCACCTCGACCACCTAGCTACAGCACTTCTATTGCCCGATTTCATGGCGTCGTGCGTGAAAGGCTCGCCGAAAGGGTGGAAGGATGCGACGGGACAATGTCCAGAGACACATGAAACGGCATCCGGCATATATTGAAGGGATTGAGTAGTCTACACTTCTAGATTAGCAAATTGACATGATTGGTCTTGTTAATATGGAGTCGAAACTACGTAACTTTGCGCAGAGGTAGGCATCCGACGAACTTGGAGAGGAACAATTCCACAAAATTGGCTAGAACGAGGAATAATCCAGTAAAGTTTCTTCCATAAGGTGGAATAAACCTTGTCGTGTATGTATGCTTCCAGTTCTGTGTCTACCACCAGGTAAAAGCTCACTCAGTTGGTGCAAATTGCCCACCGCAGCTAGATCAGATTCACTAATTGGCCAAGCTTTGCTGAATGAGCTGTCTAGAGACGCGCCTGAAGGACAGCTGTGTTTAGGAAGCCGCCTTTTGTCTTAGCAAGGCTGATGTCCACTGGTAAAGCGAAGCAGGTGGTTGTTGTGACTCACACTTCATGGGGTCCATGGTTCTTTTAATATCTTGCCGATGACATCAAGAAGCTAGGATATCGCACCATTGTAGAATGCTTGTATATATAGCCTCGCAGAATGGGGTAGGCCATTGGCAACTGGTAGCCTACTGGAGGATTACTATACTCTCGGGCTGTGGTTGGTGGTGAATCCGCCACAGATGTTGGGCGGATACATTGGTCCGCTAGCTTGAGTCCTTTTGCAGTTATAGCAGTATTATTAGTCACTATGTGAACACACGATCCCGAGTTTGCAGTCCGAGTAGGTGTGTCACATAGTCAGTTAGACTGGATATCAGGCCAGGAGGATAACTGTCAGCCGTAATGAAGTTTTGACTCAGGGACAAGTGGCCTGGTGGGTGAGTGGGCGAAAATTGGACCATTCGGATATTCAAGTACACAGCCCCTGTCATGGCTAGTTGAGTGGCCTGAAGTCCACCAATGACCCTTCTAAAGGCGGGCAAATACTGGACATTCCCTGTCCTTAGTACCTGTATGCAAGATTCAATTGCAACCATACGTGGGTAGAACTGACCTGGCTGCGTAGGTTTGGAAGGATGCATGGCAGCATGGATCCAGAGCGGGATTGGTTGGGTTAAGGAATCCTTCAAACCGTGGCCATGAAACTCAATGAGTCAATAGGGCACTCTAAACAAACTCTCAAATAAATTAATAATACGGCTGGATCAATGTCTTGGTTGGTCACAGGCTACAGCCTATATCACTAGGGGTTTAGTGGTGTCTTTAGAGTGACGCCAGGAAGACGCCGGCGAAGCGTGGCTGTTGATCCCTGTCACTTTTAAACCTAAGGACCAGTCGTATGCCAGTATCCATGGAATTATCTCCTCGGTTAATACCTAATTGATATCCAATGTCCGCTTGAACGGAACTTTGTCTCCGTTGCCTATTAGGCTGAAGTGGCAGTTATCTGAGTCCTGCCAGAGACCCGCAGAAAGTAAAAACTTGGGTTCGACGACGGTCTCTCAGGCTAGGACACTGCTTACTTTGGCAGTTTACGAAGATCAATCAGTATATTCTCAAGCATATTGTCACATTCATACTTGAGTGAGGGAATGATGGTATTGATCGATCAAAATATCCGTCGTCCAAGATGACATCGTTTACAACACATGGATACAAAAGAAAAAGTAAAGGAAGGAATGGTTAAATATACAGAGAATGGAAATGGTCCCCACGTATCATTTATGGTTCTCGTGTGAGACGCGGTACTCGACCGTGACGTGGATCTCGGCGTTCGCTCGAGCAGTGGAATCGTCAGCGTCGAGGATTAGCTCCTCGCTGGGCGTTCGTTGAGCAAGGACTGGCTCCTTGGAGTTTTCGGATCTCAATTGCGACCGTCGGTTCTTGGAGTATGATTGCAATGTGTAACCGGTGTTCTTGCGAAGCTCGCCGCCACTGCGGGACTGAAAGTCGCGGACCCATATCTTGAGAAGGGGCGTAAGGAATGGAAGAGAGGTGACGATATTCTGGACATCGGTCAGATCACGTTCTATCTTTGCGCTTAACGTCCAACTCACCCCGACATTGAATTCGATTGTACCCCACAAGACTAACATGGTCGAATCACCATCTACGGCCACCACGCGATGAATCTGAGTTAGGCGTAGAATGGAGCAGAGGGTGGTGAACAACCCGAGCAGGAACAAGCACACCACTCCTGCCTTCTGTGCCGGTTTCACTTTCAACTGGAGCAGCAATGGAATCGGCAGGAAGATGACGAACACATCGGATATGATTGTAAAGGCTGCAAGACCGTAGAAGGTCGGTCCTACCGGAAGGCATTTACCAGCAATGGTCTGATTCCAGGATCGCTCGACCTATCGATTTGGATTCGTTAAGCACAACTCTTGACACTGTGCGGAACAATAGCAACCTACCAGCTTGCAGTTTATGATCAGAACCAGTGTGCCAGCCACATGTCCCAGGGTCGACAGTAGGATCACCCCCCAGACCAACATGCGGTAGAAGCGCTTGGACGTCTTTGCGAGCAGATGAAGGTAGTTGATGCACAGTGCGGCTTTGAAACCGGCGATTCCGAGTTGGTAGAATGGCCGACCGGCGTAGTTGAGCTGCATTACTGGTCAGAAAGAACTAATCGAGTATGAGCGGACGAGTCGTACCTTCGTGTACGTTGGGAGGTCTGGCTTTGGCCGCAAAGACAGTGGTAACCCCAGTCCATAACGGCTTTCTGCTGTTGTGAGCATGGATCATGGGTCATGGGTTATATGGGCCAGACGATGGACTTACGAGCTATACAAAGAGCATTGTAAACGATACTGAAGATCATTCCAAACACCATCACATAGTCGGCAGCGTCAAACCGCCCAAGTTTGATGCGCACGAACAGTCGCAGGCAAACAGTGATGACCATCAAGAGAGTCAGAGCAATGCACACTCCCAGAATGACGGGATACCTGGACTGGGCGTCGATCTCCGGCGAAGCATTGTGTACCCAGCCCATATTGAGCGTCACATAAAGGTGCTGTTGGATGAGCAAATAATAAGATCAGCAGTCATCTATCGCATTGTTTTGTATAATCATGCATGATGGGAGATTTCTTAAAAGTCCACTCCGCATCAGCTGGAAAATACTCCCAAGGATGAATTAGTTCGATCTCTGTAGACTCCATGTTTCTTCCTGAAGGATTGGCCTTCCAAGGAAACGAATTTTTTCCACGGAAAAGACCGGAGCTAATTAAATGAATTCATTCAGAGCAATAAAACCGACGCTTCTAGTCTTGCGCCCTGAGTATCTAGAGTCTGGGCACCTGTGTGCTTGTAGCGCTAGACCGGGGACCCTGGGCAAAAGCTGCATTCTTCTGCGCTACTATCGCCAGTGTTTAGCTGGATTGGGATATCTGCACGTTCAAGATGATCCTTACACCCTGGTCAAAGTAAAACATGCCAGAAAAAAAAGTAAGACTGTTGCATCTTTCTAACCCCACCATCGCTTGGCCCCCAACCCATCCTTTAAAGTCGGGATCATCTTCAGTACTACCTTGCGTACTTTAGATAGCTGATCAGCATTGTGACCTGCATCCCTCCCGTTCATCCCTTGTACGACCCTCCACTTCTAGTTTCACTTCTGACGTGTTGCTTTTTTTCCTTTGCTTTTTCATTCTTCTTTTTTTCCTTCTCCGTCCTCCGTCGCCTTTCTCTTATCAAAATGGCCGAGAAAAGGCCAGATATAGACGCCCATCCCGTCCATGAACGACGCGATGATGCCTTGAATTATTTGGATGAACATGCCAATGTCCAGGATGAGGAGACGGTCGATCTTGCGGCCCTGCGACGCAAGATCGACTATCGCATTATCCCCTTCATGTTTTGCTGCTATATTCTGCAGTTCCTTGACAAGGTGATGCTCAATGTACGCCACTGTCTCCCCTGTGCACAAAGTCTTTTCTCTGATTATTCCGGCAGTATGCTGCTGTGATGGGGATAAGGAAGGACCTCAAATTAGTTGGCAACGATTTTTCCAATGCGGCGACTTGGTTCTTCATTGCCTACTTGATCGCGGAGGCTCCGCTTGGTATGTCTCATCCATCCGATGATTTTGCATCCTACTCATCTCCGTGATGTCCTCTAGTAATTCTTCTGCAAAAGACTCCTCCAGCCAAATGGCTAGGAGCAAATGTCTTTCTCTGGGGTGTTGCTGCGGCGGCCGGTGCTGGCGCCCGTGACTATCGTACTCTTTTGGTCGCTCGCATCTTCCTCGGCATTTTCGAGGCGACGGTTGGTCCTTCTCTGATGCTGCTGAGCAGTCAGTACTACACCAAAAGCGAAGCTGCGCCCCGGTTCACGCTGTGGTATGTCGGTCTGGGTGTGGCACAGATCCTGGGTGGTCTTATCTCCTTTGGCTTCCAGCATGTGAAGAACCCGTCTTTCCAAGGCTGGCGCGTCATGTTCCTTGTTCTCGGGCTTATCACGTCCATTACTGGCGCACTAACCTTCTTCTTCTTGCCCGACGCGCCGATGAAGGCAAAGTGGTTGACCGACCGCGAGAAGGTCGCCCTTTTGAACCACGTCAGCGTCAACCAGACCGGTGTGTGGAGCAGTGACTTTAACGTAAAACAAATCTGGGAGGCTGTACGCGACATTCAACTGTGGTTCATCACGATAATCACCATGCTGGTATGTTCGCTATTATGATTATCACGCATTTTCCGATCACTGACACACTATGGCACAGATCTCCGTCTCCAGTGGAGTGGTGACCTCGTACTCGGCAACCTTGATTGCCGGATTTGGCTTCTCGGGCCCCCACGCGGCGCTGCTCAACATGCCCTCGGGCATTGTTAGCATCTTCTTCACTCTCCTCGTCGGCTTCGGGATCCGCCGAGTCTCCCATCGCTGGGCCTGGCTGATCGCCTCCACCCTCCCCGGCATCCTCGGCGGCGGTCTGCTCTCCTTCCTCCCCAAGCACAACAAAGCAGGTGTTCTCATTGGGATTTACCTCGTCAACGCCGTCGTCGCCACTCTCCCTATCCTTTATCAGTGGACCGCGGCCAACTGCGCGGGCCATACCAAGCGTGCGTTTGCCAGTGCGCTCGTGGCCGGCTCCTTCTCGGTCGGAAACATCATTGGTCCTCAGACGTTCCAGGCGCGAGATGCGCCGGAATATCGCCCGGCTAAGATTGCAGTCCTAGCAACGCAGGCTGCTGCAGCCGTGCTTTCGTTCGTCCTCTTCCTGTATTATGTGTGGGAGAACAAGCGCAGGGACCGTGCTGCACCGGGGCAGGAGGATCAGGCACAGGATGACACCAAGTGGGCCGGGTTGACGGATCGGGAGAATAAGACTTTCAGATATGTCTACTAGATGTATATACACGTATATGTGCACAAGATTATGACCTGTAACGATGGTTTACAGTTTAGATAGTTTCAAAAGTGGCGCATATCATTTCTCAGTTCTGCCAGACATTTTGCAAACCCTCCACCAAATTGCTGGAATTGTTGGATGCATGTCTCTCGAAGGAATACTGATGTTGGGCTGATATTAACCGTCTAGCCATAAGAGGATGTCTATCACATCTACTCCGTACTCCGTACCTTACAGTGAGGAGGATTGCTTGAAGATCACCTTCTGTTCCTCTAAAATCCCTGAGATCCTGCACAATTTCACAGTACCCATTATTTCTCCCAAATGACCAATCATGACTATTCCCTCATTCTTTAAGTTGATGAAACGAGTCCGCCACCTTTGATTGGACAACAACAGCAGGTTAGACGATAGTGGTAACGATAGCGTGGGAAAACCGCGGTTTAACTCAGACAGTGCGGGATCTAGACTGCGCAACTCTGGAAAGGCAGACTTTATTGGAGGGAAACCAGGCTCGAACGGGTGAATAAACTTCAGAAAAGGGGCAATCCAGATGATGGCTCATATTATTCAGCTTCACGAGCCCCAGGGTCCAGGTGCTTCCCCAGAAATAAATAAATAAAGCAGACCATCTCTCCACCGTATTGTTGTATTCAACGAGTTCCCCAGTCTCTATCGTCGTTCGTTCCCATCCGTTTTGCTCGCTGTCTATCTATACTGCCACCATGCAATTCAGGGCGCTCGCTACCCTCCTTTTCGCCGCTCTGGCAGTGGCCAATCCTGCCCCGGCCCCTCAGGCTGGCGATGACCTGAACGCTCTGATGGACTCCGTTCCCAGCTCCGTCCTCGACGTCCTCATGACGGCTATTCCTCCCTCTGTCGTTGCGGCCCTTGCCAACCCTACCCAAGCCGCTAGCATCGTCCAAGAGATCGAGCAAGGACAGGTACCAGACTGGTACGCCAACCTGCCCGACAGCGTCAAGTCCTGGGCTTCTAGCGCTGCCATGGCTGAGCTCGGCGGTGTTCCCACCGCTACCCCCGCCGGTTCTGCTTCCACTCCCGCCGTCACTTCTCCTCCTTCGGAGACTCCTTCCGGCAACACCGCGACCACGTCCTCGGGCTCTGCCGGTGCTGCCTCAACCTCGATCCCGACCTCGACCCCGAACGCTGCTCCCACTGGCGCCGTGGCCGTCAGCTTTGCCGGTGCTGCTGGTATGCTGGCTCTCGCTCTTGCCCTGTAAGAAGGGTGCGAGGTCCAGATGACGTCTCTCTGTGGTGTACGATTCTTGGCCGTCTTCGGATATTACACCAGATTGTCTCCATATATACCTTTAGTGGTCTGTTATTGTTCTGCTAGGCAATGTACATTTATGTTATAATACCTTCAAGGCTAGCTATGCGATAGTTGAATAATACGAGTATTCCAGCGAATATCTTGTGCCTACTCAGACAATGCTACGAATGCTGACATAGAACTCCCGACTAACACAGTGATAGGTTGTTCCAGTCGCGCGTACAACTCGTGCGTGTATTCGAATGTAATGCCGTGCATACTAAGTTCAAGTAATATCTCAGTTGTCAGTAGCTCTACATGGTTTGGAAACATAAAGAAGCCAGTTCTTATTCCTGCGGAAGTTGTCCTTCCACATCAACAACCTTACAGCCAGTGACAAGCTAAGGTGCACAAGACAGTCGGACCTACACTAAAATCTTTGCAAGAACAATCCCTCCAAAGCAAAATACTCCCAGGTGGCGATCACAAGACTGCGCAATGTGCGCGATGCTATTTCCTCTATTTTCGCTGGGGTTCGAGCGTTTTTGCGCCTGTCGACAGGCTGCAGACCCTGAGTGATCTCCAAAGCGCTGACTCTCGTAGCCAAAGGCTGGAACGAAGTTCTGCATAAGGAAAAATGCCGTGTTCTGTTGGCCCATGTGATAACAAGCTGCAAGAGCCACAAAATACTCGAATGATCTTTTAAGCAAATCGCCCAGCCTCGGGGCATGACCGTCGCTAAAACAAGCATCAGATTTCCCTGGTTGCTGCAAGGGACTGGCGCTATGATACACTTATAGACGAGCTGCCGAAGCTCGATGGAAGAGGATATCGGAGGGTGGACGGCGCGGCCTCGGAGAATCCTTTGCTCTGTTACCTTAAAATACTTGGAAGATGTTCCTGCGTCAGATAGATTGCATAGATTGAATTCGGGCGATGATGTTGCTGCGCTGTTTAGGCATATGGACTGGCCGGACCTACTATAATATAAGAAGTTGGCTTGTGCTCTGACTTGTACTACGACTAAATCAAATTGTAACAACATCCGATCCAGCCTTATATATATGTCAATGTAAGCCGAGGTTTCAATCACTGATGTGCAACTAACCTTCTCAATATCAGCCAGCATACATGCCAGCAGCCTTGAGTGAACATCCGCCGCGACTTAGAGTCAGTAGTCTGGAGACTTTTTGAACAGTGTCACAGCATGTCCAGAATCTAATGGAAATCGCCAGTAAAACTCGACACGGAACGATACACTAGACACATTTGAAACCCAGATTATTCTTAATTTCCTCTAGGACGTTCTGCTTCTGGCGCTTTATCATGCATGAAGGGTCCCTTACAAGGTCTCTTCCATTACATGCTTCTCCAAAGCCATCATATTCTCTAGTAGATATGGAAAGCCATTCTCCTTCCCTGTAGGTGCAGGCCTATTAGCCGCCGCAATGTTAGAACATGGTATGGAAGCCTTGCTACCTTCCAGGCATCTGCAGGAGTGCCTGTAAATGCTACAGCACTGGTATAGAAGCTAGATAAGCAAGGTATTTAAGAGGCATAGGTTAGGAAGAGTCCAACTGCTTAACTTTAGGCAAGATCCTCATAGAGATCTGAGCAGCCTGAGCCTCCTGCCTTAACAGATCTCTTTCTCTTCCTGATTCCGTAACTTCTAACTTCTTCTTCCGCTCCTGTTCTACCTTCTGCGCCTAGGTAGCCTGTGCCTAGGGGTCCTTCGCCTAGGTAGCCAAAGCCTGGATGGCCTATAGCTTTACTAGCCTCTCTAGCATATAGATAACAACTATATGTGTGCAGGGCATTGCTGTAGGCAGAGTAGTATTATCCTTCTTCCTAGGGGGCCACTCGCGCATGTAGGCAGGTTTCTTGTATGCATTTGGTTGAATCACTCCTAATTTCATCCTTGCAGCGTTAGTTATTGATCATGCCATATAAGTTAACACTTACTGATGATTTTGGATGACTTATGTTGAAACTTAGATGAGCCTTGGTTGAAGAGGAAGAAAACCATTTTGTTGTCGTGGGCAGGTTGATTTGACAAGTGCGTGAATGACTCTACCTCTTGCACCAATAAAATAGATCAAGGGCTTGCTCAAAGTAATTATATCGGCCATATCATTTTTCGGCCTCCAAACGATTGTTCAGGAAGCGTGAATCGTTCCCAAAGTACTTCCAAGAGTCGAATCGCTCGACAGCGTCCAAACTGGATGAATAACCCAGCGATGCCCAGGACCCAAACAGCCAGCCCCGCAGGTTTCATGTCTGTGTACAGTGTACTCCAAGGGAACGTGTTGTTGGGGAACTAGCCCGTTTTGAAGGGTTCAAAAGAAGATGCAAATGCTGGAGCATGTGTTCCGCCCAAGGCAGACAGAAAGATGTTCTCAGCAGAGCCATGGATGGATGCCTGTTTAGTCAGTAGAACTGACACCGCAGCAGCCACACGTTTGGTTGCATCTAATGCGCACAGGAATGCTGCATCCGAACCTCCCACCAAATAATATCCAGAGCTTATGTTCAGTGCTGTGCGCCTTGCATATAAACTACACTGTCCGCTGTCCGCTGTCCACCAGTGCGGTACCCGACGGCACGAAAGCTCTTCAGCATTGTGCCTGCAGACTTTCCTATAGCCTGGAGTCGGTAATTGGCAGGCTGGAGACCACAACTTCTGGTGAGCGTTTTTAGAAACTCTGGTTTTTACGGCCTGGAAGGGTGAAATTCTCCATGCGTCTAAGGTGCCTATGCACAATGACGCTGACGTCTACGTATGATTTATCTTTGTTTAATGATCCATGTGAGGACTAGCTGCAAGGGTGGTAGGAAGACACAGGAAGCTAATCTAACTGGCTCTTCATCTATCTGGTGGTGCTGTGCGGCTACTACGATACCTGCCAGCTTACTAAAGGAGAGGCTCACGTGCTGACTATTGCTAGGATGACCCTAGGACAAGAGCTTTCAATAGGGTATCAATTTTCAGATGAAATAATGCTAAGCAACCTGTCGTACTGTGTCATGTATGTGTTTGCACAACCCGGATGACAAGGAGATTATGCCTCAGTGAAACATATCCAATGACATAAAATATCAATTCCGCTGGTGATCTTCACGGTCGACTCAATTTTAACGGCTGCGCCTTGGCCCAAGATTGTTAGAAAGAAAACGGCTGAAAGCACTGTCATTCCAAATCGGTACTCGGATTCAACAACTCCCATTTGTGGGTAACGCTCAGTTGAGAGGCTCTCTCCGTCAATTCTGTATCTTTAATAGCCGAGGATGAAATGAAAGTTGTGAATAACGGAAATTGTTGGGCTGCGGGTCCAGCGTCATAACGTACAGGGATCTGGACCTCTCCGGGGAGGGGGTTTCTCTATTTTGTCGGCCAGCTCAGCTCTCCGGATAGAAAAATCCACACCTTCAACTTCAAAACTCTTCGGCAAGAGCCTTTCTAGGTCCAGGAATCCACGAAAATTGTTTGTTGTCGAGGGTAAGAACCAATACCCTCCCCACACGCCCATCACTGCACTCACTCCTAGTAGTCTTTCAGACGTGGACCGATTTTCAAAACAGATGGCCTCAGCAAAGCCAAAGAAATTCTCTAGACCCGAAACCGACTACGAAAGATGGCTTCGCGGACAAGATGAGCGCTACGAGCCAGGGAATCAGCCAATATACGGACCACCGGTCAAAGGTGTCGATGACCCCATTGAGAATGGGAAAGGCAAACACCCATCAAACTCCAGGCTTACTGGCCTCACAAGTTACTCGATGATATGCAGCATTATTGTGTCGGTCTTGCTCACAATAATCATCATACAATCAGCCAAGGTACTTCGAAAACGGCGTCACCGAGGGGGTGAGATTTCACTTTCTGGGAAAGCTCGGGACAAATGAAGAATGACGTGTGCAGTTGAAAACAACGTGATTTGACTGCTGGACAGCGGAGCCATGTTATCGCATGATGCGAAAATGTATAGACCATTTGAGCAGACCTCGCCTCTTTTCTTTATTGATTAATTATGTACCCAATGAAAACAGACACCCAAAGGGTCCTCTGAATTTAGGAAGTTTTTAGACTGCTAGGAAGACTTGGTCTTTTCAAATTGATAGCGAACTATTTAAGACTACAGCCTTCTCCGCATGTATCCCCTCTTCATGTGGATAGTTTTACGGCTTCTGGATGTCTATTCGTTGCTAGAGCCGCAGTAAGACTCATTCAGGGACAAGGAATACTGCAATATCCCAGTTGATCGTCACTCACTCCAAACATGCCGACCAATGACCGGGAAACCCACCGCGCCCTAACTGCCTAACCTAGACTAGCAATTAACTGATGGCACCACCACTTGACAGCCTCGCCCTCAGCGGACTTTTGCTACCTCTGTGATGTTCTCTGATAGTATTTAGAAACATGGCTTTTTTCTGCCCCTTAAGATTTCTGTTAGACTAGAAGGATGTAGTTGTAGATCCTAAACGTAAGGTCATCCCGTCAGCACTAGTTGGTTTCTCATCGTCAACGGAAGAAAAGACGAACTAGTATTTGTGTCGGCCTTGCTTATCATGCGAAGGACAGCGTATACCTAAATTCTGAGCCTCGCCATGGCGTTCGCGGAACCTAATCGGAGTACCCGACACTATCGAGGCTCGTGTTAGCGAGGTTCTTCTACTGTAACTAAGTTGTAGTTACCCGTAGGCACCCGGGTATTGGTCAGGCAGCTCAGGCTAGTGCCCACGGGTAGGGGACTACGGGGACTTTTGTTTTAGGCGCGGCCCCGCTTTTAGCTTGATTAGGGGCACCCCGCCGCGCTAGCCAAGGTGCTGCTAGCGCCAGCTCACTGCTTGATATTTATTTCTGAAATACTCCGACAAAGATCGCTGGATCCCTGCTATCCCATAATTTGGGGATAGGTTTAGGCAGAAGGTATATCACGTATTGCCTTTACTTATGCATCCCAACTGATCAGTTATAATACTTACCCCTACTAACATCGCCTGACCTCGGAACGCACATAATCCAGCCAAGGCCCACTCCTTAGGCCCCCCGCCAAGTGCTGGGCTCAACTTATTTCAGCACTCTAGGCACTAACTAGTTCACTATAGATCAAACAGGAATGAGTGCCGGAGGCGCCGGATGTAACCCTCTTATCTTTTATTATTAACTATCCTAAGGAGCTGATCCACATTGGAGGATTTTTCCCCATCCTTGGGTCTGTCCTATGCGAAGGCCAGCTGCCAAGCAGGGCTATGCCACAAACATGCAATGGAGGACAAGTGTTTTTCGCCACCGAATATGGGCTAGGAGTTAGGGCCGGGAGAACCCTGCATGGCAGGCTTGGTTAGCATGGGATCTGCAAGCCTCACAGGAGGTTCTTTTATTAATGTGTATAATTCAATGAAACCAAGAATTAGTATCATGACCAAGGTCCTTTTCGCAAACTTGCCTGGGCCATTGGCAGTTCTCGATCACCACCTCTTTTACTCCAGACAATACTTTAAGCAGATTAAGGAACCGTGTTTACCCAGGAATGTACCATGAAAGAAACTGTGATGGAGATTAAGGTGATTGCATAATTTGCATAAAAGTGCTGTCTGAGTAAAAGGATCCGTGTGTATCCTAGTGCCTTTACTATCCATGACCTTCCAGTTTAGTCGTATCCTCAGAGAAGGAGACAAGGGTAAAACAAGAAGAAAGACATCCCCCGCATTCTCACGGGGGCACTTTCCTGATCGGTGGCCTTATACGCCACATCTATCAGATCTCCGAGTACCTTACCTTGCGGCGGCGTCTTAGTCGAGTCAGACGCGCAGGAGGTATTTGGGGCTATGTCTGCTACGTGCATAGTGCGCATGGACATGACATGACTCGTGGCGTTGTCATTATTCCGGGCACGATCCACATACCTCACGAGATCTGATAGGCGATTCCAACAAATCAGAAAGCTATCCTGGACGCCTTATAACGTATGTACCACTATTCTGAAGTACTTCATTGAATTCATAAAGGGGTCTATGTTTAAATTGCCAAGTCTACGAATAAAATAAGTTGGAACAGATTTCCTAGCAGGAAGCTGTCTGGCTCCTCTTTCTAGGCTTGATTGACGGTGGAAGACTGCGGTTCATCGAATGTACGCATCAAAGCAGATGGTATCCTGTGAGTAAGACAATTCACATATCAGAAGAGATGGACCTGAACCCAGGCCAACAGATGTAATACTGGAGAGGGGTCAAAAAAGACTGCATTACAACGAGTCCATGCTGGCAACGCCATTGGTTAATGTTACCTTTTTTTGTTGGCCCTATTATAGTCCTGTACTTGAGAACCCCGGTCCGCAGGCTTACTCTGATCCTTGCACTTGCTGTAGCATCGTGTCAGTTGTCAATCCACTAAATTGCTGAGATAACTCGGGCTGTTGGTGATCAACAGGCTGTTAGAACAACTCAAGCTGACTGCATTCATCTCCACAAATCTCCGCACCTCGACTTTCTCCTTCTCAGTGCTTTTGCAGGGTGGAGCATGACAGCCATGCAGGGGTGATACTATACAGTCTCTTCAGCAGAAGGAGTAATCAATATCCTGGTTAACTCTTAGGTAACTGAACTGGGAAGATGACTTGACCTTTGCTTCGAAGAGGTATAAATACCTCCATGTTTTCTCCAGAAACTCATTACTCTTGGACAACCAAGCCTTCCTCAACAATCGACTTCAATCAAAACACCTCATTTCAATATACAATAACTCTTCCATCATGAAGTTCACAGCTCTCCTCTGCACTCTCATGGCTGCCACTGCCGTAAGTGCGTCCACAGTCCCTCGAGACGAGTTCCAGATCCAGGACACCTGCGGTGCTGGCTATGGCGGTGACCAAAGGCGTACGAACAGTCCTTGCAATGCCTCGAACGGAGATAGGCATTTCTGCGGCTGCGACAGGACTGGTGTGGTATGTTAACATCTCCCGGTTGGAATCAGACCAGTTTTGCTCATGGTTATTCGTGTGAAAAGGTCGAGTGCCGAGGTGGTAGATGGACAGAGATCCAAGACTGTCGTGCTTCCACATGCCACGGTACCAATGATGGCGCAGCCAGGTGCTAGAATGGTTACAATTGGGTTGGAATGGTATGTGACCAATCTACAGCAGGGTTATTGGGCCAGCATCACTGATGTGTCTCCGCGTTGTATAGATCCAGTGTGGAAAGGAGGGTGAGGTATCGTTGGAAGGATTCAACATCAACCAACTTGCTGGCTTCTCCGTGAAATTCATATCTGTACTACGTTAACCAATGTAGTACTCGTCGCTCATTAGTTCTAAACAAGTTTACATGTCCTTACACTTCTGGTAGGCCAGCTACTTGACAGTTTTGACCCCTAGTAAGCTTCGCTGAGTAGTAATTGGCTCTGTAATTATCTTAAGTTCGTTACGAGATGTGGATAGTTTGGAGATTGTGGGGGCTTCTCCAATGAAACACTTCAGACACTCACTAATAAAGTACTGGAAAATAATCATTATTCATTGGAAAGATCTATTTCTGTAATTATTCACATACGTACCATCTTGATGCATAGACATCATTGCTACCCACTACCGCCGAGCCCTAATCAGGATATCATCGAAAGGCAGATTTCTATCCTTTTTGCCGATAACGCCGTGGTGTCCCAATTACACCCCTCACTACTTCTTCCCCAACTTCTCCATCTCGTGCGGCCGATATTCTCCTCCCAGCTGCATCCTTTTGTTTGCCATCACGATGCGACCCTGACCTGCGCTTAGGTCCGTCAGAAGGGAAGTCTCCGTATAGACGACGCTCACCAGATCTCGTAGTAGTGTACTCTCGATCAAGACCATACGCTAAAACCCTTTCCCTGTCTTCTCGGTATTTGGATGGCATTATTCCCGCATGCGTCTGCCACTCTCTTCTTTGCCTGTCTATAGATCTCTCGATGTCTTCGAGAGCTTTGTCCTGACCGCCTCATCGCTAGTCAACAAGTCTCTCAGGACAGAAAGCCGAACTGCGCATTTTGCGTCTTCATCAGGGGAGAGAAGAGCTGGGTCAGCATGTTGTGATGACGCAGAAGAATACGGGACGGAACTCTCTGGTGATGGTGGCGGTAGTGGTTTTTTCCTTATGGCAACAGTTACCTCGTCGTCTGTATCTTCTTCTGGAGCGGTCACGTAGCCATCTTCAGCGTGGCCTTCCAGGGGGAAGGATGATGCTGTAATGGCAGAATTTGTTTGGACGGAGTCAGCAGACGAGGGATATCCGCTTTCGATATAGACTCTCCATCTATCTACGCGGCGCTGACGCGGCTCATAGTCAGAGCTGCTGGCTTGGGAATCTTGGTATGTATTGTAGGTGGAGCCTCTTTCGTAATGAGCGAAACGGACAACAGGTTCTTCAGCAGGAACAGGAAGAGGAGGAAGAGGAGGAAGAGGAGCACGACGAGGAGGAAAGAATTCCGTCGAGAGAGAGCCTGGTGGTGGTATTTCCTGGGGCACAATATGCACGATACCACTGCGCAGCGTTCGATAGAAATCGGCCAGTGGTGAGCTAGGCAGTCTCATGTCCCACATAGCCATCCTCAAGTGTCCTCGCAGACATGCGATCAAGGCGAGCGGCAACGAAATAGGCACTGGATACCTGTTCATAGGCGACGGCCAGACGTCAAGTAGCTCGGCGTCCGAGAAGACTGTCGGGAAATCAAAATAAAACTGCTCGAATTCAGGTTCACCTTCAATATATGGTAGCGGCGCCAGAACCTTTTTAGACGACAAGTCCACCATGAATTGCTTCGCAAGCACTTCGGGGTCATCGCAGTCGAATATTCTGTATCTATTGCATATAAATCGAAAGCCATCTTCTTGCATATACAGGATGGAGATGACGCAAGAAAGAAGCTTGCCTCTTTTTTGGCAAATCTCATTCAGCAACCTGTCCAGTGAGATGCAGGCGTCCATTCTTGTACGGCTCCATTCCATCCAGGTACCGTCTTCGGGTGCATTTTCTTTCAGATTCAGCAAGGATCGTTCCAGATCCTGTTTTTCCCTCTGTGTGAGGACATCCAAGTTCTTACTAAACTTTTCTGTCGTCTCAGCGAAGGTCCTTAAATTTTTCGAGTAAAATAAATGGCTCAATATGTCGTAGTCAAGCGGCGGGTCGTTGAAAAGAAACGACTGCGGAGTAATTTTAAGTCTCAAAACCGCGAGCACAAGAGTATGTAAACTGGACCGAGTCATCCAGATTTTTCCTTTCCCCTTGCGCGAAATAACTGGATAGCTTTGAGCAGCATCACGGGGCATCTGGTGGAAGATGGCTTGGTTGGGGGCTACGATTTCCTTCAGCTTCAACACTCGCGGCAGTTTGATACCCAGCTCTTGCATCAGTCTTCTTTGTTGAGACGGTAGACTGTCCATTGGTTTCTGGTCCCAGATCCAGATCTTATGAGAATTATCCTCACCAGAATCACGTCGGTGCGCCGAAGTATGCACAGTTAGCATGGTATCTGGCGTCTCAAGGTCATAATGCTCTTTGCCATCAACGCTAACCAGATAGCCAAGATATAAGGCAACCAACGATAGAATAGCCATATCGTCGCCACGTAGAAAAGAATCCGATACTTTGGCCATGTGCTGTACGGAATGCATGCGAAACACCACTCTATCCACCGCTTCTGGACCAGACTCGACATCTTCCTGCCGTAAAGGCGAAGCGACAATATGTTCCAGTCCGCCGCGAATGCCAAAGATGGCCCAACGCCCAAACTCGTCCATCTCTGTCTCCTCTGCTTCACCAACAAACAGGCCCTTGTCGGGCCGGTTCGTTTGATCCGAGTACCGGTCGATTATTCCCAGCAGCAACAACCAACCGCGATGGACAGGCAGTAAGGCTTCTTGACGGGCGAAGGTCAATTTCCCCTTGGTACCTGCTGGCTTGATGTTGTATATCTGTAGGACATTTGCAAAATTTACCCACCCCGTCAAAGATAGTAAAACATGTGTTCCAAACCCCTCTCAGCGCTGCCTTGCAGCAACCGTAAGCTGCGACCATGTTGGAGGGTCTGCCAGGTCGAGCACACTGTATGATCGAAAGAACCGCCTCCCCGGCCATAGCGGGTATCCCGCTGTTATGTACGTCTTATGAGGGTCATGCACCTTGTTGAGCGCAATATGGCGCTCTGTTTGCGTCTGTCGGTAGAGAACATAGACAGGCAAAATGCCGGCGAGCGCAATAATTCCAAGGACAGCAGCTATCCAAGTGCCCACCACCCCCAACAGGTCCAAGTTGTCCGCCATCAAGAACGAAAAAGCAGATGCGAGAAGTCGGGGACAAGTAGGAAGGGTTAGAAAAGAAGCAGGGCCTACGCGCCGCACTGGAGGAGTTGCAGACCTCAGCTAACGGAAGATGCCAACAAATCATGCGGGGGTGGCAGCCAATGCAAAACAGGTTAGATTGGTTGGTGATATAACATAAAAGAAGCGAACTTGTCGGATGTCAAGAATACAGCCGAGATGTAGAGAATCACTATCCATATACGAACAAGGGGCGGCAATTTGGGTAGTTAATGTAAAGGCATCTACAGTATTTTCTCAAGAAAGCATGCCAGAACACTCTCAAACAACTTTTGACTACCTCTTCAAAAGACTGGCGAGATGACAGTACTGCGCATAGTCAACCAACAATATCGGACTCTCCGTTCCCATTAAGAGAATGTTTTCCCCTATCCAAATAGCAACGTTGAATCTAAATACGAAGATTATGTTTTATTCCTGTTGACATGTGCCTATGCAGATGTTGTCAGCAGCTCTGCTGTTACCATCAGAATAACAACATATGGTAGATTTTCCTTACTGGACATTACGGACTTAAATATTAGAACTATCATCATCTTTGCTCCTCGTTGAAACTTTTGCAACATCCATCCTTTCACTACAGGCACCGGGGTGGACGCCCTGTACGATTTGTTACGGCATACAGCAGGTGAATACGCTGTCCTCGCTTTTGCAAGCATATTGGAACGCGGGGTAGCCTTTGCATTGAATTTAGGATAGTTCCTATTGATTTCCTTGCCGGGAGATCGATCAACACACTGAGGATATATAAGATAAGTCACGATGAGTTTAGGAAAGGGACTAGTGGATGGCCTGTAGCAAACATCCTGTAACCTTAGTCTCAATGTGTTAAATGTTTGTAGAGTCAGGGACGATATCTTCCACAGTTACCGAGAGTAGTCGAATGAATCCAGCGCTGGCTCTTGAGATACGCGGATAAAGAGTATTGAGCGAACAGAGATTCCAGAAGGTTCCTGGTGCCTGAGTTCAGCAGTACGGAGTACTTCAGGCCAAAACAAACATTTGTCAGCTAATAAATCCTGTGAGTATGGCCTTTGCAGCTAGCCGAAAAATAAACTGAAACAAGTGCGGGATATCAGAAATTCAGAATCATAGACATACCAGAAATTAGTTAGACTTATTTACCTTACCAGTAAACTTACTAGTACACTACATAAACTACTTGTGTTAGAGGAGCTATGCTATCTAATTCTCAAATTATGATTTTTACTTATTATTATATCTACCTAAGTAGGCTAAGTTACTATATAAGCTACTCCTATTCTACCTAAATACTTTCTAGATTAGAGTCTAAAGTCTATAGCTAGACTATAAGATATTGAGGCGTTAGATCTGCTATCACGCTACTTTAGCTACTAGGTAACTAGGATTACAAATCCATCTCGTATTGAGCTTTGAAATTGGCTGAAGTCGGAGATAACGGTCTCTCATGCTCCGTCCGAACGTCATCGTCATCAAGATCGAGCGCGTCGCAACGAGGAATATAAATCTAATCATCGTCCTGAGCCACTCCCTAATTCTCCATCTCCAATGCTCCGAAATACCTTCATCCGCAGCGTACAGCTCTCTCGCAAGATGTCTTCATTCACTCAGCCGATGCCAGTAGTCGCCTGTGGCAGAATAACCGCGACCGGGAAATCAGTCTCCCAGCACCTGCTGCCTGAATATGAAGGTTCTTGATATACATTCCCGAAATAAACAAAGCATGATGTTAATGCTCCTCAGTCATCCACTTCATCCAGTCAGTTGAGGCCGCAGAGGTTGAGCTCCCGCATCTGCTTGCAGGTCGCGATCCTCAGTCTCGGAACCCCAATGAGGTCGGAACCCACGATTACAGCCGGCCGCCTCGCGCGGTGATCTTCGGTCGCGGCTATGAGCCTCAGCAGGTTGAAGAGCTTAAGAAGAAGTTCGCGGGTGTTGCTAAAGAACCTGTTGCTTGGGTGAGGGGGAACCCAGCAGATGTGCCTGCCGGGGGCCCTGGGCCTGACTATGCTCAGAATGTCGCGGCGGATATGAAGAAGTTGCTTGAAAAATGGAGGGATGCGGGAGCCAAACATGAGGAGATTTTTGTGTACTAGTTGCTTTGTCGGGGGGAGGTTATCTAGTGCCTTGCCGTCTGCCAGTTTGACCTGACACAAACACCGATCAAGGACCGGTATCAAGGATATATGTAAGTGGTCTTGGACTTCGCTAGTTGGTTCCCTGGGGCTTCGATCTTTTGGCAGTCGATGTGCTTCTTCTGGACGAGGCATAGAATGAGAATAGGAGATTGAGCATTCAAATGCTTACACCAAAATCCATACATTAAAGCTGATGTTTCTTCCGCGACATGGGAAGTATCATGGCTGTTCACTTTCCACTTCGCTAGTTCAAGTGAACAATTCTACTTTCTGGAGTATAGTATTATTCCTGAGCTATATCTGTAGATAGCTGGGGGAAGGAAGGATGTAAACTAATAGATTTGTGCAGAATAGTGACGGCAACATCGAGAGTGTAAGCAAGTAAGATTCAGATTTCGAACATATAACTGCGGCATAGACGGGCTTTGTCTGAGCGATTGCCTTGATCTTCAACTTGAGGCCCGGGTACAGCAAAAACAGTCCCTCCACCGGCTTATAGAATGCACGGTTCGAATATAAATATCAGCGACTCTTCATCTTTTACACGTCTAGGGAAACATGATCAGCATATTAAGAGAAAAATTAATCTAGCCATACGAACTACAGCAGTTATTGCTCCTTGTGACTACCAGCTGATATCGGCCTTACGAAGAACCAATCTCAGTTATTGTGGTTTATATTAACATTTAGAACCAGATTGCAAGGCTTTGAAGGCCCGAAAGTGACAGGAATACCCGTACGTATACCGCAAGCAGACTGAAGTACAGGGAATGACATCAACAGAGAAGAGGAAATCCTCCGAGTAACAAACGACACACAGCATTCCATTTCAAAGAGGTTCCCAGTAATTAATGCCATCCGACAACTCTGCCCTCACCGATATACAGAGGCAACTGGACGCATGGTTCCACGAATGCGAGCATTGATATTCTCAACTTTCGGGTTAGACCACCTGATAGGTCTAGATGCTTTTTCCGTTCTTGTAGATGCCGTAGGGCCTGGCCTTCTTGCACCATCCGAGATGCTTGCCGTTGTCGCCCACGTGCTCAATGTCACAGTCCGGCTGAAAGGTGGGAGTAGCCGAAGGACTGGCAGTGGATGAGGCTATATGGCTGGAAGATGCCGCATAAGAGGAAGATGCCGCCGGAGTAGAAGAAGGAGTGGGAGTAGAGGCACCGGGGGCGGCCAGGGCAGAGCCGATGAAGGTGAGAGCAATAATGCTAAACTTCATTTTGATGACCGGCTAGATAGAGCTGATACTTAACAGAAGAATGAGTTGACAAGGATGATATTGGGCAGGTTTACACGCGGGGGTGGAACTGTAGTGACATTTATAATGGTCTGGGATAGTTGGAGCTGCCGTTGTTCTATCCACTTGCACTCGAACCAGAAATACCAAAGACTTCAAGCCTTAATATCGACCCACGTGTGCAACAAGACGATTGCCATTGAGGTCAGATGTGGGACAGGGCAAGGGCTGGCCGATCCAATTCCCAACGACCGGACTTTACCTTTTTTGAGTCTGCTTACTTTGTGATTATTGGCGGAGGGCAGTAGCATATAGAATAACGATCTGCAACAAAGGTGAGAGTCCAGACCTTACCAGGGCTGATGCAATTGAGAACCAAACTTGCCTCGATGCATTCATACCAGTTCCACAAAGAACAATCATTGATACTCCACTCTCCAGGGCACTGAGCAACAGCAAGGTTTGTACCAAATTACCAGCCGGATGCTTGCCTGTTCTTAGAGGCCGCCACTCCCGTACTGAATTGCAGAACCCTAAAATTGGTCATTACTTTTGCTGGGAAAGTACCTGACAATATCCCAAGGGTCCCCAGTCGACCCAAATTAGAGTTATGTGCTGGACCCACCATCGGCAGTCGTCGTCATCTCAGTGTGGATGATCTTTTACCAGACATTTCCCAATCATGGAGTCCTGGAGTTCAACGTGCTGGTGTTCAACTGTCTGGGTCACCCATGGATAGCTGACTCATAATGAAATTCGGCGCAAAGTGGCGATCGCTATCTCAAAATGAGATCCGTACGTCAGAAGGTCACTGATGAGACAATATTGCTCAATTGGATTATGTCAACTTGTCTTTCTTGATTTTTCTCCGTTGTCGTATCAACTGCACCTGGATGTGACAAAACTCGCTGTTCGAGATCCACATGCAGGAGGGTATAGAATTGGCTACGAATCATAGAGAAATGAACGTCCAAATCAGACACTTAGAAAAGCTAAGGCAGCAGGACGATCAAGAAGGCAGGATCTATCATGGCATAAAACGCAGTGGAGAGAATAGAAATGCAAAAAGTGGCGCTAGATCAAACCACGGCTACCACGCATGACTTCCAAGACAACTCGGGATACAATCATCGGCGATCGCAACTAGCCAGACAAATGTGTGATGGCCAGCTTATCTCTTTTCCTCCTTCACTCGGCTGTTCTCCATCTTGTTGGCTTCGTCCGGTTCATCCGCGTTGGCTTTCTCTTCCGTTGCCTTTTCTCTCCGTCTGTTCAATTCTGGCGAAAAGCAGCGGTATACTCATCCAGGTCCCACGCCAAAATCCCGATTTTCATCTTTCATCTTTTCCAGCTTCCGAGCCACTAGTTGTTCCATCTGAGCTTTTTCCTTCTCGTCCATCAGACCGACCATCTTTTCACGCTTCCCCGGGACTCTCATTGGGTCAAAATAAACCGTGGGTCAATTTTCTGCTGATAGATTGCATCAAACGCAAAGCTGTGCGACACTGCATACATAATCCAGAAATCTCTGCTCTCCCAACTCTGTTGCATAGGACCGGAGAGTCGCTGGTCTTCTTTCAGCCGACCCTGCTGGATCGCTTTGTCTTCACAAGCCCTCATCGCCCTGAGAAATGTCTTTAGACCATGGTCAAATACTCTTGTCCAGTCCTCAATGTCCTTGGCCAGAACTCAGGCTGCTCAATAAGCAGCCACCACAGCGGTCCATAAGAAAATTCAGCTGCTGCTGCGTATGTGAACTCGCAATCCACCACTACGACAATCTGCGTATTCTCATTAAGTAGTACATTTGCTGGCCGTAAATCATCACACCAGATTTTGAAAGGTCCTTTCTCAAGCAATGGATTGGTAAGTCGCTTGGATGTTTGGCTTAAGCACCTCTAATCCTAGAAGACATATTATTAAACATCAGTCTAGAAGCATTTGCCTTTATCTATATTTGCTTTGATCTGTATGCCCCCTATCTCCCTGAGCCTCTATACAAGTATATTTGCCTAACTTCTACTAGAGACGTATCTGACTATCTAACCGCGTAGTTGTTCCTTACCCAACGCCTATTCTATGAATCAGTGGCGTAAAGCTGTTGAGTCTTTCTCATCGCTGGAGATTTTGCCCTTGCCAGACGTCGTATCTGGCCGTGGTGGGGAACGCTTGACGAGACGACTGCGCGAGCAGCATTGTGGTTTGCGGTTCGGACTTTGGCTGGGAAATTCGAGATGGGCGGATCGATGCCATTGTACAAAGCTTCGCCTAGTAGTTTGGCTTGATAGGTAGATCCGAGTTCGAGAGAAATTTGACCGGTGTCGATTAGGAATAGTTACTGAATGGAATGAAGGTCGAGAGATAGAAGTAGGAGCTGGAGCCCGATGAGTGGTGTTACCTTACTAGGCTGCTAGGACCGAATCGGCAACCAGACTGACCTGACCCTCCTGGAAGACTCATCCGTTCCCTTGCGACCCGCTTAAGGCTAGGGAGCTTGTTTCTGTGTCCTTCCAAAGTAGATGGACTGGCTCTCTGTCCATCTGCACGCCTAGTTGTGTTTGTTCCAGAAAGCCGCAAAGCTGAGGCTTCGTCTGCAGTTGTAGGTCCTGTGGCTGGCGGACTCCATGGATATGGACGTTCCCTTGCTTATGGCGACGCGATCGCGGCTTGCAGGTCTCTGGAATTTCCACGCCAGGCGTAGCCGTAGCCGTTGCCACGCCAGCTCTGTAGACTTTACGGTTCAAGAGGAATGCTATCATCTTAGCTCGCGTTCCTGGGGGCGCGATGGGTTAATTGTCGGCTGTGATACCACGAGGTTGACGCTGTGATGCTCTGTTATTGGGCGGCTGGATGGTAACGAGTCTTGATTTGTTAGTTTTGGGTTCAACTTTTTAATTCGTGCATTGATCTGGGATGGTTGTGCGCATGGAGCTCACCATGCCCTGCCCTAGCATCAGATTCGTTTCTCCAGCAGTCTGCCTGGATGGATTCCTGAGCCGCAATATTCCAGCAGAAGAGGACCATCCGAGCAATCCAAAAGGGGAACAGTAGGGAGGCCTTTGGATGAGAAATCAAGATGGGGAAGCGTGATGGCATCCGCATATGCGTAATGAAATTGGAAGTACATTGATGGAGCAGGTGTGAAGGCAGTTGCTGATTCATTGACTGCGTATGGAAGACAGGATAGAATAAATGAACTAGAAGACAAACTGTCTGTGATGAAGAGTAGGTAAACAGGAAACAAGGATGATAAGAGATTGGCATGGCGAAGAATGAAACCCACCATCCACCATCCACTGTCCACTGTCCATCTCTCCTTCTTCCCTCCTGAAACAGAGTTCCAGGTGACCTCACCAGCCTGCTCCAGCTCAAATATTCTCTTCCTAACCCTGATTAAGTGCTCTTCCATATCTTTCTCCGCCTGTATAAGAAGCGGGAGGTTGTTGAATGTCTCGGAGCCCCCATTCACATGAAGGATCTCTTGACACCACTCGCCACCGTCATTAAAGGAGTATTGGGTACAGCCATTACCACTAATGGGTGAACATTCCAGAGTAGAATTCCCCTCTTAACTGGTATCGCCGAAGCCGCGGCAGGCCTGGCCAGCGCCATAACAATCAAATTCATAACTTTGCGCGTTTTACAAGCGACGATAGAGCGACATCAGCGGGATTGGCAGACAGGGCAGACAAGACGACGACGGCTACAGAATTAACAGAAATAGGAGAGGCGGTCGCGACGGGCAGCAGGACCATTGCGGCATAGCGGATGCGCCTTAGATTCGGCCGCGAATTAAGCGATAATTGAGAATGGGGATAGCTTGGGTGTTCAGCCATTGCCGAAATAGATCGCCAAACGAATCTCGGATGCTGGGGTCTTCAGTATCACAGAGAAAGAAAAGATGTCCTTTGTCCTTGTCAGTCAAGACAAGGGTAGTCCCTGAATAGATTTTGCGAAGATGTTCTGTGATATCACAAATGATCGAGTCTTCGATGGGAACAGGCACGGTGAGCGTGATATGGATTCCGTCTTGTTCTTGTCCTGAGTCCATGCTTTCTCGTCGACAGGCAGTGTGCGACCTGTGCTTTTATATTTACCTCCTCTCGTGGTCACATATGTTTGATTCAGAGACTCGGAGTAGTGAGCTAGAAAATAGCGGGCAGGCATCATTACATGTCTTTTTTCTTGGGCGACATCAGTGGCGTTCACGCCTGGTGCTTGGAGGACGTCAGTCTCCGGTCACTTCACCGAACACTCTGTGGCTAAAAGACCACGCTTGCCAGATGTTAGTGTATGAGGCAGCGTATTACTTGCTTCGGACCCTTTAGATGGTTGGACGCTGGTGCTGTAGCTTGGGTGGAGGTCGAGCAAATACTGCCTGCCAACCAATTATTGACTGGGGCCTTTTGATTATAGGCAAGGGTTCTATCTCTTAGGTACACTGGTCTCTTCTGTTTCATTATGCTTCATCACGACTTGCGAGTATGCCCATCTACCGCGGATAGCTTGGAGTTGCGAGACAATTACCCCTTCTCATCATATATCAAGCCAGTCAACAAGTTTAAATAGATGTATATGCTCAATCATTCACTAGGTTGATGGTACACCATTCCTGAAGCCTGTTTATGCTGCGAAGGTAATTTTCCGCGCCTCCCAACGTAGCGTATTGCTGATAGTATGACCACTAATGCAGGCTGTTTGTGCCACCGTGCGGGAACACGATATTCTCACAGGGAAGTACATACAGGGTTCCCCTCCTTACTAGAATAGAAGCTAAGTCACGCCTCAAGCTCAAGCCAAGCTGGCCCAGCGGTATTTGCTTGTCACTCAAACCCACGGAGGTGAGTGTAGGTAAACACAACTGCAAGAGTAGTATCTAAAGTTTTAGTGACAGTTATGGCAGGTAGTATAGTACCGGTGGTAACTACAGTGGTAGTAAGTACGGTATTAGTTTATCAGAAGCCCTCAAGCTTTTCACGGCCGTGGGCCGTCCCGCTCCCCGTTGTTGATGCTGGAACGTGATCAATGGCGTCCCACACCCAGAATTCTTGGGCGCCCAATCTGCTCCAAGCAATTTTTTTTCACTTTTATTCTAGCAGTCAAGATTCTTTGCATTAAATCGTTTCTATGGACTCAGTTAAACGCAAAAAGTCAAAGTCGCAGGGTAAAGAGCCTGATTTGACCAATTACTCGGGCAACCAAGTTCCGACGGCAGGGACATTATCTCAGCTTCCTTTGTCATGGGTTCCCTACACCTAACTCGCCCGACTGTCACCAACTGCCGGCCTTTTCCTCATCTACTTCCCTCATGTGTTTGGGTTTATGCATGCAGCGTTGCATTTGTCGACCCCAGTTCTGGATATTCTGCGTGCAGGTGCTGTGCTTTTTGGCGGCTCCATTTTTCTCTCTGATGCGATTTATATCTGAATGACCTCATCGACTCGCCCCTTGACGCTCTTATCTCAAGAACGAAGCACCGTCCAATCCCTCAAGGCGCAGTGTCACCCACCGCTGCATTGGTCTACACTATTACCCAGGCTATTGCAGCAGCCTTATTCCTGCCATTGCTGCCGCATTCTCAAATGTGGTTCTACGCGCTGCGCAGTATCCTCGGTTGGACGTACTACCTCTGAGCTACGCGGCATACAAACTACCCTCAGGTGGTGTTAGGTCTGTGGCTCGCATGGGGTGTTGTGATAGGAGAACTCTCCCTTGGCATAGAGATGATCTTGTTTCCCCAGGGCTGGAACTGGAAAGGTTTGATCCACAGTGAGTTCCATGTAAACCCCGCTATTCTGAGCCTTGTTATTGCAAATACTCTCTGGACTGTTCTGTATGACACAGTCTACGCCCATCAAGATATTGAGGATGATCTCAAGACGGGCATAAAGAGCATCGCGGTACTGTGGAGGCAACAGACGAAGATTCTATTATGGGGTTCGCTGGTTATTCTGGCGCTACTATTAGGTCACTGTGGCTATGCCAGTAACCTTGGATTCTTCTACTACTTCATCGCGGTAATTGCAGCGAAAGGATCATTAGGGCGGATGATATTTCAGGTGAAGTATGAGCAAAGTTGCTGGTGGTGGTTCAGAAATGAAATCTGGTTGGCTGGAGGTGCAATTACTGCTGGCCTCTCGGAGTATCTGAAGGAGATCATCTACTAAGGGGGCATGCTATATGTCTCCATAACACTTTGATGCTTAGCTCCTACAAGGAGCCGTCAGGCCGACTACATTGAATTAAGGTGACGTCCTTGCCCTCGTGCAATATGACCTAGCAACAATGATGGGAACTTAAGGAATTCTTCTACTTGCAAGGCCTTTGTAGTTGAATTTCACAAGGAATAGGGCAATGTCATTGACTTCTGTCTCGGCCAGTGTGATCTATGAAATGTTTACTCCGTGGGATCAAGGTCGTAAGGTATACAGAACTCACCGCATTCATAGAGAAGCAGCGCTAATTGGTGACAATACATTTGAAATGTTTAAAGCGGAATGTAGCATCAGATCGACTCTAGGAACACGCTAATTATTGCTGTGGTTGCTTTACCAATCCACCCAGGATCTATGACCAGGACTGTTCAATTTCCAAATAGAGTTAGCTGGAGTGTGCGTTGAGTGCAGGCCAGTATGCGTGAAGCGGGCTCGCTAGTATTATCTCGAGGTCTCACTAGGGAGATCAAATAATGAAGGTCTAATCATCTCAGTTTAACTGCACTCGAGCGTTCAAATACACATTGGTCTTGATGTAACGTTCCGCCTCTAGTCTATGGTAGCACGGCTGCGGGGCGCTTGGTAAGAGACATGGAATCGACTAAGATGCGTCCAACTGATAGAGGATCAAAGCAAGCCAAGAGAGTTCAATCCATCGCTGATATTGATTGAACAAGAACGAAAGCGCACGAGATCCGAAACAAAGGTACATTATGGTAAGAGGGCCTCTTGGAAGATCTTCGGGCCAGAGTTGAAAGACAGTCGGTGGCGCGTTATTAATTGTATCTAGTCCTACATCAAGGATAGCCTGCACCCGGTGAAGCATAGTATTAGATAGATGCTGCTATCTATTACAAGCCGTGTCTCCTTTGCTGCGTTTATAAGATGGCGTAGGGTATTCTCAGTACGATGCAGGTTCAAGCGCTGCATAGCGCTCGTTGATAATCCCCTTCATGAGGGCCCATGGACTCTCAATTGAATTCAGTTTAGGGGAGTATGGCGGCCAGGCCGTAACGAGAATCTGCATATCTAAGGAGGGACCTACTAATATAAGCAGTATGGACTAAAACACAATCATGGATAGAGATATCACCAGACTGAAGCAATTCTGGTAAAACCCTTCTTATACAGAATGTATAACCCAAGACGTACCCCCCCAACGTCAGACCCAAGGGCATCATCTAAAGCGATAAGGCCTGTACGTATATTACATTCAGCTGTCCAGGGGCTAGATTTGGGTGATCTAGCTGGGTGAGCGCGGCAGCGAGAAATATTAAGTAGGCAGCTAATGTGAATTCCGAATAGGGCAAACGGTAAATAATATCAACACTATATTACTGTCGCCTTCTTTTCTTCCATTGTTTCTGGCACCTCAGGAACAGCCCTAAACCGTGTTACATGATAAGCCAGAGACGCCACGGCTTGGTTGTCCACAGGGCTGTCAACTATGCAGCGGTTGGGCTGGAAACTGGAGATCCGGACACAGTTCAGTCACAGATGATAATGGAGTTCAAAGGATGCCATAGCTGCAAGAGAAGTACTGGTAATATCATATGTAGCCAAGGCGGCTCTTAAGCTTAAACTAAACGTCAGGGTTCCACCAAAAAAAAAAAAGAAAAAAGAAAAAAGAAAAGAAAAAAGAAAAAAGAAAAGAAAAAAGAAAAGAAAAAAGAAAAAAGAAAAAAGAGAAAAACAGTGCAGCTGGATCCTAACTGAAGGGTTCCCTGGAGAGTATGGAGAGTATTGGTGAGAGGAGGTATATAAGGCTTGTCTGGATAAAGGCTGGAAATTGCCCAGGAGCCCAACTCGGTGCTTCAATATATTATCACTTCAGCTCTTTGTTGTAAAGTAGCATTTGGCGCGCATCCAATGTAAAAACCTGAAAAATGGACTTTTATGCACATCTTCTAGGATTCGAATCAGTCCTTCCCAGTCAATATCACCTGACCCTCCATGCCTATATACCCCTTCAACTGCATATCGTAGTGGAGTGTAACCCCGGTTGTCTTCTGCAGAGCTGTCAACTCCTTCTTTCAGAAGCAGCTGGACAGTCGACACCTTGCCCGCCATAGCCGCCCGATGCAGTGCGTTACATCCACGGTAATCCACTGCGAAAACATCCGCCCCAGCCCTCTGGAGCAGTCGAATGCAATCATCTGCTCCCCAATACGCAGCCGTCAGTATCGCATTGACGCCATGCTGGAAATCTCGCACATTGATATCAACCCCAGCATCAAGTAAGAGCTGCACGAATTCAGTGTGGGACCCTTTAATTGCTCGCTGCAGTATGGTTTCCCCAGTCACTGTTTGAATGGAAGGATCTGCTCCAGCCTCAAGAAGGATTCTAGCAGCATCCGCTCGACCCAGGTAAGCTTCGAAATAAAGGGGAGTCAAGCCTCGTGGCATCAGTCGGGGGTTAAGGTCCGCGCCAGCTTTGATCAGCTTCTGTAGGATAACTGTGTTTCGTCCAAATCCCTCATGCAAGGGCGTGCGTCCCTCGCAATCCGCCGCGGACGGGTTTGCACCGTGGTCCAGGAGAATCTGGACAATCCCAACTGCATCCTCATAGCAGGCAAGATGAAGAGCAGTTTTTCCTCTATTGTCCTTGGCTGATACATCTGAACCAGCATAAACCAGTGCTTTTGTCATCAATTCATCACTGTTCCTGACTGCTTGAAAAAGTGGCGTCCATCCTTCGTTGTCGGGAATGGAGCTCCGCGGGATCCATTTTGCGAGAGGTTTGATGAGATATTCAAGCCTTTGTTCCACGATATGATACAGGATGGTGTGCCCATTCTCATCGTGGGCCTGGATATGCTGAGAATTGAGAAGGGGGGCAATGTGGGGATGGCCTTGAATCAAATTTAGGAGATCCAAAGGTCCCAAATAGTCCGCGACCATCACAATGAGCTCCAAGGGAAGGGTGCAAGGACTATAGGCCGCCATGATTTTGTTATCGAGAGAAACATAGCAGATGTAAAGAAAACGGTTTTGAAATCAAGCCAGCGACGAGGAAATACATCGGAGTCATGTGACTCGCGGGGCAACAGGGCAACGGCGGCGCAGGAGTCATCCAACAGTTCAACAACACATCATATCGATGGATTTGCGTGATAAGCGGAAGGGCACACATCCTTCTGACAGGACAATCCCTGGCATTTACAGGCATCATCTGAGGTGTACCTGATACATTTCCCCACATGAACGCCTTCCCTGGCCCCCTGCTTTCCAACTCCGCCCTTTTTAGCGCTTGATCATTAGCAGGTCCCAACACTCAGTGTTGGCTGTGCAGCCTGTACTCACTCCTGAAAGTAATGAGGTTAGTTCAATAGCTACCCAGCATTAATATAGCGTTGTCATGCCTAACCTCTCTCAGTACAAGCTCTCGGGGGTCTATGAGCAGCTGGCAACCATTCTAGGCCCGGAGATCGCCTGGTTACACCATTGCGGTTCCTCTCTGTTAACTTGGTACAGTACCACAGGGGCCCTTATGATCTGATAATGATAGAGCGGGTGGCCTCATCAAAATATCCCACCAGCCGAGACTCTTGGACTGCTGAAGGTCCCCGGAATTTGTACCGCTCCCTAAGACCTACAAAGCGATGAGCCACGGAGCATTCCGTTCAGATGACAGTGGTATTATAAGCGGTGCGCTAAAGGAATACACCAGCCCAACAACTACGACTCCGAGTCTGAACTGTCATCCTCTCGTTCGAGCCAAGTTTTAAACGGGTTGGGCATATATTAGGATTCGATCGAAATGGCACAAACGACACAAGTCAACCCACCGGTAGCCCTGTCGCTATCGCAGGAGAGCCATCAGATCAATCCACTATCAAGACGTACGAGGGAAGACAAACCCCTCCCACCATTGCCTCGGGAGGCGTTCGCTAAGACGGGCTTGTTGGAGAGGGAGAGAGAGCTAGCGAGAATGTCCTCTCAAGATCGGCTCAGTGAACGATGCCCTCGCTGTGCGGAGCAACGAGTCATTGACGTTCAGCCCGAAGCACAGCCAAAGCTGGAGCTTTACCCCCTGCCTCACAAACCAGCCGAAAACATTTCGCTGCTCTGGACCGAGCAATCATGAGAGCAGAGCTCTAACCCAGACCGTTATTGATAGACCACGAGAAAGCTCCGAGTGTGAAGGCCGACAGGCAAGGAGCCTCCACACTCTTGAAGTCCCCTCTTTGTACAACTGGAACCCGTTCTGGCACTGGAGTGGAAGCCAGGCACAATCTTACAGTGACGAAGCCAACACTGGAGAGTGAGCCGTCTCGGACGGTTCACGTCCTGGCCCCGGAACTTGTACGCTCCTCAGCATGCACGCAGCAGACTTTGGCAGTGGCCAACCAACACGGCAGGAGCAAAAGAAAGTGTTCTGGAGTTGACAGTGTCTGGGTTTCTTTGATTCAACAGATGAACCCATTGTCCAGTTCAGCTCAAGTCAGAAAACCCAACTGATAGCGTCATCACATTCCGTCAGAACTCCCTCACGTGCATCCACAGTGTTGAGGCAGATGTGTAGTCCCGCACCTGCGTACACGCAGAGGCGTTCCGCTGCTGTGAAATTAACCAAGCTATGAAGTGAAAAGTTGGTGTTGAGTCCGTCTCTCTCTTTCGTCCACGCGTCTTTACCTCCGCCATACACGTTCCAAGCTGATATGTCTCATTTCCAACAGAAGGATGGATTGACTACCTACTTACCCTCGGTCCGGCCGCGGTATTGAGTATCGCACCTTCGTTATGCACAGGCTCGTGGGTGGATTATGTGGACAAACCACCTCCCCATAGAGATGTCACGAGCTGCCTTCTTGACTGGGCCAAGAAGCAGCTTCTCCTATATGTGCAGAGGTGTTTAGTGGCATGAAATGTGGTGACAGCAGTTACAGAGAGAACGAACATGTCAGTCCGTAGTTGATATACCATGCATGGATCTGTTCCAGTGCAGATACCGTGCATTTACCACCGGAATGCCATTTAAAGAAGTCAGCCACAGGTAGAATAGCCATCAAACCCTGTGTGTCAAGGTTCCACGGGGTTTAATGGAGACTTTGAGATAGAGCAGCTTCAGCGTCTCCAATCCAGATGCTTCAAGATGTTTCTTTGGATGTCTACTTTGTAATGATATGAGAGGCGTAGTGCATCTGCTACCATGCTCCCCAGTCCATGGGATCTCGTCGGTCTTCTGCGTTTGATAAGGAGCATTGAGTTGTCTGATCCAGTAGTCCTCTTTAACTTTTAGTGCACCAACAAGGCAGACACGGGGCCCCGCGCAAGGAAATGCACATAGACACAGGTAACCCGCGTTTCAAGTCAATGATAAGCTCAAAATAGAGCAACAAACCTGTTGCAAGCGGGTTCTACATGCGAACGAGGGTGTGTCTATTCTCGTCTTGAGCGCAGGTGCATGGCCCCAAAAGAACTGCGTAGCAATCTCTAGGCCAGTTTCATGATGCCCAGGGATCAGGGCTGAGTATTCTACGTTGCCAATAGCATGGCCGGCATGATGCCAACAGAACAAGCCGAAGTGGTGGCGTACCCCCGAAAGAAGGCTGAGCTCATGAACAGTCGATTTAGTTGCGCCGCTCTGAATTGGGGCGCACCTTCCAATGTGCTATTGTAGTTGGTTGAGCAGACAGGACAGATGAGCGCCTGGAACAGATTCCAACATCAGCGTCACATCACTACACGCTCAGGCAGAAGTGTTTCAAGGTCATATGCACATTGCTGAGTACTGTTGGATTTCTTCAAGATAGTAACAATTGCGTGCTAAACATAGAACATGTATCCTGGGGAGTTCCTCCATTCCATAGCCCCGATATCTTGGTTGGTTCACATACCACAGTGAAACAGTTCGAGATGTCAGGCTGCACTCGGTGTTCCTGTTTATAGAAAACATCGGTGGTGGAGCATCGCAGACCTATATAAACCATTGATTGTTGCTCGTTCCATCGTAACCCAGTCAATCTTTAGCAGTACAAGTATCTTCATCCTCTCCCAGCATCTACCGAGCATGACACTGGGAAGGCCACAAGCAACTTCCCCCAGGGGGCGGGCATTCATTTGATTGATTTCGCAGCCACCCAGGGCCGCGTCCAGCAGTATCAGAACTCCCGTGACACGATGTGCGCCAGCGCGCCCCGGTTCTCGTTGTATCCCTCCCTGACCGAGATGAATTGCCTTCCGATTTTCAACCCCCCATTGACATATAATGACGATGGCACCGATGCGAGCCTTGCTGCCCTCAAAACCTCCGGACAGGTGATGTGCAATCCCGGTCCGAACGAGAAGCCCACCGCGCAGCAGATCCTGCAGCTGCAAAAGTGGACCGGTGGACGCGTTTCGACGCCGACGTACGGCGTCAAAAAGCGATCTGTGAAAGCCAGACAGAATGGCCGGGTTTGCTTCGCGGATCATCGAGTTGTGGTCGTGAGTAAACATGGAGACCACACAGCCAGCGAGCTGTGCAAGAGCACTTCGGCTGCGGGGCCGGATTTCGTCTCGACCAAGGAAGGCTTGTTCTGCGACATGTGCACCGGAGAACTATGGCCATTGTGCTCACAGGCTGCTCCCACTGGGTGTTTCGATGTGGACTTGAAGGCTATGAGGGCGAGTAATGGGGCAGTCACCAGTACAGGCCTTCATGCCAGGGATGTGATTACTGGGAGGGACATTCCAGAGAAGGAATATAAGAAGGTGGTGCATTGGAAGTGACCCTGACCAGTTGAATCTTCTGCCTGTTGTATGGTTTTGTCTTCTCCTGTTCTTCTGTTCTTCTGTTCTTAGGTTCGACAGCCCCATTCACTGCATGCTTTGTCTTAATTCATGTTCACATTCGATTAACTTGGGATGCTCTTGTCAAGTAAATGAAACCTACCCTGTCTATCTGTAGATGGTATCTGTTTGGAAGAACACGACTAGTGGCTCTGATTCTAAGAACTCCTTCGCTGTTAGCCTGGCAACTGGCCATCCTTGCATCCGTAGATCTTAGCACTTGAACAGAAGACTGGCCCATGGCTGTTGTGTTGCATAATATCGTGGAAGATGTAAACAAATGCCATTGTGCGATATAATTCCTCTGGTAGTTAAACTGAGGATCGACCTCACTGGTTTGAAGCAGGACTAACGTCGCTGAATGAGATACTAATGGCCTATGGCAAGGATTACTTCATGTATTTGGAAAGAGGGGGACTGGAATAAACAAGGGTGCAGGTCCCTGTGGGACCAGCACTTAGTGGTCCTTTAGGTTAAATATAGGAACTCAATAGACGTACTCAACCTCTCTAAACCTTTCTGTGCATGAATTATAAAGTTAATGTCCCACTTCACCTATTATTTATTGTTGTAACAGTCTTTGAAGCATGGTTAATAATTACCTAATGGTCCAGGGTATAAAACTCCACTCTTCCAGGATCAAGGTGACAAAGTCACGTATGGAGTGTCAACTTCATGTCACACAGGAAGGGTGATTGCACTTAATTCATCGTGCCCCTACTAAAGAGTTCTATTTAAATATATATACAGAGGCATCACATCATGAACAAAGAGCACTGGTAGCCCGGGTCAGATTGTGATGTTAAGGCAGCATAACACAGCCACAAAAAAGCGCTGGGAACATGGAAGAAAGGTAGGCAAACCTAGAATACATATGGATCCAGAAAGAAGAAAGTAGAAAGAAGAAAGAGGCGCGCTTGCGAACATGATGACCGTGAAATCCTCAATATACGGCCATTGACCGCATTGCCATCCATGGTATCATGGACAGAACCATCCAACTACAGCATACTATGCATGCGTACCGTGTGATAAATGAAGAAAGACTGAGCGCTCAACGCGATGGATGTGCTGGTAGTTCCACGGCCTGGTGTTCGTTCGAGGTATTTCCGATTTCGTGGGGGTAAGGATCCAATTTGGGCCCATCTTGGTGAGAGACCTGAAGCTCGTACAAGGGCGTTGCCGATTCATTGTTCTGTGACGTTCGGTAGCGCCGCAGCAGAAAGAACCAAATCAATCCAGCAATGATGGCCACTCCTGCGACCCCTCCAACAACACCGCCTGCAATGGCCCCGACATTTGTTCCCGACGATGGTGAAGACGTAACTGAGGGAGTCGGTTCAGTTGTCTGGGTGCTTTCCGATGCCGATGTCGACATTGAAGATCCTGGAGTGGAAGTCGAAGGTATTGAAGCTGTCGGAGTCACTGCAATGAGCCATAAGCAAGTATCAAAAAAAAGGATTGGAGATAAGAATGAACACACCTGTGCCAGACGCAACAACAGAAAGTTGAACCAACCCGTCGTCCAATGCATAGCTTGGGTCCGCACAGCCGACAAACCCATTTGATACCCACTTGAAGGCTCCTAATCCTTGGTCGCAGCAGAAAAAGTCAGACGCATAGTAGAGATTCCAAGTGCTATTTGCGCATCTTTTCTCCTGGGGCTCCGTCGGTGTTTTCCAACACTTAGTAGACGACTGGTTTGGTGGACAGTAAGTGTCGAGCGGGCAGCATGCATGGAACGCTCCCCATGTTTTACCGCAGTCCAGTTCGACGTCGGTATTGCAGGATACATTCCTGCGAGATGCATAGCCTTCGGGCATCTCTGTCGTCAACAGAACAGTAGAAGCAACGAGGCGACGAACAAGAGCCAGATTGTGTTGACTGTTGCCCCCGATGAAGCGCGTGCGAATCGCGATTCTGATGCTGGCTTGAGTAATCGTACAACCCGGATAGAAAAGTCCGATCGAATCCGTGTCAGAACGTGGAGAAGGGGTCCTCAAAGGCTTACGTATACGCCAGAGGCTGGAAAGTCCAGTCTTGGCTCACCTCTGGTATCAGAGGGTGTCTGCCTTAGAGTTACCTGGTCAGTTGTCAGGGGTGGGCCGTGGAATTTTAGCCCTGCATGACTGGGCCACGGACGTACCGAGGAGGTCACTGACAAGTCCCGCTGCTCCTTGCGATAGCATTACCATCTCCATGACATAGGGTGTATGGGTACTCCGGACACGTTGGTTTCATTGTGAACCTGCGCCGCCATGCGCAGGAAATGGATCGCCATTGGCCAATCCAGGCGATAGCTGCATTAGGCGTGCTCGGCGGAGACGTCGGCGGCTGCACCAAGTCCAAGAAAAAAGAGGGCCAAATGGGCACACAGGACGAGGAGTCACAACTCTGAGGTAAAATCATCTTTCCCCTTGTGACCGAGATTGGTAATCTAGGACGTGACAACTCATTTGCAGATACATGATGTTGACAGGACTAAAGAGACATCGCTGTTCCCTGAGGTTCGTCCATAAATTGGATCATTGGACAGAGCTTGACGGACAGGCCCGACGCCTGATCCACATCACTATTGCCAAACAGGCGCTTTGCAAAAAACACACCCCTGCTGTTGGTTGATTACAGGAGACGCTACTTACTGGTACTGACAAGGGTCCAATATCGCTGGACTATTTCATTGGATAACCGTCGGGATCTCCATAGTGTGTTATAGTAAGCCTTAACCCAAGTTAGGAAAGTAAGCACATTGTGGAGTTGCTGGCTCAGCCTGGGACTGGCTGATGCTATGGACGATCAAACAGATCCAGGACATCCTGCGAAATCACTTCGCAAAAGTACTTCCTTCCATATCATATGGGAACTATCATCGAGGAACATATGATCATTATCGCAATCTATCATCGATCGCCGTCCTCCATGTTCTGAGAAGCTTCAATCATTTCGACGTCTGAAAGCTTTCCCAGCAAGACTTGTTCTCCTTCTGTCTGTACTGTCCAAAAACACTCGATGGCTCCACATAAGGTCATGGAAGACACACCCACACAACAGATCCTATCCGACAACGTTTGGAAGCGCAAGCGACCCGAAACCGACTATGAACGATGGCAGCGGGAGCAAGACGAGAGCTACGAACCTGGTGGACGACCACAATACGGACCGCCAAACGAATATCGGACGGATGACTATGTGTTAGAAATAAATGAGGAGTTGCGCCATGGACAGCATTATGTAGAGGACCGGCCCCCATCGCACGGTTATTTTGTATCCTCAAAAGCCCCGGCCAAACCCGTCACAAGCGAGGGTAGCATCATATCTACTGCCAGAAAGGCTTTACATCTGGGCGACGAGACATTTATGGGCAGCTTACTTTTTTTCGCCGTCTTGCTGATGATTCTTTTCGCGGTATCAAAGTCAATCAAACGAGGCCGTCGCTGTCTCGCTCTCCCACGGTCGGACACCCCGGACAGGCCAAGACTTGACGACAAGCGGTCATTTTAAAAGATTTAACAACAAGACTTACTTATGGACTCGCTTTTCAGGGCACACATTTCTTTTGTTTCAAATTCGTCGCTTGTATACATGTAATGTTAGGCGTTTCTTGATTATGGCGAATGGCAGAAACCACTCCGAGAGAGCAGACGGAGTGACGACAACAGAATTTAATGCTGTATCATTATATGCTCATTAGATCTATTTACGGTGCAGTAGTCGTTGAAACAGGAAATACAAGACTGTCACAGTTGCTTCAGCAGAGTATCCTCAACGCGAGCGAGGCTGCACTGTGCCTTCCTCGTGTTTTCCCAGATAATCCTTCAGCTCAGCCATGGCATTGGCAATTCGCTCGTCAAATGTTTGGTCATAGCTTGTCTTCCACCATTTCTGATGGAGTGATTTCAGTCTCGGATCGTAATGCTCAAAGCTACTGCCCTTTTGACTCCAAAGGGGACCAATGTCCTGCCACGGCATCCGTCCATCGACTCGGTGTGCATAATTCAAAAGATTCTGTTCGGGGTAGGCTGGGTCAAATAAACCGGGCTGGTCGAGCAGGAACAAATAGTACTTGAACATTGCCTCTGATGGTGCAAGGACGAAGAAGCCGGCGTTCATATAATTGTCCTTAGCATAAAAGTCCCTCCCAGGAACTGGTGGTAGCGCGGCCTCCACCCAGCGATCGTGCATTCCAGCGATCATATAGCTGTCGGGCATTGGACCTGGCGTACTGATAGCCGCCGACGAGGGCCTGGTGATCTGCGTCATTGTGGCTCGCTCGGTAAATATCCCATCGATTGGTTCGAAGATGACCGAGTCCGCGTCCAGAAATGTAACCTTCTCATATTCCGTGAGCTTCCAGAGGTTCAGTTTGGCGAGCACGCTCTTCCATCGCTCCCACTTTGGCTGGATCCATTCGCGGGAGAACCCTTCCACTGGCACGACAATAGCACCATCACGGCTAAGTATATCACGTTGCTGTTGAGGAACATCTTCGGTGACCAGCACCAGAAAGGGTATATCAGTACTGCTTTTCGTGTGCGGACTGTGGAGCAGTTGGTATGTGAGTAGGCGTGCCGCGGTAAAGTAAGGGTCTTTTATATCAGTTTCAGTATCGTCTTCCCCTGTCAAAATCGTCGCGAAGGCGTATCTGTGTTGCCGCGGGGGCACCTTCTCGGGGACTGTCTCGGCACCGGAGGGACTAGGGCGTTCGCGTTGCTCATCCGAAAGCTTTCCCTCACTGTCATGTAGACCAATTGGTGCGGCTACTGCCGAGGAGGTTGAAGAGACATGATACCGAAGTGTCCAGAGTGTGCATAGCGAAAGGATTGCGAAAGCCGAGATAAAGAGAGCTTTGGTGGCTCGCGGCGAGGGTCTCCAGCCGAACGAAACAGCCATGCCGGAGGCCGGGCCAGCTGCTGGCGCTAAACTCAGACGCGAAGATATTGTACGACGTTCTGAATTAATACGGTTTCTTTTATCGTGGTGCCTAGGACGGTCATATCAGCTTCGGTGACAAAGACATTTGCCAAGGAAAGAATCGGTGGCAAGCCTGAGGATGGATCAGGGTCACAAATTACAGGACAAGCCATTTCAGCCTTGGGCCAGGTCTGTCATGGTCATCCTTGTAAGCACTAACTAAGCGTCAGAGGCGCCCATCCAAGACTGTGTGCCGTCATTGGCTGCAGTCATGCTGGTGGGTAGACCGGACTGGTCCCTGTCGCTTTACCAAATCCAGACGACCGATGTACTTAGTGCTATATGGAAATTGCCTGGAGCCTGAGTGCCGACTGCCGAGTGGGTGTGAAGTAACTAATCAAGTCTGAGGCGAACACCGATCTGGTTAAAGGCCACACGATTATTATTATTAGGCTGTGCAGTGTCATCGACCCAATACCACTTCAGGACACTCTTATACATTCTTCTAGCCCACAAAAATGGCTGGATACTGATATGAGACTTTGGACTCCTGAAATCAGCGATCGGGCTTTACATCGCTTTGTGGACCAGAATCAGGAGTATTCGACAGTTCGACTACTAGCAGCAAGTTTCAATCCCTGTCAGGTCTTGCGAGGCGATCCACACTCGTTCTTTGTTCGCCGTGCAAGTCTTAGCTAAATTAGGACTCTTCCAGTGTTCCGCCATCTGCCGGTCTCATATCACAGCCCCAGGTCCACTCTCATTGTCAGCATCCAACCAATCAAACTAGGGACTTAGGACGAGACGAGGCATTCGAATTACCCATTGAAATACGAAAGGATCTTCATAACTTTCTAAGCATATGTACATATGTACCTGAACGGCTGTCTCCATGCTGACCATTAGCTCCGTTCAATGAAGTGCTTTGCTGCATGCTTCGTCACTCTTTGTAAATGTTCACCCTCAGGGCCGTTGACTAAAGTCATATGCGTTGCCAAATGCGCGGTTCAGATAACGCGACATCGCTTCTTCCTCAGTCACCCAGTCAACCGGCACGTCCAGGCCGTCCTGCTTCTCCATAATCGGCCGTACGCTGTTAGAAAATTCCAGTCGCATCGGATTCCGGTACCAGGGAGCAAAGTGAACTGTTCATTAGCTTTGACCCGCTCGAATGACACTAGAGGACCTACTCATTGCCAGCATCACGCGGACTTGATCAGTCTGATTACCGACTCCAGCATGCCAGAGTCGAAGATCCCGAAGTACTATGGCGCCCTTTGGGACGACAGGTTGACACGGTGGCCGGACCGCTCGACGCTTTTCTAGCTCGTCAAGCTTGATGCGTCCGCTTGCTCGGTCACCGTGCATTCCTTCTTGGACATGCAGGCCCGAGTTGATGTGTGTTCCGAGCCAGATCTCTGTGGATCCGTTCTCCGGGGTCATCTCGATCAAAGGGACGTTGACCACATAGGCAAAGGGGTGTGTTGGGTGATCAAAGTCTGCATCTGAATGGACCGGCTGCGATGTCGGGGGACAGTCTGCTGTCGGAGGCATGGCTGTATTTCCCGAGCAAAACGTCCATTTCGGACGAGGGCCCAAGGCAGTGTTTGTTATCTGCGTGGCAATTGGGTCTGGGAAGAGGCTGTTAGCAGGATCTGATCTCGCCGTGGCGCACGGCACTTACTCAGAAAAATATCGGGATCAAAGTAGTTCTTCACAGGCGGAGGATCCTGCTGTATATTGCCCCGGTTATAATTGTATGGACTATTCTCCTTTCTGCTCTGCAGGGTATATGCATCCCGCACCATCTTCTCGTTCAGTCGATCCAGTGCGGCATGCGGCACTGCATTTTCGACCACGACAAGACCATCGTGGTACAGACTGCGGATGGCAATTTCCAGGTTCTGAGGCGTGAGTTGACCGTTCGTGATCTCTGTTGCAGAAGGGCGAATGCTGGTGGGATAGCTGGAAGCCATTCTTTGCTGTACCCGAAGGCGGAGGTTATTTATCGTGCGGGCGGAGCGAGACCAACGAGTTAATGAAAAAGCAAGTCTTTGCATCGCTAGCTATAAGCTGACGTATGAGTGATCATGGTAATACTACTTCATCTTTGTCAATGACCGCATATTTATACCCCAGACCCCAGGAAGTCGTTACAAGTCTCTTCGTCTTTCGCCTTTCGCATTTCGCATTAAGGCGGAGTCATATGTGGGGTGGTAAGCAGCCACTCATATGGAGTGCATAGGAACAGAAGGGTGTGGAATATGTGGGTTAGAACCTAAATTCAAGAAAACAGGAGGGGCAGTTTTACTCATTTCGTTATATGGCACCTAGTTAGTGGGACACTCTCAAGTCCCCCGCATTTGAATTGCGAAGGTTCGTATCTCGAATTCTCAATAAATAATGCGAGCTGAAGCTTGGAACGCAACCACCGATGCCACGCCCATTTCGCACAGATCGTTTGTTCTCCCTCTAAACTCTGTTGTTGCGCGCAGTCACTAACATCGTCTTGTCAGGCTGGTTCGTCATAATTTGACACCAAGTTGTCAAGCTGGTAGCTGACTGTTCCCGTAGCCAACCGTGTCGCTTGCGAAAGATCAAGTGTAAGCCTGTTCTTCTCTTGCTCTTGGATGTCTCAGCTCACTTGTACGCTTTGTTTCAGGTGATGGGAATCGACCTAGGTGCCATCGCTGTCAACGAAGCTCGCGACCCTGTTCATGGAGCGATGGCGTCCGCCTGCCTCCCCGGAGAGCAGCATCCTCAAACCAGCACGGCCAGTCTGCAAGATCGCCTAACCTTTGTGTTCAAGAAAGCCTAGATGCCTTGATATCCCGGAGTGACGAATATGTCTCAACTAGCGACCCCACGAAAGCGTTAGGGGACCCACGAGTAGCTCACATATTTCGATCTTATATTGATAATCTAGCTGGCTGGTATGATCTGAATGATCGAAAACGCCATTTCACAGACGTAGTTCCTATCCTCGCAAGAAAGAATGCCTTGCTCCTCAGTGCAATACTGGCATTCGCGGCAGCCAGCCAGAGCTCATCATCCGGATCAACTCACGACAAAGATCTAGCTGATGCATATCATCTCGAGAGCGTGAGAAGACTGTTGGCTCTCACGAAGCATCCTGATGAGTTCCGAACAGGAGAGACCTTGGCTGCGATATGTCTTCTTCGCTCATACGAAATTATCTCGCGTAAGTACGATCACTGTGATAAAATGCATATCTTCCAGCTCATGCTCTAATCCTGATCGATGGCAGAAAATGTTACCTGCCAGAACCACCTTCAAGGGTCCTATTCGTTGCTGGCGAGCCATCCGATAGAACTAGAGTCCGGACTGTTGAGTGCCGGCTTCTGGAACTACCTGAGAGAGGATATCACAGTCGCGCTCATAGAAAAACGCAGCCTTATGATTCAGCTCCCGGATGAACCACTGCCTATGAAGACTGAATGCGACGACGATCTCGCAAATCGGATTACCTATCTCTTAGGGAGGGTCATCAACAGATGTCTTCTACATGATGCTGTTCCCCTGGACCAATGCGAGTGGGAGAGTCTGAGAGATCAGCTCGAGGACTGGAGGACATCTCTTCCTTCGTCATTTGACCCCATCCTTACACCGCATATGCTCCCCAATAGTAAGTTTCCGAGTATGTGGACGACGTCAGGCTGGCACGGTACGGATACCTCTTATATTTGAATCCCTTTGGTTTACTGATAGTAGCAGCTGCCGGATTACAATACTATCATACAGCGATGATAATCCTATGGCTTGCGGAACCTTGTCCTTCATTGGTCAACACTCTGCAGCACATCGAAAGAATAAACAACCTGGAAGGCAAACTAGGGCACCACGCCACGATTGTTTGCGCTTTGGCGTTGTCGAGTAGGTCTGCGCCTGTTTGGGTTAATTCCTTTGGGCCTATAGCTTTTTGTATGACTTTTGCATTCCTTTGCGCGATGGAGTATACTTACAATACTAGGTGGGCCGTGGCTTAAAGATGCCCGGAAACTAAGCGAGATCTTAGATGAGATGAGTATTTGGGGGCAGAAGACGGGTTGGCCCGTGGAGAGTATATCCAATTCTCTTTTAAAGAATTCAGAATAAATGCAGACTTAAAGTCTTAAGAGGCATATCTTATACAATAACTAGTTAGCTAAATCTATAACTATAGTAGCCGTAGAGAAAGAATTTTGCTAGTCTAAAAAGAAACGATAAAAAGAGTAGACTCACTAGGAATTGACTAGGGTCTCTCCAAGACCGATATATATGAATCTAGTGTTATACCACTAAACCATGGTCTGTAGGCTCTTCCTCTCAATAATTGGTAATAAACCCCCAGTCCTTCACTGCTGCTTTTGCGGTGGAATGATCTCAGCGCCGATGACAATAGTCGTCTTGTTGCTTTGGATCGTTATGCTCTTGCAACTGGTGGCCAGAGTATCATCCGTGCTGTTGATATATTGGGATGCATACTCGGTGCTCATCACATCAAAAGAGACAGTAATATGCTCGCCATTGTTCCACTCTTTTATAGCGGGGGTCGTCAGAACAGTTGTTGCCTCAGAGTATTCAGCACAACCTCGATCCACAAGACTGAATGCGAGCACAACACACGGGACTTTGCCAGCCCTGACCATTTATCCAAGGTATATCTTTCGTAGGCGGTGAAGATATCCAGGAATAAAATTAGAAACATCTGGAAACCTTCCATGAGTCGCTTCGTTCTGGGACAACCGTAGATGTGGTGAATTTCTGATCGATATGCTACTGGAAGATACCAGTCAGCTAAGTTTGTCTGTAATATGCGACAGAATGGATGAATAAAACTTGAATACAGTCGCAAGGCTGAATTCAATTTGAACCGGCTAATCCGTTCGAATGCTATCTGCTTGATAGACATGGGAAACACCCCCATTTTATATCTTGGATTCTGCTAGTTAGGGATCTCTCTTATCTGACCGTCTGGTGGACTAAACCTCGCCTGGTCGCATGCTTTGTATCATAGCTTTTGGATTAGATATTGCCTGATGCATATTTCTTTAGGAGTGTACGTAGGGCTCTAACTGCTTGAGGATCTAGCTCTCTCGGTAGATCAACGGATGGTGCCTGATTAACGATAGTTAATAACCAACGTGCTCCTCACTGTATGGACGAGAAATATAGTACCAAATAGCACAAGCGGTGTTGTCGAACCGGAAGTTGGGATATCCACACTCGAGGCTCTTTACGGAATTACATACTGTTTTCCGACGATGCTGACGCGGCCTTCAGACGTGACGTGGCCCTTTTTCTAAGAAGCACATGGCTTCGTTTTGTGTTGAACCCCAAAACACTACTTTTAAGCTTAGAGCTCTCCACTATTACGACTTGGCCTAAGGTACAAGGTCTCACGCTAACGTCAATTCCCGAAGGCAGCTGAGCGAGGACCGACATCTAGCAACGGTTTCCAACGTCCGTGGCTCCGAGTGCCAGATAGTGGCAGCGGAGCTCCTGCGGCCGTATGATCGCAGCTGTTGGCCAGCGGAGAAGAGGAGGAAACAGCGTATCGAGCCAGATGCCTTCCAAGCTGCAGGCTAGGTGGCGTTAGATGAGGCTTTGGAGGGACATTGCTTGGCAGAATAAGGTTGGACAATCTATGTATGCGGGGAGACGGAGATAACTTTAATTGTAATTGTGGAGAACTGATATGATGGAGCCAATGTTTGGTAGTTTCCCAGCATAGCAGCATCTAGTATGGTAACACTTTATGTCTCTGACCAGTCTTGGAGTTTTCTTTCATGACAAAATGGAGGGTACTGCAGTCTATTGTTGACTAGACCAGTCGAATGAGGCTATGATTTCATCAAGACGTGTTCTTGTACAAGAAGAATTTTCTGGTCTTCTGCAGATCATTTGGCTTTTCTGAGCAAGAATATACTAGATACGGAGTTGACATGAGGAAGGGTATCAGACAGGCGTTTTTGAGCTGGTCATCGTAAGAAATGGCGACGAACCTCTGCCTGCAACGCTTCTCTCGAACAACATTATCATGAGCATATACGCTCATACTTGCATCATTTTCATAAGCGGTTTCGTGGCTAGCGCTGGGAAACTTTGAGAATATCTTATTTTTAGATCGCCAACCAGCAAAAGACATATTCTACCGTGGTTACGAGACGAAATGAGCGCACACCCATCATCAACAGGCAGCACTATAAGAACCCCGTCTTCCAGCTCTGCTCTCCTGCTCGAGACATCCATCCGACAACATCGCCAACATCGACAACACCGACAAATAACGACAACGACAACGACTAACAACATGACGATCAGACACATTTCTATCAACGACATGACCCTCGAAGACGTGCTGATCAACGACCTTCTCAACAGCAACATCCTCCTCAGAAATAAGATCGCCGACGACCTCACCAACATGGACATGGCAATCGAAGACACGGTCATCAACAATCTTGCCGACAGCAACATCGACGTCAAAAGCATAGTCATCGACAAACTCTCCACTATGAACATGATCCTCACAGAGCTCGCCAGCACAATTAGACCCTTGAAAGAATGGTCAGGAATGACCTCGTCAGCAGCAACATCATCAACAGCAACATCACCTTCACAGGCGTGGTCATTGATTACTCCTACAGAGACACCACCCTCAGAGAACGAAGAGGAGGACCCCGACTGGCCCTTTGTCGGACGAAAGGGGCCCTGGCCTCCTTCGCCTCCTCTACGACAAAGGGCTCCAACTCCGGATGAGGTCACCGAAGAGTTCCTCTCCCATACGCTCTATCCATTGTTCGGCCTGTCTCGTCATCCAAATCCACGTGGGTTGTGGACCCTCGAACAGAACGAAAAGGCCCCCATCCCCATCAGCCTCGGTAAGCATGCACGCCTTCGTTATCATCAGCAACACTCGGAGACCGACTATCATCAGTACGCAATCTAGCTATATTAGACAAGAAAGACCCGCAATTCCTCGATCACGAAACCTCCTGCAAACGAATCAGAGCAATCCTAAATCACTGCTATGTGGAGGAGCTCGACTATCGCAAACAGAATCCCGCCAACCGCTCTTCGGCGGTTCTTTCCATTCCTCGGTGTAGAGGCTTTGAACAAGAAGTTGAGGCACTGGGCGTCAGATTCCCAATTGAAGGAGAGCTTGATTTTGTTGTGAACAACGCCGCGGAGCCTGGAAACGGCATCGGTGTTGTCATCTCCGTCAACCCGTGGCCGTCGACCATTCTCTGGCAGTGCATCTCATTCATGGGTAAGTACCATACGCATCTATCTAATGGGAAAGTGGCTAATCCATTATAGCACTCTGCCATAACGCTCGAAAGAGCGAAAACAAACGGCTCACCTCGGTCTACGGCATTGCGACCAACGGTAAAGAATTCTACTTCCTCGAGATGGACGACAACGACATGGTACGACCCGATTTCCGCGCATCAGCATGAATAGCACGCCAACATTCAATAGATCTCATTCCACCGAACCATCCTGCGAGTCAACAGCGGTACAAAGACGAACGACGTGTATTCGTACTTCCGTCGGTTCTTCCGCGACATTATGGACCGAAGAATCACACCAATTCCTGGTACTCGATTCAAGCCCTCGATCTCTCCTTCTCGCCTCTATTGAGGTCAGAATAGCGATCGAAAGACAACAATTCAAATTGGCCCCGATCATACGACGGATTGCGAAATCATTCCACAGCAACGACATATCAGAACGACATCTAATCGTTTTTTCGAATTTGAATCGAACAGGCAGGCATACCTTTTTCCATTTGCTTGGTTTCCTCCCGAGACGTCCTTTACTCCAGAGGTTTTACAAGCAAAGGGTTTTTTACCGGTGCCTGCCTTTGGGGACTGTATGGGAGTTTAGGAAGGAAGCTATACCACTCTGGATTTTGTTTCTTCTAGTTGGGATTTGGAATCAATCAATTGATCAACCGAGATTTTCACTCTTGCGTAGTTGATTCGTAGGTCGTAGTCCATTCTTGGTGTTAGGTAGTTGTCCACTCCGGCTTAAGAGCACTGCAAAACAAGTACACCAGCTTCTCTTGCTATGAGCACACGGATTTAGCTCCCAGTTTCTATCTTAGAAATGCTATCTTCCGTGGGTCTCCCGTTCCCAAGTGTAACCATCTTCGTGAATTTGCTAGTGACACAACCGATTGCTGAAACGTAACATTATATATCTTTAACCTGCAGTGTCTAGGTGCGACATGTTGAACTGCTGCCTGCTGCAGAGAATTGATGAATACATCAGCTCTTAAGATATTTTAGATCGGATAGGTGATGATCATGGCAGTTGCACGAATCTATTTATTCATGCCAACACCTCAAGCACTTTGTCCAGCTCGTCCTAGCAGTCCATAAAGTCCCGCGGCTCCCAACCCCTTTTGCCCGCATCGTGGGAGTGGAACCGTGCACTCGCTGATCTGCAGATCAACACAGGCCCCAATCATTTTCCTTTGTATCCGGATCAGATCAAAGCTGGGTTTTATATCTAATCCTGTACCGTGACGCATATTCTTAGTGGTTGCACAGGGAAACTGCAGCAAAGAGCTGACTTACGTAGCCGGAGAAGGCCACAACATAGCAAACAATTAAGGGGTTTTGTCAAACACTGAGTCACCTGAGCCTGTCCGCATGCGTTGTACAGAAAGCGTTCGATATAGGTATGGTGGGCACGGTATTTATGCATACGTCGCCGACTGTGCCTATATGGGGTGAGTGTCAAACCCATAGCACTTTCCCGATGGCCTGTGGTGCGCTTGGTGTACAGGAGGCAGCATTCTAATGGGCATGGCTATGAGTGTTGCGACAGATGGGAGGATACTGAAGTGCGGATGAAGCGTCGAAGCCATCAGACATCGGTTATTATCGAACTTTGAAAGGCTGGTCGCCTCTAAGCGAGAGAAAGAATGATGGCTTCAGAATTGCTCCTTGTATGTATGCTATAATGTAGAAGAGTGGTAAGGACATGATAGATAACAGACAGGGCCAGCCTGACGAGAATCCGAGTATGTACAAATTGTCTATTGAGCTATGGGAGAACCCATTGTGGTTTCGTGCAAGAGCCCAGCTCTTTCACAATGGCGTCAATCCGGTCAGTCATCCACCCCGATGAAACTCCAGTCTTGGGGACTCCTATTTTGGCCATTTTGGAAGTTCGACACTTCCCAGCATCATACGAATACTGGAGACATCCAGGTTCGCTCGCACAAATCTCCTGACAGCTAGCCGCACCAATGACATGCTCCTCGTCAGAGAGGTTATCCCAGTCGGGTTGTAGAGGCTTGAACTGTGAGTGGACGAGATGACGAAACACGTCGCTGTGCAATATGACAGAATTCTACTCCCGTTAGTAATTTTGAATCTTCACATGACATTTGACGAAGAACTTACGTTGTGCATGAACCTCTGGTCAAACTTCACTAGCTCTTGGATATCCTCCGGCGTCACATGGTGATATGAAACCGCAGGGAAACACCACGGCTTTCTGGAATAAGCCTCAGAAAAGTGATCAAACTCCGCGGGAGTATTTGACTGCAGCATGGGCCACGACCATAACAAGGGTACACCCGCGTCATGGAGTAGTCTCCCCAGCACGCAGTCACCGGCCCACTGCTCCCCGGTATATCGGTCCCACCCGTCGAGGTCTTCTGCTCGTAGTTCCGACGCTCTACGCATGGCTTCGCGCGACAGTATAAATCCCGACCCGCCATGACCGAAGATGTCAGGGCCAATCTGCGTCGGATTACCCAGGTAGTAAGGTTTGTTCGGATCGAGTTTCGCCAGCCACTGCAGGAGATTCGACCAGATATAGTATGTGTCGGCCTCCATGAAGACGTACCATTTGGCATCGTCACGGACCCGAAGCGTTTCGTCGATCATTGGGAGGAACTTCCATTTATCCAGCTTCCAGCCGGGGTTGTCGGGCATTCCGAATGCGGTGTTGGGGACGCGGCTCAGGTCGGCCGGCGTGAGTCCGCTGCGTCCATGCTCATGTATACGGTTGTAGAGATCAAAGTCCGGGCTGGTGCGTTTGATAGTCTCGTTGACGTTGCGAAGGACATCGTGCACGCGGGTTCCGTTGATTTCCTCCTCAAAGTCCGAGAATAGCACGTAATTGGGAATGCATCGCAGGGTTGTTTGGAAGTGAACCGGCACTTTATCTAGTGCTTCTGTGACGCCAGTTTTCAGGATAACCAGAACATCCTCAATGCCTGGGAGTGGGGGGCATGTGGCTTGTTCTTGTTGTGGTGAGATCGGGGTGACGACGACCTGGGGAATGAACACGTCCGTGTCAAAGGAGAAGAAAAAGTAAACCAGAAGAAGCCCAATGACAGGTGAGAGGAGGTAAATCCGTCGCGATGGAGGACGGGTCCAAGGCTGAAAAAGCGGCATCAGCGCAATGCTGTCACTAGGAGAGATGGCTGTCAAATCCACACACCCACACGACAGCAGAGTTGACGCTCACTCGGTGCATTTAAGGACCAAAACGAGACAGGTCTGATTGTCCCATGGCCCCGCAGGACGCGTGCCACTCAGCAATAACCTTGAAGTGGCGCCTTCCCGAAGCCAATAATAGCGTCTGCCCCATCCATCGACTCCAGCGGGATCTGGAGCAGCCCCAATACTCCGGCGCTATTTCAGACTGCGTGCGTAACGACTCATCCCTATTGGATCATTTCTGCCGCTTAAGCTGTTCATCCCCATAAGGATGTTCATGGATGGCCAAGTTCTGGCCTCTGATGACCGTCATACTTATGACGCCATTGATAGGCAGACAACTTCAAGAGTACCCACTCAATTAGAATCAGGATCAGAAACCCAGTAACGAACAGAGCAGAGCGTTAGACCTTTTGAAACCGCAGGATTTTCTGGGGATCCTTCGTTCTGCAGTTGTGATATGGACCCCTGATTAGAAATTGGGGAAACAGGTCGACATTTTCTTGGGGATCTGCAACATGGTCCAGGCTAATTTGGACTATGGTTCCACCGTTTCCTTTCAACATGCTTGTCTTATCTATCTTCGTATACTCCGTAGACACTGCACATTCCGGAGCTTCGTGCGACATCAATGCATTACTCCCTTTTTGCGCTGGTGGTAATATTGCTTAATTCATGCAAGCATCGACCTGATGTACTTGACGAAGGATGAAGGAAAGGACGAGGTGATGGATCAACATAGGTATCTGCCTCCCTGATCTCGTAGCGGAATATACTTTGAAAACTGGCCGATCCAGCATCATCAATTGCCAATAATAATTTAATAATAAAAAAGAAAAAGATCCAAGCTGCGATGGGGCCAAAAAGTCAAGGTCGAAAAAGAAATGACCAGTGCCGGGCTCGATCCGGCGACCTTATCGGTGTTAACGATACGTGATAACCAACTACACCAACCGGCCATTGTTGCAGATTTGTTGCATATTAAAAGTATATAGGGTAAACACAAGCATCCTCAGAAATCCACGGACTGGGCTTCTGCGTAAGATCTTTACAAACAATTGCTTCAAACGGAATGCAACGAATAATTTCTAACTATATTCACTGCCGTAATGATATTGCTAATTACTGCTTGTCTGCAACCAAAACCCCACGATATCTCATTTTGCCATCCTGCAGCGTCTTGAGAGAATCCTGGATTCCTTCCACGCTCATCGGGTACGTCATGATGATCGGCTTGATGCCGTGGTGTGCCGCAAAGTCGAGCATGTCCCGATGGCCTTGGCGAGCTGCAACTATACTGCCCTGGATACGGATCCCGCTGGCTAGCAGAGGCATGTATGGTATTTGCAGATCCTTTTCGTCCACCGTCAGAGGGGAGATGACCGCGCCTGGCGCCAGAATAGGAAGGTATAGCTTCCAATCGGGCTGTGCGCTCGTCGTGATGATGAGGTTGTCCAGCGGCTTGCTGACCTTGAGCTCCGTGGCGCCCTTGGTTGCATGAAACTCCGACGCGCCCAGCTTTATCGCCTCCTCCTTCTTGTTGTCGCTGCTGGAGAACACAACCACCTCACAGCCCATCTTGGCCGCAAACTGGATGGCCAGATGGCCTAGGCCCCCGATTCCCACGATCCCCACGCGCGACACGGGCTTCACTTCGCTGACCACCATGGCGTTCCACACCGTCGAGCCGCCGCACATCAGCGGCGCCGCGTCCTGGTTGCTGATCGCATCGGGGATCTTGAAGAGGAAGGCCTCGCGCCAGATGGCGTGCGTCGCAAACGAGCCCTGGTCCTGATCGGCGTATCCGTAGAACTTGCGCTCGGGACAGAACGTCTCCCATCCCGTCAGGCACTGCTTGCAACTCCCGCAGCAGTCGTGCTCGTAGCCCCAGCCGACCCGGTCGCCTTTCTTCAGGTGCTTGGCGTCCGGGCCGGTGGCCTCGACCACCCCTGCGCCTTCGTGGCCGAGCGCCATGTCGGCCTTCATGTAGTGCACGTCCGTAAAGCAGACACCGGAATGGGTGATGCGCACGAGGACCGAGTCGCCTTGGAGGTCATCGCGGTGGGTGGTGGCTTTTTTGATGGAGCCATCGGAGGAGCCTTTGTACACGGTGAAATCGATGCCCATTTTGTTCGTTTACGTTTATATACGGATATTTTTGACGGTGAGGATAAACATGAGGACCTTAGTAGAATCGGAGTCTATTTATAATATTGCTGCAGTCTATTATATCATAGATTGCTGGCCATTCTGTAGGCTTCGGCACGCCCGGAAAGGCCGGTGATGTATGTGGAGATCGAGGAACGTTGAAGACATCATCGACTATGGACTATCTGAGCAAAAGGATGGCACACAAGCAAATCATTCAGAGCCCATTTCACATGAAAATCAAAATTTGCAGCAAGATCGTCAGTATTTACAAAACCTCTGTGTATGTTTAATTTCAATCATTTCTACCAAAGCAAATCGCACATGCCGCTGCAGATCTCATAGATTGCGAATCGACGAATCAGGCGAGGGCGAACAAGGCGATCAAAATGATGTGGCAAACTCGTGGTATTGTGCTCCGTCGTGCACCGCCGGACTTGTGACTGTGTTTTGTGTTATCGTCGTCATCATCGTCATTGCCACTGTCGCTGTCACTGTCGATCGAGGAAGCCGAGGTGTGATGGGGATCAGAGCCACCGGTCGCTGTTGACTTATCGCCAAACAATTGCGCGACCAACTTGTCCCCTTGCGCAGTGATGCTGTCCTCGAACGCCTCGTAGCTGTCTGCATCCCACTTGGCCCTTGCAGGCACTGCCTCCATGCCCGCAAAAGCAATGTACAGCACATCGGCCTCATCATGACCGCTGTTACCGCTGATGCTCGGGCCATAGCACGCGGTCGCCAGCGCCAGACTGGCTTCTCCAACCATGGGGTGCTCGTTGTCGTCCCCGTTGGTGTCGCCCCAGACCCCGTAGACGAGCTCGTCGCCGCACACGACGGCCACGATGCTCAGGGGCTCGACGCCGACCATGCGCGGATCAAACGTTGGGCTGTAGCTGCCTTCGTTCCCGAGGACGACATACGGGTGGATGTTTGCGTTGAGATCCCTCACCCCGTGCTTCTCGAGGTGTTTCAAACCCCACCGTGTCTGGCCTTGGGTGTCCGTCGACGACTTGCAGCGTCCGTCGCCGCGGCTCTGCTTCCCGTCGCAGTCGATGTCCATGTTCGCCAGGTCGGACCCGGGACCCTTGAGGTAAAAGCCCTTGCCGGGTGGGAGGTACTTGGTGCAGTAGGTTGTGTGGCCGCCACTCCATTCTGTGTTGTAGAAGCCGTTTTGGAGAGCGTCGGCACCGGTGCAGTCGCCGCCGCTTCTGGCCTTGTTGTAGAAGGCTTTGAGAGCTGAGGGGACCTGCTTTGTCGTGGCTTGTGATGCAAACAAGGTAGCCATGATGGCCACGAGGACTGATCCGTGGCGCATATCGAGGGTAGAAACGGGTGTAAACGGGTGACTGAATATATTAACTTGATGCGGATATGGTTGATATCCCGATTCTCATTTCAAATATTTGTATAAAGTGGTGGGCTGTTAGGTTGTATGGTGGTAATTCTTCCGTCATCAAGTATACAACTCATCCTCGCATGGTAACTGCATTTAACAGGTACCTGATTCCGACCCGTGGAACGAGACTGTAGCCAGGCACAGCACTGCGAACCCGGCTTTATGGAGATGCGGGGTCATAACTAGCTGAGCTCATGTATATCACAGTCATGCTGTACAGTCTTGCTTCCATGATGGCTCTCCACCAAAATAGCCCGTGCAGCTGGCCACCACACACTGTGCCAGGCTTCCAAAATGCACTCCTCGCTGCACCATTCCTGGCGCATAATGCGCATACTTGGCGGAATTCGTCATAAGATTGACAGTTTGTGGGGGTATTACCGGCTCTCGGATCATACACCAGCAGGTATCAGTAATGATGGCTGCACCAAATGCTTCCAATGTTTGAATATAGCCCTGGCTAGCCGCGAGCTCGTAGGTCTCCCGACCGGTTGTTATCATCATCTGCACCGAAGGATCTTTCTTGCGATCGGCGCAGAAATGAGACAGCGATTCGAATTCTTCCAGCGAGAAGTGCGGATTCCCCAACGACACCAACCCAACTGACGAGCCTTGAGCGGTGTTCAAGTCTTCCCACGTCCGCACAAGGTCGGATTCGTGCACGAGAATCCGCTTCGCTGTTTGCCGTAGTCCCTCGAACTTGGTCGCTTCCGGAGTCACACCTCGCATATGGAACATCGAGGCGGATGCCGTTGTCGCAAAAGCCGCCCCGAACGCTTTGAGGTCAGCAATACGAGGCTTTGTCTGCTCCAGCCCAACAATCAACGGTATATCACCCCCAGCCAACTGACCAATCTGGTATCCCAACAGCGGCCATACTGCGTCATCAATCTTAGGGAAATCCGTGACTTCAACCACCACCGATGGCGTCCGTCCTTCATCCGCATGCCCGCCCGCCAAGGGAGCCCGCCCCGTCAAAGCAATACACACGTCGATCAGATCGGGATACTTTTGCGTCCGCGCACCAAGCACGCTATTCGCAAACACCACCGCATTGGACTCGGACCATCCGATATCCTGCCCTGCCGCGGGGGGAGACTCAAGCAGGTACGGAGCACAAGTAAAGACGGGCCGCGCGCCCATGGCCAGGTAGGTCTCCACCAGCTGGTCGGCGGGGATAGCTAGTTCTTCTTTGATGCCGATTTCCCTCCACCGGCGCCGGTCAATGGAGATGGCATTCAGCGTGGATGGGATGGCGACGCGAGCGCCGAGAGACAGGAAGGTCTGCGGGATCCGTAGACTGGCGGGCCCGGTGTAGATGCAGGCGTCGATGTGGGCGCGGGAGATGTCGATGAGTCTTGTTGCTCCTTGGATCTGGGCAAAGCTCAGGAGGATCTCCATCGCTTTTTGGGCGGCTGCTCCACGGACGCCATGGAGGATTGCCTCGTCGATTTCTGACAGGTCCAGGGTCCTTGATAGGGGAGACGAAGGTGCTTCGTAGGTGGGTGGTGGGAGGGGGTGCTCTCCGGTTTGGAGGGTTGGTCCTGTAATTGCAGCGTATTTATATTCTTTTAGCGACTGGAATTCCTCTGGTTTAAGGACAAGTACTGGAACCGAGAGGTCGAGGAGTGTCTTGGCCACGATGACCCCTAGTGTGATGATCTGCTCCGGCTCTTGGAATATGAGCCCCGCCGGGGCACATTTATTCAACAGCAGCTCTATTAGCACAATGCTGCCGGTACATGATCCTCTGCTGGACGGAATGGCCAATATGCGACCGTTGACCGATTGTCCGTGGAGAGGATGATGGCGGTCAATGATCTCCCCAGTCTGGGAGTCGACGCCGGCCCAGAAACTCAGGCCAACATTGGCGTAGAGGAGTTTTCCGGTGGCCGCTGAATCAACGAGGCAATGTCCGTGATACTGCATCTTGGTTCCGATGTCTTGTGGAGCTGGACAGGTATTTACGTGGCAATGGTATGGATGGAGTCCGGCAAGTGGGGTGGCTGAAAATGCCAGATGCCATGATCATTCCGGATGCTTCACAACAGCCATTTCTTTCAAAGCCTTGTAGGAGATTTGGTTTAAGTGCGAGTTCAATACTCAAAGTGTTGATCGGCTATGGATGGTTGACTGTGGAATCTGATTCCGAATATGACTGAATGTATAGCGCATGCACAGCCTTTGGTTGCTAATCACCGTCATCTGATTCGACATATATATAAATGGTCTATTAACATAATATGTAGTAAGCAGTGATCATTCCAAGCTAACATGCTCCCATTCCACAGACACACAACAGTCAGTATTTAAATGTTAGGCAGCATCACACGCGCACACCACAAGAACTGTGGGGAAATCCAGCGAAAGTGAGCGTCCGTTATGGGAGAAACCGGAGTGGGACGCCAAGGACCTCGGGTCGAAGCAGTAAAAGAACAAATGGCTGGACGACAACACATTGTGCCGGGCATAATTGAGATGTATCATCTCCAGCTGAGTGATATTGTGCAAGGGATCCTGGCTGAATCATAGTCGAGAGAGTTTCAACCCGCAGTAATAGATACGGGATCTTTCTGTATCTATTGTGAAGGCGAATTTGATTCCGATGCCAAGCCATGTGGTGATGGAGCCAAGAATCAATCCCTTCCGATTATATTACGTATTAAGATGGCGGTTCTGCACACTTTTGCCTGGCAGGATTCTCGGGATTCTCCTTCAATTCTACTGCTATCGATTGGTACTCGACCATGAAGAAGTCTTAAATGGGTTATCAACATGAACTGTCCCTCCCGAACCGACGACACTCTTCTACACTGCGACTGGAATCAGAATCCCCCTTCTCTGGCGCCTGATTTGACCACCCGCCAAGACTTCAACGGCATCACCAATGCCCGCGTGTACAGATCGGGCCCTGGGCTGGATGCCGTTTCGTCGACGAGCTGGGACGGCACCCAAACTATGCCTGAACGACGAAATACTCCAATTGGGAATACGTCAAAGTTTCTTGGGGCGTCACTGACACCGTCAGGTAGGTTTCCAATGACTCACTAGATCATGCATCGTTGTTGACATCTAAAAGGACGCCCCAACTACTTTCAAAACAACAACATTGCTAGTCAAATCTATCGTATCTGCCATCTTGATCGATCGTCACTTGAAAAGATCAAGAGCTGGGCCTGGTGGCTGCTATCAGTTCTCTTCACCTCTGCGCTCATCTCCCATGAGAGCCTGGGAAGGTACTTCGGCTCTACCGTCTCGGTCTCTGATACAACAGGTAAGTAACAGTGTTCCCTTTTCAGACTGTCCGGATAATAATGACCAGGAATAGCAGTCAAAACCCAAGCAAAACTCATCAAACGATCCACATGCGCCGCAGGAGGCGTCAAGAACAGCGAATATGACACCTCTCTCCACATTGGCGCGCTCTTCATCATCTTGAGCGTCTCTACCTTGGCCTGTGCGTTTCCTGTACTAGCAACATGGTTCCCTCGTCTACGCATCCCCCCATCAGTTCTCTTTACGTTCAGCCATTTCGGAACGGGCGTCCTCATTGCCACCGCATTTGTTCATCTGCTCCCGACTGCATTTACTTCTCTCAACAATCCCTGCTTGTCTGACTTTTGGACCACCAACTACCCCGCCATGCCGGGAGCCATTGCCTTAGCAGGCATTTTTCTTGTGACTCTGGTCGAAATGGTCTTCAGTCCGGCACGACATGTGTGCCGTGGAGGGCTCAAAGTCTCCGAGCAAAAGACATCTCTGTCCGAAAGGGGTGCCTGCAACTCCCATGTCCCTGTCGCCAGAGACTCAGAATACCGAGATGAGGTCAAACGACCTGTCTGCACCAGGGTCGAAAGTCAATCGCACCTGCGTGACCTCGGCCCATTGATTGGCAGGCAAACTAGCGTGAGTCGGACGATCAACCGTATGGGTGAAGAATCCGATCGCATCATGCGGATTGCTTCTGCTCCTGAAGGTATGCAAACATTTCCAGAAAGCAAAGCACAGCCAATCGAGGACGTGGAACGAAGCGACGATCTCGCCCTTACTCCAGAGCAAAAACACAAAAAGGCCGTCATGCAGGTTTTCTTGTTGGAAATGGGCATCCTCTTTCACAGCGTATTCATCGGCATGTCACTCAGTGTGTCGGTAGGCAGCGAGTTTGTTATCCTGTTGATCGCCATCGTATTCCATCGTATGTTCTCTTCCTGGGTACTTGTTTGAATCCAGCTAACATCAGATAGAAACATTCGAGGGTCTCGCATTGGGTTCTCGCATCGCTGCCCTCGACTGGCCGGAGAAAGCCATCCAGCCATGGCTTATGTCCTTGGCATACGGATGCACGTGAGTCCTTGATCTCGTGTTCTTTCACGTTGCTTGAGATGCTGATTCTCTTCAGGACACCCATCGGTCAGGCAATAGGCCTCGCAACGCACACCCTCTACAGCCCAGATTCAGAAGTAGGACTGCTCCTGGTGGGCACCATGAATGCAATCTCGTCTGGTCTTCTTATCTTCGCCTCGCTGGTCGAATTAATGTCGGAGGACTTTCTCAGTGATGAAAGCTGGCGTGTTCTTAGGGGCCGCAAACGTGTTTTCGCATGTATACTAGTGTTCATGGGCGCTTTCTGCATGAGCCTTGTTGGAGCATGGGCATAGCGAAAGTCTCGTCCTTGATCCATTTATTCTTCAAAGTAACCCGACGGTGGCACTGGTTTAGAAGTGGTACGATTAACAGGTGAAGGCAGACACTGCCACAGAGATTCCCATGTATATAGTCTCTTAGATCAGCATAGCATTACCTGAATGGCTATGGCCGGATTAGTATTAGTGAGATCACTCGATGCATACTAACTAACTCGAAGACTCGCCGAGAGGGCTGATGTCATCCCGACTCCGGAGTCCGGACATCCGATCATCGAACAAAGAAATCAGGTCAATTCCCACTGGCTTTATAAAGCACTCCTCACCCTCTGTGTATATTTTCAGAATCAACAAGGACCATCATGTCTAATTTCGAGCTCGCACACAAGGTCCGGCATCTCATCGTTCAACCCGCCGACGAGCGACAGAACCCACCCGAGAGTTACCTCTTCGTCCAAGATGGCCTCATCATCAGCTGCGGTGTGCTCTATGCACTCTGCTACATATTCTGCATGATACGAACCTATTCCGATAAGTCCTACCCAGGTGCTCGCTGGGGAAGTATCCAATTTCTGTACGTCCACCCCATGCACTTTGCGTACAATGATTGACACATGGCAGCTGTTTGACAATGGCGTATGAGATCTTCTATGCCTTCACAACTACGTCTACTCGCTTTGAGAAGCTGGCGTTTTTGGCTTGGTTCGAGCTTGATCTGAGCTTTGCGATTGTTGCGCTTCGGAAGGCTCATACCCCGGCTGAGAGACGGGTCCTCCGTCGGAATATGATCCTGGGCTGTCTGGCGGGAATAGCATTCCTCTGGATGCTGACTCGGAGATATCCTGATGAGCGAGAGCAGGTCACTGCGTATTGGACCGGTATCATCCTGCAACTTCCCATTGGGTGGATATGTCTGTATCATTTGTGGAAGGATCATAGCACAAAGGGCCATTCTCTAGAAATATGGTATGTTCACTGCATGACGTCGAAGGTCACTGCTAATGATCAGGCTCACGAGGTACTTGGGCTGCTTCACTGCCTATGGAGTCTTCCTCTGGCGATACTTTAATGTCCCTCAGAACTGGAGATATGTCTGGACACCCTGGAGCATTGGGATTATTATTGCCACTCTCATTCCAGAGACGGTCTATCCATTTGTTTATGTGTGGGCGCACAAGACGCAAAAGGATAAGAGGGCATAGGTTCCTTCCTTTGACTAATCAAGCTACCTGTATACCGAGGCACTACATAGCTGGAATGCCAGAAGACTCAATGTGGCCCTTTTAGTAAAACCAGCCGATGAACTGATAGGTGCCGCGCCTGGATCACATTTCCTCTAGCTTGCAATTAGGCAAAAAGGAACTGGAATGACGATGGAACTCCGAATCATCCACGTTACGGATAAAGATCCGCTTAATTAGGGCGTCGGAGGACACGCCGACTGTAGAATCGGCTGCATGGCACGGCAACGCGTCTTCCCCCGAGACAGAAAGCCTAGGCACGGCGGCAGGAGATGATGAAGATCTGCCGATGGAAAGAATGTTCTTTTAGTCTCCGGATTTCCCACCATTGAGGATGCAGAAAAGATGCATCCATGTACCCCGTTAATATATCAATGCGGGGAAGTGGAGCAGGGGTCAGGGACAGACAGGTCTACAAATATGCATACATAAGTGACCCCCTTGATTGGGGATTACTGCCACTGAATAGTATTACTCTCTGCTGTCTTTGCTGCAGTCATGATGCGGTGGTTTCTTCTGATCGGGCTGGCCTCAGCCGCTGCAACTGACAGCTCTGCCAGCTTCGAGTCTCGTTGTCAACATTTTCACAAGGAAATCCACCTTCAAAATGTGCATGTGCATTCTACCACTTATGTTCCCATCGGATCCAATATCTCCATGGCCTATAACCCGCCTATATGCGGTGGGACCTCTAGCTCATCGATCAGCACGATTGAATTTTGCCAGGTTGCACTGAACGTGACCACTTCGGACAAGAGCCAGTTCTTCATGGAGGCATGGCTACCCAGCAATTACACTGGAAGGTTCTTGAGCACAGGGAATGGAGGGTTGAATGGCTGTTCGTGACGCTTTTCCCATCTCGGTCACGTTTACTGACCAGACATCAGGCGTGGGTTACGGGGACATGATTTATGCTAGTCAGTACGGGTTCGCAACGATTGGGACCAATAACGGCCACTTTGGCGACACTGGCCAATACTTTCTGAACAACCCCGAAGTCATTGAGGACTTTGCCTACCGAGCCCTGCACACAGGGACAGTGGTGGGGAAGGCACTGACGAAGCTATTCTATCCTCAAGGATACAAGAATTCATACTATCTGGGCTGCTCGACAGGTGGCCGGCAAGGGTGGAAGTCCATCCAGAGATTCCCAGACGACTTTGACGGCGTGGTGGCTGGAGCACCGGCCTTCAACTTTGTCAATCTATGCAACTGGGGATCTCGATTCCTGAAAATCACCGGGCCGCCTGATTCAGATACATTTGTGACAAGCGCACAGTGGTCCATAATCCACAATGAGATTATCCGACAATGCGATGCACTCGATGGCGCCGTCGATGGTACCATCGAGGATACCGATCTCTGCCAGCCCATCTTCGAAACCCTCATTTGCAATTCCACGGCTGTGAACAAGACCTCTTGCCTGACGGGTGTGCAGGCCAACACCGTTAACGAGGTTTTCTCCGCCATGTATGGCTTAGACGGTAAATGGCTATACCCTCGCATGCAGCCCGGCTCTGAGCTCGCCGCGTCTTTCATCTACTACAGCGGAAACGGGTTCAAGTATTCAGACGACTGGTTCAAATACGTCGTCTACAACGATAGCAACTGGGACCACTCTACCTGGACGCTTGCCGACGCAGCGGCAGCCGATGCACAAGATCCCTTCCAGATCTCCACCTTCGACGGAGATATCTCCGGTTTCCAAAAGGCTGGCGGCAAGGTTCTGCACTATCACGGTCTGGAAGATGCGATCATCACCTCGGATAGCTCCAAGGCGTACTACAAGCATGTTGCTGATACCATGGGGCTGAGTCCCTCGGATCTGGACCAGTTCTATCGCTTCTTCCCCATCAGTGGAATGGGACATTGTTCGCCGGGGACTGGTGCTGCTTCCATCGGCCAGGGATCTTCCACATATGCCGGCGATGACCCGCAGGACAACGTATTGATGGCCATGGTGCAGTGGGTGGAAAAGGGTATTGCGCCTGAATATGTGCGTGGCTCCAAGAAGTCCATTGATGGTCAGACAGAGTACCGCCGCAAGCACTGCAAGTATCCCAAGCGGAATCGATACGTGGGGCCTGGCAAGTACACTGATGAGAATGCTTGGAAGTGCGTGTGACTAAATCTTGGCCATGGCATGTTGGTTGTATTCAGATGGTGACGAAAGCACTCACCGCTATACAGTTTTCAGGCGAGAATAAACAGGAATCAAGCTATCATCTTCCCTTCCAGTGACGACGGAGCTTGTCCCCGTTTGAATTGATTCACTAGACAACCTGTTGAGATAGGCGAGCTTCTGAGGGACATACATGGGGGATCATGGGATGTGTATATCAACAGGGCCTTCAAGCACAGAATCCTCCCGTTATTTCATGCTCTAGACAGCTTGCTCTGTTGACCTTACCATCCTGGAAGATGACCCTGAAGGGAGTCACGCCCTTGGCATAATCAGCTATCCATTTGCGTGTTACACTGGTTGCCTCTGTTAGAGATGTCAATGACCAGTACAATTACTTTCAAAAATGAAACTATTCTCAGTGTTATATAAATTACGTCTCAATGCAGAAACTCGATCGCCTTGACAATTCACCCAACAGACTCGCTGCCTCCATTCTCTTTCCCCGACAGCTCCTGAGGAAGTCCGGCCCCGTTCATACCCAGCTGTGCGTGACTGAATTTGCTCCTCGCTTTCGACACCAGTCCGCGGCGTCGGAAAATGTCCTTCTTCCCGGCGGCACGAGCACAGGGCGACGTATCGTCTTGTAGAGGTACCCCAGGCCGTTCTCTGTCAGCTGGATAACAGGCTTGGAGGTCGCGAGAGCCCTGGTCCCCCGATAGCCGCCGTTCGTCAACCTTTCGGACTGCTGGTTGCCGCCGAGGCGTTTGGATCTGCCGGGGGCTCGACTTGATCCTTTTCACTTGTCGAGTCAATGGTTCACGAGATGGCCGCTTTTGTGAATCCGTGGGTCGTCGCACATCTGCCCTCTGCCCCTATTGGCAAAGTTAGGACGGGAAGGGATACCCGGCCGCAGGGAAAGCATGGAGAGAGCATGGGATGGAGAGAATCAGGCAGATTACCGGGACGCGTATTCCTAGCGACGGCTTCTTGTTCGCACATTGCTCTTTTCTTTTGGCAGGTGTCTGAAACGGTGTTCCGAGCACCATTATCTATGGTAAACGTGATGATGAGGTCTGTGGCTGCAAGTATAGAACGTGGAATACCTGGGAACGTAGATTGCTGCCACCAGGTGGCGTCCGCTTTAGAGGAAACAAGTCCCGCAATTATGTAGTCGCGGGCCAGCCCACCTACAGGGGTTTCTCCATCATCAGACATTGCTGAATTTGAATAGTCGAATCACGAGCTTTCTAATCTGTGCGGAATGCATAAACAACTCGTGAGACTAGAGAAGAATGCGATGTGTTGTGGCGGATATTGGATGCTCGGACCTCATGCGAGAGGTAAACAGCCATGGAGTCGTGCATTCGATAAATCTTTCGAAGTCCATCGGTTATACTTGAGGTGCTCAGTGGTTATCCTTGTTCAAGCAAGACCAAGAAGAAGCCATAGACCTGGAGTAGGCAGCGAAGTATCTTGGAACCGCGAAAAGTAGAGACAGCATCACTTGGCTTGTACCAAACAGTAAACAGTAGCACAAGCCGATTTCCATCAGACTCGCGAAGTCCTTCGCATATTCAAATATCTGATCTCCATCCCCGCTGCGTGTATAACATAAAGCATAGTATCCATAAGCTCGTGCTTGAGTGGATAGGATCAGTAACCTGTCAGGCTGTCAGCACCTGTCATTGGACACGTGGTTGACAGAAACAGTAGATAGAAGTCCTGTCCGTCGTGAGTGCAAGGCTGGATATATTCGCCGCATTCCTCACGTCACAGGTTTCTATACTGGCATGCGGACTAATAATGCTCGGAATGCTTGAGTCGTGCATTAGGACCACACCCGAACAGTATCTACTGCCTGTGAAGTTCATCGCCTGTTAGATTGATGTAAACCCTTCATACTTGAACGCGATTGGGCTTATATGTCGCCTCTCTATCTAATGCATTTAATATGTGATTGGCTGTCTGGTGTCTATACCGTATCGCCAATGGTGTCCACATACCAGTTATTCGGTCAGATAATGTATGTACAAAAGGGTGCCGGTCATAGAGTCGAAGATATGTGCGATCTCCCGAATACACGGACTATGCTTCCAACTGATTCATGTGGCTCGGGATATTCCACGGGTCATAGTCCAGATGCACAAACGCGCGGTCGACAGTTGGCACGCTTTCCAGCATGTACTGTAAGCTCTCACCGACGTCATGAGCATCGCGCAAACTCGTCCTCTCGTCCACAACAATGTCCACTTCGACATTGAGGTGATCCCCCGCGTAGTAGGCCTTCAAATCTTGGATTTTGGTGATGATTTCAGAGAACCGCATGGTCATGTACAGCAGGACGCTGTGATCAGTGGGTGAGGCAGCGGCGCCGGTGAGATGGCGGATATGCTTGGCGGCGGTCCCGCTCCAGTTCCAGATGATGTAGACGGAGAGCAGGAGACCACCAAGCGGGTCCAAGAACCACCAATTAGCAAAGAAGCCCACTAATTATCTGTCAGCTCGCGTCGGCAACATATAGAGATATACGACTCACCCAGTGGAAAGAGAATACTGAAAAAGTTGAAGACCACGTCCGTCATGGCGTCCTGCGCTAGGGCCTGAACACCAGTATTCTTGATCAATCGGCACCAAAACCAACAGAGAAGTTTTACCACGACGGTGCTAGTCATGATTAAGATTGCTGGTAGCGAGAGTTTTACCAGTTCGTGGTCTGGACCTAGCAACCGCCCCAACGAGGTGATGGCCACCTGCACAAACGAGGTCGCCATCACTACCGCGAACACCAGGATACTGAGAGGCTCCAGGCGCCGTCGACTGATGGGGTAACGGTACCGGTCCTGACGCTGGACAAGCTTGGTTGTCGTCCACACGATAACTGTACTCAGAAAGTCTAATGCGCCGTCCACCAAACTGGCCAACACGGACATAGAACTCGTCAAACTCATGACGGCGATTTTGGCACCCAGCAAGAACACATTGGCGAGCAAGTTGATATAGATGGCGACGGTGACGATGCGATCGCCGCTGTTGACGTGCTCAGCAGCATCCGGGGAAGGGATTTCGGGAAACGGGGGGTCCTCCTCGATGGTTGGCGGTAGCAGCGGTGACCGTTCGTTTGGAACACGGTATAGGTTGCGTGGAGTCCTTTTGATCTTCCGGGTTGAGGTGTCTGCAGGTGGTCCCTCACCATTCTGCCCTCGGCCCCTGCTCGAGAGGTGGGCGACTTTATCGTGATCATGATTGTATTCATCTATCAATTGGTGTGGCAGCGACGAGTCCAGTAATTGATCGATGTATAGATACTGTGACACGAGCTCATTGGTGCGTTCGTAGTATTTCCGCCTGCGAGTGTCAGTTGGGCCGGACGATGTTGAGGGTGTACGAACGTCGACGTACAGGTGTTTCTTCATGCTTTTCAGCTCCTCGGGGCATTTATAATAGCGATGCCTGTCCTACCAGTTAAACATATGACACATGTTCGAGATGCGAGGTCTCGTACCATTGGTACATCGGATTACTTGCTCCGATCAAGGCCATTCCTCTGAGAGAGACTGGAAGACTTTCGCGTCTGCTCCGGAAGGGCGCTCCATCACCATGCTCAACGACGTACTCATCCCGAGCAGTAGCAGGCGGGAGTGAAAGCGATCGCTGGCGAAGTAGTCCTGGGAGATTATGGCCCCGTGTTGATAGGATCTCCCGCTCAGGTTCGAGGCTGGGTCTCCGAGCTGGGGTCCAGGCTTCGGAGGTGGTGGGAGACTGTGAAGGCGACAGTGGAGATGCCGCATTTGGGTACATTGTGAATCATTGCTGATTCCAGCTTCCCATTATCGAGCTATAATCTTGAGAAATGATGAACAAGATGATATCTGGGAGTTGTTGAATTAATTGTTGATGATGGTTCCTCCTCCGCTGACGTCACGCGTCCCAGTGCCACGTGATGATTCAATATACTCGTACCTTAATATCCATGGATAATTCATTTCTTGGGTGAAACTAATGGTGATTAATGGTGTCGGATCCTTTAAATATGCATCGATAAAAGGGCTAGACATGGAGTCTTGAGATTTGTTGTAGAGTTTTGATTGCTCAATGAAAGCTATGAAGCAAGATATATATCCATGATGCAAGTATGTACAAGACACCCTCCCTTCTCACCAGTCGGACCCGTCCGTGCAACAATAACTCATACCATTAAATTATTAATAAAACATACAGATGCCGTCCCAGTCTTACATGTACTGCCAAGCGGCTGCAGTCTGTCCCTCAGAAGGAGTCCAGGCAATAGCGGCCGCATCGAATCCGAGGCAGTCGGCGACATTGCCAGTGGGAACGGTCGCGGAGCTGATGGCAGCAAAGACCTGGTAGGGAGCAGGAGCATCGCCCTGAGTAGGGCAAGCCATGAAGCCGGTGGCGCCCAGGCCGCTGAAGTTCCAGTGGCCGAATGGGTCACCGGAAGTGTAGGAGAAACCCTCGACGGTGGAGCCAGGGGGCATGTTGGCGGAGTGAGCGATGGTGAACTTGACGGCACCAGAGGGGTCAACGTAGATTTGCTGGCCACCGGGGACCGAGACATCCTATGAAAGATTAGTGAGATTCGTAGCAATACCATGGTAGAGAGGTGAAAGACTCACCAAAGCGTTGGTATAAAGAACAGTTTGAGTGCCGTCGGGGCAGGCACCCTGCTGCTTAACGACGTCAGGGCAGTAGGTTGTGGTCTCGCCGCCCAGCCAAAAGCTGTTTCTGGAAGCGGTCATGCCGAGAAAGTGGATGGGAGAGGCGGAGCGGAGGGCCATGACCTGGAAGGGACCATTGTCACTGGCCGGGGCAGTGGGCAGGCTCTTGGCTCCGACGAGGAGAGAGCCAACAGAGGCAATGGTAGAGAGCTTCATGATGGATGTAGTGGTGCGGGTGAGGATTTTGGAACCTGGAGTTTCAAGGATGTAGAAAGGATAGATGATGTTGTGATGAGGATGAGAATCGAGAGGTTTGGATGGGGAGATGCTGTCTTTATACTATGACAGAGACTCACTACGAGTGCCTCCGGAATATTGATGCCCTTTAGTCGATGTAACCTGAGTGAGACAAGCCTCTGCTGGTCTGAAGTACTTCATCCACTATCTACGGAGCACTCTCAGTCTAGTACTGTGGATTGAGGTCCTAAACCACACACTAGTACTAGGGGACCCGCGGGGAGACATACATGATTGGTAACCTTTTTACCTCTGCTGCTAGATAGCTTCAACTTGGAGCTTTTGAGGTTGGATATGATGATTCCGAAGGTGGTTCTCTCGCCATGGGTGTCTCTTGCTTCCAAGTACATTCTTCAGTCTTCCTGGGCGAAGTACAAGATTAGCAGATGATTGGTCAAGTGTTACTTTGTACGTGATGGCTTGAATGCTTTAATCCTCCAATGGAATCCGCAGTTACCCATATCCCCGCAACTTATCTACACCTAGACAGGAAATGATCCTCACTGACACTCCTATATATAGCCTCGGTTATTCCAAGGCACAATTTGATTGGCTGATATGTTTCAGGTCGACATCATCGTGCAGATCTGCAGCTTGTCATTATTCAGGTGACCAGGGGCAGACAGGTTCATTCTCTGTCATAGTTAAATAACAGCAATAGTAACACGAACCTGGTCTATATAGAGCAGACTGGAGTAAGACATGTTTCTCTTCGAGTGGTCCCCATATATCCCCCGGCTTGCTGCCAAGCACCTGACTCTTTCGAATCCACGACAAAGGTTGGGAACCGAAGCGGCGAAGAACATACCGATCTGTTCTTCCGTCGAAGATGACAGAGCCATCAATGTGGTGGTATTCTCACGGTGCCCCTTGCTGACCAGCTGATCGATAGTGCAACCCGTCCAATTTCCACCGTATATGCCTACCGGATTATTACTTATATGATAATGATTACTATTCATCTTACCAACGATTTATAACAGGGCAAGAATAGTTACATTCCCACACTTTGATGGCGGCCTCTCCGTCGGCAACAGCCGCAACCGGTGGGACCCGTCCAGTCACCACTAAATGAAGGTCTTCTCAATTGTGCGGGTAGGATCGGTCTTCTCTGGGTCCTGGCCCCGTCGAGAGACAATGGCGTGTTCATACGCTGAGGTCAGACCATGGCGACCCTTGCCTTGCTGCATTGTCGAACCACCTCTATAATTGCCTGTGGGGGGTCCATCCTTGCTTCACTGTTTCACCCGTGGGACTACTCATTGACCTCATACATGCATGGAGCAGTTGTTCTTAGCGCCTCTACAGGAGGTCAGTCCACCCAACAGGGTAATCGTATTCGGACAGTTTACAAGTGGAAGACCCAAGTGTTGCAGGCCAATCTGGATACAATCGGAAACCATCTGGTCTGGTCAATTCGGACTGTGTCCGGCAGTGATGCTTACATAGGAGCAGAATTCAAAAGGTCAATGTCCTTGGGGATCAGCGGATGATGCTAAGCAGACATCGAGGCATCTGGTGATTGCTAGACTGGAGTGTCTCTGGATTAGTTGGACTGTTTCAGACTTGCCAGATAGCTGGTCTTCTGCAATGTCCATACGCATAGTTCGACATAAATTAGTTACATTCACCAGCGTGCGTGGAACTCGCACCGCCGAGTGAGTAGGTCCATTGATCTCTCGGAATTCCAGCTCGATAGCAAACTCAGTGAGTGCGATGACCCAGGCAGCAGCCAGATTAACTATGTTGGATGTGTTCATGGGTTTTGCTGGAATAGTCGCAGACATCAACGTTCGTGATTGTGCAGTCTGGATCTATACAGGGCGAACATATCCTTCCATATTCCAGCAACACCGTCCGATCGAGGAGACGTCTCTACTTGTGACCTAAAATTCTATGCATATGGATGCTGCACAGCTACCTGGCTGAACTCTGGGGCAGATTCTTCAATATTGTCCTTCAGCGGTTGTCGACAGTGCGTACGAAATTCGTCCGCATACAGTGCATAGGTATAAATGGATACCTGAATAAATTGATGCCATCTGGACCGTCCATTCCAGCCATGGCTCTGCATATGCGCTGACAGTTCCTTGAGTTCCCTGGCTGCGTTCCGAGTCAGTCAGCAGACGTTCCAATGACCTTTCGCACTGGGATCGCAGATTTTGTCCATCCTGGTAGAAGTTTCAGAGATCTCCAAAATCGAGTTGCTTTTCTTGTTGCGTATGTCTAATCATTTACTATCGTTGATAACAATTGATGGTGATAGCTCAGCCCAGCTGACATCTAGAGATAACCCGCTTTGAGGGTTATTCCCCGTAGACGATCATGTCTACCTTCGGATCGCATATGTCTTTTGGACTTGGAGAAACAAGTACCAGGATTGGCACGGCAGTACTTGTTATCCCACTCATTTTTTGATCCAAGAAAACTGGAGCTAGACAGGGAGACAAGAGAATATTAGTTAGGTTTAGCGTCTCAGACCCTTGTCATGAGCGGATATATAGCCCAGGTGTGCTAAACTGATAAATTACTAGGTTTTATCATACCCCTGCCTCCCGCTGAATCTTCACGCTTCCATTGGAGTCACTGGGGAAATCAAGAACACCAAAGACACCATGCATCGCACAATATCCACCTTGGAAATAAAGCTCGTCAAGTCGGGGGACATTTCCGCAATTACTGAGCTCTGGTATAATGCCTTCAACATCCCGCAGAATCTGAAGATGTTTCCAGATACCCCAGGAGTCCGGCAGTGGTGGAATGAAGCACATCGGAAGGATATACTGCATAACCCACACAGAAGGTATCTCAAGGTGGTGATGTCGCTTCGCCTGGTTTTATAGTCGCATATGCCGAATGGGATCTGAATCCGCAGCAAAGTGGACCGCAATTTCCCCCCTGGCATGAGGAATCCGATCATCAGGCTTGCGATTCGCTCTTCGGGATGCTTGACAAAGAGCGAAACAAGTTCTTCGGAGAAAAGCAGTTCTATTGTGGGAAGCCGAACTTTCGATAAAGAGGAGCAGCAGCTTGGTGCGCATCCACATAAGCAGGAACCCCTTCTTCGTCAGCCCAATCACAGCCCCATTGGATCAGCATAGATCCAGCGCCCTGTCGTCGCTAGTCTGGATGAGTCACCAGCATGTCAAGATCTAATCTAATAAGTCAAAATTTGTCAACAGAGTCGGAGTCAAACACCGTGAGCGAACGGATGTCGAGGTCGATCTACAAGGGGCTCTTCCGATGGTTAGAGAGTCACAATTGAAGAATTAAGGTTCGCGTGTCCTGCGAAGGAAGGACTCTCGCGAAAAGATCGATTTATAAGTGAAGATATAGACGAATCGATCTGTCTTCTCTTCTATCCGAGTGATATAGATCAGCCTCCTATCGGTCGCATCTCCAACTCTTCCCTTACACTCCACTCTTGCGTTCGATGTATGATCAGTTGCTGTGAGTTATAACTCTCTAGAGACTGTGTGGTCATAGCCCCATCTAACTCATTCTCCTTGTTTGGGGTGTCTGGATGTGCTTGTTTCGGTCTTTTTGTAGTACGATGTTCCAGGAGTCCCTGCGACACCCTGGCCCCAACCCGTATTAAAGGCAATAATAAATGGCTTCAGGCACGGAACCGTTGCTAGCATGATGCTAGAGTGCAATAGAACCTCTGTCGCAATCAGTGTGGGGGCCAGAGACAAGGGAGGGTCTCTCTCTCGGATCGCGGTATTGAGGTAGGATTGGCGGACTATCGTCAAAATGATCACTCTGACAATAACGGAAATCTGGTTAATTCTTTAGTCCAGCGCATTGGGAGACTTGACATACACTATCCGAGTACCAAAAGCGAAGATGACAGTCATTTTGTCTTTTCGACGCATCTGAAGGGCCCATACGAGGGACACGCTAAGAGGAACGAGGAGAGCCTCGGTTAGGACGTCAAAGGCTGTAATTGCTTCCGAAGCAGTACTCTATATCATGATTCTCAGCTCTGTCCATGATGTCCGGCCACACTTGAGAGGAGCTTACAAGATTACGGCAGTGAATTTCCGCGAACCACAGGTATCTCGCGGGGCAGCTCAGGGCTACTGCCAGAATGGAAGCGATGCACCAGAGACTCGTGATAAGAAGGCTGGCTTTGCAAGCAAGCGATACACCTTTTCTCGACCGAGTCGTCGTAAAAGACTGCAAACTGATATCTTCGCTAAACCATGACCGGCGAACAACAGAATATTTGCCGTATACAACGCCTACAGAAGTAAGTTATGAGCAAAAAATTCGTAATATTCTGCAAATCTACAACGTAGGCAAACACACCTCCCCAGCCTTTTCAAGTTCGGAGTCGGAACTGGCCTGATGCGATCTGCCTAGGCTATGGGAAAGTCCATTCATAATTATCACCACATGGACTATCCCAATAGCCTTGGTCGCAAGACCGTCAGTGCGTTTAGTACACTTCAATCTGCCCAAGTTTAATCTTTGAGGCTTGACTTACGCCGGCAGAGAAAGCAGCCCAGTCATCCATTCCCAATGGCCCATTCATGGTGAGCCTCATATAGAGACGGATCAAGCAGACAATGACCATCCATGACATGAACAGTGTTGCTGCAACCGCAATTGAACCGGATTGATCCGTTGCTGTTATCACGAAGGGCGCGTCACCCGTCATATTGGGTGTCTTCTATGATGGAACAGAAACGCAAACTTCTCTAGAGGTTGATATAAGTACAAACAGACATGGTTGAGGCCGGAAGAAGAAGTACAAATGGAGTTTTGATATTATTCAGCCATTGCAAGGATGATATCCCTTCTCGAGAATGAGTGTTCTCGGATTTGGATACGATGGGCAGCGTTGCAATCTCGGGACCCGCGGCCCAACCTCGAGCTGTCTTCCTCAAACAGCCTAACAGGGGTTGTAATATACAGTTAATCTTCTGGAGAGATAGTCGAGTGATCGACCATTTTTGGACCGAAAATTCCCTGTAAAGGACGCACCTAGAAGGAAATGGCCACTGATTCAGACAAGACGAGGAGCCGTCACAACACCGTCGCGGAGACTAGGCAGGGGTTCAGCCAACCATTAGCTGGCTTTATATCAAATGGTCATTGTGTGCAATAAGATGTCTGGGACGGGAGAAAACACAGACACGACCCCTGCAAGGCCCTACAGGAGAGTAGGCTCAGGATTGGACTTGGTCGTATTTGTCCGGCTTGATATGACGACGAACACTATACCCTTGCTTAGCACAATTGAGTGCGGTGAGAACTTCTGCACTATGGTGGTTCAATCAATTCTGCACCGACATCTGGCGCCCCTGAACATTCATCTGTTTTCTATTCTCTCTTTCTAACATCCACAATTACCATTCGCGGTTCTTTTGTTTGTTCGTCGACTTCAGTCGGAAATGGTTGCCTATCGAATCAGGATGTGGGCGAAAAATAAGTCAGCGGTCTATACCACTGCCCATGAAGATGGGGTGTCTGCAAAGATGGGAACAGCGCAAGATCGTAAAGATATGCGGCGAGTGGGAAGGCAGCAGGAATTGAATGTATAGGACAACATCTAACAGCACCGAGTATTGGCTGAATACGAGTAGCGCAATTTCCGATTTCTGTCAGTTCTTGGGTTTACGGCGGTGTTGATGTGTACCTGGGAAGCAGTTCTCTTGTCTGTTTCTCCCCCGTCAGCTCGAAAACGTGAGATGAGGAGGAATACTGATCGAAATAGTGGTGCATCCAATGGCTTGATCAATGGCGGCAAGGGAGGCATGATATACACTTATTTAGGAGTTGTCGCCGGTTTCACCTTTGTCATTCTCTCCATGGCTGAAATGGCATCCATGTATTCCCTTACAATGATTCTCTTTCCACAGGCGCACTGCTAAGGGACTAATAGGGCTCCAACATCCGGTGGCCAATATCACTGGGTATCCGAATTTGCACCTCCCAGTTGTCAGTGCATATTGAGCTACATAACCGGCTGGGTCTGCGTGCTTGGATGGCACACTGGAATTGCCGGATGTTGCTATACAGTCGCCAACATGATGGTCGGGGTGGTCGCCATCAATTACCCCGATACCTATATCTACGAGCCATGGCATGTCACACTGCTGGTCATTGCAGTGGCGCTGGTTGCGTTGCTGTTCAACACCTTGCTGGCGCAGAAACTGCCCTTGATCGAGGGGATCATCTTGGTTATCCATTGCTTTGGATTCTTTGGCATTTTGATTCCTCTTTGGGTGCTTTCGCCGAGACCGACAGCACCGGAAGTTTTTGGATCCATCGAAGATCGAGGCGGCTGGGGAAATAACGGTCTTGCTTGTCTGGTTGGGTTGGTCGGACCCATTTATGCCTTGATCGGTACGTTCGGGTATCCCAAGATACGCGAGGTGTCATCTGCTGACAATAAGTACAAATCAAAGGCCCTGACTCAGCCGTCCACATGTGTAGGTGTATTCCGAGCCCCCACAGATGATAGACAACTGATGTGATGAATTAGCTGAAGAGATCCGTGACGCATCGCGAGTTCTCCCCCTTGGCATGATCTGGACGCTTATCCTCAACGGATCTACTGGCTTTGTCATGATCGTTACACTCGCCTTCTGCGTTGGGGATATTGACCATGTGCTGGAATCCCAGACAGGTTTTGCATTCATCCAAGTCTTCCTCAACTCGACAGGATCCGTCAGAGCTGCTACTGGGATGACAGTGGTCATCATGGCCATGCAGTTCTGCGCAGCCATCAGCAACGTTGCCACCACATCTCGCCAGGTCTATGCTTTTGCACGAGACAAGGGGCTTCCATTCTCGGATTTTCTGTCAAAGGTCGGTGTTTTCCCCAGTGGATGGTGGATGGTGTTAATGACGACTCGCAGGTCAACCCGACTTTCACCGTCCCCCTGAACGCGTTATGCGTGAGCTTGGTCATTGTCTCCCTTCTCTCCCTGATTAATATTGGATCGTCCGTGGCCTTCAATGCCATCATGTCTCTAGGCACGGCGGCTCTCCTTTCCTCATACATCATCTCCATCACCTGCGTTCGCCTGCGTCGCTGGCGCCACCAGCCTCTACCTCCCGCCCGCTGGAGCATGGGGAGATTTACTCCCTTTGTCGACACCGTCTCCATTCTGGTTCTGATCATCATCTGGGTCTTTAGCTTCTTCCCTCTAACCGAGAAGGTCAATCCAACCACAATGAATTGGAGCGTGGTAATATTCGGAGGCGTCATTCTAGTCTCTCTGGTGTATTACCAATTACATGCGAAAAAGGTATATAAAGGGCCGGTGACAAGAGTGAATGTGATGGCCGAATGATGATCCGCAGCCAAAGTATTTTATGCCTGCCTCCACCATAGGTTGATTGAGATGCATAGTGAATCGATCTGATATCAATCGCGCCCTGGTGTTACTCTACAAGGGTCGGTCAGTAATTCTGGCTTTTCAGTGAACAGTCGGCGAGTGTTCGTAAAACAATGCTAAAGAGTGCGTAGTGTCAGGGAGAGAACTGCTTGTCACTGCCTGAGGCATCAAGTCTTGTCTCCTGGGCACGTGCTCTGCTCTTGTGAGCCGCCGTCTCAATTCCTCCCAGCATCAACTGGCAGAATTATCGTTCAGCCGTCAACCATCCATAATCCATCATCTTGCCCTTTAATGGCTGGCAGAAGTCCCGGTAACAACCCTCAGAGCCTCCGTTTGCCTCGCAGACGCGATGGCTGCTCCGAATGCCGACGCAAAAAAGTGAAAGTATGTCCATGTGACTGCCCTCAATAACTGCTCTCGCTCATCTACAATAGTGTGACCTCCGGAGGCCAGTGTGCTCTAGATGCATCCGATTCCCTAAAGAGTGCAGATATGACTCCAGCTTTGTCGCTGTTCGGAGTCACTGTAGAAAATCATCTCCAGTGCGTGGCAAGTCGAGAAACCCATCACCAGCCGAAAGGAGCGTCATACCACTCCGAGCATCGCTCAATCCATTGGCGTGTCTGACACCCACCGACTCTCACTTTTTCATGCATCACTTTGCTACTCAGACGATTCGAGTTCTTTTCCCTCTTGCCCCGCCTGTCTTTGGTCAGACATTGGTGGCCACTGCGCTGGAAACGCCGCATCTTCTGCACGCACTTCTCGCAGCTTCGTGCAGTCATCACGCTCGGCTTGTCCAGGAACCTTCAGCTAGTCAACTGACAATCTTGAAATTTACCGACCTCGCAGTTACGGGTCTCCGTGCTGCACTGGCTGATCCTACCGAGACTCTCAAGCCTGAAACCGCCATGACAGCGATGGTATTATGTACCAATGATGTGTGTAATGGCAATGCTCGAACTTGGAAGGTCCATTTGTCTGGGGTAATGCAATTACTCACGGCCTTGCTTGAGAGGCAGAGGACAGCCGACGGTGATACTGACCCGTTTTCGTTGTGTCTTCTCAAGTGGTTCGCTACTCTCGACATCCTGGCGGGCCTCTCAGGCACACATGAAGGATGTGTCAACGATGGGCAGTACTGGAACCTGACTCGGAATCCCAATTGCGGCAATGGCCACGTTGATGAGATCTGTGGCTACTCAACCCAGCTAATGCCTCTGCTGGCGCGAATCGGACAGCTGGCGCGGCGGAATGTGCATGAGCAGTCAATATTAGAAACCTTTACTGAGCCATCCTCCGCCCTTTCCGAGGAATTGACACATGACGCGCAGGATCTGGAGAGGAGAATACTCTCCATTGCCAACCAGGCTCCATCAGCGGCCACGCTCGCCTCCCATGATCAAGTGCTCGCATCTGAACTGCACAACACACATCTCACCTTCATCCACTCCGCACTTTTGCATCTCTATCGCCGAGTCGAACTGCTACCTAAACGTCATGCTAAGGTCAGGGCGCAGGTCGCGGCCATTCTTGACAACGTCCAGGCAATCAGACCATTCTCCCCGGCAAATGTCCTCATCCTGTGGCCCATTTTTAGCGCCGGTTGTGAGACCAATGATCTTCGAGAGCGCCAAGCTATCCAAACAAGGATGGTGAATATGCAGACCATGGGTATGGGGAACTTTACTAGAGCAAGGGATGCTCTTGCTCGTTATTGGGAGTCGGGCGCATCCTCGCGCTGGGACGTCTACTTTTCGCAGTCTGGGCTGGAACTAGTTCTCTTCTGAACACACTTTATACTACCTTCGTCTCACCATCTCACTGGTAAACCATGGACAACAGATATCATTTCGTGTGACATTGCGATGATTTCCTACTTGATGCAAGTGCATAGATTTGTCATTCTTGTTGTGCTCTATCAGTTGGCAGTTGCGTCTATCTTCTTCACTGCTCCTCAAATAGCCACTGGCAGAGAGTGATAAGCATCGGCCATGAATTTCCGCAACGCTTCCAGACCATCATTCAAGACCTGACGTTCGCATACATAGCCGATGCGGACATATCCCTTGAAGTTTGTGTCTTCTCCGAAGCACCTGCTGCCTGGCACAAACATCACTCCAAACTCCTCTTGCAAGCGCTTGCAGAACTCCACATCATCAATCGCAAGGTTGTCCTTATTTACGAACTTGATGAACGCTGTGGTGCCCGCATGTGGTCGGGCCCATCGCGTAGCCCAGGCGAATTCCTTCACGAAGCCATCGAGCAGATCGAGATTGCCTCTTGCCAGGTCGAGGTTACGCTTGAGAATATTACTCACAGTTGGCTCTGATAATGCGCATGTAGCAATCCGGTCATCGATCTGACTGACCGAAATCAAGGTGTAGTCGCGAGCTGTCGCACACTGCTCTATGATTTCCCGGCTTCTGGATGCAATCCAGCCCACTCGAATCCCGGCCAAACTGAAAGCCTTGCTCATTGAGCTCGTGGCAACGGTCTTCTCATAATTGAAGGAGAGTATGGAAGGCGGCTCGTCCTGCCCCTCTTGCAGGGAGTGGAAAAGCGGCCGGTACACCTCATCACTATGAATGATGATACCATGCTGACGCGCAATATCTACAATCTCCTGCAGCACTTCACGGCTCAGGACAGCTCCGGTTGGATTCTGAGGGTTGCTATGACTTTGTCAGGTCCACTTTCACTTCACGTCGGAGTAACTTAGTGGCTGCTAGAGTACTCACTTAATGATGATGACTTTGGTATTCGGTCTGATCAGCGATCTCAGATCGTCCAAGTTGACCTGCCATCCATTCTGGTCATCTGCTCTCCAAAGGCTGACATCCGCGCCGAAGGACTCGGGGACGGAGTAGAGCTGTTGGTAGGTGGGATAGTGGCAGATGACATGGTCACCCGGAGCAACATTGGTATATAGAGCCAGGAAGTTGGCCTGGATAGCGCCGTTCGTTACAAGAATGTTGTCTTTTGACAATGGCTCACATTGGTCGTCGCGATACAGGTTGGCGATGTTTGAGCGCAAGGCATCACTGCCCCGGATTGCCCCATAGGTTTGTTTCTGGGAGAAGTCGATAAGGCTAGCTCTGTCCTTGTTCCCCGCGAAGGCCAAAATATCGTCGAGTGAGACGGAGGCACAGCAGGTCTCAGCAAGATTATGAGTCGCCCATGTCTCGTGCTCGTCCATCCACTGTGAAAAGTCAGCCATCAACTCCTGCGGCCTGACATTGATTTACTCACCTTTTCTACAGCGAAGTCTTTGATGTGTCCCATTGTGCTGCTGTCTTATAGGGGATTGTGAGTTACAACTGAGTCTGGATGAAGAAGAAGGTGGAAGAGAAGCAGGAAGAAGAATTTATATCTGTAAGCAACTGCAATGGTCTCAAGGAAATATGGAGAACCCGTCGTTTGGTGCCTCCCGTCGGCTCCATCGCTTGGCACGTCGTGATTGGTTGAATCGCCTTGATTACCCGAAACGGAAATCCTGTATCCCCACGGAAGTGAGAGCCAGTCCTAGCTCCGTCCTCAGTGTATAAATGCGTCAGAGCCGTTGTTGGTCTTCGTATTCAACAAGTTCTGCCTTTCTCATTGATCTTCAATGTCTTCAACAACACCTTATATCGATTTACTGAAAGGGTCGCCCGCCACGGCGCTTCTTCCCACCCAGCGCCTAAGGGATGCTGCGGTAGCAGCCTTGTCGAAGCCGGAAGTCACAGTAACCGGCTTGGACTACGGGCCGGATGAAGGTCACTTTCCACTCAGGACTCACCTTGCCGAGTGGCTGACGGCATACTACAAACCCTCTAAGCCAATTCAAGCGGATCGCATCTGCATAACCGGAGGAGCGAGCCAGAACTTGTCGAATATCCTGCAAGTTTTTACTGATCCATCGCAAACAAGGCACATATGGATGCCACAGGCGACTTATCATCTTGCATTTAGGATTTTTGAGGATGCAGGGTTCTACGGGAGGTTAAGGGCTGTTCCTGAGGATGAGGAGGGGATGGACATGGGGTTTCTTGAACATGATCTCGCTAATGACGAGGCAGTTGCAGATAGGGTCAGCTGAAGATACACCTTCAAACCAATCATCCAAGGCTAACTTCCAATAGGGAGTGAAATACAAGCGTGATGAACGCTACAGGAAGATATTCAAACAGGTCATTTACTGCGTGCCCAATTTTTCCAATCCCACAGGCGTCACCATGTCTCTTAGGAGGCGAGAGGCTCTCGTCCGTTTAGCTCGCAAATTCAATGCTCTAGTAATTTGCGACGACGTCTACGACTTTCTACACTGGTCTGCCGCTCATTCTTCAGATAATGGAAATTCATGGAGATCCACGCTCCCTCGCGTCCTGGATTTAGATCGCACGCTTGATGGTGGACCACGGGATATCTTCGGTAACGTCGTCAGTAGTGGGACATTTAGCAAGATCGTTGCCCCTGGCTGTCGCGTTGGATGGGCCGAGGGAGAGCCTCAACTAGTTTATGGCTTGTCACAAGTGTACGTTCTGTCTACCGACTATGACTGTCCTCTTGGCTAAACGGGAATCACTCAGAGGCTCTACAGTGTCAGGCGGCCCTCCATCCCAACTCATGTCGACCTTCATTGATGAAATGCTTCAAGATGGTTCTGTCACGAAGCAAATAAAAGAGGTGTTAATCCCGGCATACTCTCGCCGACACTCCATTATGATATCGGCGGTCAAGGAGAGACTGTCTCCTCTTGGAGTGGAGATACATACAGATGCAAGTGACCCATTGTATGCTGGAGGCGTTTTTGTCTGGGTCAGGTTACCCCGGCCACTCACTGCTCCCAATGTCACCGAAAGAGCACTGCGGGAGGAGAATCTGATCGTCGGCAATGGTGACATTTTTGTCGTCCCTGGTGATCAATCTTCATCTCAACATGAATGTTTGAGGCTTTGCTTTGCTTGGGAGGACGAAACTGATTTGACCGAGGGAGTCAGGCGGTTAGAGAAGGTGCTGATCAGGATGCTTAATGAAGTAAAGAGCTGAAAGAAGTTAAATACTGCTAATAGATTGGTGATCTCTATGTATATTATGGTCCGTCCGACCCCATTATGTTCCTCAGAAGCCATGCGCAGAGATGTTGCCAATGTAGTCATCGCTCTTCCACCTCACTTGAGTAATGATGGCTATATTTCTTAAGTCATAGAAGGCGAGCAGCCAATAGCTGCAGAGCTCCTCTATAAACTAGTAGTGCTGTGTCTGAGAATATTAGTTCTTTAACATCAGGGAATACAACATTGTCTTTAATGAGCCCTGAATGCAAGTCAGCGAGCGGGAGTCATGAACATACCGAGATTTGCTCCAATATCGCACTCATGGTGTCTGGATATACCTCATAGTCAGGTTCTGCGTCAAGCTCCTCAGTACAATGACCTTGAATCCGTGGAATGTATTTCTTATGGCAGCCCAAGAATAGATGGAGCGATCGTAGTCTTGGAAACTTCAGGCCATTAAAATCCTCATTGCTATCGTCATTTTGATCCACCACCGTATAAGAAATGCCTATTCTAGGAAGTTGGCGTAGAACTGACGACGATCTGGTGCAATAGACCGGAAATGATCTGGGAAAGTACGCCACCACAAGGGCGGATGGATGGCTTTCCAGAGGATGCGCATCGCTTCGTGATACCAGGTTTGATTAACTAGACCACAGCACAGAAGGGTACAACTTCTCGAACACTTCCCGTTGTAGGAGCTGTCGCAGTCATATGGCTCTTCCCTGCCCACCCGATGATAGAACAGCGGATTTCAGGGAGAAGTAAGGCGCGCTGGGTGGCTGTCATAGTGAACCAATAGATAGTATTCGTGCTTTAATATCGAAAGTGCATGGCATATCACCATGAATAGATAGAGGTAGTCTCATTGATTGATGTTTTCATCTATAGCGCAGCTTTGTGACTCATCAGCCTAATGCTTCCCCGGGGCTCGTGGAGGGGCAGCCAGCACTACCTCAATGAATACAGTCTACTTTTGTGCAGAGAATGTAAAATAAAGCAGAGAAACTCCATTTATGATGGTTTGCAATGGATATAGCGCAATGGAATCTGACTAGTCGCACATCTGGTTTTATACTGTATATACAAATCCCCTGACAATGTGGAAGTTGCCGAACTCAGCCGGGCAACTCCATATTCACACCAATTTATATATCCCAAGTGTTCAGGCAGAAACATCTTTCCAGAAGACACGCCCCTCCATAATCCGACGCGCTGTTCGATAGACCGTCGCACAGCTTAAACGACCGCTAGGGTCGAAGTCCGCGCCGACTAGCAGATTGCCACTGGCATGGCCTAAGGTAATGCCAGCAGGATCTACTGGTTTGTCGCTTACCACGTCGGCCACAACAGTGCCGGACACTCTGGCGGCCGTCGCAAGAGCCAAAGCGACGGTGATGGGAACGGCTTTATGCGGCTGGCCGACAGAGAGAGCGCGAACCACCAGATCGACATCCTTTGACGTCTGCATCATTCCCGACGTATAAGAATCTGACGGTGACGAAACGAGGCAGATCTTGGGAACACTCCCAGGCACTTCTGTCGGTGTTTCAGCCAGTCCCATCTTCACACCAGCTTGCCGACGGATCGAATCCAACTGTGAGAATAGAGTAGGATGAGCGTCGATCTCATCCGGTGCCAGATTTCCTGGTACTCGCAGGTCAGAAGCACGCACGAAAACACATGGGTTGCCCACGTCGATACATGATGCGGGAATGTCGTCAAAGCAATCGATACCCTTCCCAGTTGGCAGCAACTTGCCCGTCCTTGAGCCTGCAGGGTCAATAAAATCGAGTCGGATTCGAGCGCCTGTACCGGCCACGCCATCGATAGCAAAATCACCAGCTGCTGCCGCCTCCCCGTCCACTACAGGGAACGTGGATCGGATGACCTTTCCCGTGTTGGTATTGAATATTCGCACAGATACAACGTTGGCGTCGTCAGCCACGGGAAAGAGACCAGTATCGACTGCATATGGCCCAACCGCGCTAATCATATTCCCACAGTTGCTGGAATAATCGACATCCATGTTCTTCACCCCTAGCGAAACAAAGGTGTACTCAACATCAGCATTCGGCCGGTCGGATTTGCTGACCACGCACACCTTGGACAGACTGGAGATGCCACCCCCCATTCCGTCTAGCTGGCGTCCATATGGATCGGGACTCCCGATGGTACCGCGGAAGATGTCATCCCACTGCTGTTGTTCCGACGGTAGATCCTCTTTTCGGAAGAAGATGGCGCGCGATGTCCCCCCGCGGTAATATGCTGCTGGAATGCTGTTTTGTTTTTTGGATAATGGAGCTGTGCTAGATATGAATTGTCGATGTACTTTTACATTCTGGTTGCGTAGTTTAGAGGGATGAAGTAGCCGTCTGAGGGGTCTAGACACCATCATAAATCACATGCAGAGAGCTGTTCAATCCCCGTCAAAAGGCATAAAAGTTTATCGGATAGACGGAGTAAAACGATTAGTCGAGCAATATCCCCGGAACGTGTTTGACCTCCAATTGCTGTAGCGACTAAATAGTGGAAGTTGCGAGAGCAGGGCCGCTGCGATAAAAGAGAAGTTCAAGTTGATGTGGTGGGAATCCTCCGATCTCGGCACTTTCCCGTGTCATGTATCTGCCGATGGGTTACAGACATCTAGGGTCATATATGGAGTTTCGACTTTCTAATTACTTTCGCAACGGAAGAATCCTGTTGACTCGACGGAATGTATTTGTCCTGGACAAGATGTGAACAAGGATCTAAAGGCATGCTGCAGGAGCTACGAATCGGCCACATGGCACACTATCGGTCTATCCTCGGATAGCTCCCACTCGGCTTGGCCCTGCTGGACCGACGTGCTGGCCATACTCATCGTACCCTTCTTCTTCATATTCCGCATATTCATCGTAGTCCTCCTCGTAAGCAAAGTGAGCCTCTTCGCTAGCAGCGACGTTCCACGCCGGCGATTGCTGCTCTGACCGCCGTTGAGGTGGCCGAGGTCTCTCGGGCTGTGCAACCTGACCGAACCGTCGATCATAGGATGATACTTCTGCTCCGATCATGGGTTTAGCTCGACCTGCTTGCTGCTGAGACAGTGGAGCCTTGAACGGCGGCTGATACTCCGGGACAGGAGACCGTTCTCTTTGGACCCCCCGTCCACCTGGCGGCATGCTGCCTCTGAATGACCCTCCCCGAGGACCGCCCCTGCCCCTCATCGACCCCCGGGACGAAGGGCCATATCCCCGGCGTTGAGGCTGATGACCCATAGGATGATAGACGGGGCCATCGTCCCACTCGTCCGGATTGTAATCATCGGCCCGCAAGCCCCAGTTGAATGCCTGCTCCACTTCCGTCTCGCCTGTGGTCTCCCAAAGGTAGTTGTCGAATCGTCGGATGGTGTCTGCGACGAGAAGAAAATGCCGGTAGTCCAGGACCGGATTGGTCACAGCGAAATCAACCTGTTTCCCCTCGTCGCTATCTGTATCTCCTTCCTCTTCCGATTCCTTCTGCCACGTGTCCGGCCCGTTTTGAATATCGAAATGCGCAAACGAATAGGCGATCTGGAACGCATTGCGGATCTGTCGACCGTTCCATCGGTGCTGCACATGGTTGTCATAGTGCCACGCAGCATAGTGCAGAATACTCTTCTCGTCGATGTCCAGAATCGGTCCTTGCGGGCTGTGGGGATCCAAGGCGCGTTGTCGGTCTTTCTCCGCTTCGACCTTGCGCAGCTTGCGGATATTGTTCCTGAAGATGGCGAGTGTCTGCTCTCTGTCGAGCGGCCGATAGTACAAACTCACGTGGATCCTCGACTTGAAAGCCTCGTCGATGATCCCTACCCGGTTCGTGGTGAGGAACAGAATCCCGCTGTAGTACTCCAGCATCCGAAGGAAAACTATCCACATCTTCAGCAATGTGAGGCTCACAGACATACTTTCAGAGACCACGTACCTGACACGAGAGCATTGCGGACAAGGTCACTCAAATTTCGACGAGTTAAGAAGATGTCGGCTTCGTCAAGCAAGAGCACGCAGTCCCACCGATGAGCTAGCCGGAAGATTTCCTTTAGATTTGTCTCCACGTCCTGGGCCTGGAATCCAAGATCCCCACAAGTGATGGAAAAGAGAGGCTTCTTGTTTGCCTGGGCCACAGCCTCTGCCGTGGCTGTCTTGCCCACTCCTGGCGCGCCATGCAGGAGAATCACCAGCCCCGAGCCTTTGCCCCGGATTAGGTCCAGGTTCAGCCTCTGCTTCTGGAAGTGCGTCTTGACCAGAGCCCGAACCATCCGCTTGTGCTCCTCATTGATTCGCAGGTTCTTGAAGACATTCTCGGAGGGAGGAATTGGCTGCAAATATTTCACGTCCAGACGCACGAACCGCCGGTCTCGAAAGGCGTAGGCAATAACGCGACCCGGCAGCAGAACAAGGTCTTCAGGATCAATTTGCATCGCATTTCCTGCCATGTATGACCGGAGGAAGTCGTTGGTTTCGAGGTCAAGGTTGCTGATGATCCCAGCAAAGTCTTCGTAAAGCTGCAAGCAGTCGCTCTCCTCCTTCACCAGCTCAAAACCAGGCTCGCATGCCTTGCCATGGCCTTCGTCTGCGGCCTCGCCTTCCGACCCTTCCTCGTCTTCGCTGGTCCACTGATACCAATGGTTGATGGCGACGCTGTCTTCTCCCTCGGGCCAGTCATTCGCTGACCATCCAGTCAGGGTCTGGTCGGATTTCGAGGCGAGATCGCTGTCCGAGTTGTGCCCCTCGACAAAGTCAATCATCACCTGGCCCTCGATATGTTCGGAATTTCCTCGATCCTGCACCTGAGGATTCTGCGTGGGCTCGTTCGTCAGGGTCCACCCCTCATAGTAGAGATGCTTCTCCATTAGTGCCTTTTGGAACAGCTGTCCCACCTCCCGGCGGCTCTCGAGCAGCTTCTCCGCATCCTTATGAAAGCGCAGGGGGTAGATCTGCAGTGTGGTGATGTCCCTTACCCCTTCATACGCCTTGATACTGAACCTTCGAGTGTAGGGCTCATACGACACCCCATTGAAATCGATATAGTAGCTCCAGAGATCCAGTTCCTGGCCGGGGGCCGCAGACATATCGCAGTTATACACTTCCTGGAACTGGTCGCGGCTGATTGTGTGCAGCCGCCAGATATTCTGCGACATGGGAAGGGGTTCCGGCCAGATTTGATCTTGGGTTGTTTCCGAGGGTGATGGCACATAGAGCAGTTCGCCGGGCTGATATGACATCCACAGGTCCGCAAAAGCGATCTTACGTTGCGTCGTGCCGGCAGCTCGCTTCCACAAGGGGACAATCTCATTGTCCATAAAGTCGACAAACAGGCGAACGTGGCGCAGCGCGGTCGCGGAATCTGCGATGGGGCCAATGACCGACTCAGCCGGCGTTCTGATTCGAAAGCTCTCGTCCTCCGGTTCGGAAATGTCTTTGTGGCTGGAGGAGTGTAATTTGGCTGTCCATTGTGTCGCGTCGATCGGGTCTTGATGTGATTCATCGACATTGTCGCCCCAGCGTGACTCCAGAAGCGCCAGACATTCTTTCATCTCCGGAAGATAGTAGTACAATGTTGTAAAAGGCCGGAAGAAGACGCGGGGGCCTCGCTTGGCCCATAGGTCTCGATGGCCCGTCAGTCGGGAAAGCAGGAGGAGCAGCTCGGGCGACTGTATCCGAACCCTCTGGATCCATGTTCCCTCATTCTCCAGCTCGACCGGTGTTTCTGGGTATATAAATCCAAACCGACGACGATTGTTCTCATGCCACACCTCGTTGTAGATGCTGTGGTGACCTTGGAGGACCTCAATGATAGCCAGCCCATCTTCGAGAGAATACCGGTTTTTGAAGTGATGGTAGTCCAGGGTTTGGACTTCTACCTTCCACGGCATTCGCTGGCGTTTCTTCTCCCATTTCTCCTGCTTTTCTTTCTTTATCTGCTCATCTTCCTCAAAACTCAAGTCATCGGCCAGGATCCTTTGCGTCGCGCGCCTGTGTAACAGTCTCTGGGGTCCTGGGGAGAGCTCCCTGCCTGGTGCGTCGGCTGTGGCCATCTTTTCCGATTCTAAGATTAAAATCTCATGGCAGGGAAACCGCACGCATAATCACAGGCTTGCGTGAATATAAAGGAGAATTCGAGCCTAGCTCACTCCTTCTTCACAGAATGCTGTCAGCCGTCCAGATTCTGTTGCTCAGCTTTGCGGGTTGACGGGCAGCATGTGGCGCGCTAAAAGGGGGGCTGATTCTTGCTAGTGTAAATTCGCGAGGCTGACAGGTTATTTTGAAGCTATCATTGGCGTGAATTGTCAGTGATCCGTGACATGAAACGAGCTGAAATGCATCCTGCAGCTGTTTAGATGACGGCGCGCCAATTGCCCCAGTCCACGTCAGCTTGAACAGGTCAGGTTCGGCGAGGTCTCGATTCTAATAAGCACCACGTTGTCCATGTATCTATATGATGATGGACCCGTACCCCGCAGGCCACCGTTTGAACAGTCATCCATAGTCAACTCAGCTTGGGAGTTTCGATCATGACGCTGAGGGCAGGAGATCCTGTCGGGAGCAGATTAGCCGCACACGCTGCCGCTTTTATCAGCGCCGAAGGTCATGATATCCATATTGCAATGGCGGGGACGTCGAGGTATGACGATGATGAGCGCCAATTTGTGCCGCCGAACTTTCACAAGTGAGTGTTTGATCGTAGAATGAAGAGAACCTGTTATCGTCAATGTCTTGTAGGTTTGAACGAAAAGGCTAATAGACTCGCACAGGTCGCTTGAAGAGCTTCTAAAACGCTACCTGCCCGAGAACTTGGGCTTGCAGTTCCGGGAAGATGCAAAGAAACTTGAGGAGCTAGCCGACAAGGTCGCAAATACTGAGGCTCGATACACGGACCGCCAAAAGACGTTCTGGCATTCTCTATGGTACCATGTAGGCGATACCAAAGAGACTCTGGATGCATGGGTTGCCCTCATTCCCAATGAGTATGGGTTGGCAGTCGTCAAGACTGGGCTGGCAGTGGTTTTCAAGGTATGCCTTGCAGCCTGGTCAACGTCCACATGCTAAAATTGTTTAGCTGGCCGAAAAATCTGCAGAGAGGCGACAAAAGATCGAGAGAACGTTCGTGGCCATCCGCGAAGCACTTACTCGAGCCGATCCGGCAAAGAGGAGCTTTCGGAGTAACGAGGAGATCTGCGTTTCTGCGGACCATTTGAACCGGTCTATCGTGGAGTGCATCGAGGATATGATCTTACTGACCTCTAAAGAAAAGACCTCGTGGAGACAGAAACTGGCCACTGCTCCCAAGTTCAGGCATCGAACGCCACCGCCGGATCCTGACGTGATTCTGGGCAAGCTGGAAGAGGCTCGGGAGGAATTCGAGCGCGTGGTCGATCTGGTACGAGACAATGTTATTGAAGGTACAGGACTTCTGACTCAGTCGATGGCAATGAGACTGCCCGGCATGCATCGCAATATTCTGGAGACAAATGAGAGCCTCAGGGTGTTCGATGAGAAGCAGGATGAGCGGGATAAGGATTACAAAAGGGGCTATGAGGCTCTCTACAGTATGCTCCATCAAATTAGGGCAGATACACAGAATATCGCTGCAAGGGAGAACAATAGACAGAACAGCCTGAGGATAAAGGAGCAAGAGACTGGTCAGGTTATAACAAGAAATGAAGTCCTCCAGATCTTACTGGAGTCTAAGAGTAGGGCAGACTTTTTCCCTTGTTTTGAGGCCATGTCACTGACCGTGGGGAACAATAGGACAGCGTACCGAGATTGAAAGGCTGCGGCGAGAGATTCGCTACACCCGCAAGTCCAAACTGCTCATCAAGGGTGATCAGCTCCTCTACATTCTCACAGGGCTGCCGATTTCCGACAATTGCGAGCTAGCAGACCTAAGACAAATGCTCCAACGACCGAACGATGACCTGCAAAAATGCCTTTCGTACAAGGGCAAGCTGAATACAGAGACTCAGGGGCAGGTGCAAGAGTCAGTGTTGAGAAGCAACCGAGTTCTGGGATGGCTAAACCGCCCAGAATCCGATCTTATTCTCGTCGATGCAAATATCGACGACCCCGGCATGCCCAAGACAACCCCTTTGTCTGTACTCTGTGCCACCTTGGTTACCAGCATGGTCACTGCACATCCGGAGGATGTCGTTGTTTTCCATTTCTGTGGCCAGCACTTCTTACCTAAGGACGCATGGTACGGTCCAAATGGACTGGTTCGCTTTCTCGCAATGCAGTTGCTGGTGAGGCTGTTGGAGATGAAGCGCTGTGACCTCGATTTTATCGACGATTGGGACTCCGTTGAAGGGCTCGAAAACCACGACTTATCGTATCTATGCGATTTGCTGTACCATCTTATAGCACAGTTTTCCACACAGACTACCGTCTACTGTGTCATCGATACTATCTCTCTCTTTGACAACCCGAGGACGCTGCCAGATTTGAAGGTCGTAATGGACTGCTTCCACGGCATCGTTCGGGACACCTCACTGAGCCCAGCAGTGAAGATTCTACTTACAAATCCGATGCACAGCAAGAGAACGATGAAGCAATTGCCAATTTTCCAAGATGACCCCAGCCGCCTCGTCAATTTAATACCCGCTACTCTTACATCAGCAGCGCCAATATCGGATCGAGTAGTTGGACGGGCAATTTCACGACAGTCTCCAACCTCCAGGCCCCGGATTCGGGGCAGATATGGAGCCGACTTGGGCAGAACCTGGTGACCGTGGAGACAAACAACCCCAAGTGGTAGGAGGAGCACTAGAGGGTGTCACTAACTCCTCAATGACTGGCCTCTGCACGCAACAACCTTCTGCTCTCCACATCTGCCAAGCGCTCTCTGAGTGCGTATATTTCATCATCCAATTCCTGGGTTGAGGCAACGCGATACTTCCATCTCAGGATTAACGCGGAGATGAGTAACAGCCCAATGGAAACCAGGTACGACCATTGTCCAACTTGCCGAGGATTCTCTTGGGACGGTCCATCGTTGTGAATGTACCACTCAATCCAGACGACAAACGCAATCAGTGTCAACGGGCTGATGATGATGCTCAGTAGCAGTCCAATGAGAATAAGTGAGTCTGCCAATAGACGGAGGCATTCTTTGGCAAAGCGTCTGCTTAAGATGGATCGAAACCGGCGCCAAGTAGAGCTCTTGCGTGAAGGGATATCGTTCTCGCATGCAAGTTCCTTCAACAGACAGAATCCCTCCCGAAAGCTGGTCCATATGGCCTTACGCTCTCGCCAAACGACCACCATCTGCACGGACGGGATTCGAGAACGGTAGGGAAAGAATCTTGACACAAGCAGGATGATGTTTAGAATGACAGTGACGCCAAGAAGGCTGTATATGTAACGCCGTGAATAAATATACTTGTCCCAAAAGGAGTGCGGATGGTCCAGTTCCGAGCGACTGGTCGCAACCCACACGTCCAAAGACGTCTGCTGGCGAAGGATCTGACTGGAGTTGAAACAAGGGTTGAAGCAGATGTCACCGAGTTGGCCCCAGAGTGTGATATTGGAGAATATGCTCCAGACACTATTGTTCCAAGTGGATGTTCGCCACGAGGCTTGCCACCCATCGCTGGATGTTTCGTCGAACGGAGGCAGGTCAGGATAGCAAAACATGTACTGGGTTGGTGTGTTCTTTGCAGCACTCGAGTAAATCAGCGCGCAAATAGAACCTGCGAACATCAAGATATTCCAGAGGTAGAAGAGGATAACTCGGATGCGCTCTTGCGAGAGAACGCGGGACCAGCATTGCAGGGGCAGAAACACAAGATAGCCTGTGATTACAATAGCGTTGACTGCGTCGGCATCCAACTCCACAGCGGCTGGCTGGAGTATCACGATGTCTCTCTCGGTGATAAGCTGAGGGAAACTACCCCAGAGGCTGGTATTCTTGGGGAGATATGAGATGGTTACTGGCCCGGGGTCCGCAGGCGACGAGGGACTGGAAACAAGAATGAACGCCTGGATGGCGGCGACTCCTGCGTATGTTGCTGCAGCACCTAGGAAGACGTCGGCCAGCCATCCTGTCCATCGTGTCACACAGCTGGCTAGAAGAAGAGCGTAGAAGAGATAACGCGGACAAGAATCATAAATGGTGCTAATGGGATAGAAACAGACGGCTTCCTGGGCAATAAATAGAGGACCATGCGTACTCATTCTAAACACGCTGTACAAAGAGCCTGCAGATATTGATGTATATTCAAGAATTCATTCTATTCAGACTTTCCACCGTCATGTACTCTAAAGAGGTCGGCCATTATTTTCAACACGTGGAGACTTTTCTCGGGTGTGGGGATGGCCACGGTTCAATGACATCAACCATTATGGTCACATTGAATTTTCCATATTTCTTCGTAAACGTTCCATGGATTATGGTACTCTAACAAGTCATTGACAGGGATAGAACATCTGCCGTCTTGTTGATCCTCCACTTTAAAAATCGGCATGGATAGTTGTTGATGACACCTGCGCTCCTATGCAGTATAGCTTCCTGGCGACGACAGGTTGTCAATACGGCCGAGCAGGAATTCCAATTGACGGTAAGCTGCTCCAGGCGTGTACTGCGGGATTTCTATTGCGGCGGTCAGCACGAAACATGGAGGTATAAATGATTCTCCTACCGTGGCCAGCCATGTAGACCGTTGAGAAGGTGAGGCCGCGCTCAGTGTGCGCGGTACCCAAATACCCAGCCCCCGCGTTCAAAATGTATGGATCCGGCGCCGTAGATGTCCCGAGCTCTGCAAGGCCATAATGATAGGGAACGTAAAGGGGTTCTACAGGCGGGTGCTGAAAGCCCTGCGCACCGTTCCACGTCATATTTTGAATCGTCGCGAGAGATCCGTTCACGAATAGCAGATAGTCAAGCCATCCATGTCCGATGAGGACGTTGTTGGTACGCTCAATCACACTAGGGAGAGGACCAAGGGCGCTGGGGACCGATTGATCGCCTTTAGCGAAGATCGTGGTTTCCCCACAGACGGAGTAGTCCGTTGGAGGGACGTGAAGGGCCTTTTGAACATCCGAGCGATTGAAATAATTATTGGGACCTCCGGCCAACGAGGGGAAACCCATCTCATCCCATAGGTACGGACAAAAGTCGGTGAGATGGTAGAAGTTGAAGCAAGGGTTGACGTAGTAGGCCGCCTGAACGATTTCATCCCAGAGGGCGCAGTTGTTCTTGGATGGGTCGGGGACAACAGGGAATTTCTTTGGGGGTGGGTAGGTAATAGCCTCATCCAGAAACTTGTTGTATCCACATTCCTCAGCACGTTTGTTGATATGCTTGACGAAAGTATCATTGAGAGAGAAGACGTTCAGGTACTGGTTCAGATGGCTGACAGCGGGGGCTACTCGATATGTTAGCCTTGAAGGATAATGAGCAGATATGATGGAAGATGTGCATACCATATATCATCACAGAATCGTCGTTGATGGACGGATCGTTGATCTGGATACCCTTCACATTGAAGTACTTTTTATCTTTCTCGTCCAGCATGGCCGAGGCAATGTAGGGAATATACTGTCCAGCATAGCTTTCTCCAGTAATATACACCTTGCGGCCATGCAGATTAAAGGTATCAACGAAGTGCTTGAACCAGCTCTTAAACTGCCTTGCAACATCCTCCTCATCGTTGACTGTGGACGGCCCCGGCGAGAAGCCAGTTCCGGCCGGTTGATCCACATAGACCATGTTGGTCAGGTTAGTCCACGAGTATGGATTGCGGACGGGCTTGTAGGTGCCCGACTGCCAGAGAAAAGGACCATTTTCCTGCAGCAATCCGTCAAGCGAACTACACCCAGGGCCTCCATTCAACCAGATGGTGATCTACCGACTGTCAGTCAGGTGCGCCAATTTTTATGCTGGATCTGCATCTACCTCGTCATGTGCTTTGGGGTTCTGAGAGGGGAAGAACCAGAAGAATAGACTGGAATTCCCAGCTGGCGTGTTGGGAAGAGTACCGGCATAAGATTCACCCACGTCGAAGTCCACCTCGGGAATGCCCGTGCCATTTACCAGAAATCCTAACAATCATTAGACCAGGAGACTTGTAGGTTTGGATTAAACACACGCTGCGTCTTCTTATTCAGATACTTATAGCCTCCGTCATCGGTAACAGTGACAGCCCGGGGCTTTAGATGGCCATGATCTAGCTTGATTGGTCTGACTGCTTTGCGATGCGGATTTTCCAGAGCCACGGCGGTGCTCGCCACGAGCAGGGTGATGGAACTGACTGCGAAATGCATTCTGGCGTGATTGACAAACCAACAGCAGTTGCTCTTGGGGAAGGTGCATGCTTTTTATTTTCGAGCAACATTCGTATCCCCACCCTATTGGGGAACACAACTCCAAGAAATGTGGAGTAAAAGCTTCGCCCCGCTTGGGAAGCTTGTACGATAGATAACGATCTTCACTGTGTGACTGGATGAGCCGATCCTGTAATTGCGATACAATCAAAAGGATATACTAGTCTTCTTCATGTTACATCTGACGCTGCGAATGGACCCTGCTAACCCACTGCCCTCCGCCGGACGTCCGACTTCTCGACAGACATGAGAGTGGGATCGATTATTGCATGATATTGAACCAATAGAATACCTGCTGTTGTCTTGGATGCAGGGAACGAGATATATTTCTCTGCACAGTGGACTAGAATGTATTATAGAGCAGTGTTGATGCTCAGGATACATTGAATGGATGGTCATACAGTTTAATGTGCTAGCATTACAGCATAGCTGGTCTCATAGCTGGTCTCGTAGCCTACCAGTTTGAAGCAGTCCATGGTTATTGATCAAGGACTGGAGATTCAAGCTATTATGATTGACCCTTTCTCCTGACTGGAAACATGAAGTACAACTCTCGTTGATCTGATGTTTTCTAGGCGACGTTGAGCAATATATATTTTGGTTCCTCGTTGAGCCAGTCGGTCATTTCTTACTGGGCCATGGGCCTGAGAATTCTAATAGTTGCATCCAGATGAAACCGCAGGGTTTGATAAACAGACCAGGGTGAGAACTCGAAGCTGGCTTGGAACTTCATTAGATTGGGAGTACTCCGTACGGAGGAAAGACTCTCATAGGAGGCCTCATTGTCTGATTCATGAGAGATTTGTTGCTGCCTGTGCCACTCAGCCAATCAGACAGAGACATCGGAACTTCGGAAGCCGGCGGGTGGGCATTTGATGCCTCAGGCTTCTCCCCCGGCACGGGCGGGTATTCCCGTATTCCCACCTCCCAAACCCAAACTCCCCTCGTCCATTTCCATCGTCCATCACTTTGCTTATCCACCACAGCATCTTAATCTCTCCTCCACAATCTCGGTTGGTGTCTCATTATGCCGCGATGGAAACGCAAAGGGAAACCTTTGACGAGCGCAAATGACCCACAAGCTGTATCGACAACAGCAGGCGAGGACGGACGGAGCCCATCGGAATCTCACTCGATCGCTCTTAGCTCTCTTCGAGCAGTCTCCAGTGAGATCTACACTGCAACTGAAGCGCAGAGACTCGCAAAGCAGCACGCCGAATTTGGTCCCCTCGGCGACCCGTCGCATCTCTATGTGAGCAAACACAGCGGGGGCGAGATCCCCGACCCGGTCCTCGACGAGCCGCCGTACTTTACCGCTTTCACGACCTACATCAGCTTCCTCATTTTGATCTTCCTCGGCCACTTCCATGACTTTTGCGACAAGTACTTCCGATCTCACACCTACAAGCACCTCCGCCCGCAAAATGGCTATGCCTCGTTGTACAGTGATTTCGAGAGCTTCTATACACGACGCATGAAGCGGCGGATCAATGACTGTTTCGAGCGACCGACCACCGGGGTTCCAGGAAGATATATCACTCTGTTGGATCAGCAGTCGAATGACAACCTCCATTTCCGGCTCACAGGGACGACCACGGACACGTTGAACCTTAGCTCATACAACTATCTGGGATTCGCTCAGTCCGAAGGTCCCTGTTCTGATCTCGCCGAAGAAACGATTCGGCAAAATGGGATCACTATGGCCGGCTCGGTTGCCGAACCCGGCACCCCACAGCTTCATGCGGAGGTCGAGCAACAGGTTGCCCGGTTCGTGGGCAAGGAGGATGCGATTGTTTTCTCCATGGGCTTTGTAACCAATGCCACGATTTTCCCCGCCCTCATGGAGAAGGGATGCTTGATTCTCTCGGATGAACTCAACCATGCGTCCATTCGTTTCGGGGCACGTCTCTCAGGAGCTGCCATCCAGGTCTTTTCGCATAACAACATGGCGGATCTGGAGAGACGACTTCGAGAGGCAATCTCCCAAGGCCAACCGCGCACCCACCGGCCCTGGAAGAAGATTCTGGTCTCGGTCGAAGGCCTTTATTCTATGGAAGGTACTATGTGCAATCTGCCTCGCATCTTGGAGCTTAAAAAGCGATATAAATTTTACCTCTTCGTTGACGAAGCGCACTCCATCGGCGCGGTCGGGCCTCGTGGGCGGGGAGTCTGCGATTTCTTCAAGGTCGATCCTGCCGAGGTCGATATCCTCATGGGTACATTTACCAAGTCGTTTGGTGCCAATGGTGGGTATATCGCGGCAGACAAGGCCCTCATTAAGAAACTCCGAGCCACAAACGCTGGACAAGTCTTCGGCGAGGCTCCTGCTCCCGCTGTCCTGGCACAGATTTCCTCCTCCTTGCGACTGATCGCCGATGAGGATCCCCTACACCCAGGCCAGGGACTTGAACGCGTACAAAGGCTTGGGTTCAATTCGCGGTATTTGCGACTGGGCCTAAAACGGCTTGGTTTCATAGTCTACGGACATGATGATTCGCCCATTGTGCCGCTAATGCTGTACAACCCAGCCAAGATGCCGGCATTCTCCCATGAGATGCTACGACGGAAGATCTCGGTCGTGGTGGTGACCTATCCAGCCACCCCACTGGAGCTCTCTCGGGCCCGACTCTGTGTTTCTGCTGCTCACACAAAGGATGACCTGGACCACATACTCCGAGTCTGTGACGAGATCGGCAATACTTTGGGTTTAAAATATTCCACAGGCGTGGCTGGAGGATTAAGAGAACCGCTGCCGCCGGGACTGAGTGCTAGAGATGCCCGGAAACTAATCAGTCCCCCACGCTGGAACGTAGAAGAGGTCATTGAGCGAGGTGCTCGAGATGTACACAATCCTCTCTATTGACCATGGTGTTGGAGGGAGTAAATAAGTAAACACCAGCATACAAGCATAATGTGTAATCTCTAGATTTATGATATTTAGATACTAATAACGAGGACATGACAAACAATATTACTTATCTTCTGGCGCCAGGGGACTTCAACTTGGTCATTTACGCTCAGCCAAGGGCACCACCTCATAATCCTCGCTAATGAAGGCAGCCAGCGCCTCCAATGCAGCTTCCAAAGCCTGAGTACTTTGCCCAAAGCCCAGTCGGACATAACCTTTAAACTTCTCTCCAAAGCACTTTTGCCCCGGCACGAGTAACACACCCTTCTTTTCGAGAAGAAGGATACAGAGTTCAAGATCATCGATAGGGACGCCATTTCGGCTAAATTTGACAAACCCGACTGGTCCAGCGACTGGACGAACCCACTCGCAGACCGAAGAATGCTGGTCAATGAATGACTGCACAATCTCGAGGTTGTGCTTGGCAAGACCTAGGTTGCGTTTCATCAACTCCCGCAGACGAACAGGCTCGAGGGCCATAGCAGCAATTCGCTCGTCGATCTGGCTAACTGTGATAACCGTATAGGAGCGCGCATTGAGACAGAGATCGAGAATGGAAGAGCTGTGAGAAGCTATCCAGCCCACGCGAATCCCGGCGAGGGAAAAGGTCTTGGAGAGCGAGCACGTCACCACTGATTTCTCATACCCAAATGAGAGCAGGGAAGGGGGATATTCGGGGTCCGTCGGCGAGGTCGAATGGAACAGGGCGCGATAGATCTCATCGCTGAAGATGGTGATGGAGTGTCGGCGGGCCAGGTCGACAATCTTACCAAGAGTTGACTTGGTAATGATGGCGCCTGTGGGATTCTGGGGGTTGCTGGAGGAGAAAGAGTGTCAAATGAATAGACTGGACCTCTCAAAGAGAGGAGACCGCTTACTTCAAGACGATCATCTTGGTATTGGGCCGGATGAGACGCTCCAGTTCGTCCAAATCAAGCTGCCAGTGATTATTCTCGCTTGCTTGCCAGAGACTCACCTCAGCACCCAGACAGGATGGTAGAGAGTATAACTGAGGGTAAGTTGGATGTTGGACAATGACATGATCTCCGGGTCCGACCAGGGCAAAGAACACGATAAAGTTTGCCAGCGATGCACCAGGTGTGGTGATGATGTTGCTGGGAGATATGACAGCCTCTGATTCACTGCCGTACAATGCAGCTATATTCATGCGCAGCTTCTCGAGGCCCGTAAAAGATGGACCATAGTTCATTGGCAGTGACAGAGTCGTGGCCAAGGGGTTATCAACATGTTCATCTGGGTTGGTACCTAGCGAGCCGAGCTCCTGGATAGTGACAGGAAGGGAATATGAATGGGCCAGATTGTGTCTCGCTCCAGGACTGCGAGTCAGAATCCACTATTGCGCTCTAAATCAGTGGGTTGTATCACTGCTCGAGCTTTGCACCTTCTTACATGATCAATCTCAAATGTATCGAGTTTCACCATTGTGAATATTGTGATGTTGAATTATTAGTGTTTTACTGAAAAACTTGAAAGCAGAGCTGTAAGGACGATGATATATCCTGTATTTCATGCATATACCCTAGTTAGGCTACCCTTTGTATTGATATTCTGACTCATCCTTGTCTCTCACAGGGCGTGTGTGGATGCCCTTCTAGGTATGGTGGTGCTCCGTAATACGAGAACCACGTATATGCAGTTTGCCTAGGCCAACATTAGCCGTACATGTAATACAGCCATGACCGATGCTCTACATGGAGATGTAGCAGGATCTTCAGATATAAAAATATTTGCAAATAACCCCCCCAGCCCGAGAGGGGTCACGCCGCTCCATCGGCCGGGGTTCACAGTCTTGGTCTTATTCAAGTGGCACTAGTCTTATGGATACCTTTGTGATACTTTGTGATAAAACATAATTTGACGACTATATGATATTCTGCAAATGAAGTCGGGCCCATTCCTCCGCAGTCAAAGCATGGATCCCAGCCTGACAATTCCACGTCTCGGACAAATCCCACGCTACACCACGCCCTTCACCAAAAACGATCTGATATTTGAACAAGGTGTTGTCAGGGTCCCTTGCAAGGTCAGCCCGAGCAGCCTCCACAGTTCTTATATGCCTCGTAAATTTGCGTCCGGTGATCCTCTCCACTAACTGCGCCAGCTGTTCATAAGTCAAGGTATCTCCAGCCACATAGATCGGCTTGTTACCGAAGACCGAGTCAGCTCTTGAGCCAAGCACAACCTCAGCAGTAATCTTGCCGATATCCTCCGGTGCTGTTACAGACACCTTGTTATCAAGGCTTCCAAGGGCCGCTATGGTATCATCCTTGAAGTTGACGACACCAAACCAAGGTTCAAACAAGAAACTAGTGAACATGCCGGTCGATATGATCACCCACTTCGTCCGGTTCTGGGAGCGCAGCAGATCCCGCACATCAAGCTGCTCATCGAATAGATCTTGCGCGGATCCCCGTCCGATAATATCGTAATCGACTCCAAATTGCCAGGGCACGTATCGCGGAACTTGAGCCGCCCGAACAGCACGCGCAAGTTTGAGCTGAGTGCCAGAGCCAGCTGCAAAGCCGGTACAGCTGATGATTGTGTCGTATTCACCAAAGATGTTGGAGAGGTGCTTTTCGGAATCTTTGGCAATGTCACCAGGAATAAGTTGCACATTCAGATTGCGCAGTTCCTCGAGTTCCTTGACTTTGTTCGGATGGGTGGATGCGATGCTCGAGGGCCGTAGTAAAACAGCAATAGTTGCGCCACCTTGATTAGGGTGCTGAGCAAGATAGTGTAAGACTTGGTTACCCAGCTCGCCTGCGCCGATAACGAGGATCTTCGCAGGCCCAGACATGCTGTACAAGTAGCAAAAAGGTTCTATTTCTCAGTTTGCTAAACCAAGCCCTCATATACGGAGAAGCTGTTGTGATATTTATAACTATGTACTGGCCATGTCAGCCTCGGACTTAAGTGGTTACATCCATGATTACACTCCTTTGTCCCCACGGGCCAAAAGTTCACAGGTCAGTACATTAGCTAATTGCATTGGCAATAACAGGCCACCTGAGTCAGATGCAAGTTATGCAACAAATCTTCTTCTTAGTTAACATTTCTTGGAGTTTTGATTGGTAAGCAAGACGCTCATTCGGAGACTTTTGCTAAAAGTTACTCCATCTCCCAATGAGATTCCCCGGGATACAAAAAAGGTTTAGAGGCACAAGATACAGCCCCCCTTGCTTTAATCGAACCGCCACACTTAAAAGTATGGGGGCCGATGTCATTATTATGAACAAGCTAATCTAGCAGGTAGCCATTGCACCATGGTCGACGCTGTCGAAGCATGGTATTTGTATCAGCTCCAAATTTGCCCTTCTCAGTATGAGGGAAGTGTAAGCTTCCAAATGACGGATCTAGTAGCAAAAGGAATGCTCCAATGCCTCGATAATATTGTCCAATTATCCTAGGCCCGCCGATACATAGATAGACAAAGCTTAGCGGTTTATACGAACGGAACCAATCAAGCTAAGAAAGATTGTTATGTATTCTTAGCGGCGCCCTCTCAAGTCCGCTGAGCCTATCTTATACAAAGTGTATCACTGTTAAGCCATGACATGAATATGGTCTTGCTCCGCACAGAACATTGATTTCTTCGTCAATGGTCGTCGCAGAATGGATTAAACGAAGGAAGCTCTCTTTTCTTTACAGGAGCCGTTTTCAGGGTAATGGAACAATTTATTCTGTCCAATTTCCTTCCTCAATAACGTTCTAACTCCCATACTTACGAGAAGAGGCAATATCTGACAGGAGCGAGACACACAGACAGCCCCTCAGATTGCAGAATAAGAAACAGCAGATGGCCTCATACGAGTCCAACCTAACAAAGCAACACCAGCCCTAGAGAGTAGCCAGTGTGCTATTAACAGCCAGGTTCGCGGTTGCAATCTCCGGGTATTGTGCCTTGGGGTTGAAATTCAGACGCCTTGCATATTCACGCTCAAAGATAAGGCAGTGGGTTGATCCACCACTATGGAATGCCCCAATGACATCTCCCTTTGTAATCGTGCACCCTTCAGCAGTGCTATCCTCCCACTGGCAGGTGGATACCTCAGACATCCCAACCGGTACGAAGCCCACCAACCCAATCTGTGAGCCATTTGGGACATTTGTGTCAACAATAAGAACACCCCGTGCTGCTATGTGGGTGATATAACGTTGCGACATATCTGGGCCAGCTGGATCAGGTCCACTCGAGCCTCCGAATCCTGAAGCAGCTGTTTCGGCAAAGTATGTTCCATCGATAAGGGATCGGTATACAACCGTGCCGTTGACAGGAGCATTCCAGCAGTGGTAGGAGTCTGCACTCAGGAAGGCCTGATACACAGTACCGCCGACAAATTTGTCAACATACTGGCTGACTGTATCATCCTGCGTGGCTCCTAGCATATCATGCAGCGAATATGGCATGCCCTTAAGCCAGAAGGTAGTGCGGCCCGAGACGTCGGTGTCAAACGAAAGAGGGAATGATTCGCAAGCATTGACAAGCGCCCCGTCTCCTACAGGACGAACACCGGCCTTAAACTTGCGCGTAAAGAATGCGTCCCAATGAGGGTAGTTGAAGAAGTTTTCCTGCGTGCCGCCCGCGGGGTGTTCGAATAGTTCTGTAAACTTCTTCTTACTACCGGGGGTAGCGTCATTTGCCTTCTTCTCCAACTGTTGGACTGCTATGTCTGAGCTCCAACCAGCATCGATCAGTGCTTGGTTGCCACCACCCTCCTGCCCGGTCCTTCCCTTGGGATTGCTGAGGAACTCATTCCATTTATTCAAGATCGCTTTCAGAGACTCATTTACTCTGGGATCAAGGAAGAATTGACGACCACTCTCCGTCCCCATCGGCCAGTCAACGATGACGTTGAATGGGAACCCAATAAGACCGCTGGGTACGTCGGGGTCGTTTACCAAAAAGTACTCTGGCACTTCAGTCAAAAGGGTATTGAAGAGATATAACATGGTTTTGTAGTTTCGAACTTGTTTCTTGAGTGTGGTTGGGTCCCTATCGTATGGGGCCTTTTCAGGGACCTCGTCAAACATGGAATGGGCAAGCATATAGAGGGTTGAATTGTTTTCAATTAGGTTCCTCAATGCGTCGACAGGGTTCTCCTGGCCATCTCTCAACTTCCGGGGAATTTCTGGCTTCGCCTTGTCCAGAAGGTGAGATAGCCAGGCTCGGCGAAGCCTGACGTCCTCAGGCATCCAGTGGCCGTAGCCATGAGTGGCACTCCCGGTTGCGAGTCCACCCAGGCTGGGCTTCGCATACGTGGATAGGTAGAATTTTTGCATTTTTTGATGTTATCGTATCCGTTTTGAATGAATGGTGCAAGGGAGAACGTGTTGGTGTTTGAGATCTAGAACAGACCGAATTGTTTGCCTTGACTAGGTTGTTCTTATACTTCGATTTCCCAGTATACAAGTACGTATTACATCAATTCTAACCTATGGTTACACGTACTTTTGCAAATGGTGAACCCTTTGATTGATGACGTTTGCATGCAGGACACGTAACGTCGTATGCACGAAGTCGCATCTTCCCTACATTTCAGCTGAAACCAAGGTAGCCCTCGTAGATGGCACGACCGGCCTATGAACCGCGTAATATTACGGAGCAGGGACTCGATTTGCAGGAGATTGCTCAGGGTCTCTGTGAGTTTCAAACCATGGTTATCTCTGTTTAAGATGCATCCTAACTGACTTGAACTCCATCCTTAGCCTAGAACTTTACTTTCATTTTAGGCTTGTATACTTTCCCATGGATCACAGACATTGAACGCTCCAAGCTTAGATTACTGTGTCTAGAACAGGTCTATGAAATCTCTCTATAACTTAGCGTAGCGTTTCCCCACAACGACTGATTACCTTTCCCCAGAAGAGCTAATTGGTGGCCAGCAGGGCAGTGTCTACATTATGCAAGCATCCCAACATATGCTACGTCACATCGGCCAGTTCAGCTAGTCATGAGCGTGATGGGGGTTGTTGTTTTCACAGTAGTGTGGGAAAAGAGGGGTGGATGACCAACATTAAGATTTCTTTTTAACATGCTGAACACCGCGAACCGGCCTGGAGAGCCAGAAAAGCAAATGACTGGAGGAAGCACGGTGCTTGTGACGCCACAACGCTACAGCTACTCACCTTCAGCAGGAAACGGTGGCGTCAGAGTCACTCGCTGAGTTCAGCAGTTGGCCAGGGAGGCGTTATACACCATATCACTTGATAGTTCTCAGCGCATCTCTGTTCTGCGATCCGGTCCGGAACGGCAGGGGAATCGTTCATTTTGGCCAGATGCAGTATTATCATGCAGTGTGATCAGGTTTATTACCACCAGTAGATATGTACCCCAGAAGCGCTGTGGAGCTTTTTACCAATATCAAAAGTCCGCTCATCCCTTGGAGATCGGCAACAACGCAAGATCCGCCAAGAATGCTAAGGTAGTCCGTATTGCCAGCATTTACATCCCTTTTTGTGGACAGGAGGGTCCAATTGTCGTCCCCGATCCCCATCTAACCGAACCTTGCCGTGCAGTATTCTCCAGTAGGTAGCTCAGTGTCGTCAGGAACGTTGATGCTGAACTATTTGCATGAAATAGGATAGCATGTACTGATCAATTGTGAATCAGCCCCGGATCCCTGCATCGCGCTGCAGCCTAAGACACCTGTCAGTTATCGCCTTTTGATGAGGTGATTGTGGGGGTGGCAATAGAAGTCTTATTGAGTCCTTTTAGAGCATAATGAATGCCATTTCTGGATAGGGACAAAGTAACTCATGGATTGGGAGAAAGCAATGCAAATAAACTGGTCGATCCCTGCCGCTTCTGGCCTTGCCCACTCTGCATGGAGGTCATTCCTGCGATCTGACTTGACCATTGAGAGTACCAAGCATGCTTTCCGTTAGGGAATACATTATTCTTCCTCCCCCGATCACACAAATGGACATTCGCTTTTGCCAGTATTTCTAAGATTGATGGCAAGAAGACACAATCCACTTTGACTTCGCTGCTTGAGGTGAGAGTAGCATGAGGTAATTGCTCATACTGTGTAATATTAAAGGAATGCGGGATATCATTACCTACAGGAATAAGGGCGGAAGGGACGGGACGAGCCACTTTTTCAGCTCCACCACTGCGAATTCTCCAGCTGCTGCAGCTTTCATTATGCATAGTAGTGGCACTAGTGACTAATATCATGTCCAGTAACTAACTAACTAGACATGAAGTTTGCTGGCTAGTCTTCCTTAGCCTACCACTGATCTCCACACAGCAGTAGATCTTAGATATGTGAGAGTAGTGTTCTCAATTCTCTTTGACTGGTAGTTTTCAGTTGTTGCAAATTTGTGTTTTTTTAGAGTAAGACTTATCACTCAACCACACATATCTTAGAATGTTTGTTCCCCTCGCCCCTCCCATGGATATATCAAGCTCCTAGAGTCCCACGATCACTTCCAAACCAAATGCCAAGGCATACCAGTCGATCAACTGCGGGCAACTGTTGTGTAACATTATATATATGTAGCATCTATGCATTTCAGCAATCACACAATCACATACCGTGGCTCCTAGGAATCCTGAAACTATTAATTGATGCAGCCAAGATATGCAGGCAAAAAGATATTCCCTATTGAGGAACCAGCTTGGATGCTAATTACCTCATTGCTCCTCTTCTGGTGCTTTTCCAGATATTTTTCTGGTATTTTTAACTAATCTGGTCAATGTCATCATTTCACGTAGCATTGAGGTCTTGATACCTGAATTCAACTTTTCTTCTTAGTCTGATCAAGGTGATAAGGGCTAGATTCAGTCCTGGCTGTCTATATATCGGCCCCTATTCCCTGGCTATGTTCCTGAATTCGGATTCATCTTCAGATATTTAGATTTGAATCTTCAGGGCCTTCGACCTTTATTTTCTGTCCCAGTCTCTGTAGCAATTGCCTATTTGAGCAACACGATTTGCATTTTCTGTCCTTAATTCTCCCTTAAACCTTACCATGGGGGTCATTCCGCGCTTGCTTGTCTTAATAGGCGGACTGCTCCCGGCCATTATCGCAGCGGTTGAGCCACGGATACCGTTTTTCCCATCGTTAGACCCATTCTATACGCCGAAGGATGGGTCTTGGGAGGAACTGGACCCTGGAACAATCATAGACCACCGCCAAGTGCATATCAATTCACTCCGTTACGGCATCCCATCTACCGCCACAGCATATCAACTGCTATATGTCACCAAGGACCTGAACAACAACGCAAACCACTCAGTCACAACGATAGTCATCCCCAAAAACGCAAAGAAAGACCGACTTCTATCCGTGCAGCCCGCCTATGACTCGCCAGACATCAATTGCTCTCCATCATACGGGCTCCAGGTCGGGGCGGTCGGCCCCTCCCTATCCTGGAACATGATGGATTTATCCTTCGTACAACCGTTCGTACGAGACGACGGTCCAGTTCTGAATATTCCTGACTACGAGGGGTGGAACGCTGCCTTCACCGTGGGCCCGCAGACAGCCTACCACGTACTCGATTCGATCCGTGCGGCATTCAACTTCAAGGACAAAATTGGCCTCCAGCCTAATGCCAGAACGGTACTGTACGGGTTCTCCGGTGGCGCGTATGCTACCGAATGGGCTTGCGAGATGCAGCCCAGTTATGCCCCGGATCTGACCCAGATTGTGGGTGCTGCCATGGGCGGTCCTCCTCCCAACATTACGAACACCTACATTTACTGTAATGGGGGAGATTGGGCAGAGCTGAACGTGTGGGCAGTGCTGGGCATGATGAACGCTATCCCCGAGATAAAAGAATACATCGATAAGGATCTGCTGGACGAGCACCGCGAGGAGTTCTATGGTCCTATGAGACGCTGTAGTCGTCACTTTGGCGTGGAAGAAGTTCCCCCGTCTCTGGCGTTCAGGAACATCTCCTCCTTTTTCAAGCACGGAGACCACTTCTTGTATAAGTTCCGTGAGACGCTGGACCGGTTTGGCGTTATGGGGAAGACTGGGGCCCCCAAGTTCCCAATGTATATCTACCAAGGAACAAAGGACGAGATCGTGCACCCGATCGGAGTTACGAATCAGCTTGTGCGGGACCTCTGCGAGAAGGGTGGCAATGTACGCTACGTCCAATACCCTTGCACAGACCATATGAATACCTTGATTAAAGGGGGAACTGCTGTCTGGATCTGGATTGGGAATCTCCTATCTGGCCTCCCTACGTGGCCGGGATGTCAGTATCGGGACTTGAATCCGCCGATCGATGGATCTGATGATGGCTGCCCGAAAGACGGGGAAGAAGTCCTCGCGATGGATGAGTATTATCCACAGTTGGAAGCTTTCGCACGGGACGAGCTGAAGTGACCTAGCAATGGCGGAGTGCATGTTTACCATGTAAAATAGTCCAGGAGGGAAATGCAGTGTTTTATAACCTCCACCTCATATAACGAACCTAGAACTATTTGATTCCTAATTGTAAGCTTTATACAGGCATTGATCTAGTAGTGTTGAAGTAGAGTGATATCACATATACTATCTACGCATCTGAAATGCCTAGCATACACAGCAAGATTATCCAGCTGTTGCCTTTCAAAAGTCCAAGTCTCTGACCGCTCGACAAGCGCATGGCCGTCCATGGGAGAGCCACGCAACGAATATAGCATCACATCCCGCAATAAAAGTCCCAATTTTTGGACACGGCGTGGATCTGGCCTTATGTTACACTTAATCGGCTTCGTGAAAGATTACCTTTGCGCCTCCATTGTATTGAACAGCTCATACCCTTCAACAGCCCCGAGACCGTGGCAAGACTGTGTTTACCATAAAGCTATTGCGATCAGTGATGATCACTTGAAAAGGATGAGACGGAATTCGCAGCCATGCACATGTTGCTTTCTTGGTAGAGCCTCCAGTGCTTGGGGAGCAGACGATCTTACTAGGCATCCTCCTAAGAAATAGTTGTGCCACAGCCATAACATTGAGATACAACTAAATTTTATACAACATCAAAGAAGTGCCATTCAGAGCATGTAACGTTTCTCTACCATTAAAGCCATCCTCAGAGCACCCATCCGCCAGTTGCTAGAGCTCAGTTGACAAGAGGAGCCCTTGGCACCTGTAACGAGTCCCCTTAGCGTTTGCTGCTGCCATACCAGCAGCCGCAACTGCCTTGATTTGAGGTGCTTGAGTATTGATTGCAACGGCGGAGAAGATCCTTACAGTACTCGATGCGTGATTGTTCACCTCACCTAATCAGGAAATATAGCATTCATTATATGGACTTTGGGGCAAGATGCTCAAAACGCTCTGCACCAATCAGCTCCTGTCACCGCTCTATTCCCTTTCGAACCCTCTCGGCGGGCCGCTTGCATGGAATTCATCAGATATTGCTTTGTTTTCGAGATGCAAATGTGCCCAAATGGGCTTCAGTCTGGGTCTCAGAGGCTGGCTAAACAAATGTGGAGATCGCCCTTCCCTACCTGATATCTTGTCCAGAATAGCCGTAAGTTCGAAAGAGGGAACAGAGGTCTGTTGATAAGAGCTGCATTCAACTAGTATTGCTTCCGACATTAGTGGTATATGAGTGCTAGGATGCTTATACGCACCATTTTCAGGGATCTATTTATTGATTAATACCTAATATACTGTACTGTTGCACTGATCTAATTTGCGGGTTCATGACGGAATACCACTATTAAAACATGTTCTGCCGCATTATGCACAACGCCCATTCAAGTATGAAACCAGAAGATGACGATTCAAAAACAGAGTTACATATGCAAACACCCTCTCCGTCTGGCAAGCCAGATCTGGGGTCCGTGGGCGGGTCGGCCCTCGCCGGCCAGCCTGATGCAGGATGTTCTTTTGGCCATCTTTGCTGAGAGATGTGCAACTTAGCCGGTATGAGAAATAGTTATGTTGTTCCAGGAGGCTTGTGTGCATGGTGCTATATTCTAACCACTCATGCTAACGAGGGAAACACCGTCCTATCTATGCCACTGAGTTCTATTCATGTTCCCAAATTCAAGTCACTGGCGTGATCGTAATGAGGGGGTGGTTGTTCCTACCTTGATTTGGCTACAGAGATACAATACCCTTTAGTTGACATGCAATGGTAGCAAAGGACTAGGGAAATAGCAATCATTAGCATATAAAGGTTTGGAGATTACCAATGATCAATTACTGTATCCGAGCAGAGTTACGCTGGATTGAACCATTTTTCGGGCCATGATCCAGATGGTGTCTAAGTGGATGTATATTGTAGCCCAACAATACCGTTCTCTGGTTGTATACACCACAGGCATATTCGGCTGAACGCTATCGAGATCCACTAGACCATCATCCTATCACAATCCAAATCCAAATCCAGCTAATGCCTAGGCCGTTTTCATTGTAATTCCAGTGTAGACGTCGCCACTGCTGTCAGCATGGTACACACCGAACACTACTCTCCCCTTGAGGTCCGTCTCTGGCAACGCATATAGATCGTAGTCATCCTTCCCAAACCGATTCATCCTAACCCCTGGTGGCCAGTGGCAATAAGGCTTTTTCCGCTTTGCAAAGTAATCGCTGCTTAGTGCATACTCTGTGGTCCCCTCCGCCTGTATTCCAGCGCGTTCAAGCGCCAGTCTATAGACAACCAGAATGTGCTCTGCTCCATTGTGTCCGAGTTCATGAAAGTCCTTGTAATTTCGATGCCATGCGCTGATTGACCGAAGGTTTGGAAAGCTCTGGGGGTTAAAATCACGAAACATGTTCTGGAAGTCCAGCGTATCCGCTCCTGGAGGGCAGCGAGGAGCCAGGATTACAACGTCCTGAATGGAAGCGGGAAGGGTCTGCGCGAACGGGAGCCATCCGTTTCCTTCAAGATTGCTAAACAGATCAATGTCAAGGGTGAGCCGCTCTAGCCGGGTGAATTCATTCCATCTCCAGTTTGTTGTTGGCGGCGCGGTTGGGTTGATCGACATATAGGGACGGTATGGCTCCAGGCAAGGTTCGTGGCGACAGCCACATATGGAACCGTACTCCATGAGTTCGATGTGGAGGTGTCGTAAGCTAAACTTGGCATGGGTAAGCAATGCTGTACACACGGCCTCAATACTCATGTGGGGTAGAGGGTTTCGATATTGTACATCTCCAAGGCGTTGGCCAAATACCTCTGGCGTGTGGAAGACCATATATTTGAATTGCTTCAGGCTGGAACATCCATCAATAATCCTGGACAAGGCGCGACCGGAGATGTTTCCCCGATCCACAACGACTGATTCCAGCCCGGAGTTTGCGGGTGGCAGGGGATACGCCGGGTCCATTTCATCGTCCCAGTCATAGGTGATGGAGCTTTCCGCACTCACATCTTCCTGCCAAACTGGCTGTGAGTAGTAATCCCAGAACGAGAGGTTTTTAAGAGCTGGCAATCGAGCCAACGCAGTTAAGAGGCGGATAATCTGCTGAAAGTAATCATCGCTGAGAACTGCCTGTAAACGTTGCTCTCGTCTATCCTCACTACTTTCGGATCCATACGATTCATCGTCGCCTTCCTCCTCGTCGCGGTCATAAGATAGGAAGTTGACTCGCACGTCAGTCAAACACGACAAGGGTTGATCCTGGAGTCCGCTATGAGACCTTGTTGCCAGCCTACTCACGGCGCGAGGGACATAGGGAAGGATAGTATCGTAGGCGTTCAACTCCAGCTCCATAGTCTTCAGCTCTGTCAGCTGCCCAAGGGCAAGTCCCAGTGCAGCTCCCCCAGTCCCAGTGGCCACTGCATGCATCCAGTCACACACCTCTTCATCCTCAACGATGCGTGATGCTTGAACCAGCCGTCTAATCCACTTTAAACTCAAATCCCAGGTCAAGCATAGGTGCTGTGGCCAATCGAAGGACTCCGGGGCGAGTTCCTCGACGTACGGGGCCAAGCGGGGACTTTGGGCGATCTCGAGCAACAATCGCGGAGCACCATTGCTAAAGGCCTCATTCGTTCTGCACCGGCGGATGTTTGATGGAGTTAAAGAGCAGAGGACTTCAGATTGCCATTTTCTGTATTTCTTGTGTTCTCGCAGGTGGTTGCGGCAGAGTTCCTGAAGATATTTACAGCTCGATGAGAAGGAGGGCAGGTCCTTTGGGGAAATGAAGTCTATAACTTTCAACTGTAGCTCATATGGAAGTAGTAAGAGCATGGCGGTGGGAAGACACTGCAGGAAAAGCGTTCTTCATGGATCCGTGACGACGAGCGCATTACCCTGAGAAAAAAGCCTTGTGTCTCCACCCCCACGCTTGCTACGGCGGACTGTTTCTACAAAATGGACTTTGGGATTTTGCTAACTGTTTGCTGCATGTATTACCTATTACAGCAGCGCACTGAAGCGAGTAAGATATATATTTCCATGGAGTTTGTAAATAGAATATCCCCTAAGCAAGTATGGGAATTATGAGGCGTGAAGTTAAGGTATATATGCTGATTCTCAACTACACAGAACAAGCAAGCTTAAGAATTATTTGTGTATGTTACTGCCTAGTCACCCCATTGTATGGAGATTTTCTATGTCCATAACTTCAATAGTTATACTATGACGATTGAAATTATAGACACGTGACCAAATGTAACTATCAGCGTGTAACCGTGGGTCTTGAGGACTAGGTATCGCACAGAATCATTTTTCGCGCCTGTGCAGTTCTAAACTTTTGATACAGGCTCGAGCTCTCTTCGTAGAGTCCTCCATGATTTCAGTCCCCTCATTGCAGCAGTCTCTGGTTGACTGCGCCTATCCCTCATGCCGCGGTCAAAGATCTCCATCGACAGCCAGCCTTTGAAACCTATCCCGAGGATCCAAGCTTCGGCAATTTCGGTGATAGGCAGATAGGCGCCATGGTCATGCTCCAAAGGAAATGGTCGTGCATGTTTGGACCAAGTAAATTGCGGCGCCTCCCCTTCGACATACCACGGGTGACCCTTGGAGAAGGGAGGATCGAATCTTTCGCCATCAGACAGCTGGAGAAAGAATATCTTCTCAACGGGACACTTGGAAACAAAGCGGTTGAGTGATTCACGAAGGGATTTGTCCGAGTCAGGAAAGCGCCCCGACGCGGCGAAAGGGTCAGCCCATAGCTTCGTAGCTTCATGAAACGTATCTAGACATAGCCCGAAGTTTGGGCGATTGACTTCGTTGACATATTGCAAAGCGACCTCCCATGTGGAACAGTGTGTTCCCCAGGACAAATACTCATATGCAATTGATACAACCGGCTGCTCCGCGCTTCCGATATCAGCCAACTGCTTTAGCTCACTGATGACCACGTCTTTGTCGCCGATAGCGTCTGGTTTGTAATTTGAAGGAACCTGCAAATATGACGCGTTAAGGACTCTAGCGACCCTAACCCAATGTCTGGCGTTCTGTAATCTGTCACTAAGTGGCGATCTGTCTCCTTCGTAATTCTCGAAGGGGGCCAAAGAGAGAATGTCTAAGTTGAGTTTTTGGCATATCAAGCGGATCTGCTCAGCGCCCTCGAGAATCGAAATGTGTTGAGCTTGGGAAAATGCTTCCAACTCGAAATAGACAATTTCAATGCCTTTGTATCCGGCTTCTGCCGCAGCCTGGATTTTGTGGTCCAGGTGGTGAGAAGGATGTTGGCCCAGAGATAAGCTGGCGATAGCCAATTTGTTCGAGAGCATGATGTGGGCGTCTGGGCAGGGATAATGACAGAATTTCGGCTGTTAATATAAAAGAAGTAAAGAAGCAAAGCAGAACTCTCATTAAAGCTACACGCGATATTTATAGCAGGGAGCAAATGCGGGGTGGGTTCGGATTCTGTTCTCCGCAGGGCAGATGAGACAGAGACCAGTTGATCTTTCGACTATATGACTCTCAAAAGCGAAGTCACATAGGACCCGAACATTAAGGTTCAGATTTTATCAAAGGCATCTGTTAGGGTACAGGCGTCCTACATGAACAGGTTCTTTCACTTTTCCTCACATTGTTGGTGTCAAATTTGCGGTTGTCCTTCTCATGATTTTCTGTCACCAGAGGTTGGATCATTTTCAAGGCCTGAAATGACGCTGTCTTCTCAAACCCACTCAGAATGCTTTCAAATGGCTGCTCCTGGAAAGCGTTTTCCGCATCCTGCTACTGATTCAAGAACGATGGATCCTACCCTATAAATTTAGCGCAATGTTCGAGGCGAGCTCTGTTGAATCATCACTCCCCTCTGAAGTGTTATTCCATATTACGCTGACAATCAAGTGTTTTCAAAATGGTATCCGCTGTCGTTCATCCAGCTTCGACAGATATTGAAGCCACTTCCAACGATATCGACGCCGTCAATGTCCTCAAGGCAAACGCGCAGCAAGCCGCAAAGGACCTGTACCAAGAGTCTGAATTTGACATAACCAAAGCAAGACGACTTTCCGCCTGTTCAACGATGCTTGTGACCGAGTCAGGAATTTCTATGCTCAGCAGCACATCCTACAAACGGTGGCCTTCAAGTGAAGGCCCGTAATGACTTCCATAATAAGACCCGCGCACGTATGACTGTTTCAGAAGCAAATGAACAGGTTCATTGATGAATGTGACCCCGACACTAAAGAATCCTAAATGACACACCTGCTCTAGTCCGCTGAAGCCATCCGCAAAGAGGGCAAGCCACGCTGAATGCAACTTGTTGGGTTGATTAATGATCTTGGCCAGCTCCTTTTCTTCTTCGGTGCTCAGGGCCAATGGGACGTTGTGGGAGACACCTTTCCCGTCGGGGGTGCGTTTGATGATAGAATCATTTTCGGGAGGGCTTGCTGATTCTGTACCACGCATTTTATCCATGCATCGTGAGGACGCCTATCACGAGTTATGAATGAGCATGACAAGAAGATGCTTGAAGATGTACGGGCCTTTAATCCATATGACTTCAAGAGTGATGAGCTGCCAAATTTTGAAGAGTTGAAAATGAGAATCATTTCTAAATACACCACCTTTCACAGCTGTGTGCTAACGTGAGTCTAGCCGTACTATCTTGAACTTATTGATGAGTATTTCCCAAAGGTTCTGAGATGGTGATAACCCCTCTCCATGAATTTCCCTCTAGGTTTGGAGTGTTTATGTGTGTATAACAGATCCAAAGTATTGCGGCCGCTCAAATGGCCAACAAGGCATCTCAATCTACGCTTTCAGTTCGCTTGCTAGAGATTAGGACCAATTAACCTTCTTGGCAGTATGCTATTGGAGAAATAAGGGGCCAAAAATGATACTGGGCCCAAAAATGATACTCTTTGGTGAGACGAAGTGACGAGATCCGTCATGGAGATTTGACTCACATGTGATATCTAGTCATCGAAGCATTTCCATTAGAAAGCACGGCAGGCGCTGTCGGAAATTATATTCCTGCGCAGCTGCACCGATGGGGAATGGAAAATAATCTATTGGCTGCATAGTGTCACTTCCGCAGCAAATTCTCCAACTATGGGGCCCAATAGGAGGGGTGCTCATGGTATTACATTGATTGGTGCTCGGAGGCCTAACACCGCCCTAACAAGTTGAGTAGATATTCAAGCTCCAATTTGTTAACCGTGCCAACGAAGCTTTTCTCATCGCTTCGACTTCCGCCATCAGGTTCAGAAGATGTGTGTCTATTCCCCATATCCACGATCGATGCAGACTTTGAATTTTGGAGCAATCCGATAGCACGTTCCCCGCAATTTACTGGTTGATATTTACTGTGGTCTTACTCAGTTTGTAGATACATGTTCCTTCAACGACAGGTTCCCAACGTAGATGGATAGAAATACAATAGAGAACAAATCGGAGTCAGCGAACTATTTCTCTTCCAGGATTTTGTCCTTGTCATTTAGATCTTCGTAGTAAGCCCCCATCCAGAGAGTCGCACGCGTAGAGCCGCAAGGCCGATGGTGCCCAGAATAAAGCTCACGGCTGAAAAGACACATGTATAGGTGTAACTGCCCCCGCTGTCGGCGGCAATGGCGCCCCTAATGGGCGGACTCGTCAAGGTTCCCACCGCAGCAAATGCCAGGACAGTACCCATCCGATAACCCAACTCGCTCATTGGTGAGATGGACACAATCAGGACGGGTCCTAGGCCGATTATCGCACCTGAGGTGATGCCAAACAAGGCCGCAAAGGTGATGAGCGCGCCATTACCTCGAGCAGGCAGCCACAATGCCAACACCAGGATAGCCGATAGTGAGGTCATGACGAGCATCACGTTGAAGCGACCGACCTTGTCCGCGATATAGTTGGGCATCGTACGACCAAAGAAACTGGCGCCATTGAGAATAGGAACTAATGACCACGCCATGTGCGACGACATGCCGTAGTGAATGGCTTCAACGGCAATATAATCAAATGGAATGAACAGTCCCCCTAATACGGAACGACTGGTTAGTGATGATGCAACGTGTCTTTCCTCAGTACGCGTGTGCGGTACCCACAGTACATGAAAAAGCTAGCCGTACACAAGATGCCGAAGTTAAGCGCCCGCAACGGTCCGAGATAATGCATCACAGAAAACGGACGTGGTGCGTGTCGGAAATAAGAGGAGATGGTGAGATTAGCGATGACCAGCAGGCCCAGAATCAGAAAGGCGCAGATGCGCATCGTCCAGCCAAAGCCCACCTGCGGCAGCAGATGCTGTACCATCAGCGGGAAAATGACGCCGCCCAATGACGAACCTGCCACCGTCAAACCACCAACGATCCCCCTCTTCTGGCGGAACCAGGTCTGGGGCTGCATTCTCGAAAACATGGTTAGGGGGCAGTTCCTTCTGCAACGGGGATTGGTTTCTTTTGAAACTTATTGCACTCATCGCCGGGGTGAAGATCAGCGAGGAACCAATTCCAGACACCACAGACTGGCTCAGCATAAACTGATAGTACTTGTGGGAGAGACTGGCCATCATCAGTCCAAAGATATGCAAGACCGATCCGATGGCAATAGGCAAGCGCGGACCATAGCTGTCGAACAGCTTGCCCGCCACGGGGGAAGTGAAAAGCATGAAGAAAACTGGAGTTGTCAGCTTGCCAGGAGGAGAGCGCGAGTATATTGCACAGTAACATACATTCCATAGATGTGATCCAAGATACGTCCGAGCTCGAGTAGTCCTTCAACTGGTTCGCTTCGTACTCAGCCTGGAAGAGACCAATACAGTTGACCCAGCCGAAGGAGACAAACAGAGCGACAGATGCGCCAGCGACTGTCAGCCATGCCTGGAGGCCACCGTCCGGGACACTTGCAGGTGGTGGTGTGGCTTTTGAGCCTCTGTTGCAGGCTCGTCGAGGCCTTTCTCCAAACGAGCATCCGACATGGTGAATGAGAAGCGTATTGGTGAGCAGTGGGAGCGTGATCAAGCAGACCGTGGCTGCCTAGATGATTGTGAACCAGTATGGCACCTACGGCAATGGATCTCCATGATCCCTTTTAAAACACAGCTTCTTCTGGCGACCCTCGCTCACGATTCTCGGCAATTTCACCGGAGTTTAGGGTTTCCGGAGTTAAGGTGACCGGCTTAATTAATGATAAAGTTCGGCCCCGGGCCGCCCAACGGTATTTTGGGCCTTGGCCCCCTCATTTCTCCGGCTTCTTCTGACATCTGGCCTTACCTCACTTGCGGTATCGCCTTTCTCTTCCTATCGCATACAGCCCATTAGCGATTATGGCAACGGATCAGGACAATACCTCGCGGACCACGTCTCCACCACGCAAACGTCGCCGGCCCCCCAAGTCCTGTGACCCGTGCCGTCGTCGCAAAGTCCGTTGTGACCGGGAATTTCCTTGCGGCCCATGTCAGCGTGCGAGAACGTCGCTGCAGTGCTTCTACCGCCCCGCAGTCACTGCCGGCAGCCCATCCGCAGACGAATTCTGCAGGCTCACGGCTTCTTGCGTGCCGGAGGGACATACGCCTCCTCCCCAAGCCATTGACCTGCAGACGAAGAGCCGTCCACCTGCACCCATATCGCAATCGCAGCCTCAGGATCAGAATCAATATCAAAACACGATCATCCAGGATCTGCAAAATCGTGTTCGGCGTTTGGAAGAACAGCTTCCCTGCCCTCCGCTCTCTCAAGGCACGACTGGTCCCAATCCTAGCGTCTCTCAAACTCAGGCTCTGCGCCACCTTCACGACCGGGTTCGTGGAGCCGAACAACAGCTGTCTGATGCATCTCGGCCCAGTCCTTCGGTCAATGGATGGACCATACCGCCCACGTTTCCTCGTCTGCGTATCGCCCCGAATAAAACGAAGCTTTTTGGCCCCAGCCACTGGCTGCATACCGCTGAGAAAGTATGGTATATCGGAGTTACTTCCCTCAACCTACAAGAGTCTTGTCGCTGACGAATGTCCAATCACCAGTTTCAAGCTATTGGCAAATTCGACGCCAAAGAAGTAGAACCATCGTTGCAGGACGTGGATACCAGATCGGAGTTCGCCAGCATCTTCAAGGACTGTCGGCAACTTCGCCAGGCCATCAAGGACCAAGAGTCGGTTCGACTCAACCATCCAGTTCCGGACTTGCTGGGCACGCTCCCCGCCCAAGCAGTATGCGATGTTCTGGTCAATGCCTATTTCCGCACTTTCGAGCTTATCTACCGTGTTATTCATATCCCATCCTTCTGGAACGAGTATCGTCAGTTGTGGACCCAGCCGCAGTCGACCGCGACCCATTTTCTGATGAAGCTGGTCTTGATTCTCGCGCTGGGTACTACATTCTACCCAGATCGAAACAATAGGGTGCATCTCCGCCGTCTCGCACACACGTGGATCTATGCCGCACAATGGTGGCTAGTCGGACCATCGGAAAAGTCGACCGTCAATCTGGATGGCCTGCAGGTCGGTTGTCTCCTATTGCTGGCCCGCCAGACGAACAGCCTTCCAGCTACGAGCTGGCTCTCCGCAGGGTCCGTGCTGCGTATGGCGATGGCGATGGGACTACACCGCTCTCCTGACCTCTTTCCCGCGCTGTCCGTTTACCAGTCCGAAATGCGAGCCCGACTCTGGGCGACAGTGCTGGAATTGACTTTACTGTCATCGCTGGATGCCGCCATGCCATTACCTTTCTCCCTACAGGACTTTGACTGCACGGCGCCGTCGAACTCAAATGACGAGCACTTCGACCCCGAGACCGAGACGCTTCCCACCCCGCAGTCGAATCAGCAATTTACCGACTCTTCCATTCAGATTCTGCTGCTCAAGTCTCTTCAGGTGCGAGTGGAAGCAGTCCAGCTTGTGAACAACCAACACGGCCGGGAATTGTCATACGAAACCGCACTGAGGTTGGGAAATGAATTGCGCTCGGCGTGTCGCGATATTGCCGCCTTGTTCTACAGCAGTCAAAATCAGTCAAGGCATGGGGGCCGCTCTCCTGGCATGACTGACTTCCATCTCCGATTTTTAGACATGTACTTACGTCGATATATCTTGTTCCTGCATCGGCCGTTCATGATCCAAGCTCGTAAAGACCCACGATTCTACCTGTCCCGGAAGGTGTGTCTGGAGTCCTGCATCGTGGTTGCATCGTATGCCGATCATCTCAATTTACCATCAGATACCTTGGATGACCTCTCCCACCTGACCATTGTAGGAAGAGGCTCCTTCAAAGGTGCCTTGAGTTTTGATGTGATTACCTCCCTGGGGCTGGAAATAGTCACACAACTTGAAGAGGAGGCTTGTACACGACCCGTGGGATCTTCTGCTCCATTTATCGCCGATTCCCTGGATAAGATGGCCAAGGCCCATCGAGCACCCTTGATCCGGAGCCTGGAACACATTCAGGAGCAGCTGCTGCAGATTATTGCCCTCGGACAGCCCAGTCTCAAGCGATACAACTTCCTGTCCGCCATCTTGAGTCAGATCCGTGCAATGGAGTCGGGCCAGCCGATCCAACCCGCCATTTACGAGACCGTCAAAGAAAGCATAAGGAAAAGTTATTCCTTGCTGCAGGCCTCTCACGCAGCTAGTCCGGCGCAGGACTCCGTTGAGTCGCTGAATATGGGGACAGACAGTCCTCTAGGTTTTGACTTGGACGCTTTAGTAAGTATTTGCTTCCATTCTTCCCCTTGGTTTTGCTCCTTTTCCACCCCCATCATCATTCTACGTGCTTGCCATCAGGCTCACAGTCTAGGACCCTGCCTTGGGATTGGAAATTCCGAGCTTACTATTTTTCCCGGGCATTATGAATACGTTCAGCACAGACATAAGCAACCAATGCTAAACTGAACCATGAATAATAATCAAAGGGGGTATCATAAGTCCAGGTTATCTCTGAGGCTCGGAAGAGGGGGAAATCCAATTTGAGAACTGCCAGCTTGTTAACTCAAAATTTCACAGTATGACTAGCAATGCATTATTGGATCAAACATGTGTTTGACCCGTAGACAGAGGCTTAGGCCAGTGACAAGCCAGACCTCCTTATTTGTGACAGATTTGGCACTTATGGACGCAAGTCGTAGACCCCGTCTCTGCGGGAGAGATTACATGTATTGTAAAGTACGGCAATATGGAAATCAAATCATTTTTCACCAAAAAGAAAAGAGATGAAGCTATTCCAAGTGGGGCCTGGTGAACTCCGACCTGCATCCTGCTAATGCAGAACAGCGCCCTGAATTCATACCCTTTGGTCATCAGCATTTGAATTCTTGAGGGGCTGATTCTGAATTGTACCTACACCTGTGGTATACCGTCTTAGATGACCCCGAGCTCATGACTCAAATATTTGTTAGACCGGTGATGGAGCAAAGACAGTTAAACATTGACTTCCCATATCCCGACGAAGAAGAACTCTTTGCCTCCCATCCCAGTCAATATCTGGGTCATCCGATTGGCCATGAAGGCCCTGGCAGTGTTCTTGCCTATCTGAAGGAGCTGGGTTTCGCGGACTCTTTGTTGGCTGGGGTTTCTGCTCAGTGTCCCGGCACAGCAAATTTCTATATTGACATACGGCTCACTGAAAGGGGCATCCGGCAATACCGGGAAGTCTTAAAAATTGTCTTCCAATATATTGCTATGCTGAAAGAGAGCCCACCGCCTGCCTGGATCTCGGACGAAAGGAGCCGCTTGGCTGAGGTGGAGTTCAAGTTCAAGCAGAAAAGCCCTCCATCCCGAACTGTGAGCGGCCTGGCCCAGCTCATGCAGAAAGCTTGTATACCACGCGATCGTTTACTCAGCGCCTCGCTCATTCGCAAGTTTGATCCGGAAAACATCGAGCGCGGCCTATCACATCTACGTCCTGATAATTTTCGATTCATTCTTGTTGATCAGCACTTTCCGGGAGATTGGGACGCAAAAGAACAATGGTACGAGACTGAATACAAGCTCGAAAAAATTCCCGAAGATTTCATGCAAGATCTCTGGGCCGCCGCACAGGCTCCGGTCACAGAGAGACCCTCTAGACTGCACTTACCAGCTGTGAACGAGTTTGTTCCGCAACGAATTAGAGGTTGAACGGAAGGATGTCACAGAACCAGCTCTGCACCCTACGCTGATCCGTCATGACGACAATGTCCGTGTATGGTTCAAAAAGGACGATCAATTCTGGGTGCCCAAGGCCAATATCAAGCTCTTGCTTCGGTCCCCCGTGGCCTCGCTCACTCCTATAAATGCCGTCATGACCCGTTTATACGTTGATTTGGTCGAAGACAGCCTCAATGAATACGCTTACGCCGCGGATAGAGCCGGTTTGAGTTATAGTCTATCCGAAAGCGCACAGGATTCAGTATAGAATTAAACGGTTTCAACGGCAAGATGTCAGTGCTTTTGTGGGTCAAGAAACGTCGCGTTTTGGACTCATATTATGAGTGAGGTTTTTGACTTTGAGCAAGGTGCGTTTGCTACTTTCCAGATTCTAGCAATCTATGTAACTTGCACTCTTACTGTACGTCCCTGTACATTGAATAACTCGATCGACCAAATCTCAACAGTCTATCGCGACGTCGAAAACATTGAACCACTTACGAAGAAAGACATACTCGAATTTCTCAACCAGTACATCCATCCCTCTTCTTCAACTCGCGCAAAACTCTCTATACATCTTATTGCACGGGCATCTACTGGAACCTCTGCAGCAGCAGGAGACTGGGCCGCCGCTTGGGAGAATCCTGACGCTTCAGTGTTGCGTGAAAATCAAGACGTAGTAGTAGTCAATGGACATGAGCCTTCAGTGTCCAGCGCGAAGATTCCCGTCAAGGTTGAAAATGTCAAAGAATGGAAGGCAGGTCTGCACCTTTCGGCGGCTGCAACACCAGTGAAGGGCCTAACCGAATTCGAGGAGTTTGGATCGAAGTCACGAAGTGCCTTTTCAAGTCCTTCCTCGGCGCGGTATTAGAGCCACCAGGACCGAGTCGCAGCGGCATCATTATCTTCCAGTAGAGAGCGGTCTTCGAGGGTTGATTGCTACCTTTGATTCCCTTCCATAGAGGATGACTGGGGAGCTCTTTGAAAGACAGAGTGCAACGGCGATCAGTGCTTACATGAGACGACTATACATGAAGGGAACACGCAGATCAACCTTCCCGCAACTCTCTCAAAGCAACGGAACTTGCACCCACTCTTAGGTGACATGCTCTTTCTCCGAGCCTAAAAGAGATGGTTTTTCCTGTAACTAGTCACGGCTAGAGTCCGCTGGCTCTGCTTTTAACGCACCGAAATTATGTTGGGAATCGAAGAAGCAGAGTATGAACGCATAACAATATATAGGGAACCACGCAGAAGCGAGGAGCGAACATTGTACAACAGAAACATGTAGAGGATGTTTGGGAAACATTACTTATCACTCTGTTCCTTGAATAGTAAATATGAGGTTTCCTGTCCCCGCAGATCCTGTGGGCCACCTTGGCAGACCAGTTTTAGAGATGTGGGTTTTACCACATAAGAGGTATTACGTACGACTAAGGCCAACTTCCATGAAGTAAGCGGCTGCTTAAGCATTGCCGGGGCGAGAAGGTCAAGGAATGTTCGACCTTAGTTCACATAGCTAACGAGACCTGCCGGTGGTGCAATCCACATGGCTCTGAGCCGGGTTACGATGCAGAATTACACAGCAGGTGGTGATCAAAGGGGCAGGGCATACAGATCACAGGATAAAACCCACAGTGGGGGCCATTCGGAGCCAGATACCTAGAATAAGGCCACAACTGGTAAGAACTGGACAGAACACGAGGACAATCTCGTATTCTGTGCCTGACCGGTGCTTGGCAGCGCTTCGGGACGATTCGACCAAGTGCAAGGTCCACTTGAGAAGCAATTTGGCAGGACCCCGCGGTCTGGGGTGTTGCCTGTCTGAAAAGAGAGTGTGCATTCTGTCAGCCTTGATCTTGTTCTAGTTCTTGTACTTGCCAGATGTCTTGAACCAGCACTTCTCACTTCCGCGCCCTGTATAGTACTACTGCCCGCAACGTTGCACCGAGTATTGTGGGATGCGGCCGCTAGCCGATTGATGGAAAAGGCTGGCTCAGCATGCATATCCGACAGACCCTTACGGGCGTTTCGAGTCGAGCGTTGGGCAGCACAGTCAGCACTACGAGCAGACCGCTTCGTCTCCGTTGTCTGTGCGTTTCCGTACATAGTGGAAAGAGGAAAGTGCACTGCCAATCCCGGCTCAGCTCACAGCGCCTGCCAGTAATGGCGGGCTGAACACCAGCCCCTGCTCTAAATTGCTTCTTGACGCCCAGAAGTCATAAACATCCCGCTTTTGACCGTCGCTGAAATAAAGCTAAGGAAAACGACGCTGATAGGCAGAATGAAGCTGCAAAGCAAAGCATCCTGCAGACAAGGCTCAGCCATGGCCCACACACAATGAGGGTTTGCTATGCCCAGCTCTATCAGGAACCCCATTTCCTTTAAGAACGGCTCAAAGGCCTCTATCTCCCGACTGGGCCAGAGTCCGCTCCTGTCCGGGCACCTCAATAAATATGTCTCCGCCAACTTATAATCACCACGCCGACTGCGACCCGGTCCCTGACAAACGACCCCAGTCGCCAGTGTTAGCACCAGTCCAAGAGACGGAGACGCCGGCCGCATGGGGCATTGGATGGAGGTGTCCGGCCCTGATGGTTGGGCTCGTCATTTCCGGTGCGATGCTGTCCACGGGTCATCATTACTACTACAAGAGCTTCGACGGCGGTCGCGTCGCGTCTCGCGAGGAACAAACATGGGCGATCCGGATCGGAACTGGCTTTGCCTTTTTGATCAAATCATGCCTGATGTCCGCCGTTGGGCTCGCAGCGGTGCAGGAGACCTGGACCACCCTCCGCAGGAAAAGTGTCCGGCTCAGTGGAATCGATAGCATGTTTGCCGTCCGGGACAGCCCTCTTGCTTTTCTCACCTTGGACTTGTGGATCTATGCAAAGACGCTGACTGTGCTGGCGATTGTTTCCTGGTATGTGCACCTCCATGATTCGTGGTGAGCCTATGACTAATTCTCGATCCGACCAGGCTGATTCCCCTGACGGCGATCGTTACGCCTGCGACTTTGAACGTGATTACATATCCAGCCAGGGATAAGATCGAGCGGCTCGTTCCAAATGTTAACTTCGACCCATCATTCTGGCGAAATGAGGCACAATTCGATGAGAGGTGGCACATCACCTCCCCATCTGCCAACATGGCCCGCGTCTTCACAACCTTGGCCTCATCGGCCCAAGTGCTTCCCGTCCCTGCACCGTTCTCCAACTCGTCTTACGAACTCTCATTCTGGGGTCCTTCGTACAAATGCCGGCGACTGAGTGAAGCTCTCATGGAGATAGACGGGGTGACGCAGAAACTGTGGGATAGCAAAATTCCAGAGCCGCAGTTCCAGACAACGAGGCTCTACATGGGGACTGCACCTTCGGATCTCAACAATACCGTCTTCATATCAGCTGCAGGCAGCAATCCGCTGTGGAACGACAACGCCACACAGCCCACTGAGCTTGTCTGCCAGCTCTGGAATACCTCCTACGTGGTCAACATGCATTTCACCAACGGCATTCAGACGCTGACGCCAATCTCAGTCGACCACATCGCCTATGCCAATTGGAGTGAAGGGGCTGCTTCTAACTCCGCAGCGCCTTCATACTCAGAACTAGATCCAACAGTGAATGCTGGCTTTTTCATAATCCAGATGATCCTCTCGGGTCTTCTCCAAGGTGAACTGGTTCAGAGTAAGAGAGCGGGAGTGTATCAGAATAAGACTGTTGCAGCTTCGACGACATACACCGATACGTCACTTGCGTACACCAGCCTCTTTGCCTGTCCGGAATTATGGAACACCAGCAGCTATTATTATAAACATGGCAACGACTCCACTGCTTCGTGCCGGAACGGAACCTTGGCCCAGGCCATCGAGGACCTCAGCCACAATTTCACCTACAGCCTGCTCAGCCTCAATGGCGGAAACACCACCGTCAACGTGACGGACTTGACCTACCGCAACTACTATTTCTACGGCAGTACGGCCCTGCTCGGGGCTTACATGAGTGCGCTGGCCGTCACGATTGCGTGCGTCGTCGTCGGCTTCTTCGCCCTGCGTCGAAACGGCGTCCCCCACAACAACTCGTTCTCAAGTGTCCTGATGACGACTCGGAATCCGGAGCTGGACCGCTTGGTCGTCGGCCATTGCTTGGGATCCGGGCCGCTGAAGGGGGATATTGATAAGGTTCGGCTGCAGTTTGGGGAGGTTGAGGGCGCGAATCTGCGGCATAGGCATGCGGCGTTCGGGTCCAAGGGGTCGGTGACAGCCCTCACTAAGGGCGAGGATTATTATTAGGTAGGGCTAAGTAGAAAATGATGCTACATTTATGGAAACTGTAGAGGCGATTGGCTATCAGGTAGTTGGTTGAGCTACCTCATTCATGGCATATTCTGGTAAGCGAACCTGTTACCTGTAATATATCTCACGTATCTGCCTATATGGAAGGTAGTCCCGACGGCCCTGTGACCTCACTATCCTAACCTTAATTATCCGCGCAATCTTCGACTTGAAAGTAGTCTTAATACTCTTAATGTCTTATCATAACAGCAGCCTTATCATGACAAGATCCTCCCCCTGACAGCGTGACTGCTGTTAACTACAGTCATCACAGAATGGAGGAGCCATGGCTTTTGTGTTTGAGGATCTGTAGTTGGTGGTAAGTTTGGAACGAGGTCTCTAGTGGCCTTATTTGTGATCTTTTCATGACATGACCCCTGGAGGATGCTGTTGGTGGAAGAGACATGCTCGTAGCACTAATTAGACAAAAATACACTGTACCTCGACAGATGGGCCTATGATCTGCTTTCTGCCTATAACTGCCCATGCTTTCTGCATATCTGAAGTCATGCACAAAAGCACTACTGGCTACTTCAGTGCCATAACTTACACCAATAATACATAGGCATTCATAAGATTGGCGTGCACATAGTAGTTTCATTGGCCAGAACTGATGAAACCCTGCTGTTGTTCAGTCGCCCACTCGCCTACTTGCCCACCTGTTTGTTCCTCTTGAAAACTAACAAATATATGTAGTTGTCCTTGTTCTGTAAGCACTAATGTTGTTCTGTAAGCACTAATGCCGTTCTGTAAGCACTACTATCATTCTATAAGCACTAATGTTGTTCTGTAAGTACTGAGGAAGCTCTAGATCCCAATAGGTCTAGAGACCTCTACACGACCACATATATAAGGTCCGTCATATCAGCGTCTTCACTCATCTCTCAGACCCTTAAAGCTACTATATGCATTACGGTCCACCATACCCAGTGTTTCCGTTCTTCCTCTCCAGCCAAAAAAAGAGCCTCTATACTAAAACCTCTTCCTGAATCATCAATTCACCATGAAGGCTCATCTTTTCGCATTAGCCTCTGCCATTCCTTCAACCCTTGGCTGTCTTCACTATGTTGGTCAAATATACTTAGCGCCAGATGGGCCGCAGCTCAAGACCGCTTGGATTATTGACGATGGGACCCTTGTGTGTGACGCAGCTCGGGGCTCTTCACGTACTATGGCAGGTTACAAAGTAAACTGCATAAGTGGCTACTCCTTGGAGGTTGGGGCCGATGGGGGCCAGGCTTGGTACGGCACGCCACACGGCAACTTTCGTTGGAGCCAGGGCTACGACCGTAGTGATAATTTTATCGTCTGGGACAATTGGCGGTTTTGCTAAGGCAAGGTATGCTTCGTCTCAAGCATTAAATCCCTGAATTATGAGTATGCTAATGGGGCTACTGTTAGGATCGGGAGTGTTCGAGATGGCTTAGATTGGCAGATGCTTGTTCCGAAGAGCATGCGGTTGAAGAAGATCCTTTGCCTGAATATCCTCCCATAATATGTTTCGATCTGCCTAATCTCTTCTTGAGCACGAAGTCGGCGAAGGAAATCAAGAGGGAGCAGAAGAGACAGGCCACTGCAGATGAATAGTGAAAGCCAGGGCTGAGGTTGCGCGAACGTGTCTCTCATTTTATAAGAGTATAAACTAGGATATGTTGAGGGCTTGGCTTACGCATCAGTGATATGGTGGTATAACTTGATTATGATGATTAACTTCAAATGAAAGCAGAATGGTATCTCATGTCTATCCTCGCGTAAAGTATTAAAAAGTGGTCGTATCACGGAAGGAACTCCTTAGTCCTTACCACACTACGTGCTAAAGGTTTATCGACTCAAACCTTCACTCAAAGCCACCTATTCTTCCTCATCGTCCTCCGGAGCTAACCTCTGGTATTCCTCGATCTCAGCCTCCTCTGGACGCCATTGTCTCATGCGCTTTCCAGCAACGTCCACATATCCAACAAGTACAATCCCTACCACCAGCCCCGCTGCAGCTAAGAAGATATTTATCAGGATTGAATTCTCTTTGAAGGGCGTGTGGGTGAGGTGAGTTCAGACCGTATTGGGAGAAGTTCATGAGCCCGGACAGGCAGATCTGGTTGGAAAGTTCGTTCTTGCTTGTCCCATCTGTCAGCAAATCAACAACAGCCTGCACTCCAGTGAAAGGACTGAAGATTGGATCATGTTAGCCTACAGGGTATTTTATCTCACTGTCTCACGATGACACAGCAGCACATAATCCAGATAGATTAGACTTTGGCCAAATCAAAAGCCCTCGCACGGATACCTATAAAGCGATATAGCCTAGATAGCTGCGTCTTATAAGCGGATAGCCTCACCGAGATTGCGAAGACCAGACAAATACAGATTATGCAGGCATACAAGGTCTTACAGCTTTATTTTCACAGATCATCTGCGACTGGATGTGGGGATCGTGGGCTGAATCTAACTACTTCTGGCGGCGGAACATATCTGACGTGTCCACCGCTGTGATAAGAGTTTGCCTGCTCATGGCGTCCTCTAAACCCAGCAAAGAGCTGTCTGTACTGTTATTCCGCCTTAGGACATTTGAAGTTTGCCAACAGTAGTCCGCGTTCGTTGTATCCGCACTGGCTCAGTCACTCTCTTGCTGCTGTTTTTCTGGTTCACTGGTGGCTTTTCTCCCTCCGTACTACGATCTTTTGCAGCCTTCATCGTTCACCTGAACATTTGAGTGATCGGTGCGACAAGGACGAAACCGTACTCGAATCATGGCCGTCTCAGAAGAGAGACGGGAGGATGATGATCTTCCCGCGCCTACAGAATGGGAAGAGGAAAATCTCAGACGCGTCTGCGATAAGATCCCCTCGACAATATTCTTAGTTGCGGTGGCAGAGCTAGCCGAGCGTTTTACCTACCGATGCATCACGGCTCCCATGCGTAAGTTCTTTAGTTGTAAGCAATAACAATAACTGAACGCATACAGAGAACTATGTAGAACACGCTCACGATGACCCACTACGACCAGGGGCCTTGGGTATGGTGAGTATTTAGACATGGCAGGGAACGGCAGCTTCGAAAGGGAGCAGAGTTGGACACTGACATGCGCTCAATAGGGACAAGGGGTTGCGACTAGTATCAACTACTTCTTCACCGGTTGGTGCTATATGGCGCCTATTCTGGGAGCCGTCGTAGCGGACAGTCTGCTTGGCCGGTTTTGGACAATTTGTCTAGGGACTGGGTGATTGGGTCCCTGTCTGCAAGTAGCGATACAAAGGGGAACATATCTGACAAACCTAACAGAGTCGCGAGTTGTGGTGTCTTGATTCTTTGCGTCACCTCTTTCCCTGTAAGTCTTGAGCACGGTGCTGGTCTACCGGGCCTCATCGTTGCATTGGTCTTGATTGGGTTGGGGTCAGTGATTCTTGATGATTCAAGATTTTGATATTACATCGTGCTGACTTTCTGTTATAGCTTTGGAGGGATCAAGAGCAATGTTGCTCCTCTAATCGCTGAGCAGTACGCCAGGAAACCTCTCCGGATCAAGACACTGGCAAACGGAGAAGAGGTCATTGTAGATCCCAACGTCACAATTCAGACTATTTATGGTCGTTACTACTGGTCAGTAGCCAATGATCGCGGTTTACGAAAACAACACACTGACCTCGTCTAAGGGTCATCAATATTGGCTCACTCTCCGTGATACCAGCGTCTGTGGGTGCATCCATGTTGTATTCTGTTTTAATGTACTGACAGACAGGCGATTCAGTGGCTAGAGTTGAAAGTTTCATTCTGGGCTGCATTCCTCCTACCGCTCTGCTTCTGGGTGTTACCAGTTAGCGCATTGGCCGTGGCCCGAGGAAGATATGGTAAGTGACAAATCTACCTTCTGTCATTCACGCAATGGTTATTACTTACTCATTATTTCTAGTTGTCCAGAATCCAAGTGGCTCAGTTCTGATCAAAGCAATGCGAGTCTTCTGGGTCGGTCTCAAGAGAGGCTGCAATCTTGATGCTGCAAAGCCGTCAGTCTTGGCACAAACTAACCCTGCAACTACCGTCCCCTGGGACGATGCATTTGTTGAGGAATTGAAACGAGCACTCATCGCATGTTATGTTTTGTGAGTTATCCGAAGCGATATGAGACTTCTGATATTTGTGCGTTAACAATTTTCACGCCTCTCGTCAGTTGCGTGTTGTAAGTCTTAAGCCTCACCTGCCCATCAAAGACTTGGATTGCAGCAGACTAATCTGGATTGCAGTCCCATTTTCTGGGTTTGTTACGGACAGACCAACAGCAACCTGGTTAGCCAGGCAGCAACCATGAAAACCATTGGCATTCCGAACGACATGAGTATTGCAACCGGGGATCCTTACGTTATGATAGCACTAATCGAGGCCTAGTGGGATGCATTAATCCAATCATGGTTTTGATCTTTCTTCCAACCATGTACGCATACTGCTAGACTGTCTTATATTTCATTTGAAAACTAAGACATTCTCTAGGGAAAAAGTCGTTTACCCAACCCTGCGACGATTTCGCCTCAGCTTTAAACCAATCAGTCGAATCACCGCCGGTTTCCTGGTGATGGCATGTGCCATTGGATATTCGGCAGGGATTCAAGACTGTTAGTAGTAAAATGTTTCAACCCACTCTTCCAAGGCCTGCTGACCCAGATCGCAGTAATTTACCGATCACCTCCATGCTACGAACATCCTCTCAGCGGATATTGCAGCGACGGTGGAAGAACGCCAAATGATGTAAGAGACATTCTTTCAACCATTCTCGCTCATCCCAGCGAGAGCCTAACAAAAACACAGGTTAGCGTTTTCCTGCAAGTCCCCGTCTACACGATGACGGCGCTTTCTGAAGTCCTTGCGTACGTCGCCGGCATGGAGTACGCATACACCAAAGCCCCTAAGTCCATGCGTAGCATCGTATCAGCTCTCTTCCTCCTCACCTGCACCATCGGCTCGATGCTGGGCATCACACTCTCACCCGTCTCAAAAGACACCAAGGTCCTCGTACAATACGCCTCGTTGAGCGGCGTTATGCTTGTCACGGCCATCTTGTTCCTGTTCGTCTTCAGGAAGTACAACAGGATAGAGGAGAAAATGAACATGCTCAATAGCGGAGAGGGGGACAAATCCTCCGTGAGTGAGACAGTGCAGCAGACACAGAGAACCGAGAAGGCTTAGGAAAGGTGTGCTGATCATTGAAATCCTGTAAAATGACCTTCAAAGACTGGTTGCGTTGTCTGGTTTATATGAAGATTTCTATGGTTCTCAATGGTCTTTGCTGACTTGCAGCACTTTGAAAATTCTTGGTCAAAACATAAAGAGTTCTTTCTTGAAGCATGTGCTTGCTGGTGGGAAATAGAAGTGTCTAAGATTGCAGCTTAAATTGCAACAGTTCATTGACAGTCTTCAAAGGTTCGAACTGAACTCAGACCAAATGCCACTCTAACTATAATTAAGTAGTATATTAGGTAGAGTTGAACTTTAGAACCTAAGAGGGTTTGGGGTCTAGATTTAGACGGCCCGAACCCAGTCCAGCCCACAAAAGTAACAACCCTAGGGCGGGGAATAATCTAATGATATATCCTGATCTTGGTTATGTTGGGAGTTCCCAGTGCGACCAGAAGCCAAGAGGAGGTTAGGAATCTAACCGGTTAGACAGGATATGGGACTTTTCCCCTAGAGTGGCGCAGGAAAATTGGGGACTATTTTCTATCGCAAGCAACGTAATAAATCAATTTACAGGATGGAAAAGGCGATGCAACCGTATGTGCTACATATAGTCAATATTATTACCGGTCAGAATTTACTGCTATAGCTAGCCAAGTCTAATACCTGCTGGCAATGCCATTCCACCCTCGAATTCGAAAAAGGAAAGACCACTAAAGTTCTGGGCTGTGAAGAGAGTTGGAGAGTTCACTAAAAGTCATAGCACATCTTTCCATCGGAGCAATCTACCATAATCCTCTGCCCTGGTGGCAAGGCAGCCAATTCCTCCACTTGGATAGCTAACGATCACCCGGCTTCCGAATAGGACAGTTCTCCCTATCCTGGCTCCAATTCCTCGCAGTATAATCAACAAGGACGTCCCTGCTAGTATAAGTCCGCGGCAGGTAATCGATGACATCTTTCTCCGTATAGGGAGCTCCTGTTTTCTTAAGAGCGTCGAGAATTCTCTTCATGAGGTAGTCGGTGAAAACCACATCAAATGAAGGCGGGTAGTGAGGCAGGTTCGGGAAGCTGGCATTTGCCCAGAACAGTTTCATGTATCTTTCGTCCTCGATAACACGAGAGTGTAGAGTATCGTCTCCGTCGTTGCCTAAGGCGTCGTGCGTTGTGTACCCTGGGCTGTATTCTTTCCGTTCCCTAGCCTGATGATAACTACGATCGTCAAATATGCTCCGAAGTTCCAGGTGTGACTGATACTCGGATCTATGACCCTCTTCGTTACCCACAGAGGAATCATCATGGTCGCCGTCATTGATGCAGGAAACGTTTTGCTTTGCCTGCAAACTTGAAGTCATCTTCTTAAAATCATGACATGACATATTCGCGATATACTGGAAATGATTCGGAAAGGGCACGACAGCATAAGCGTCCCCTGTCGTGAAAGGGCCTTGGTAAATATTATCCCGGATTGTACCGTCGTTGGAAATCACAACCCGTGCAAGGTGTGCCCGCTCTTTGTTGACAACCGTATCAGCGAGGGCAACCTTTAGGAGCTCATAGATATTGCCGTCCTCTCCCACTTTCTTGCAATTGAAGCAGTAGTCTTCTTTTGCGCAGCCTAGGAAGTGGGTCAGGTTGAGTAAATGTCGGGCTTTGCTGATATCATCGGTGACCTTGCGGCCCAGGGGCATATCGAAGGATGCTGGCACGGACGGGTTGCTGGTGTTTCCTTCCAGGTTCACCGTATGGTACGCAAACGTTACACGGTTCCAGTCCAGGTATCGGCGATCTAGAAGATAAGGGATGTCCTGTGTATCTCCTTGATTTCCTACGGCGCAGGACTTGTTCGGATGGGGCTCGTCACCCAGCAGCTCCTTCGCACCAGACCACGTAGGTGATGACACGTTGTTCAAGGCCACCCATCCCACGGTATCGCAATACTTGCCAGATTCAATACCTGAGGATCTTTCGTCATAACACGTGAAGTTTCGATGATGGGCGTGGCCCCCGAAGAGCTGGATAGGCTTATCTGTGGAATTCCTGATCCTATCGCGCAGACACACCATAGGATTATCCTTTGTAGGATCCAGGCAGGAAGCGTAGGTAGGGGCATGACCAACAATCACGTAGAGGTCAGCCTCTTTCTTCATGGCTTCCTCAAACCACTTTTGTTCGAATATCCAGCTCGCGTTGTGAACCTCTGTATGGTTTAGATCCCTGAGGACAGGGTCATTGACAGTGACTCCAAACGCCACGATCCGTAGCCCATTTCTGGTCTGGAAAGCGCGATATCGATTGCCAATTGATTCAAGTTTTTTATTGTCTTCTACGTCGACGTTACTGGTGAGAAACCGGTCACCAAAGACTCTCGATAGGTTGTAATGGATGTTTAACGCTTCTGCCCCGGTTCGAACGCCGTGGTTACCAATGGTCACGATATCGTAATCAATGTTCTCAAAGATACTGTCTGAGACAGCTCCTTTGGGGCTTGTACTGTCGCTGAGGCCGCCACCGTCATGGAAGTCTCCTAGGAGAAGGAAAGGTGACCACGTCAACATCGGAGATTTTTCTCGAAGTAAAAACATTGACATCAAAGGGAACTCACCACTCTCGATAAGAAGAAGATCTACCTTCTTGCGTAAGGCTTTATCTTTCATGTGCATGACAAAGGAAACGAAGTCGCCCCAGTCAGCACCCCAGCTGGGTACATTTGCGTGCCCATCAAGCCATCCATGAGTATCCGTTGTGTGCAGAAAGTTGACCCTTCCCCAAGGAAGAGGAGCTCGGGGTATTTCAGTCGTGTTGAAGGCTTCTTTTTGTTGTTGAGGATAAATAATATTGTCGCCGAATGCAGTGCAAGGCACCGTGGCAAGTGCCAGCAGCGCTGCAGTGGAAAGCACAGAGTGAGATCGCATCTTGACGGCTCTCGAAATCAGTAGCCTAGTCTAGCTCTGATGGGAGACTGTTAGCAAGGCCTAATCAACTGGTAGAGTCATACATTAGGTTAAACTAGTGCTAATAGAAGACAGGATGAAAGACAGGAGACGCAGATGAAAGGGGCAGGAATACTTATGAATACCTGCCACTGCAGCTCGTGGCATCTCCATGTAGTGGCTGCATACCATCCCTGCTGTTTCACTCTGATGTTACACTATGAATGCTGATGGGTTGGAGCTACCAATTGCTAAGGTGGCTGCTGGATCCCTCGTTGAAACAGTTACATTTGGCCCTACAAACTACTATGGTTCCCTACCATGGTTCCCATCAGCCTGGCGATCCCACCGCCCAGGGATTACTTTTGAACATACTGGGTCTGGATCCCTCAGTATTTTAGCTGCGACATCACGAGGGCTGTGTACCAGAAATATACAACCATCATCTAGGCACTGACCGGCTAGTTACGCTTCGAACAGCTTTCCGTTTCCGACAACGACTAGAGTATATTTTCCTAACCGGCCGCCAGAGTTATCCTGAACTAATCCCCAATAGTAAGTTCTGTCATGACGTGTTCACACTATAGGGTGTGGATCGAGGCTCAATCAACTAGACAATATAGCTTTGTATACGGAATTTATTCTGTATGGAATCGAAAATCAATCTGGTATTCATCTTGTATATATAAATCATCATGTTTTCTGATACGAAGAACAATTAAACTTCCTCTGAATCACAACAGTTCTAAAAGCAACCAAACGCGCCTCGGCAGAGCTATTATTCACACGACTTACCTGAGGGGACTACCCACAATAAGACTCCTCTGGTTCACATATGGAAGCCTTGCATGCCATTGTTGATGTCCTACTGACACTCATTGAGGTTTTCCGGCCTGAGTAGAAGTTCGTCCGTGGCCGCTAACCTATATCGTTTAAAATCGATAAAGTCTTAGAGGGACGTGATACATACTGGCGTTTCCAGGATGCCTATTGGAGGGTACTCAAGACGGCCCACGCATCTGCGCTTCGTTGAACTTCATCAAATTGTTCGGTAGCCTCGCGGCCTGCAAGGTCCATCAGAACTCCAATCTGCCCCTGATGATGGTCAAGATGGTTATCTGATCCGTTGCTATCAATGTCTAGAAGGGTCATGTTCAGTTTTCTGCGGCCCACTTCCGGGTGTTTCATCAGAACCTGTGATATCGTAGACCTATCCATCTGCCCTTGCAGGTACCCAGCGCAATAAGTCCGAGTCCTCAAGTGTAGTAGGACATTCGGAGTATCGTGCGCTTAGAATAATAGAGCTTATGTACATGTCGGACGGTCTCCGCGGAAATATTCTGTTTTATATTTTACCTTCCCCCCAAACCCGGTCCCCCTCAGACAAGCTATAGAAAGGTGAACGTCAAGAATTATTCCCTCCGGATCTAATGGAATGCCACGTCCCAAGCAGTGTTTGGTCTGAGATGCATTGTGCTACAGGGCATGGTCACTTCGTAACACGGCTCTGCCTCAGTCAGCTGGAGACAACACCAACAAGTGCATGTGCGAGTTGAATGAAATGCATTCTTGAACGGGAACTCTAGGATATCTTTGTCAATTTATCAGGGGACTAGCTCTCAGCTCCACATTCGTTCTTTGAATTTCCTCCAAGAGTTCCACGGTTGAAGCTGCATAAAGCTATATAAAGCTATCGAACAATATTCACTTCGACACTAGTTCCATTTTGATAGAAAATCCAGTGCCTCCTGAAGCCCCTTCTTGATGGTCTCCTCGTGTTGCTTACTCCTAGGTGTTATACGCACTTTATAAGGGAGAGGAGCATGGAGAATTCCATCATTATAGCTATTCGGATCCAGGGGTATCGTCTTTCCTGTCCGTGGATCGATGGGTTCTGCAAACTCGTACGCCCAGAGCAGCTTGGCCGCGATGCGCCACATGTTCCTTTCGGCAAAGTGAACACCAGGGCACAATCTCCGGCCTGCACCGTACCCGTAGTGATGTAAAGAAACTGGTGAGCTTGTTTTCAGACACAAGGGGGAAGGGTTATACTTATCTCGGTTGCTCCAATCTGGGCTACCAGCATAATCATTCGCCAATTTTGGATGGTCCTTGTATCTATCAGGATCAAAAACGTCGTGATCCTTGTAGATTTGCTCGTTATGATGGATCGCCCAAGTGGCGATAAAAACGGTCGAGTCTTTGGGTATCAACATTCCCTCATACCAGTCATCTACAGTCCTCCTTGTTAGCGTCTGATCGTGACTGTGGAAACCAAAGATAAAATGGGCAGGCCAACTCACCTTGCCGTACACGATGCGGTAGAGCAGTCACTGCACTGATAGCTCAGGTTACTAAATTCCCTCGCACGTATGTATTTATTGTTCTATACAGGATAGAAGAGGCAAACTCACACTGGTCTCCATCTCATGCCTTCTTTGACGATCATGTTGATGTAAGGTAGCTGCTGAAAATCGGACCATTTAGGCGGCTTATCCGGCGGGCAGATGGCGTCAATCTCTCTCCTGGCTGCCTCCTGCACATGAGGATGCATTGCAAAAGCAAGGATGAGTGTCAGGATCTGTGCAGCGGTGGTGTCTGCTGCCCCTTCGACTACCTCCCCAACCAGGTTGTTGAACGCATGCTGGCTCATAGGCCACCCTTTCTGGTTATACTCGTCGAGGAGTCGGTCAATGATACAGTCACGCTTATCGCCTCGAGCTCTGCGTTCATCCACGATTTGTCGCGCCTTGCCCCAGGTCGTATCAAACACCGTGCCAGCTGCAACTGCCCGCCGTTTCCAATAGGCGAAGCGTTTTGGAATCAGTCTGAGAATAGGGTATTCATCAACAGGCGGATTGGCGCCCGCTTCCATGGCTTCTGTCCATCGATCCATGACATCATATACGGCCTAGGCAGGGGACTGTTTAGTTGGCAATGCAAAACAGAGGCCGTTCAGCCTGTGATTCCGCACTTACGTGACCCCAGAACGACTCAAAGGTGGGACCACGATGGCCGAAGGCCAACGCGGATGCCACAGATGCGGTGTACCGACGGACATGGTTGTAGAATCCTTCTGTATCCCTCAGCAGATCATTCAACAAGATCAGGCCTCTGCGAGGATGAATGTCAGCGGAATTGGTCCAGACCGAGATCGACTGTGAACCTACTCTGCCTCCTGAACCAGGAAATGCTTTTCGTCTAAATTCTTTGGGGAGAAGTTATGTGAAATCACTTTTCGCTTCTCCCTCCAGACGGGGTCCATCTGCTCTAGCGCGATATGGTCCCCCTGCGTCAAGAGCCTGCCCACATAGCTGGGCGGGCGATCGGAGTATATTGCTCCACGCTTGTCGAGGAGCTCATGCACGGCCTTGCGGTCACAAAGGACGATGATATTCGTCGGGCCAAATTTGAGAGAGAAGACGGGGCCATACTCTTTGGCCCATTCTCCGAATCTGGCAGTCGATGTCAGAGAGTTCTCCCAAGAACAGCTCGTAAGCAGATTATGCTGCGTGGGCAACCTACCTTGCGAAGAGACCCGTGGAGGGGATCTGATGAAAATTTCCCAGGATGGGTACAGTCGGCGGCCCTTTGGGCATCCGGGGGTCGCGTTTACCAATTTGGAGTAACCTCCATATTCCAGCGACCAAAAGAACTCCTGTCAAAAGCAGAATGGGCGAGACGGCAGGTGCACCACCAGGGACCTGAAGCAGGGTGGACAGCAAACTCATAGTGGGGAGACGGGTTGTTGTGCTAGGTGGCGTTTCCACTGCGATGAGACTTCCGTATCATTTATGAACGGAGTGAAACGGGGGAATCACTGGAGCATGACCAACGGCCAGGCTAATTGTTGACTTCCGAACAGTTATCCTCCGGAGTGTTTGTGGCCCATCTTCGGGCCATTTCTACTATGTGAACACCTCCCGTTTCGAGAATTTGTCCGAGTGCCCCGTTCTGGGTCCCTTAGCCCCATGCATAAGAGCTACCCCACTCACTATGTATCACCTGGAGACTGCAGAAGTGACGGACATGGGGTGTGTGTCCCACCCAGAGAATTAGTACAGAAGAGCCCCTGGAAGATAGCAATGGAAATTGACTGCTGCCTCGCTCACGCAGCACAGGTAGTTAGTATTGAAGTTATTGTCATTCGCCGAAACGAGATAGCCTTTTTGCAACAGACCCCAGACGGGGTTAGCCCATAGCAGGTCCATACCCAATTCCTATTTCCACAGGTGTCTATGATCACCTACATTATATGCCTTTTGAATCCCTAGCCGGTACGTGGCAGATACAATCTCTTGATATGGCTCGGATTCAGTCGTGAAGCGTTACTCGTCCGGTCCGACGATGATGGATCCTGGCTTTGACCGGTCGATGGCAAAGTGAGGGAAAGGGCGAATATAGCCATCTTTCATCTTTGGAATGGAAATAGGGGCAAAGATGCCATTGTTTGGGTTTCTATGGGGGAGAATTCCACCGGTCAAGATACCCATCCGCTTAACCCCCCCTCTCTCTGTTACTTAGCGGTGCAGCAGTCCATTTATGCGTAATAAAATTCCTCGCTTCGTCTGATCTCGCAAAACCCCGCTGGCGAGGATGACGCCCTTCCGTGCTTGGATGTTATTACTTTGCCCATTGGGGAGAACCTGCAACCCAACGACGCCGTCCTCCCCTTGGATCGCGCCAGAGCAGCTGACGGCTTCCATATGTCTATACCTTGGTCACCCAAATAATGCACCAGCCTGCCTACTAGTGCATTGCCATGTGCCAGCATGAGACCCTTATTATGAAGGATGAGGTCGCCAAATATCGAAGCATTTTGCGGGTAACATAAAACGAATTTTTGGCGCTGCTGAGCGACCGCGTAAGGACTGGAATTTCCGCCGGGTCAACTTGCCAGAGACCCAAAGGCGCCGGAGCCCTGAATAGGATATCTGATATCACGGGTGAGACGCCCCAGCACGCGACCATCGTATGCTTCTGTTCTGATTGTGTGGCCTACTGATGCTCCCGGTTGTGATACGTGATAATCCGGCAACGGAACGGGCTTGAAGCGGATGTGAGCGTGCTCTTCAAGATACCGCACCATTTCCGGCCCTGACTTTAGAAAGGCTACTATCCGGGATGCCTCGTGCGGCTGAATGACCCGCATGACATGACACAGATATTACTCATTTTGTCCTCGCAAGTCCCCGACGCCGATGGCCGGTTGGTACTTGTTGTTTGGGATCCAAGCACGCCCCCTAAGAATGCTGTAATACCTTCAAGGTACCGGGTCTTTTCTACCGTCAGGACATGAAGTCCATGTTTGACAGCAACAAGCGCCGCAGTCAGCCCCGAGCAGCCCGACCCACCGACGACCACGTCGTAGACAAGATCGAACTTGTTCCCTATCTTAGCGACACGGATAGTGCTGGCATTGGTAGAGATAGGTGTGCTAGCAGTACCTAGAGTGGTGACGGTAGAATGGGAGAGGCACTGGGGCCACTGCAATGAGTTCTCCCCTCGTCTGGCGCCTATCAACGGGTAAACGCCTCTTGCCGCTAGTTGACGGTTGTCGCCGAATCAAAGGAGAGAAGGCGCCCACTGGATATGATGCAGGTAGTGAAAGAAATAGCAACGTGAGGCTGGCCATGCACTGCATATGATGAAGAGGATGTGTATATGAACCGGAGCGTCTCCGGAACATCTCTGGCGGGAACCACTCAATTGGGCCGCCACAGCCAGCTATTACTCGGACTAGTGCCGACTACGATAGAAGGATCCAAGGGCCGTCAAGTCCAACGCAGATCTTGCGTTCAAAAGGTTTCTCCTCTCTCTTACGCTTTCCAACCATATATAACCCCCTCACGAAGAACAGGACCATTGGATTAGCGTGTACTCTGTATCTCGTTTCTTCCCCTCTTCTGCACGACGTCTCCCCGTCAGCTTGAAAACAAGGTGGCCCTAGTGACCGGTGCCTCGTCGGGCATCGGTAGGGCTGTCGCATTGTCTTTAGCCAAAGAAGGATCCCACGTCATTTGCGCAGACCTCCAGCCAGAGGCGAACCCCCGCGGGTTCGACGCTCGGCTAGAGACAAGTACTACAGATCTGATTCTGGAAGGTGGGCGGAGGTCAATCTTCGTGCGCGTCGACATTTCGGATTCAAAGCAGGTAGAAAATGCATTCAGCACCGTCATTAAGGTCTAGCATCCCTCCCTGTGCGCCCACTTGTGGTCGTCATCCCCAATTGCTCTGACATAGACTGCGTCGCAGGAATTCGGACGTCTAGATATCCTCGTCAACTGTGCCGGGTACTGGGCACCATTCCGACAGTTCGCCGAGGAGGATGACGAGCTTTGGTCGAAGATGTTGGCGGTCAACTCCGCTGGTACGGGTAAGATGTGTCGTCTCGCTATCCGCCAGTTCCTCAAGCAGGGGGTCGACCCTTCCTGGGGAAGTCGTGGCCGGATCGTCAACATCTCGTCCGCCGCTGGCGTGATCGCCTTCGCTGGGGAGGTTGCGTACTCCATCACCAAGGCGTCCGTCAACCATCTGACTCGTACGGCCGCTCTGGACCATGCCAAAGATTCGATCAATGTCAACTGTGTCGCTCCTGGCACGGTGGCGACCGGCATGGCGCGCGGGAATTTTGAAGACGAGGATATCCTTGCATTGATGAAACGAGCCACCCCCTGGCCACGTCTGGGCAACACACAGGATATAGCCGCCGCTGTGTTATTCTTTTGCCTCCCGTCTTCGCAGTGGACGACTGGCCAGGTCCTTGCCGTCGATGGAGGAATGACTCTGGGTGTCCCCGCCACTTGAGTCGCCTTGGTTCTGACGTTGTGACATTTCAGGCTGTATTCAAAGTTATCACAGACCAGCGGATTGGCCAATCACTATACATTGACGGAGGGCTTTGCTGGGATACCTCCGTCTGAGGTTGCTCAATAGCTATTTTGCCCTTTTTCCGATTTAGTCCTATATAATACAACTACGATGCCGCCGTGTGTGATTAACTACCCTAACTAAGTCCCTTTTGACGACGCTGGGGAAATTTTCGTCAGCATCGTCTGTCTCGAAGAAGGCTATCTGCGTACCGCTCGGGTCACGATGAGCATTGATCTGCCTGGTGTAAAATTGACGGAGCCATAATAATAGAATTCATGCGAGGTTCGGCCGAAGGGTTAAATAGTTGCCCTCCCCATACGTGGCCATGATGAATAAGGGCGAGCTCGTCCGCGGCGAATCGATCCAGCCATGAGAAGATAATCCCGCTAGACCGTATTTTGGAAAATATCTAATCTTTTGTTTGTTGGAAGTATGTTGCTTGCGTGAGCGTTTGTCAAGAACGGAGACGCCGGCATTGCTTAGATATAGGAGTTAGAATGGAGCAGTGGTGATATAGAGGCTTCACAAAAGAGGAAACAGACGAGATTCGGTTTTTTGTGAGAGTGCAGGCCAGAGGTTGTGCATGCGTTACAATCGAGGTATATAGGAACTAGGTACCAACATCAACACTCCTTAAGATGTTGTATATCAAACTCGAGCAAATCTTGTTAAATCGTATACTACTCTTCAATATCACACACACAGATTCCATAGCCTCCACTCATTCACTCGTACCAAATAGTGAACAAATCTGTGCTTTATCTGCACTGTTCCTTTCGTTGCACACATTTCTCTACGAATGGAAACTATTTCAGGAACTCGGAAGGGACATCCGGTCCTTGGAGCTATTAGTTCCTGAGGGACGAATATCGACGGCGCGCCAAAGAAGGGGGAGACTCACCCCAAACATGCAAATTTCCCGGGCGAGCAAGAGACCGTTGCAGGGGATGTTGACTGTTGACGAGGTCCCCATCGACATAATGCTCCACGATGAAACCCGACGTGTCAAACCTAGTATTCACTTAGGAACGACCAATAACCTGAGTAGACCGGGACCGGAGATATCTGAGAATCTTACCAGTAGTCAAAAATCTGACTGCCCATTATATGGCGCCCGACGCCCCAGCAGTTCTTGTACCCTTTCTTCCTCAGCCAATCATGCCCGAGATTTTGGATATCGAAGTCGTGTGTCTCATAGGAGGAATGGTGTACATGGGCTTCGGGACCTTCGAAGAAGAAAAAGCAGTGATGATCGACAAGTGTGTCTCCCCGATCCAAGTGTAGGAAGGTAGTGATATCTCTTCCCGCATCGTCGTGCACGATCTAGACCCGCGACAACATATTGTATTAGTATGCAATAGCCCTGTGGCACGTGCGACCAAGGCCACTCACGTCGCTTGGGGCGAAGTTGAACCTGCGCGTGTAGAACTCATAGGTTTTGGCGAAGTTCGTTACGCACATGCCAAAATGCCCGAGCTTATGAACCGGGGCAGGCGCTATGTATAACCGGTCAGCTCGGGAATCGAGCGAGGGAAGACTCCGTGAATCGGAAAACTCACACGGTTGGAAGCGCTGGGTCAAGTTTGCCGGTCGATTCTTGATGTTTGGCTATGCTCAATGTCCAGTCAGACGCATTGAACGCTTGCAGTTAGATGGCCAATTGGCAACACTCACGAGGTTATATGACAGTTGAGGTAGAGCTGTAACGGTCTGCTTTTTGCCTTGCCCATACACTAGGTGGAACAGGAACCCATCGGCCGGGTCTCTGAAGGTAACGCATAGTCCACCTCCAGGAGCATCTGTCAGCTCATAGATCTCCGTCGCCCCAGGAAGGGATTCTGCAGCGTACTCGAGGTCATCCTTGGATTCGACCTCGAAAGCGGCGCCCCCGAACTGGTTCTCAGGACCCTCCCGTGCACAGTAGATGAACGGGTCAGGCCCAGTACCACCGTAATAGACAGTCTTCCGGTCTCGTTTTACTTCGTGGAAGCCGAAGTCGATCAGAAAATCGTGTGCGGCGTTGAGATCCTGGTGCGTGTAGTAGACGTGTGCAATACGGACCAGATTGATCTTCCGGCCCTCTTGGCCCGCGCTGGCGACTAGCATATTGAGAGAATGGGCAAAGCCTGTCCTAACTGAGAGGAGGAAACAGTGAAACTACGCGACCAGGATTCAGTATCTTATCCTCGTCTCTCAGGGACCCGCAGACGGACACGGTGATGAACGACGGATGATTAAAGACCACAGACATCTGATCGTCACGACGACCTTATGCCACTTTGCATACTGGCAGGTATAACCTTGAGGGAGTTCTTCCGAGCTGGTCCTGGACTCAATCTGCCCGGTCATCGCATGATTCCCACATTCGGGGTATCTTCGCACGATTTCCACGTCTCCCTACGGGATGGATCATGCAACAGCTTACATTGCGGCAACGAAGATCAGAATGAAAACTAAAAACAATTAATGGCAAAATAGACTAAATAGCAAGATCATTTCAAAAGTAACAACCTCAGCGAAAAGGCAAGAGCCGAATAAAGCTAGGTGATCCAGCAAGGCAGGTTACACAACATAATCAACGAGACAAACATCCGACCAAGACGACGAGAAGGAGTTGGAACTCGGTCATGCTTCCCTCTCGCAGCCGCTGGTCGAAGTTGAGATACTTAACTGTCACAGTGCTCACGGACATTAAAAGGCCACATTGTGCGAGTTTCTCGGTCCTCCGATCGCGACCGCGGCCCAGCTCCAACATCCGCCGCTCACTATCCACGATGGCTCCGTCCATGCTTCCCAATGGCTCAGTATCAAGCGGGCCGCATGTGGCCCGCAAGGATAGCGGAGAGGGAGATGGGGTTACAGATACCGAGTTTTTGATTGTCGGCGCAGGTCCAGCGGGAGCGTCCCTAGCATGTTTCCTTGCAGCATACAGTGCGTCGGCTTCGGGACACTCATCAGTCGTGGAGACGTGCATGCTAATGAACAAACCTCAGACCTGAAGGGTCTGATGATCAGTACCGCCCCGGGGACAGCGAACTCCCCCCGAGCCCACATTACGAACATGGCCGCATTAGGTATGAAGAGCCCCCAATTAAGCCACTAGTGCCTCGCTATTGGGGTTTGTATAACGGTTTTGCGCAGAGTGCCTCCGAGATATTGGCCTCGATAGAGAGCTAGAGCGCATCGCCACCAAGAATGAGCACATGGTCCATACTCGATGGTGTCACAGCATGGCAGGAGTCGAATATGCGCGCATCCACTCCTGGGGCCATGATCCGAGACGGAAGGTGAGACCTGACAATCTTCCAGATCCCCGTCAGGCGAGGCCATGCTGATCGTGACGTCCCCAGGGAGATTACGAGACTGCAAGCCCTTGCTCGCCTGTTGACCTCCCCCAGACTCACCTCGAGCCCGTCCTAGTGCGACATGCTACCCTCAAGGGGTGGACCATGCGGTTTAATACCACCCTAGAATCTTTTACCCGAGACGCCGACACGGGGCTATATATCGCAAATATTCACGATGGTGTTTCTGGGGCTAGATACAGAGTGCGTACGCCGTACATCTTTGGAGCCGATGGCGCCAGAAGCCAGGTGGTGAAGCAGGTCGAGCTGCCGTTGTCCGTCAAACCCAGCCAGGGACTTGCTATCAATGTCCTTGTGAAGGCCGATCTATCCCACCTAATGGGAAGCCGCCCAGGGAATTTGCATTGGATATTGCAGCCTGACGAGGAGCATCCAGAATTCGGATGGATGGGTATCGTCCGCATGGTAAAGGCATGGGATGAGTGGATGTTCATCCTCTTCCCAACCCGTGGCTGTGACCATGACATCCAGCCGTCTCTCGAGGAGTACAGACAGCGCGTTCAAGAGTTCATTGGGGACAACACCCCGGCCGAGATACTCAGCGTTTCAAAGTGGTACATCAATGAAATCGTAGCAGAACGGTATTCCGATGGCAATGTGTAAGTGATACATCTTCCAAGCCCAGATTTGGCGCGCTTTTTCCTCATTCTAATAACAGCCTGGTTTGACCGTGTAGCTTCTGCCTCGGTGATGCAGTCCACCGTCATCCGCCCATGAACGGCCTCGGCTCGAACACATGCATCCAAGACGCCTTCAACTTGGCCTGGAAGGTCGCCTACGTTCATGGTGGCCTCGCCGGTCGGTCCATCCTCGATACATACAGTATCGAGAGGCAACCTGTTGGTAGATCTATTATCACACGGGCCAATCAGGCATTCCGTGACCACTTCGCCATCTGGGATGCGATAGGGGCTCTTCCTCCGCACGTCGAGGAAAGGAGGGCCGTTCTACAAGAGCTACAGAGCACGGGGGAGGAAGGGACCAAGCGCCGCGCTGCTTTCAGGGAAGCAATCTCACGCACAGCACACGAGTTTCATGGCCTCGGTGTGGAAATGAACCAGCTTTATACAGGACCAGGTATTCACTTGGCCGATGAGAAGGAAACCTACAAGCCCAAAGGGAGGAGGGCCGAGGACGATGTGCTTTACTACGAGCCCAGCACATACCCCGGCTGCCGACTGCCGCATGTGTGGCTGAACACAGCCGTTCCTGGAAGGCAAATCTCAACCATTGACCTTGCTGGAGGTGGGGCATTCACGCTGTTTACCGGCCCGGGGGGTGATGCATGGAAGGCTGCCGCAGGCAGACTCGCCAAACAGCTTGCCGTTCCTCTAAATGCTCATTCTATTGGATTCCGGCAAGATTGGGAAGATGTCTATTTTGACTGGGAGCGTGTGAATGGGGTGGAGGAGGATGGAGCGGTCCTGGTACGGCCAGATCGGTTTGTCGCGTGGCGGGCTCCCCGCGTATTGGGGGATGTGGCCAGTTGCCAGTCGAAATTGAGCGAGGTTCTGCGATCCATCCTTGGGTTGGACAACCAGCTGTAGAAAGAGTCTTAGTGGCGGGTCATCCAAAGGCCCTATGGCCCAGAATGAGATGGCAAGGGCATGTGTGCGAGAAGCCAGTCTGTCCCCTTTTAGCCATCTCTCAATGTTCTTCCTTGATTGTCTTTCGAGTCTCTTGGCCCCTTGAAGCTGGGTGTATAAGTTCCAGGTCATGGACGAGGTACGCCTATGACACTGTCAGCATTCGAGATACTGAGCCCGAGATTATCATACTGTCGCCTTATGGGAATGGGGTTTTCCTACGTAGATAAGTCATATTACATTTTATAAGTCCGTCTCTCGTGTGCCAAAAAAATGCTGCTATGCCGACATCATACCTGTATGTACTGTTAAAGCCGCTTGAACCTTGCATGCACATCCAATCCCCTACGATCTCCAAGAAGCAAAAGACCGTTCCAAACTTGAAGCCAGCTTGCTCCAACCGCTCAGCTCGATTCCTGAGTAATAGAAAGAGTGCCATTCAGTTGTTATGTTTTGGATAGAAGTCCGTCAGTAGTTTCTCACCTCGCTCGCAAGTACATTGTAGATCTAAATCACATTCACAGTGTTTGCCCGTGTGACCTTATTAGTAAGGATTGAATGTCTGATGGAAGGCCCATGTCTCTCCAGTCGATATATCCACCGGCATCGGGTATTCGACCTGATCCTTCCACCTGTGGAATTAGAGACTGATGGTTGTTCTTCCAGAAAAGCAAGGGTTCGATGAGACCGTCATCTAGATGAGACATAACATCGAACGTATCGCATACAGGAACATTCAGCGGGGGCTGTATCATGTCCCCCACGGTTTCCGTGTCTCGGGGTGCCCGAGTCGTTGTCGTTCCAAAGGCAGTATCGTTTCCACGGTCACATGCAACCTCGTTTAACGTGCTTGGCGGCGACTGAAAATGAGATATCTCCGCAGCTGGATTGTCATTGCGTCTCTGCGCATCATGGGATAAACGTCGCTCACCTGTGTGTTGCAAGCAATTAGCAAGGGGGGCTGTGGATCAGGGAAAAGGTCGGAAAGCCAGAAGACGAGGGGTGCCTACCATCTACGCAACCATTTAATTCATCGTTTGGGGCTTGAGGATACGAGTGGTTATTACTTGCGCCTGATGGCAACATAAATGCTTGTTTGTCGTAGCCGGCAAGGTTGTTCTCTGGATTGTTGTCTCTGGCAGAGGCCTGGCTAGACTCCAGCTGCGCTTCGAGGGCCTCGAGGTTCTGTTGCATCGCAGTCTGGATGTTCCAGAATGACACGCACTTTTTGTACGTAAGGTGCAGTACTTCAAAGCGGGATTGTATGAGTCTTGCATTTGCGTCGTCTGTTCGAGACAATCCGCGGTGTACTAATTGAATGGCAGCCGCAAGCCAGATAGTGCTGGACAGAAACGGATTGATGTGTTGGATGTGGTCTTCGCAGCTTCGAACAACAATATTGAGAATGTTATTGGCGGCGTCAAAATACTGTCGCATAGGAAAACTATCCATGTCGATATTCTCTCCTTGAGCTCTATTGGAGTTCTTCCCGAAGCTGGCGTCCTGAGTCTGCCGCGCAAAGATAGCATATCGATAGATCATTAGCCGGGCAAGCTGTTGCATCACGTATATGTTATATATTGAGCAGTGAAGTTGCCGGGCGGACGTGATCTGGCCATTCTCTCTCCCCTCAAAACCCAGAGGCTGGTTCCGAAAGCGTAGATGCTCCGGTAGGGCCAATGCCAGGCAGTGGACGAGATTGCCTAGGGCTTCGAGGTTCTGACGTGCCTGCGCGTGGCTGTTGCTGTCCCTTGGAGGATCTCTGTGCCCTCTGGCAGCCTTGTAGACACCCCGAGGGCTGGATATTTGCTGTGCGTCCTTCATAAGTGAATTGATAACAATATACCATGCTTTAGCTGATTGAAGGCCGGATTCCTGAAGCGTCTTCCACCGGCATAGCGGTTCTTTCAAGAAGAAGCAGCTGCCATGAGGCCGATTTTGGAACCAATATATGTCATCAACGGGTAGCAATGTTTCAATCTGGCCCCATTCAATGGCCGTCGGGGTCCGTCGGATAGTTGTGGCGAACACATCCATTTCCCAGACTGCCCACCATGCCCGACGTTTCTCTTCATCCTTGCACCACTGGGCTGCATCCACCTCGACGTCCCCATCCATGGTTTCCGTATCTACTAGGTGCAGGTTCATCTCGTATGCGAGCCGCACACAGGTGCCCAGTGATCTCCATGACTTGCCGCGAACGCCCTCGGTCAATTGACAGTGGGAGAGCACAATGAATGCTTGCAGAATACATAAAGGTGGCTCCTCATCCCCGCATTCATGCAAAGCCTCCGTAGCGAAACTTAGGGCGAGATTTACATAATGGGCAGACAAGTTACTCTTGGCCCTTTTGTTTGCTCCTTCATCCAACGTGGTAAATTTGGCTGTGTATCCCATCATGGCCGCCAGGAGGGCCTTTGCCTGCGTGGCTGTGGTAATAGTATTGAGCTTCTGGCTAAATGTGGGCTCGTGAAAGAGGTTAATTGCGACCATGTTGTCGAAGTATGTTTTGATCCTGTAGGAAATTACGCAGTGAGACCTAAGTTGGAGTATTTAACGCGGACAAAGTGGACGCAATAGACCAGCTTACATTGTTTGCAAAGACTGATCGGTCAGGCCAAGTGCGGTTACAGCTCTTGTGAGAAGTGCAGGTTGCTGCTGAGCTGGAGCAGGCTCGGCATTCGGACTTTGAGTATCCTGGTCGGGGGACGACGGCTCATGACATGGGTGGAGAATAAAGGATAGATTGTGTATATTCAACTGCGGGTCGCGTTGTAGCGCCGTCGATTTGTCTGGCTCAAGGGAGACCGAGCTGGAGTCCCTGTTGGGAGGGGACAGAGGTTCCTTGTCGCCATAATCTTGCGGCACGTATGGATCCTCTCCTGCTGCCTCCAGATCGTCTTCGGTGTCTCTTCCAGCATCAGCTCTGCTTCCTCGCCGCCGTTTCCTACCGCGGCTCATGGACCCTGTGCGCCTATAGGTTACTCATAGTCGACCGTGTCTTCCTTGGGGTGGGGGTACCAATCTTGGGGCCCGGCTTTAGAGGGCCTGAGGGATAATTACACACTTGTGACGTCTTTTCGCAGACCAAGCACTTAGGTCGTTGACGATCACTAGACACCCGTCCGAGTGAGCCGCGGGCCACAATCAAGACCAGAAAAATTATGCCCGGGAAGAGTAAAAGCCCAGAGGAAGAGAGAGCGCGTTCCAATGTACGTACCACTTCACTTTGCGTCTGCAGGATATCCCGGTTAGCGATTCCGGCCTCAAGGTGATGCGAACTGGATGTGTATGCATACCTCCGACACGAATGACAAGCAATGTCAGACCTTTTTGTTGGTTCCCACGACATGCCTTGACTCGATAACCACATATCTGCGTTCTCAACGGAAAGGCTCCCCTGGCGGATAAAAAGGAGGTCCTGGCAGGGTGTCCGCGTTTAAGATAACCAGGAGGTGAAACCGAAGCAGTTCTATTACTATGGTCCTCATTTGCCTCTGCTTGAACTTTAATCTTCAAGTGTGATTCTCTTTCCTCGCTTGTCCTGACTCGCCCCCCAGGTATTAACTGCGGGGAAGGCGGCGATCCGAGGGGATTAAGTCGGGGTTATTATGGAGACCGGGGCAATTGTGCATCTCTCGGGCCAACGGGGCAATTCTCAGCAGCGTTCCAGTACCCTAATTCCTCCTTACACATGCGCGCCGGCTCCTGTATCTAGGAACTAGCCAATCGACGTACCTAAATGCGAGGTGATGACTACATTGGGACATCTGTTGTCGCTGTGTGCTCATGTGCCAGTGCTTGCCAAGAAACAAGGAAGGGAAGGGGGCATTGAGTGCCTTTGAGACTGTCCATAGAACAATATATACGACAGGAGAGATCGACTAGATTCGACGACAAATTCCGTCTCTAGCTAGTTCTCGTATCGAACCTTATTTATCAAGGTTCCTAGACCCTCTATTTCCACACGCATATCATCGCCATCCTGTAGTACTACCTTCGGATCCTGCATCGCCCCTATTCCAGGGCCCGTTCCGGTGAGAATAACCGTTCCTCGCTCAAGTGTGGTTCCCTGGGATAAGAACGCGATAGTCTCGGCGATATCGAAAATCATTTCCCTGTGCGCACCCGGTTTAGTCAGTGAAAGGAGAGACGATAGGGCCGTGGCAAAACTACTCACCCTGTATTCGAGTCCTGTACTACACCAGAATTTAGCACCGCTTTGATTCGGAGCTTATGAGGGTCAGCCACGGCGGCCGGAGACACCAAGGCAGGTCCAAGAGGGCAAGAGCCGTCCAGCCCTACGGCCGATTATCAATCCCATTCTCATATGGCAGCGCTATAGTATCTGCGACTCACCTTTTGAGAAGCACCACTGGCTGTTCTTGAATTGCTGAGCGCGAGCGCTGACATCGTTGCTGCAGGTGTATCCCAAGACGTAGTCCATAGCTTCCGACTTAGGAATGTCCCGCCCGGTCTTGGACAAGACGACTGCGAGCTCCGCCTCATAATCACTGGTTCCGTCCTGTGCAATCTTCGGAATATTGATGACTGCGGGAAATGGTCCAGTGATGGCAGTGCGAGGCTTGATAAAGAGGACTGGCACATCCGGGATGGGCATGTTGGCCTCCCTAGCGTGATCGCGATAGTTGAGCCCCAGACAACGAACAATAGGTATCTCCTCCATGCTAATGGGGGACAGGAGCTATTCGGCCAGGAAACGTACATTAGCATTCTATAGATTATACTCCTCAATAGGACCAGGGTCTTTCCCAAGAGAATCGACAAGACAAACCCGTTTGATGGTCAACACGGTATCGGTCACAACGCCGTCGTAAATTGACCCTCTCACCAGCTGCACTTTGACCTGTTCTCCCTGGAACACGGCTAAACCAACATCTGGCCATTGCCGGCAATCAACCTGGCCCAAGTAAATATGATTATCTTCTTTGGCAACAAACCGAACCAGGTGTGTCCAGTTGGGAGCCATGGTGTCTTGCTCTAGGACGGGCCAAGGGATGGAAAGAAAGAAGACATCGACTGTGCTCCGGCCAATCTGAAAAGCCTAAGGGACTGGGTATCTATACTTCCATGCTGTCCTTACTCTAGCTAATGGTCGTTGCGATAGCCCGGTATCGGTTGAGAATCACCATCACACCTAACCCCTCTCTCCAAAGCAAAAAAGAAGGTAATGGGGGTTCGGGATAATTTCGGTACAATTAATCGGAATTGGGCTAAATAAGGGGCCCGCCTGCTAGGCATTGGAATAACCAGAATTGACATGGTCCATGAGATTTTTGTCCCCTACACCGGTGTTATAGTCGTATTCCAGCCTTGCACCAGTTTTGGATCTGGTATTGGGAACATATTCTGACGAATGGAAAATTGTGGACCATGCGGGATCAAGTTATCGAACGTTGCCTGAATTTGCTGGAACAACCTGAGGGTTCTCGTTATCACTATTCGATAGTTGCCAGCCAGCATGAGGTTCTGCACATATAGTATAACAAGATACGCATCATCGGGTATTTGAGACCTAGCCCAGATTAAGGCGAAAACTATTACGAACGGCACGGAAGATGCAAGACACTCTGTAGACTTCCAAGGAACTTTGACATACTGAATATTTGGCAGTACCCGACGGGGTGAGCTTCAATGAACATGATGTTATGGCCTTCCCATACATACAAGAACGAATAGCCATATGGAGTCTGATGAGTCCGAAATAACCGCGGTATGCAAGGACCTTGCTACTTCCGTACGACCCAGCATATCTGGGGAACGGCTGACGTCGCTCCGTTTGAGACAACCGCCGTAGAACCGGGTGTCTGTAGAAAGGGCCGCGTTCGGGAATTGGAGGTACCTCTATGAGTATCTCCTTTCCAGCCCATACGAAAAAAAAAAAAAAAAAAAAAAAAAAAAAGGACGTCTGATTTGACAACCTCGCTAAAAGGGATTTAAGCTTCGGTATGTGCTCTTATGGTACCCGAAGTGGACATATTGTAGTCAAGATATCACCAATTACATTGCTCAACGATTGAAATCGAAAGGTGTTTGTCAGATATTGAGAAGAAAGACAAAGCTAGAGGTACTCGCCGATCTAGAGAACCCTGGTAACTCAGAAGGATTCGATTCCATCCTTCCCATCCACAGAGCGTCTCCAGTTGAGCAGCATGGAATTCTTGTGACCATGAGAATGGTGATGAGAAAGTAGATCAGGAAAATATTTTACTTGGAGATAGATCCATTAGATCATATAACCAGGTAGGATCCGTCTGCATTGCTGCGTTGTGTATATGTCCAGCAGCAGGGGAAAGGTTCCAGTAAGCGCCGTCTTCTGCCGCAGGGCTGATAGCCCCAACTTGGCTTTGATACGAGCACTCCTCCCCTAGCGTAGGCATACTTAAGTGATTGGAGGTGTCTGGGAACGAGGGACCATGTCTTACGGGAGTTGCCGTGTCGGTCCTTATTAGCCCGCTCAACATGGACACGGAACCCTTTCCGACGGAGAAGCCTTCCGCAGTCATGGCGCCGTGGCCAAGTTGCAACAGTCGGTGCTCCAGCGTATCCAGGTTTTCGAGCATTCTTCTTGGTGTCTGCCAAAATGCAGCATACTTCTCACACGTCGCACGCAAGCAATCCACTTTTGACTGTATCAGTTCCGCATCGATATTATTTCCATATACCTTTCGAACAATCTGTAATGCTGCAGCTAGCCATACCGTACTCGCCAGGAAAGGGTTTACATATTTGACATGGCTCTCGGGGCAGCGTGTGACAATAGCTAGGATATTGTCAGCGGCCTCCAGGCAATTTCTCCAGCCTTGGGCATTCGCCGGTATAATTGGGGCAGCAATTGCGGAAGGCATGCAACCGCTTGTGGTTCCTTGATTACCTGCAAATAAAGTGCCAGATACGATCTCTCCAAATGCATAGGAGTGATAAATCATAAATCTGGCGAGCTGGGTAGACAAAAGAATATTGAATACAGCGCTGTGCAGCTTGCGGGCCTCACGATGAGTGAGCCGGGGATTTTCTGTGTTGGTGAAGTCAAGTGCCTCTTGCCGATACGCAAGGGACTCCGGTATGGCCTTGGACACTTCGACCAGCGCTTGCTCAAGTGCAATGAGCTTCGTTGTAGCCTCTTCCCCTTTCGCCTTAGAGAACGAGCTCCGGAAATAATGTAGCAGTTGGTCCAGGTTGTCAAGCGGGCACACATCAAGAAGGATCCCCTGCAAATTGCCTCGTAAAAGAACCTGCGCATTGCGCATGATGGAGTTGATGACTATGAGCCAGGCGAAAGCACACTCATTTTTGCAGTTCACGAGCGCCCGCACTCGTTCACCGGGGTCAGTATCCAAGAAGCAGCTGGCATGGAACTCATTATTGAACCAGAATTCATCAGAAACAGGCAGCTGAGTATCGATCATGCTAGAGTCTATAGCAGTGGGACATCTCCGAATCGTACTGGCAAAGATATCCATGTCCCAGATAGCCCACCAACAGCGCCGCTTCTCCTCCGCCGCCGACCATGAGGAGGACCGTGACCCGTCTGGGATTGGGGTTGATCGAGATTCGTAATCCACTAAATGTAAATGCAACTCATATGCAACACGAACGCAAGATCCCAAAAGCCGCCATGCGCGACCCTGGACGCCTTTTGTTAATTCATAAAAACTACTCAGAGCCATCGCCTGAAGTAGACATAACGAAGGCTCTTCGTCAGGATTTCCCAGGCTGCGTTGTATAAGATCTAGTGCATTCTCACGGAACCGAGTGTGATCGAAAACGCGAGGCTGCAGGGAGTTTAAGGAGTCATTGTTGATTGGCACGGACTGAAAACGTGCAGAAAAGGAGAACATGGCCGCGAACAATGCCTTTACATGTGTGAGGTTCTCGACTTTCTGCAACTTTGTCCCAAATGACGGTCGATGAAAGAGCGAATACGTCGACATGTTATCGAAGTAGGAATCTACTCTAGTGCTTTGATTAGATTTCTCCACGGGGCAGCGCCTGTTGGGTATACGTACAATAGTTGAAACGTAGACAAAGACAGTCCAAAGTCGAGGCAGATCTCGAGAAGAAAGCTTTGCATGTCCACAACCTTGAGAAAATTACTGCCTGAGTTATGGTCAAGGCTCGGCAACGGAGGCAGTACATGCTGGTGTGTCGGATGGATAATCGATGTAAGGCTAATTGCCTTGATGAAATTCGCTCCTAAGTCGACTCCGTTCCCCGGGAGCGTTGGACTGGGATCGACAAAAGCTCCACTAGGGAGATCCCGCTGGTCGATACCGTTCTGTCTTGCGTTGAACGGGGGACTTTGGGCAATGGTTTCTCTTGCCCACTGGTAGTGGCCACCGACAGGCAATTGAGCGGACCTCTTGCGGCGCTGATTCCGGGACAGAGTCGCATCCCCTCTCGCTTCCACTCGGCGAATAGCTACCATGGCAGCGCGTGGTGTCAGCCTTCGTTCCTCTAACTCCGGACATTAGGTGAGACAAGAATTACGTTTCGGACCAGGTTTCTGCCGCGATTTCGGATAGGTGCAAGTCTCCCTGTTTTTTACACAGAGAAGACACGACGGCAATCGACGGTCACTACCTCTAGTGATTTAGCAACAACCCAGAAAGTGTCAGTCTAGACGCGGCGACTGAGACAAACCATCGGACTTTTTTCCTGTTCGTAGGTCAGCAGCTGCATCACGAATTAAAGGCGCTGTCAAGATAGTTTTGACTGCTCTAGTGTGGCATACCTGCGACACACTTCGCAGGCGAGGGACGCTTGGGAGGTTGAAGGATCGTCTTTATCCGCTCCATCGCGGTTCAAGGGATGCAGACAACGACGGGGCGAGGTCAGATGCGATGCCATCACTCAGTAGTACCAGAGGAGTTAATTTCCATCTGTATCATGCGGTGGGATACGAGACGACACAGCAGAAGAAGCCGGAGAAAAAGTAACTGGGTTTTGCGCCAGAGACCGATACAGACATCATTCCCGTGTGACAGCGGAACCGGGCAATAGCTGCACCCCGCTTTTCGGGACCGACGGACTTTAGCGGCGTTTCAAGTGACCCAAAAACTGAGACGATGGGGAAGCGCAAAGTGTCCAATTAGGATGGCCAAGCGACCAGCTATAAATAGGCTGACCAAGACGAGACGCTAAACCTAAACGGGATGGAACATAGCAAAACATGCCTAGGGTGAACTGAGCCACATACCCTAAAGATATGACATTGATCCTACTAACAGTGAACGCTGGAAGTAGGGGTCAGCATGAATAATGAATATGTTCATAATGATATTTGCTTCTGTAGACATTTTGACTTACGCATATAAATACAAATAATATTTTTTCAGTACTCTGTATTCGCGAATATTTGTAATTCTGGTCTCAGTGAGAAATCACCCTTCATCACGTGAATTATTAGACTTCTTTCCCCCAGTTGATGCTCTAAATTGTATGGCCAGTCACCAGTGCCCAGTAGACTTGGAAGTGATCATCTGTTGAGAGATATACTACCTGAATTCTTATAATAGTAGCTTGCCAGCAAATAGCAGCAGGACAAGTTCTCCCCTTTTAGAAGATATATATCTGAATGCTGGATTCCTTGCAGTTGCAACTTCTGTAAGACATAAGCCTCCAGGTTCTTCTGCTTATTGTCTTGATTAACTTTCAATGTTGTCCATCGACGGCTTGGAGGGGTATTGCTCATCAAGGGTTTCCTTAATAGTACTAATTACTTTCAGTGCTGTCGCCTGTCTGAGCTCTTTTTCTAATAAGAGTGTTTTGAACAGTAATCAGGAACAAGCGCTATGTAGGAGGTATCTTGCGCGTCTATAAGTTCATAATATTACTTTACTTCTTCATCCCTGTGTCGGAGCTTGTGCTGTTAAAAGCTGCGAGCACGCCTTTATCATCACAGAGAAAGCATTTGAGATAGTGGCTCCATGCCATTTTGGTGCCAGTTATCTTACATACAAGTATTATGGTTCGCAGTATATTAATAGCTTCAACATCCCTTGCTAATGCGGGAGAAATTATATTACCGGATAACCCTCGTCTCCTACAAATGGGTATCCGATTTCAAATAAATGCATTAAGTCCACCCCCAACATCCGAAGATCCCCCAAATCCCCAAGCTGGTAGTTCGGATCGTCAGTCATAGGGAAGTAAAGAGAGTGTAGTTCATCAGAACTTGCACCCTCCATCTGACCCGGCGGATGTATTGAATTATCCGCGACAGTCTGCATAAAGGGTAAGACAGGCTCAGACTGCGATTGCAGTACCTGGCCTTGTGTATATGTCAATGTATTCGTGCCTGAGGACCGTACTGAGCCTCCAACATTGGTGGAGTATGTCTCGTCAGAAGTACCTGGGGGGTGACACGGTTCAAAGGATGCGTTAGTGGCTGCTTCTGCGCTTCGTTGTTCTGCAGTCGCCCCGGCACGTTGCCGATCTCTGGCCCCTCGGATGTCAGATACATACTGCCGTGCCAGGTGGGCGAACTCGGCAATCAAAGAGCCTGGAAGGGCGGCTTTACTGGCAACCTCGATGCGACTGAAGTGGCCGCTGGCGATATCTAGGAGAGCCAAGCTAAGGTTCGTCTCTGGGTGCTGAGGATTATGAATTACCAGGTCGAATAGTATCATAAGAGCAGATAGCGGCATTACCGCTAGAATCCTGTTAGGGCTTGGAGTTAGAATTGATAAAAGACCAGGAGGCAATGGACAAATCTGAAGATCTTACCAGACGGGGGTGGATGGGGAAACCTCTATAAACGCCGTTAACTCAATAACTGTGCGGGCAGTACGCATCAGCTCCTTCTTCAACTCGAGCTGTTCCCTTATGCTCAACGTATCGTTTCCGCCATGCAACAGTGTCCAAGAAAGCGTAAGCACTGCATTGAGATAATAGTAATGCGTCAATAGGGCTACCTGAATTGCCAACGGCTCCGGCAATATTCTGGGTTTGAGGGGCTCGCCGGGCCGGAAGCGCAGAGGAATCGACATCCTCCAGGCCTCCAGCTCCTTTCGGAGATTCGGGATTGCTGCACTATGCGCTACCGATTGTTTCGGCACGGGGCTGACTGTGAAAAGACTACTGTGTATCTTGGACTGGATACGTGCGAATTTGAGAAAGCTGAAAAACCAATCGTAGTCTTCGAAGGTAGACTCCTTTATCACGGGCACTGGGCAGCTGACGAAGCAGTCTTGTAGCACCTAAAGGTTTGTCAGCAACCGGTTGTTCTGGAGCAGATTCTGGAAGTTAGGTTATTACTGGAGTTCTCTCCATTCCGAAGCAAGATGTCTTCTCCATATAATATAATACCCAGAAGGTCCGATTCTCGGCGCTTTCGAGTTTAGCACCAGATCGGTTTAGGCCCAATCTTTGGGCCATGAGAACAGCTTCAGATAATATCAGCGAGTCCAGCTGGAAGGCGGAAACAGATGAAGAAAATACGGCCTTCCCAGTCTGTTAACAATGGGGTTTACGTGGGAACAGGTTCTGATAAGGATGGGAACACTTACCATGGCGATGAGTGCCTTAATGGGAGATATATTGTCAGCAAAAAGAAATCAGTTGGGTCGATTCTGTCTCATCGGCATCATTACGCACCTGTACGGACGTCAAACACGCCTTGGACAGAATTATGTCTTGATAAAACGAGGTCGATTTGGCGAAGTAGAACCATGCCTCTCCCTGTCCTGGCTCAAAGCTTCCTCCATCATTATACTGACAACCGATAGCCACTACTGCATAATAGAGAGCTGCCCATGGCTTGTCCGTGGCTAAGTTCCGCTCAAGGTCCGGGGCTTCGAGGCTTCTTCTGAATGACCTGGGACATAGGAATGGGCAGAGTGGGTGAACGGCATGCAGATATGCTTCTCGAGTGTCAGCGGAAGAAGCTACGTCGCGAGAATGAAAGATTACCGCGAAACATACTTTCAGCGTGTGACTTCATTTTTTCACAACTCGGTTCCCCAGGCGAACAATCAGAATCGCGCCTTCGCTCTCGCAACAAATTTGTTTCTGAGACAGCATTAGAGAACTTTATCTTGGTAGCTAGAACATCACGAATGCTGTCTAGTAGTTGCTCGAGTCGGCAATTTCGTAACCTCTGACTGATGGAGCGGACGCGGTTTGCAGGGAAAAAGGATATATTCGGGTTCGGACCTGAGTTTTGTTAAACCTCTGGATCGGAACAGGCTAGGTACTCTCGAGAATGACACTCGTTTTGTTACGTACCTAATATAGTAGTCAACTGAGACTTATTAGCTACAGCATTCAATGGACCCTTTCGATGAGCTAGCTGACCTGGTCTGTACTGTTGTCGGCTTTGCATGTCTGCGAGGCCTGGCGATTTTCGAGGAGGAAGTCCATGTACAGTTGTGGTATCGCCCCTGCATTTGCAGACGATGGTGATGCGTGCCGAGCTGGAGCCAAAGGCGGGTCACTGGTGGAGAAAGCGCGGTCGATCTTTGTATTTTGCCAGACATAGCTGGGCTGCGTCGTCGCTGTAGGGAGTGTCAAGTTGATCTGCGGGGAATGATCTCCTGCGTTCGAACTTGGAGACTCTGCAGTAGAGGACTGCTGCGGTTGTCCCGAACTTAGACGATCCAGCCTTCGCTTTCTGGGTCTCTTGACCGCACTGAAGTTACACGGGAGAGACCTGGTCTAGTAAGATTTGTATCAGCGTTTCCTGTTGCCCAGCACCTGGAACCAAAGGAACTAACGGTACAAAACTCGCAAGCAGACTTCGCGTGTGGCCCTGGTTGGCGTTAGTCAGGCAATGTATCACTAATAACCATGGGCGGAACTGATTCCTCTGTCGGACATACTGCATCGGACTTTTCGAGCTCGACATGTATCACAGGCTTTATGCATAATTGAGGAGCCCATTGCAGCTATCTGGCACGCCTCAAGAGTGGGCACTTTCTGTCGATGAAATGTATCCGAGGGAGCAAAAGAGGAAGATAGCGGAGTTCGACGGAGTCATCGAGGCAATCTGTTCGGCGCCGAACACGATCACCTGACCGCGCCTCCTTGTGAGCTTGGTCATGTCCATATTAGGTACTCCATAAACTATGATTGATCCCGACCGGATGATCCTCGGACGCAGCACGCTGACATCATTGGCTAACGCAGGTGTGAGGCTCCGGGGGCTCCACCAATTTCGGCGCCGAAGCCTCATCTACACCTCCGTCACTACGATTTACAACTTCCGTAATCCCACGCCCCATCCGCTTAGTTTACTATGGATTTTAGGAGCACAAACGTCTTGCTGAATCGTCCTCGGAGGCGGTCATCGGCCACGCCAATATGTGGAACTATGGGCATGCGGCTTGTCGGAGGTCTGAAAGGTGGCCCGGGTATATATATCCTGGTCCCCCTGATCAGTTCGAAAGGTGCACGAATCTCGCTCACCCTCACACGGTTACCAAATCACGAACTGAGTATTTCTTTGTCAGCCGCCTTTTTTTTTCCAGTAGCGCGTCAAAGAACTTGTCTGCCCGAAGTTGCAACGCCCTTAAGCCTCCGCGATGCCTGTGCGAGACAGCCACTCGGCGAATACAGAAGTTCCGAGCGAAGAGGACCCTGTTATGAGTGAAAATGAGCTCACTAAGTCTCCCAGCACAGGTTCCCGTACGGTGGCGGGAGATGAATCGATAAGGGCGACCTCCACTGCAATTCAGGATCAGCATCAAATTGCATTCCTTGCCAGGCAATTCAGCAATGTCTCAGGAACGCGCAGTCGAGCAGGACTGAAGAACCCTTTCACCGGCACGGCAGACCCTTCTCTTGACCCGAACTCGCCAGAATTCGATGCGACGCACTGGGCACGAACGGTTCTGCAATTCGTTTCCCAAGATCCCGACCGGTATCCGAAACGCACCGCAGGCGTCTCCTTTCGAAACTTAAGTGTCTCGGGATACGGCAGTCCGCTGGACTATCAGAAGAACGTTCTGAATGTAGTATTTCAAGCGATGGAGACTGTTGCCGGCTTGGGCCGTCGCAATGAACAGAAGATTCATATCCTCCAAAATCATCACGGGCTGCTCCGCGGCGGCGAAATGCTGCTTGTGCTAGGTCGGCCAGGCAGGTATGGCGCTGGTGCTATGATCCCCTCAGGTAACACTCACTAACAATTCACTGCTCAGTGGCGTGTCCACGCTGTTGAAGACAATCGCCGGACAAACAAAGGGTCTGCGTATCGAACCCGAGGCGGTGTTCAGCTATAAAGGCAAGGAAACATCGTGTAGCAGCTGCAGCCTCCTTAAGCACTGACACTAACCAATGCTCAGGAATACCTCCGGAAATAATGCACAGCCAGTTCCGCGGAGATGTCATATATCAAGCCGAGACCGACATTCACTTCCCTCACCTGACAGTGGGTGAGACCCTCCTTTACGCGGCATTGGCGAAGACTCCGCAGAACCGACTTCCAGGAGTCTCACGAGAATGCTATGCCGCTCATATGCGGGACGTCATTATGGCTGTCTTCGGGCTGTCACATACTATCAATACCAAGGTCGGGGATGACTTTGTGCGGGGTGTCAGTGGCGGTGAGCGCAAGAGAGTGAGTATTGCGGAGGTAGCATTAGCTCAGAGCCCTATCCAGTGCTGGGACAATGCTACCCGAGGATTAGATAGCGCAACAGCCCTGGAGTTTATCCAGACAGTGAGGTTGTCAGTTGACCTAACAGGAGCCGCTGCAGTCGTCGCGCTATACCAGGCTTCTCAACGAGCGTATGAGGTAAGATCAATTCGTTTTATACTCTAACCCAGCTTGGGAGCTTCTGCTGATGCGGAAACTTCAGGAATTCGACAAAGTCACTGTCCTGTATGAGGGCAGGCAGATATATTTCGGACCAACCGACCGCGCAGTTGACTATTTTGTCGACCTAGGTTATCATTGCCCAGCTCGACAGACTGCGGCTGATTTTCTAACTTCACTCACTAATCCCAGTGAACGAATTATCCGGCCAGGGTTTGAAGATCGTGTACCCCGTACGTCGGCTGAGTTTGCCCAGACGTGGCGCAACAGCGAACTCCGGAAACAGCTAATAGACGATATTGTTCAGTATGAGATGGAAAACCAAACAGGTGGGAAATCTGTGGAAGAATTTACTCGCTCTCGACAAGCAGAGAAATCTTCTTGGATGTAAGTAAAGCCTTGCCTTCTTCAGCCAGCTTTAGAGCCGTCTCTTGTTCCCGCAGACCTCCAGTGTGCTGACGTGCAAGGTTAAAGGACTCAGAAGTCCCCTTACACAATATCGATCCCGTTGCAAGTGCTACTGTGCATCAGACGTGGTGTTCGTCGACTTCTAGGGGACAAATCGTTCTTCTTCATTACGGTCTTTGGTAACTTTTTCATGTCCCTGATCCTCGGCAGTGTCTTCTATGACCTTCCAGACACCACTGCAGCTTTGAATAATCGGTGTATTCTGCTGTTCTTCGCTGTTTTGTTTAACGCGTTGAATAGCTCTCTCGAGGTGCGTGATAGCTCGCCGATGGAGTATAAGTTATAGCTTTGCTAACCGAGCTATCTCGCGTAGATTTTCTCCCTATATGCTCAGCGGCCAGTTGTAGAGAAGCATGCGACTTACGCTTTTTATCACCCTCTAGCTGAGGCTATCGCCTCAGCGATATGCGACCTTCCCTGCAAGGTCCTTTCCACAATTTCCTTCAACATCCCTCTCTACTACATGTCCAACCTGCGCCGAGAGTCTAGTCACGTCGCAGTCTATTTGCTCTTTGCCTTCACTTCGACACTGACAATGTCAATGATCTTCCGCACGATTGGACAGGCTAGTCGAACCATCGCACAAGCTTTAACTCCAGCGGCACTCTTCGTGATCGGTCTTGTTGTATACACTGGCTTCGTACTGCCCACACGAAACATGCAGGTTTGGCTTCGCTGGATAAATTATATCAATCCGCTTGCCTACTCTTACGAAGCTATTATTGCCAATGAATTTCACGGGCGAACCTTTGCGTGTGAGAGCTTTGTGCCTTCTGGTCCGGGGTATTCCACTAACCCCAGCACGGCAAGAACATGCTCCGTGGCAGGGTTGCCAGGAGCTGAGTCCGTGGATGGGGACATGTATATGAATGCTACCTACCGATATTATCACTCTCATGTCTGGCGGTGGGTTTTCTGAAGCTTTCACGATTTGCCAATACTGACAGTATCTGTAGTAACTTCGGGATACTGATCGGATACATTGTCTTCTTCGGTTGCGTTTATGTACTGCTCGCTGAGTTTGTCACCGCGCAGGCATCACATGGAGAGGTACTGCTCTTTCAACGTAAGAAAGTTCGTCAGTTCAAGCGCGCACAGGACGAGGAATCCCGAGCCACTATGCAAGATGCGATTGATACAGCCGTTGCGGGGAATGAAAAGGAAAAGGTGATCAACCTTCAAAGGCAGACTGGCGTCTTCCACTGGAGACATGTTTCCTATGAAGTATTCATAAATGGAGAGAAGAGAAAAATATCGGATGATATTGATGGATGGGTTAAGCCTGGAACTCTAACTGCATTGATGGTACGTCCACCTTTCGCTCTACGGCGCAGCTGCATTCAATAACCGGGAATGCAGGGAGCTTCTGGAGCCGGCAAGACTACTTTATTGGATGTACTTGCTAGCAGGGTGACGACAGGCATTGTAACGGGTGATATTTGCGTCAACGGACATCCTAGAGATATATCCTTTCAGCGACAGGTCGGCTATGTCCAGCAGCAGGATATTCATCTAGAAACAACCACCATCAGAGAGGCATTACAGTTCAGCGCGTTGCTCCGTCAGCCAGCGTCGATTCCTAAAGAAGACAAGCTTCAATACGTTGAGGAAGTCTTGTCTCTTCTCGAGATGGAATCCTACGCGGACGCAATTGTTGGCGTTCCAGGCGAAGGTCTCAACGTCGAGCAACGGAAACGCTTGACAATCGGTGTCGAGTTGGCTGCAAAGCCTGATCTACTGCTGTTCCTAGATGAACCAACGTCTGGTTTAGACAGTCAAACAGCATGGTCCATTGCGTCCCTACTACGGAAATTGTCAGACCATGGACAAGCCATTCTTTGCACCATCCACCAGCCATCTGCAATGTTGTTCCAGCAATTTGATCGCCTTCTGCTGCTCGCCAAAGGTGGCAAAACAGTATATTTTGGCGACATCGGTGAGAATTTTAAGACACTGATCGATTATTTTGAGAAGAATGGAGCAGAGCCCTGTGGGCCTTCGGACAATCCCGCCGAATGGATGTTGAGAGTCATCGGAGCTGCGCCAGGGAGTGTTTCGAAGCGTGACTGGGGAAAGATCTGGAAATCTAGTCCGGAATATTCAGATGTTCAACGCATACTTGATCAAATCTGTCAGCAAAAACAGCCCCAGACCCGAGACGCCTCGCTAAGTCAACAATATGCCGCACCATTCCGAACCCAATTGTGGCTCTGCACTAAGAGAGTCTTCGAGCAGTACTGGCGCACACCCTCGTATATTTACTCCAAACTGACATTATGCTTCGGCTCCGTACGTGTCTATCGAGTGCACCCATCTCTTCAACGCTGACTCTCGATAGGCTCTCTTCATCGGTCTCTCTTTCCTGAACACCAAGATCTCGATCCTGGGTCTGCAGCATCAGATGTTTGCTATTTTTATGCTCTTAGTCATATTCGCGTTTCTCACATACCAAACCATGCCTAACTTCATCATGCAGCGAACGCTATTTGAAGCCCGAGAGCGCCCATCCAAAACATATTCGTGGGCCGTGTTCATGCTGGCAAATATTGTGGTCGAGCTACCTTGGAATACGGTTGCTGCCGTACTGATCTATTTACCGTTCTACTACCTGGTAGGGATGCACAAGAATGCTGAGGCCACCCACACCGTGACACAACGGAGCGGGTTAATGTTTCTTCTCTTTTGGTCATTCATGATGCACTGCGCCACATTTACAAGCATGGTTGTGGCTAGCGTCCCCACCGCAGAGATTGGCGCCATCCTGTCTCTCCTGATGTACACAATGTGCTTGATATTCTGTGGGTAAGTGGCCGCCGGGTTCGAAGCAGTTTGTTTATACCGTGGAACATGCTGACCATAAGCTATTTGATGTGCCCAGGGTCATGGCGGCACCCGCTAGCCTCCCAGGCTTCTGGATCTTTATGTACCGTGCCTCGCCGCTAACATACTTGGTCAGCGCTATGCTATCAACTGGCCTAGCCAACACCGAAGTCACATGCTCCGACATCGAGGTTACCATCGTGAATCCTCCTACTGGGCAGACATGCGCGGAATATTTATCGGCCTATATGCAGACTGTCGGTGGGAAAGTGTATAATCCAAACGCGACGACGGCCTGCCAATATTGTGCGCTCACAGATTCTAATACGTTTCTGGCGTCGGTGTCGTCGGATTACGATGAGCGATGGCGCAACTTCGGACTCATGTGGGTATATATTGTGTTTAACGTGTGCGCAGCAGTATCCCTCTATTGGGTGGTTCGTGTTCCCAAGAAGCTAGGGCTTGTTGCGCGATGCTTAAACTTCCTACACAACAAAGAAAAGGGAACGAGCTAGGATCTGGTTTATTACACAGTCCTTTCGTGGCTCTTCTTTCAGGCCATCAGGCAGTCTTTGTCATTGAACAACAGTCTGCTCATCCGTCTTGGATAGAACACAAGATGTGATGGCACTCATCCTTCCTTATTTCTTAGTTGTTTCAAGCCTAGGACAGCTGTTGCATGCTCATTGAGGCTTGGTTGCCCTTAATATCTGCTTTGTTGTTATTCCGCACTCACTGACTGCGCTCTACAATACTTTTTTCTTTTCTTTTTTACTTTTCTTTCTTTTTTTACTTTTTCTTCTTGAACTTTGTTGTTCCAGGATATTCATGTTACTTAATCGACTCAATCGCTTTTCCACTTCTAGATATGATCTTGACTATTGTTTGATAAACTTCCATTTCCGTCACGAATTTCCTCTGGATTCACGACCTCGATCTTCTGTTGCAGTACAGGAATTCGCAGAAGGTGTTGAGGATTGTCGCAGCGTGATGATACGATAGAGAGTCTGGCCTCAGTCCACTAGCCGCGGCTGTAGCGAAAGGGCGGTGCTTCAATCGTCCAACAGCTCATCGAAACTGACTGAGTGAATATCAACGCGGGAGAGTTATGGGGCCGCATGCTATTTCCTGCTAGATCGCCTGATTCTGGGAATACTGCTGGTGGATGACAGCCCCAATCTGTCCTGTCAGGATGACTTTAGCCGCACACCCCTGTACCGCATGTCAAGAGAGCCAGACGGCCCTAATAAAGATGCTCCTGGGTCATTCGGAGCCCTATATGAATGTTGAAGACCCGGAAGGTTATATGGCATTATAGTACACAGTATAACAAAAAGCTAAAGACCATATATAACTTCTCCTTTGCAGCTGCTTTGATATTAAATGCCGCGGATATAGGTGGGGTGACCATAGTCAATATAGCAATTAGCAAGGAAAACTAGAGGGAGGATAAATTCTCCATACTATAGATATTATTGAGATATTCATATCATGGTCACTTAACCCCCACGTCTAGTGCGAACCATGGCGTTGGCAAGGAGCCATCGCCGTTGTGTCTTGCGGCCAGCCAACGGAGTAAGGAGTCATAGCTAGAATATGAACGAAGTGGACGCAGAAGGCCGAGCGCCACTGCATTTCATGGCTAAAAATATGGGTTAGTCAATTCATTAAGGTTCATTTATATCACATAGAGATTTATTTGCGCGCCTAGGACCAGTGGGCATTAATAGCCTTACATGAAGCCACTAAGCAAGGGCACTTAATAGTGGTCAAGCTGCTTCTGGCCGAACTGAGTATTAATGTTAATATCAAGGACAGAAATAGCGCGACTCTGCTCTGGTGGGCTGCTCTAGGCAGCCACAACCACATGGCAGCTGCTGGTCGAACTGATTGTGGATGTCAACGCTGGCTGTCTATTCTATTTAGTTTGCTATATATGTATGGAGAATACAAAACTCATTTTGGCCGGTTTTGTACATTCAGTCCGCCGTACCATTCCCAGTACTGTAGGAAAATGACTATCTCGACCGCCACCTATTCCAATAGGGACATGCTCGTCCCTCACTATCCAGGCGAAGGACGTTCGGGGCATACCCTGGACATCTTCTGATAATAATTGAGGGGATTTCACAAATTCTTTCTGAGGACCTCAGCGTTTACTGGCTCTAAGATATTGTTCTTCCTATAAACACGGACTCAAGGCAATCAAATCAAGTCAGTTCTTGAAGAAATCGAAATATTCATTGAAGTTTGAATCCCTTGCCGGGCTCCAATGAGGCCGTGAAATCGCCCTTCTGTGTCTTCATATCCACGGGAAATGATAGATGCTCGTGAATCCAGCGCCACTTCCCGTCCTGCGGGCTGCGGTGAGCAATTCCTGTCCGACGAAATGCAGTGTCAAACGGTGTTCCTCCCGCCGTTCCCCAGGTGTGTTGGATCATAGTCGAGTAAGCAAAGTCTCGCGACACGGCGGTGATCTCTAGATCCTTAAATTCCATCTGTCCGTCATTCCAGTAGGGGAATATGGACTCGAAGTGCTCTTTAAAGCTCCCCCGGATTGTATTGCCGAACATATCATAACTCAGCATTTCCGGAAAGTCATAGAAGCGGCGAGCGCCCTCCATTCCGTTATGAAAGTCCTCGCGAGACTCGTGGTTCCAGTAGTGCAACCAGCCGAGATAAAGCTGGCTCAGGACTTCTTGCTCGGCGGCAACAAGGTCAGGGTCGTGATACTATAAACGGATTTCTCAGTGTGTTAGACTCGGTTATCGCCTGGCTGACACGTTGCGTATACGAACCTTGCTCTTTGGCATGTGGAGGAAGTCATATTGCTTGGCAATGGAAGTGTATGATTTCTGCAATTATGTTAATACTCGACCGCGTCAACGGCATTTGCTGGGTGTACATCACTTCGGACAAAGCCGTTCAGATCCATTGGTGCAAATTGGCAGAGTATACTGGGGGGAATAATAAACTGAAAACAATAATACCGAAATTCTGCCAAATATGGGTTTCGGTAAACCTATAAGACAATTGTGATGGTTTTGGTTGTCCTTATTGAATCGACATGCCTTTTATAACCAGATAAACTTCCCCGCTACCACCACTACAACGCCGGATGCACGCACTGACTGAACACCAAACACGGCTAGACATCGAAACACCGGAGTCACCTTATCTCCGAGTTCCATAATAACGGCCAGTTATAATAATCCGGCGTAGACATATTAGTCCGACCGTGGAGTCCGAACTTTGCCCGAGGTCTACACATATCTCAAAGGAGCAATAAAATGATGAGAACAAAGAAACTGACCGGACGAATGAGCTGCCATGTAGTTTCCCCGAAGTTTATCAGGGAATTCGTTGAGGTTTCCAGCTGTTGTAGGGTGAGGTGTGTTCTATCCATACCTAGTGATCAATTCATATATCAGCGTTTGCCATTCACCATGAAGACCATCCCAGAGCAGTACAGTAAACAGATTTACACAAACAACATTCAGCAGCTGCAAACATGGGTTCGCTTCAGGACCAACCTCAATACGACGCTATTATCGTCGGGAGCGGTTTCGGGGGTTTATACTTGTTGCATGAACTGCGCAAAAGGAACTTCAATTGTGTTGTCATTGATGAGGCTGCGGATATCGGAGGGGTTTGGTATTGGAACCGGTATCCAGGCGCTCGTGTAGACACCAAGGTTCCATTGTACGAGTTCTCAAATGACAGCATATGGAGTGATTGGCTCTGGACGGAGAAGTATCCTGGAGTGGACGAGATTCGCAGATACTTTGAACATGTCGAGTCGAAGCTGCACCTGAAGAAGGACATCCAGTTCAACACCCGCGTGACTGCGGCCGATTACGATGATGCTGGCAGCCTGTGGACCGTGACAGATAATGACGGAAAGAAGCGCACTGCTCGTTATTTCATCCTCGCCACCGGGTTTGCTGCGAAACCGTTTATACCCACCTTTAAGAATTTGGAAACTTTTGCAGGGCTGAGTTTTCACACGTCCCGATGGCCGCAGAACGTCGACACCGCCAGCTGCCGAGGGAAACGGGTGGGGATTGTGGGTAACGGATCAAGTGGCTTGCAGGTCATTCAGGAAATTGCCCCATTGGTGAAGGAGATGACGGTATTCCAGCGAAGCCCGACGTATGCACTGCCGATGCGACAGCGGCCATTGACCGTGTCTGAACAAGACAAAAGTCGTTATCCGGCTCTCTACGAACTCCGGAAGCATACATTTGCCGGCCTCGACAAGGAGTTCAATATGGAAGCAAGCGCCCAGCTCTCGTATGAACAACGCCAGGCATTTTTTGAGGAGATCTGGAAGGATGGCGGGCTGGCATTCTGGCTGGGAACATATCGCGATGTCATTATGAACAAAGATATCAATCGGGAAGCTTACCATTTCTGGCGCTGCAAGGTCTTGCCGCGAATCAAGGATCCTAAGAAAGCTGAGCTGCTGGCACCAGACGTGCCTCCATACTATTTCGGTACTAAGAGGGCGACTCTGGAGCAGCGGTACTACGAAGCCTACAACCAGGACAATGTGTCCCTGGTAGACGCTAGAAACAATCCAATTGTGGAGGTCAAACCGAATGGGATCATCACCAAGGACGGGAAGTTTCACGAGCTGGATATGCTCATTCTTGCCACTGGATTTGACTCGGTCACAGGCGGTATTCTGAATATCGATATCCATGGCCGTAACGGTGCATCCTTGCGAGAGAAGTGGACGAAGGGGACCTGGACGTATCAAGGACTTATGACATCCGGGTTCCCCAACATGCTTTTCCTCTATGGACCACAGGGTCCGACATCCTTCTGCAACGGTCCAACGTGCGCGGAAGTCCAGGGTGACTGGATTGTGCAGACACTGACATATCTGCGTGCTCATGGTCATCGCCAGATTGAGCCCAAAGCAGAGGCCGAGGAAGCTTGGAGGGCTCTAGTTAACCAGATCGGGGATGCCACTTTGCTACCAGAAACCTCGTCGGAGTACATGGGCACTAACATACCGGGGAAGCCCAAGGAGATGCTCAACTATCTCGGAGGCTTGACGGACTATATCAAGCGCATCATGACCACGGTGACCCTTGGGTACCCTGAGTACTACCTTAACTAGCTTATTCCTCTTGCTGTGCATTTGAAGTTTATTTTTGTGATTATCGGCAGATCTGATAGAAATGATAACCGTAATCAATTCTATTTGAGTCCTATCACGAGAAGAGTAAAGGTGAAGAGGGAAATAAAGAAGGTGAGGGGATCGATGTAAAGCTCGCTCAGCCCTCGCCCTAAATCCTGAGCCCTGATCTTCCTAATACGGTTATGTAACCACCCTGAGTATCGTGGTATATGCTGAGCGCAGGGTCATCACAATTTTAAGTATTGTAGGCTCTAGGCCGCCCTGCACTTGGTCTTGGGCTGCTGCATGAATCTAAACCGCCATGACCTGGCCTTGTCCTGCTGAGGTGTGCTAAATCCTTGCAATTGCCGCGAGGGGATCGAGGCAGTACTACTGTAGGACTTTTACCTATTCTTTCCTTGGCTATATAGCTACAGAGTTGAGAGGACCCCCATGACTTCGAGTTTAGCATCGAAGTCTTCTTTTTCTTTTCCCTTTTTCCTTTCCCATTAGGAAGCACTGGGTTTTCTAGATCCCCTGTAGGTCCTGCCATGCAACACCTGCTTCTGCCCTACCATTCTCTAGTCTAGATCCATCAAGCCATAAAGTTTTGTTAGAGCAGATGGTCTGGGCTTCTGTCAGAGCTTCTTCAGTGCTCAGAATCTCAACCTGGCAGATGGACTAAAAAATATCGTCATTGACCCACATCGGCGCCAAGGACGAGTTCAAGTGTTGGTCCGAACATAGTCCGTCCGGTGAGATCAGTTCACCCAGTTATTGGTTCGGGCTATCCAGATTCGACCATAATCGACCAGAAACAGTTAGTCCTATTTCCAGACAGGTGAGACGGGTCAGTGGCAGAGCTCAGATCTTGCGGAAGGCTCCGTTGAAGCTACAGGATTGGGTTAGAAAGAGTAATTATGCATGGCTGGTCATGCATTTTAGGCCACAATATTGAATTACCTTAGGTCATCAAATCCAAGAGATTTGATTCAATATCCATACTCCATCCGCTCCGGCCACCCCTACAGTCGGCTACGAGGAGGAGTGGATTGAAAATTTGAAATTATCGCCAGCACCCTTAAACGAGGGTTCACCTGACAAGGACCTATCTCCGATTGTTCAAAAACCAATCCTGAACGCACACACAAGAGATTCAGAGAATTATGCGAAAATCGGCGCTGGCGTGCCATTGTCGCAGGTTTGCCCCCGTTCCCTTTCTCTTCACATTCCTTGCTCGGACGCGCAGATATGGGAAAGGAGAGGTGCCTGACTCATGCCCCATGTCCTGTAGTAATGAAGGTGAAATGGCGTGTCCTCTCCTCTTCCCTGATGGCCAGTTAGGTGCCAGTGTAGCCACGCAGTGATCTCCTTACAACGGATAGCTATCGCAAGTTTCCGCACTGCTTGGTCTGCAAAGACACGGACCAGGTATGCAGCGACCCTCTCGGACGTATAAAGCCAGGACCAAACATACCGGAACAGCATGCACATGGGAACGCATGGAGGTTGTTAGCTCATGGGGCCAACCCACCCGAAGATAGGCCGGAGCCGCTCAAGCATGACTTGATTTTGTCCGTCCTTGTTCCATAATTCTGATCGTTTGATCCCCTAACAGGTGATACTCAGTTGGGCGTAGCAGCGTAGAAGAAACTTTCCTTGGGGAAACTCGAGTACTGATATTGCTTAGTTGCACCATGTATGCTGGACTTTGTATAGAATCCCATAGTCTCGCTCCTTTAGGTGGCGTTACTCATAAAAGGAATCCCTATGCACTGCGCTATATCCTTTTTATGGCAGTGCGTGTAGCCGCAAACTCGCAATCGACATTCAGTTAACCTTTCATCGTGGCCATGCTGGGATTCCAGAAGGGTGTAGTTCCTAGCAGACCTGATCAGCACTGAGTTGGTAGAAACATCATTAGTCTTTTTCTGTGTAACTATGACGATGAATGACAGCCAAATATCGCAGGGATTTTCATCATCTTCAGCATCTGTGTGATCGGCCTTCTCCGGAGGAATATCTTATCCTACAATCTGCCGAAGTTGGTCCTCTCCCGCTGACATTGCCCTTGCTACTTCTCCCAGGAAGATCCTAACATGTTTGTCCGCCTTTTTCAATGGATTGATTTTCACAGATGTTGGATTGAAGGTCAATTTTCCCCGCACTCACATAATAAGGGCGGTTCCTGAGTATTTATATGTCCAGTAAGTTCTTGAACCCCGTAGCATCTCCAGAAAGGAGAAAGAGCTGAGATCAATCGTACACAGCCCGACTTGCACAGGTTCACTCAATGAAAATGAAGAATCCAAAATTTTTTGTCGTCGCCCGTGTTGTTGGGCGAGATGGAGCCCTGTCTTTGGTACCGTTCTTCTCTTCTCTTCCAGCTCTTCAACCACCAATACAAGGGTGAAACTGACAACTGAATAAACTGCAAGTAGTGGCAGCGCCGACTAGTTGCCCTGTGCGAAGTTTCAGCAACAGAGCCGCATGGAGACAGTTATTACTGGGGCCATGATCTTGACGGCGAACCGGACACGCTTTGGGGTCTAGAAGGGTACACTCACCCGGTGGGATTTTTCTTGGACCATGTCTCGACCGATATCTTCAAACGAGAAATGGCCCTTGTTGATGCAGACCAACTACTCCGCCATGAACAAGGACTCGCCAGTCGGGACTATGATCTTCACCACTACGACTGGGCAGGAGGCTGGCTGAAGCGGCCAGATGACCCCAATCGAGACAGTAAGACAAGCTATATAGTGATCTATCATTTCTGGGCGGTTGATAAAACTTCTCGCGGAGAGCTCCTGGGGGCACTGGCAGAATTCGCGGATGATAATCGCGCACAGGAAAAATCACCGGTAATGCTGCAGAGTTGTGGGTTACTTAAGGAGTGCAGAGACAAGACAATGGTGACTATGTGGCTGCGGTATGTTTTCAGACGCCTTATTTTCTCTGCTCTTTGTGACGCTCAAAGACTAATTTGTTTCAATATGTTATGCAGGCTGCGAACATCGGATGACTTCCATTGTCTGTATTCTTCGGTACAATTCCAGTCTCTCCTTGCACAGCTGAAGCCTGTCTTAAGGAAGACACAAATTCATCGATCACAGGCCTTTAATGGTCACTTAGATTTAAAGCCAAACCAGCAGACAGCCTAGTTTGGATGAGATTCAACTGATGAAGCACAATAGAATTTAACCCCCAATTTATTCATCTAAACGCGCCTGGTGTGACTAATCAGGCACAGTTCTGAGACCTATTTTAAACTGTGTTTGATCCGTGGTGTACAAGACATTCAGTTCGCGCAAGTTTAAGTTATAACTTCCGCCTCACAAATCAAACTTCCGGTGTTTTGACTTAGGCGCCCATAAAAGACGCGTTTTCTGACCAATTGCTGGGAATTGTAGCTGTTCAAAGCGTAAATATACCTCAACGATGTGCCAACCCTAAGAGCCGGCCCGCACCATACCATACGATCTGCTCCGTACTTGCATTCCTCGTGTGGAAACACCTCCAGTCCCTGGGCAACGAGAACAGGATGAATAATACGCCCCGAAGCTCTCAGCAAGAGTTCAGCCCGATCAGAAACAATGCCAAAATACGTGGCCTTCCAATCCCTAAGAAGGAACCGGCCCCGCCTCTTCGGTTTCCAGCTCCTAGGCCCTCTACAGCTCCCTGACGTGCTCGCTAATGTGCGTAGAGACATTACCAAGGATTACAATCATGGGACTGTGCCACTGGCTTGCACTGTTGAAATCAGGTGATCCTGAAGACAATCGAAAAAACCATCGGCGCTGACCTGCTTCATTTCCGTACAAGAAGGCTAACCATCTAAGGTGACCGTGCAGCAAACAATTCACGTGCTGCTTCGTCGTAGATATGGAGAATAGCGAGCTTAGTTTACCTATCGTACCGTAATGTTAGCCGTGGTGCCTCTGGCCAGTTTTCTGGTTGAAAATCGACTCGTCATGGAATACCAGATCCTACGTTGTTAATCTACGCACATTATGAAAGCGTGAGCGCCGTAAAGCTTTATTTGGCTGCAACTGATCCTCCTAAGGCCTTACATGGCCAAGTTTGCAGTTTCAACACTCGCGACACTGTAGACCACTTGACGACAACTCTCCTGTCATGATAAAGCCGTCAAGCCATCTATGCCTGCTGCCTCCGATCTCCATGCAGAGGATCATCAAGGAGTTCATTTTCATCAGCTTTAGAGAGCTTGTGAGCTCTCCCCAAAGCCCGGGAGCCCCCAAAGCCCGGGAGGCAGGTTTCTGAACCCCGTAAGTGGCGAAGTCGTGTTGAAGATTATATGCAGTTCCCTCGCTGACCTACAGCTCCTCCGAGCAGCAGGAGTCGAATTATTGAAGCAATTTGTTCTGATCGGAGGCCACAAGAATGAGTTGTTGATAATCGAGCGAGGGTGGTGGAATTAGACCTCGCCATAACCCGCGGTTTACCTGTTGCGGGTTACCTGAAACCCGCTGATTTGTGGGCCTACGGGTCGGGTCCAGGTTGATAGAGACAAGCCGCAGGTTTATGAGGGTCAGGTTTCAGGCACGACTTATAACCCGTTTGCGGGTTTTGGCGAGGTCTAGGTGGAAACGGGCGTGAGCTCGCTGGCGGGTTCGGTAACGATTTATGCCCTGCCGGAGCTTCAGGCTTGTATTTATGTTTAGGCTGTCGGATCCTCTTCAAAACCGCGTTAGGTTGGCATTTCCCGGTTAAAAATGGTATATAATTGATGTTTTTAGGTTGGTTGACTGAAGTTACATGCTTGCGCGATTTTACTGGCTGTACCAACTATTGCACACAACGAATCGTCTCGAAAGCCTGTAGTGTCTCTTGCCTGGTGGGAAGATCTTTTTGAAGCGAATAAATTATGCCATCAATGCCTGTCCAGTAGCAACGGAATAACTTCGGCCCAATTATATCAGACTGCCGGGGTCCGCTCTCTATATTAAGTACAATCTCGCAATCGTGGGACGGTCGCAAAACTCCAACTGGTGGGAACATCGACTCACGCTTTTGCTTGCTTTTACGTTCTATCCATCATGCCCTCCTCTATCGCAGGCCGAGTCTATACGGTCACCGGAGCCTCCTCTGGCATTGGCCAGGCTACTGCAGTTAAGCTCGCAAAGTTAGGGGCCGCTGGTCTTGCACTTAGTGATGTAAATGTTGAAGGCCTTCAGAAGACTAAGGATGAATGTAAGGCATCCTGTCACCCCGTTATCCCTCTATAAGCAGTCTGAAGACCAGACGTTCTTTGGACTGCGTGTTTCATAACCCCCGTGACGCAGGATGGGCGTTGACGCAGCGGAATAGGCTCAAGATATGAATCGAACGTCACTGTCACACGGGTTGACGTCAGTCGGAATGACCAAGTCACACGCTGGGCAAGCGAGACTGTACAGCAGTTTGGGCGCTTGGATGGTGCAGCAAACATTGCTGGAATTGCAATGGGAGATGGAACTACGAACTGCGAAACTATCGTCAGTGACCTCTTTTCCACCTCACTCACCCCACTACTTCTCGTCAATCCCTGGCGGATTTTAATTCATACTGGGTCGTCCTGACTGGTTGATCTTTGACGGTAGAGTCCTGAGAGCTGGGACAGACTGATGGATGTGAACCTTAAAGGAGTCATGCTTTGCATGCGCGCCCAACTTCCTCACCTTCCTCGGCCCGGGGGTGTGATAGTCAATGTCTCGAGCACTTCGGGGCTCCGCGGTCTTCCTCACAATGCGGCATACTCATCTAGCAAATTTGGCGTAATCGGCTTGAGCGCGTCGGCTGCCGGGGAGTTTGGGCCGCTTGGGATCCGCATCAATTCTTTGCTGCCGTAGGTCAGATGCCAGATGCTTGCTGCGTGTTTCTACTAATGACCACACTTCTAATTACTCAGGGGGCCTGTCGATACCGCGATCTTTCGTGATGGAGAAGCTAGGGGCCTATTTGACTCGCAGATTTTGAGTAAAGCCACATGCCTGGGGCGTATGGGCCAGGCACACGAGATAGCGAACGTTTTGTGCTTCCTACTTTCTGATGATGCCTCGTACGTAACAGGAGGTATGTATATTGCGCGCTATAGTCTCAAGGTTGCCCATTTCATTGAATCTTCGAGGTTTAACTGACGAAAACATTCAGCACATTGGACTGTGGATGGAGGATACAGCGCATGTTGAACAAGAATTGCGGCTGTTAGGCCAGGGTAAATATCACCCAGTCGTTACACGGATATTGTGAAAACCTTGCACTGGGCTGCAAGGTCAACCACTGAGGCAGAAGACCTACTATGATTGACTCCTATGGTCAATCTTGCCTAGCTTTCATATATGTATCCTAGCTGGCACTAACAGATATGGGAAATTGGCGCGTCGATTGAGAGTCTCTGTATGCATAATTAGTCTGGCTGACCCAATCCGCAATATGGGTGGTTTAGGGCCGACCCTGAACCAACCCGCATGGGTATGGGTTGATAGCATCTAACCCATATGGGTAGACCTCGCCAAAGCCCGCCCAAGCACACGGGTAGGGCAGTGGATGGCTAGTTAGTTAACAGTTCGAAGCATTAGTCATGTCAGAGATGGATCATACTAGCAAGGATCAGTTCTAGCCACTATGCCTTCTATTAGTACTTATCTGAGTAAATCTGAGTCTGTCAGCCAGAATTGCCGTTGACAGTAAGGAATTGCCGAATTCTATGGCATTCTGATTTGACCAATCAGATCACGAGAAATATACTATATACGATTCAACTCGCGGATTAGAATCCGATTCGTGGTCCAGTACGAGATAGTTGCTTAGAAGAATCAGACCTTCATCCTTTGAAATTCCGTATATATGCGTTTACCATACTAGAACGGTTAACTAGCCTGGATTGGCTGACAAAGTCATTTCCAGCACAACTCCCAGCAATAGATCATTGTTTACCCGCATTGTCGAACAGGATGCTCGTGGTCAGGCGTAAGCATCTCGATGTCCAATTTGGAAGATCGAATATGCTCTGCGGCTCACTCCCCCGTATTGCGTGTCCTCGGGTTGGGTATTAACCGTGTGATAAACAAAGTTCAAACGTGCGTTTAAAACGTATCATACTGCGCTCATTTGCCCCTTTAAGTCGGCGGGCAGCCGCCTCTTCCAGTTATACTTTTGTGTTGTTCATGAGCCGGAGGCGGCTGAGAACATGCGGTGACGTTGTTTACGCGTGCCGCTCTGGTTCGATACTTGGCTTCTGCCGTGGCTGTTGTTCTGAGTGATGTTAGCTAAGGAAAGGATGATTCGAGGTCCGAGAACTTCCACCACATGCCTCTTGTTTGGCAAATCTGATCTACATCTGATCAATTTGGAATGACCGTTTTGTACCGTGCCAATACTAGCCCCTCAGACTATGAGACGCTCTCAACTACGTTTCCCGAATAGTTGGTCAAATCAATCGACTCAATTCGGTTCCGACCATCAGATAATGCACTATGGAGATACGGACCACCGAATGATCCTTTGAGAGGGTCAACTGCGGGTGGTGTTAGATCCTGTTGGAAACTGCCACCCGCCTTAGATCCTTCGCTTGGACCATGGATTTCTCAACGATGAGAAACAGGGTCACTGACGGCGTCTTTGATGTGCGGCCCTGTGGTTAGACCCTTTGCTCCCGCCAAAGGTTCTCGCTTGAACAGTTATTGCACTAAGGGAAAAAGAGAAATGCAGTTTTACCTTTTACACTAAAGTATAGCTCTGAACGAAGAGCTTGTCTGTTTCCCAACCTGAAACTGGCCTCAAATGTATCCATATTTCCCCACAATACTGTCACAGCAAAATAAGCTTTCCGGCTCTCCCTGTTCCCCACATTGCGACCCAGGCTAATTCCAAATGATTGCCCCGTGCAGTTTTATTTCTGTATGAGCTTCGCTTAGCGCAGCGGCGCCGATTGGGCTCCGCAGTAGTGGTAGAACATAATTGACATCCGAAATCTCCAGAGAAGCTGGCTCTAGTACATGTATACCATGACTGACGACAATATGGAGGAGAGTCGTCATCAAGCCGGATGCAATCTCTCATCACTATGTATATGCATGCTCGCCACGGGTAAAGTTTTTCGATTTCTGGCAGAGTAACTCGTTCTATAAAAACTCTGGAAATGGAAAGACGAAGATGGTCTGGCAGTACTGGCTGAAGTAGAATGACAGATTCCACAGAGACATCATCATTTCGCGCATTTTGAAGCTCTTTGTACCAAAGCCGCTTCCCGTACGAAATGGGAAATTGAGTGATTATATAACCAGCAAGTATAGTAACTAATCTGTTTGCACTTGAGTGGCGGCATAAAATATTCTAGCCACTTTCGAACGGCATATCATGATCTGCCCTACACGAGTATGAAAATGGCCCTTCTGGGAGCTTCCTAGCACCTTCTACTCTGTTGATCTACTGCAGGATTTTAATGCTACGCTGGTCTCAAATGCAGTGTCCAATCGGCCTCGAAATCCAACCAGAAGACTACGGCGTCGTGACTACTAGCTTGCAATAAATGCTATAAGGTATACATTGTTCAATTACAGAGGACTGGCCTTGATCAGCTAAGCGTCTGGCGTGGCTGCTGTGGCGTGATGATGCGAAGAACTATAAGCACCGCACTCTGGCTTCTCTTCAGGTCGGTATTCCAGTATACAAAGCAGAGTAGTGGATGATTCCTAAGCCTACGCATTCGTGAGCAGCTCAAGTTGATCATAATTATCTGAGACGAGCCTAATAGTATGGAGGAAGCAACTTCTCGGCATCAAGACAATATACGCATCCAACGCAAGGCCACTCATCGTTTAGTTTCTGGTATGCACCAGCTTTCCTTGAACCCATACATTCTTCACATTCCGATCGTCACCACTCCACATCCATTTCTGAATCTGTTCCTGCCAAGTCTCATTTCCGAACAAGTTAGCATTGCCCACAGGGCCAGACTTGATAAGGATCTGACCAGCGGAGCCATTCACACCCGCCGCATCAAACCAACTCACAGTGTTTCTATTCACCGCACCGAGCTCAATCAGTTGCGCATCCCAAATCAACCCCTTATCGAAGCCGCCAATGTCATCAGCCATATCGACGACTGCTGCGCCGCCGCGCGTGGCTAGATAAAGACTCTCCTCGACAGAAAGTTTCTCATGTCCAGCCGATGTTGAGTTACCCCTCATCTCTTGGAATTCGGTGCTATATACTAGCAACCTAGACACCAGGCAAGCCTGTCGGGCCGCTTCAAGAATGCTAGGGCTGTACCCGCCACTCACATCCGTGCCCAGACCAACTGTGAGGCCTTCATCGAGCATGATGCGGACAGGAGCAAGTCCAGAGCCGAGGGCGGAGTTTGACGCTGGGCAATGCGATATCTTGGAGCCACGCTCGCGGATGAGAGTGCGCTCGTTGCGGGTGAGGTGCACCCCATGCGCGAGGATGGTGCGGGAGGTAAGCAGGTGAGCCTTGTCATAGACGTCGGCGTAGCTGGTTGCCCCCGGGAACAGTTGGTGGACGAGGTTAACCTCATCGGTGGTCTCGGAGATATGTGTTTGGATGTGGAGCGGCGGGTTGTAGGATGCGGCCAGTTTGCCGAGGCCAGCGAGGGAGTGCATTGAGCAGCTTGGGGCGAATCTGGGAGTGATGATCGGGGTGATCAGTGCTCCTTTCGGGTCAAGGGCCCGCACGTAGTCAATTGTTGACTTTGTTGCGTTCAAGCCCTTGTCGGCGGATTGGTCTACATAGTACGGCGGGCATTGATCGCGGTTGTCCATGCAGACGCGGCCGATGAAGGCGCGTTGGCCGCGGGAGTGACAGAGTGCAGCCAGGGCGTTGGTGGCCGGGACGTGGATGGTGCCGAAGTAAGATGCGCATGTTGTTCCATGGGCAAGAGTGCGAGCGACGACTTGATCATAAACGCGCAGGGCCTCGGTGGGCGCGTCTTTGGGATCAGTCTTTTGATTGTTTGGGTCTGACTTGGAGCCGAAGCTAGCTTCTAGCGGGAAGGTGTATTCATTCAGCCAATCCAGGAGGCCTGCTGATCCGAACAGCCCAATGTTGGGGAACTGCGGCGCGTGAATGTGGGTGTCTATACGGTCAGTACTGGTAAATGGTCAGCGAAGTAGATGGACATACCGATAAATCCAGGAAAGAAGAACTCGTTACGTTCATCGACTGACTGCACAACTTTGACTTTGGTGCGTGTATTGGTATTGTCGTTGGTTGTGACATCGGCGTCAGTCCATCCGTGGCGAGATACGAAAGACTGGAAGCTCATATCGTCGCGAACTTGCCAATCGTAGCCCTTGATACGGCCATCTTCAGAAGAGACCCAGAGGACACCTTGATTTCGGACCAGTTCCGGCTTCGTCAAACTCGAATTAAGCCGAGGAAGATGGATAAATGTACCGCGATAGACGGTGTATGGATATGCAGTCGCCTTTGCCTCAGTACCGCAAGCATAAAGCAATACAAGGCACCACCACAATGCAGGCAACCCCAGGGAAAAGCTGGAAACTTTCAGAAACATAGCAAAGACGGATGCAGATCGATGCTCACTCTTCGGATCAGTCCACCATCCCGAGGACGGCGCTTATTGATATATCCTGAGCGATGCTGCGGAAATGAACCGTCGGGATGAGTGGTACCAGAAGGGACACGCCTAGCAATTCACCGCGGAATGTGAAGATGCACCTGCTGGATTCCAAGGCGGTCTTCGCCGCTGCAGCAGCCTCTGGCAATCTGAGTTCATGTACGGACATGATTGTCGCGAGTGTTTTGGGCTCGGTGTTCGGCCGTTTCCGACAGATTGTGCGTATTAGGGACATATCAGAAAGAATGACAGGTAAACGATGCGGGAGTCCTGATGTACAGTAATCTAATTATTGGTAAAAGGCGCCCTAATTAGCGACCACATTCAACTAAGACGATAAATTAACTACGCAGATGGTGGTTTTTACTGTTGAACAATATACCTGATAACATGAATCGATCATTTGAGGTGGGGCCACATGCAAGCATAAACTTGCAAGTCTTCTCTTCGCCATGACCGAGGAGTCCTCTTGTGGAGAATGAGTGGACCAGAAACTAAGGCTGAAAAACACGCTGGCGCATGTTTTAATATTGGGAGATATCGGACAAAGCATAAGTAAATTAAAATAGATCAAAAGGTCGGTAGCAGACGCATTAACTTGCCAATCCTTTCTGATTGAAGTAAACGAGTGCTAATCCTCAGCACACGACCCCTCTTCCCCCACCGACCCAACAACCAATTCTAGCGAAGTGGTTTGAGGGGTCTTTGCACGATGGCCATTTCTAGGGAGCCCTACATGGCGTTTATCGAAGTCACGAGATGAAGCACATACTACCTTCGGTCGTTTATGTCAGGAGAAATATATTTGATTAGCAAACCATCGGCAGTGAAGAAGGCCAAAGTGATCCCCCGCATTTCGGTAATGTAGACTGTGGTACTTGACTGTTTCTCTTGACGCGTAGGCTGCTATTGTTCCTGTCATGCTTTGTCGGATTAGCCCGTCACATCCAAGAAGAGACCAGCTGAGGTATTTCGAATCATAGTAGACTATCTAGAGTCAGCAAGTAATGTATTGCGCTCTATCAGAAATGAGGCCAGATTAACGACTCATTACCTGGGTAAATCTATTGAAAAAATGTCATTTTAGAGATCGGCACTACTCTGGACGAATGTATTGCAATGAAAAATCCTGGGATGAAACTTCTAGGCATTCAGACCATGACAGCAGCATGCAGCGGGGGATAATATTGCCCCAACAACGAATTTTCCAAAATAAGAAGCTGTCACTGGGTCTTTCATCGTGGATACAAAGGAACTTTTTGAACACAAGCAAAACTGAAAATTTTATCACTGGTCGTCAGACAAAGAGGGGAGGAAATCCGGTTTGGGAGTCTTGTATGGTATCCAAAGAGGATTCCGTTTTGCAGGGCAAAATCATGTAGCATTGTTTGAAAAAGAAGGGACCACCCAGCCAACCGGGATGGCTCCAGTTGTACAGTAACGTTTTAGAAGCAATTTGCTTGGGATAGCCTCCGATGAGACCAAATTTGGTCACCCGCTACTTGATTGGTAACGAAGTAGCTCGAAAGAAACCTGGAGACTATGTCATCTCTACTGTCCCTGCTAGGACCATCTGCCCCCAAAAGTACAGACCATATCCCACTGCAATCCTAAGCCAGCTCGGCTTCTCAGGACTGGGCGATATTCCAAACGCATCTTTCGCAACAAAGACGTCACTAACCACAAACATGCCAGCCCCTAACCCGCGTTGGGACAGCCAGGTTGTGGTTGGAATCAATGGGTTTGTAGCCAGAGCAACAGCGAACATTGAGCTGATGATCAGGGCATATAACAATACCAGAGGCTTCATATCGGGAGCAATGGTGAGGTTGAGCAAATTGCTACGAGCTGAGGACTGTTCAGGTGGGTAGATCACACCGAGCCACTTCGCAACGAGCATGGTCGCGATGAATGTGGTGGTAAGAGTACCCGATGAAATAGCTTTGGTGTCTTGGAGGAAGGCAACAATGTAGGCGATATGGGCCAATGCAAAGGCGACTACGCCCAGCTGGAAGAAGATCGAAATTGGTTTTGCCTGGTCTGAAGAGGGCGAATTGTAAAACTCACTTCGGGAAGGGAGTAGGAAGAAGTCTCCGGCAAGGGAGAACACAAGGCCGATAGTGATCCAGAGGCGATATGAGGACCAATTAGTAGAGGTTGTGAGAAGTGGGCCAATAATAAATGTTACTGAGGAGAGCATTTTAAAAAGGACTGTTCCAGCGTGGGACCGAGATCTTGACTCTGAGAGCACCAGTAACGGTAGCGAGCCAAGCAGCAGTTGTGGGCCAGGGAAAGGGGGCATTGAAATATTTAATGCCATTTTGGGACGAAATAGAATTTGGATCTGAGGGATGGAAACAGCACAGAGAGGAGAATTAAATAAACGCAAGATTTGTATTTGGGGAGGATTATTCATTTATTGCAATAGTTACTTGGCGGGGTCCCAGAGAACCTCGGCAGTCATTTCCACGTGTTTTCATAAGAGATACATTCTCTGCAGAAGGAGTTGGAGAAGATACCTTGGCAAAACATGCTAGATGCTGATCCTATGAACATATAATCATAAATCAATAGTTCCAACGCATATTCTCAGGACCCTGAGCTTCCATATAGTGAGTAACAGAAACAAATCATTAATTAACAAACAGACCCTTGGTGCATTGAGGTCACAGACCTTAAACTCCACCATGTTCTACATGTTGGCACTAACAAACCAGTAGAATTGCATAACCAAACTACTAAAATTAAATCCAACCCTCACAGAACTCGCAGCGGTTGAGGTTCGGTTCCTAGAATTCGAACTCGCACTAGAGTTGCATAACTGAACCACTAAAATCAAATCCGACCCTCACCAATCTCACAGTGGTTTGGTTCAGTTCCTAGATTAAGAAACCACACTAGGTTAGGGGCGGGTCAGGGTTGGATCCAGGGGGGTTACAGGTATTAGTTAAACTACTAGAAACTATTTTACTTAGTAATCACTAATTTCTAGGATTTCTCTAAAATATTAATTCAAAATATCTAATGGGTGGTGAGATATTAGGGAACAATTATTTTTGTCATAGGTTAGTATAAAAGTGGTGGTGGTTAATATATGGGGATATATTTACCTTTAATAATTACTATAGTCTAAGAATAGTTTCTAACCACCACCTATTTAGCCCTATAGATATTAAGTTAATATTTTAGATTTAGATTAGTATGATAATAATTATCATATATTTCACATAAAAATAACAATTTTATATATAGATATTAGATAGGCCTAACTGCCTAAGGTATCTGCCTAAGAGAAGAGAAATTAAAATCTGAAAACTATTGAAGTTTTTAATATTGCCTAGGCATACTGCCTACCTAGATAGGCTAGTAACTACCTATCTAGGCCTAGTGGCGGGTTTTGCAGTTAGATTTAAACTAAATTAGAACAGATCAGGGTTGGTTCTGATTTCTAAAATTTAGACCTAAAGCCACAGCAGTTTAGTTCTAACCATAGTTGGACTTACCTGAACTCAGACTAAATGGAACTCTAGCTCATTCCTATTCCCTTATTTAGTATCCCCCATAGCCTGGGCGCCCTACCTCACCCGTGAGGATCAGCATAATTATTCAAGATAAGGTTTACCAGCGGCACTAAGCCACTAACCTTAAGCTAATTAGTGCTAATAATCATACACAATCTACTCGTGGGTAGACCTAGGCAGGTGTTCTGGGTAACCTAACTGAAACATGTATCAAACCCAACTTGGGCTGGGTTTTGGGCTTAAGGGGGGTGTTCTGAGTTAGGTTCTGGGCTTTTGTATAGAACCCAACTGGGTTTTAGATAACCTAGTTAGGTAGACAAACCAGATAAACATTCTAGATTATGTGATATGCATTAATTATGTAGTCCTATCTTATATTTATAGGTATTCAAACTGTATATACTTTATATGTATAGTTGAAGAGTGGAAGAATAAGAATTTCAAGAAAATTATCTTTAATTACCCTTCTATTTCTTCTCTAATAACTAATAATAAAGGAACTGATCATCCTCACACCTTGTATACTTCTAATTCCATCTAGAGATATGCTGTTGCGTGTCAGGTAAAGGAAGAACCACTTCATTATTAGATAGAATAGGTTCCTGGCCCTCTTGCTCCCTATTAGATACTATACTCCTTTATCTCTTGCCCTAAGCACACTTAGATAGCTGCTAAGTAGCTGGTTAGTCTATACTAATCTCCAGGCCATCATCTTCTTTATTATCACTAATTAGCTTAAGAGTATCTTAAAGCTATTAAGCATCTTTCTCTTTATTAAGTACTTGCTGTTCCTTATTTAAAAGATATTATTTTATAAGGGAAAGTTCCTTTTCTTCTACTTCAAACCTTAATGTACACATGAATAGCATTAGATCTTGGATTATCTTAGAATTAAGTGAGCCTTAATAATAATAGTAGATATCTTAAGCAGAATTAAAAAGCCACTCAATACCAGCACCAGTGGTAGGTATTAAGAGTATATCACATGCTATTTTTACAAGAGCTAGAAATTTATGTTTATGCTCTTTCCAGAATATCTATAGAGTAATTAGGGCTGTTTCTATTAGAGGATATTAATTAGTAAAGTGTTAGTAGGAATAATAATATTACTTACCACTCTTAAGGTACTGTGTAGTCTCATCACTACTCACTAATAGATTAAAATTAGGAGCAAAAAGCACATTAATCTTTGATATCTGAATACCTAATAAAGATACCTGTAGAGAGCCTTGTATAGCTAACAAGCATTCCTTATACAGACCTATATAGGTTTCAAAGCTTTTATAATATTAATCATATAATTCAGGGCCCTAATCCTTATTATTAAAGAACTAAAGCTTATTTTACAGTGTAAGGATTATCCTAATTATAAATAGATCACCATAGACCTTATCTGTTTCCCTATAGTAGATAGATAGCTTCCCCTTTGCTGCATATAGAGCACTAAGCATAAGCTTCTTCCAGGCTACTTTCTTCTACTGAAGCTAATGGATTGATGCTTTAAGATGATTAAAAAGTTTATTAAAGATACTAAAGATGACATGGACAGTCACATCTTTTATTTAAGAAAGCATGGTAGTGAATTTAAAGAATGGTTAAGTAATCTAAAGAAGATACTTAATCTAGCGCCATTCTTCTTAGTTAAGCATCAAGTAATCATGCCTATTTTATAAGCAGAATTAATTAAAGATTAGCTGTAGTCTCTTTACTCTTTATAGTATTAAGAAGGTGGAATTCTAGTAAGTCTTAATATCTTAGATTAGTACAAGCTTTAGTACTTTAGTCTAGAGATCATAGAAGGCTTCATAATATTAAGGGCTTGCATTAATAAAAATTACAAGCGCTCTCACCTAATAGTAGAGTAATAATTAATATAATCTAAATGCTATGTTATAAAAACTTACCTTATTAAGTATATTAGTAATCTCTTGCTTTTGCTGCCTTGCTCATAGCAACTATGATCAGGCCTCTGACTAATTAATCTCCATTATCTCATTCTTTGGATTGGCTTTCATCTGACTAAGAAGCTTCTATAAACTAAGCTAGATTATATGTGTGATGTAGGGAACATAGATAATTATAGTATTAGTGCTGATTTGATTTAACTGGATTAAATCTTGTATACTTTCTATTAATATAACATTATTTAATACATTATCTCTTATGATAGAAAGCACATAATCTGTAATCTTATACTACTAAAGCAGGTCAAAAAGAACAGCACTTAGGTTAGTACTAGAGTAAGATCTATAAAGTGGTTCAAAACCAAGCAAAATTTCTTGATAATTCTATTTATCATTAATAAAATATCCTGTGATTGCCATAAACACCTATTAAAATAGAGATATCTAGCAATCAAGGGTAATTAATAGCTTTATACCAGATAGAAGCCTATTAAGCATCTTTTATTACTATATCTTAGTTATGTCCTATAACCACTGTTAAATAGTTTAGGAGGAAGAAATATTAGGCTGTAAAGGAGCAAGTCAGGTAAATTTAATTAATTCTTAAAACTTGGAGTATTTAATAAGTTGAAAAGGAAGCTTTGCCCTTATAATAAAGATAAGGAGCTTCTCCTCCTATACTTACTGAGAGAAAACTAGTGTAGTTATAAGATGTTGCGGCTATTAATATTAGTTAATGTATAATAGATATTAAGATAGCTTACCATGTCCTATATAAGTGACATAATGCCTTTCTGCTTTATATAATTAGCAGAGAAATTATGGCATTATGATCCTTTTAGATGTCTTGCTATAGTTGCCATGCTTATTATTATAGGGATGATTAAGAATACTACTACATTTCTTACACATAAGCTTTGCTTTGCTATCACTGGCCTACATAACTTAATCAAAGCTGTCCCACATGCTTTAAGGAGTGCCTATTATTATCCTAATATATTCTTTTCTTTGCTCTATACTCTATTTTAAGCCACCATTTAATAAATTCTATCTTTAATATCATAGTATAAAGCATATAGGATTTCTTGTAATCAGGCCTAATATGCTGGAGGGAGGGGGGCAGTAGTAGTGCTAGAGTTTAAAATATAGAATAATTATTATCTGAATTAAAGCTCTGTTGGCTATGAGAAAGATCAGGTATAAGATTATCTTGTGGGATATTTGTGAAGGTGTTAATACTATCAGACTTATATAAGGATGGAGTGAAAGAGTTAGAGAATTAAGATATAATAAAATATATGCTAGGGGCGAGAGTAAAGTAAGCAATGATTAACTTATAGAAATCTTTAAGTCTAGAAAATAAAATATTCAGATGATAGATAGGGGGCACATCAGTCAGCTAGCAGCTAAATTGAAGTTATTAATCTATTATATTTTGACCCTCCTGCAGATAGAATAAATAGTATGATTAGATAGTACTATCTAGATACACTGGGTTTTCTAGGCTACCCAACAGATCACCTAGAACATGTTCTGGAACATGTTCCAGAATAGGCCTATAATATCTAGAAAGCCCAGTTTCCTTCCATATTCTTCTAAGTTTGAGTTTTTCTATAGAATAACATCATCACTAGGTATGGGAGATCCTTCTTACTACCATCTCTTCTTCTTAGTTATCTGTCGAAGCACTGTATCTTTGGTATCAGATGGTATATTTTACACTCACTCAGATTACCCTTTTTGGTTAGACTATTCCGACCAGCTCTCAGAGTTTTCTGGTCGTGTCGCTCATTATAGGGGGAAGGACATAGAAGAACAGACGACAACTGATATATGAAAGGAGATCATCCAATTTGACAAGAACATGCTCTGATTCCAAGCGTAATTGTATTACCAGATTACCAAGAATCCGACATTATCTTAGTCATTAGCTTGGTAATGAATAATACCACCTTGGCACTATCTATCTCTCCCTTAGTGAACTAGAGTCCACCTCAGATATGACCTAATATTTAACATCCTACATGTAGTATAGTGTGAATAAAAATGAACAGTATATACTAAATAGTATATAAATGACAAAGGAAATTTCATGAATATAGAGGGGAATAGATGGCTTGCCTAGGTATAAAGGAAGAATAGGAGGAATGGTAGTAGAATAGAATAGAATAGTAGAAGGAAAAATAGCTAAGGATATCTTAGCTTAATGTCTTAATTCCTTAATTAATTATGACTAGCTATAGGGTGATTTTAAGGGTGTATTTATAGATGATTCCTTCTAGCATAGGCCATTCGAATATTGAATGATCTCATAGCTGGGTGATCTCATAGATTAGATCACCATTTGCTAATGGTTGAAATCGATGATGATCAATGATGATCCATGACCATAAGGTTAGAACCATAGATATGATCAACGATCAACCATAGCGGATCAACCCATGGATATGGTCAACAATCAACTATAGCATGGTTTTCACCAACACCCCCCCTTAAGCTAAACATGGGAATGTTTAGATTAAATATTCATTTTCCTAGTGCAAAAAAACC